>NC_054474.1:59708605-60333605 GCF_017639515.1 Carcharodon carcharias
TCCTCAAAAAACTCCAGTAGGTTTGTCAAATATGAATTCCCTTTCATAAATCCACATTTGTCTAATCCCATTGATATTTTCTAATTATCTGTTATCATATTCTTTATAATAAACTCTAGCATTTTCCCTACTACTGATGTTAGGCTAACCGATCTGTGATTCCCTGTTTCCTTCTTTAAATGGTGGGGTTACATTTACCACCCTCCAATCTGCCAGGACTATTCCAGAATCTATGGAATTTTGGAACATGACAACCAACACATCCATTATTTCCATGGCCACTTCCTTTAGTACTCTGGATGTAAATTATCAGGCCCTGGGGATTTATCAGCTTTCAGCCCCATTAATTTCTCCAGCACTATTTTTTTAGTAATACTAATTTCCTTCAATTCCTCCTTCTTGTTAGACCCTTGGTTCCCAGGCATTTCTGGGAAGTTATATGTGCATTCCTTTGCGAAGATGACTAAAGTAGTTACTTAATTGTTCTGCCATTTCCTTGTTCTCTATTATAAATTCTACCATTTCAGGCTGTAAGGGACCTACATTTGGCTTCACTAATCTTTTCCCTTTTACATACTTATAGAAGCTTTTACAATCTGCTTTTATGTTCCTTGCAAGTTTGCTCTCATACTTCCACTAATATTTTCTGCCCTTGTTGCTTCTTAGTTCCACCCTGATTCTACGTCTAGATTTTCTGAGCCAATATCCTCTCTCACTATCGCACTAATTTAATCCTTAGTAACAATGCCACCCCACCTCCTTTTCCTTTTTTCCTGATGGATAGGAAGGACAATCACCCTTGGATATTCAGTTCCCAATCTTGCTCACCCTGTAGCCATGTCTCCCTAATCACAATTATATCATACTCATTTACATCTATTTGCTCTGTTAATTCATCAACCTTATTGTGAATGATATGTGCATTCAGATACAATGCCTTTAGACTTGTCTTTTTAACATTTTAACACATTTTTTGTACTATTGTCCTATTTGCTGTTAGCCCTTGTTTCCTCTCCTTTCCACTTTTGCCTTCTACTTTTCTGTCCTTCATTCCTAGCTTTGTTTCTGTCTCTTGTGCCCATCCCCCTGACACTCTAGTTTCAACTTTCCCCCACCGTACTGGCAAATACCCCTGCGAGGACATTAGTCCCGGTCCTGCTGGGGTGCAACCTGTCCAGCTCATACAGGTCCCATCTTCCCCAGAATTGGTCCCAATGCCTCAGGAATCTAAATCCCTCCCTCCTACACCATCTTTCCAGCCACACATTCATCTGGTCTATTCTCCTATCCCTGACCTTGCTAGCATGTGGCACTGGGAGTAATCCTGAGTTCCTGCTTTTCAATTTCCTAGCTCCCTATATTCTGTTTTCAGGATCTTATCCCTCTTTTTATCTATGTTGTTGGTACCAATATAGATAACGACCTCTGGCTGTTCACCCTCCCCCTTCAGAATGTCCTGCAGCTGCTCAGTGACATCTTTGACCCTGTCACCAGAGAGGCAACATACCATCCTGGTGTCACATCTGTGGCCACAGAAACGTCTATCTGTTCCCCTTACGATAGAATCCCCTACCACTATTGCTCTTCCAATCATTTTTCCCCCCTGCTGTGTAGCTGAATGACCCATAGTGTCATGGACTTGGCTCTATCTAAATTTCCCTGAGAAACCATCTCCCCTAGCAGCATCCAAAACAGAAAATCAGTTAGAGAGGGATATGGACCCAGCGGACTTTTGCACTACCTGCCTAGTGCTTTTACTCTGCCTGGCAGTCACTCATTCACTTTCTATCTGTGCACTCTTTACCTGCAGTGTGACCACCTCACTGTGCATGCTATTCACAAAGATCTCATCATTGCAGATACTCCACAGTGACTCCAGCCACAGCTCCAGCTCTGAAACACGGATTTTGAGTAGCTGCCATTGGAGACACTTCCTGCACACATGGTCGCTCTGCATACTAGAAGTCTCCCTGACTTTCAACATCACACAGAAAGAGCATTCCACATGGCTGAGCTGCCCTGCCAGGACTTACCTTTGAATTACTCCTTTTCCTTTTACTTCCTCTAGTTTACAGAATATTAAGGACGGTAGAAATACTCACCAGGTCCTACTTACCACGGCCACCTCTCTTCCTTCTGAGGATAGGTAGAAAATGAAAGGATCACCTCCAGTCCTCTTCACCAAACCCCTTCTCTTACCAAACTGCAACTTTTAAGTACTCTAATGCAGCCCAAAGCAGCAGTCCACTGCAGACAAGAGAGCACTACAGATAGCCTGCTTTTATGCTTTCTGAATCTAGCTTCTGAAAATCTGTTTAAGCTAGTTATCTAATTAACCAGCTGCAGCTGCAAGCAGAGCCTGTATAACCCCTGTTTTCAAGCTGGACTAAAACTCACCTTCTCCCAACCCAAAGAGCAACTTTTAGTTTATTGCCAAATTAAAGAAAGGCTAGACTTTAGATAGAAATTAAATTAACCCTTAAAAGTTCCTCACTCACCAAACTCCAAGTTAAACACTAATGCAGTCCAAAGCAACATTCCAGCGTAATGCTAATTAAAACAAATGACATGAGATTAATGTTGAGATCTGTCAATTTGTGTATTTTACTGTATTTATTCAGTAATTGCTTTTCTAATGAAAAATTTTCATTTTTTCAACTAAATTATGATAATTAATGAAATATTTAAAATTTGGCGTCAACATAAAAGTAAAGCATGGATTACTGAGAAGTTAAGGACCCTCCATTATTCCTCACAATGTTCCTCAAATGCAAATTCACCAGAGAACTCCTCATGGGGGAAACAGGTTCCTTCCATTTCTTGCACTAACCATATCTGTGGCCGGCCAGCTTGTCACCACAATTAGTGCAGAATTGTCAAGAGTCTTAGGATTTGAATTTGTGCCAACTTCAAATGGTGTTGACACAGCCCAGATATTTAATAAAGGACCTTCAGTCAACAAAGGGAGGCTTTCATCCCAACAGCCTTGAGAGCAAAAACTAGATCTGCGCAGTGAGATGTTTCCCAAACCACAGTGCCACTCAGTACCATTTCTAAATTATTGAAAAATTAAATTAATTGTTTTGAGAAAGATACTTTTTATGCAAGTGATCTAAAAATATATCCAACCTCAGTAAAATTAATTTGGTTAATTTTCTTTGGTTTGTGCTGCTTTGAATTTTTTTTTAAATTGGGTATAGATTTCAGATCACAGCTAATTTTAAAGTGAGCTGTCCAATTCTTTTTCCATGCAGAGTCTCACAGCATATTAAGTACACAATACATATGTGTGTCTAATTGGCTTGGAGTATCAACGAAGGGAAATGTCTATCTGCTGCTGAATGAATGCACACAATTAATAGTGGCAGGATCAACTTTTGAGATATCATAGCCCATTGGAATACATGGGCTGAGATTTTCCGGTCCCGCCATGGCGGGACCTGCTGAGGGAGACTCGGTGCCCCAGTCATTGGCCAGGATTTTCCTGTCGGCAATTTGGGAATGGGGCCCACGTGCCAACGGGAAAATGACGCGGGATGACTTCGGGAGGAACCCCCGATGTCATCCCGGTCCCTTTAAATTTCAGGAAGGCAGGCAGACAGCGAAATTAGCTGTCCGCCCACCAACCTGTCAATGGCCAATTGAGGCTATTGACAGGCTGATTAAGATTGTTAAAGACACTGCCTGTCCAACCTTAAGGCTGGCGGGCAGGCCAGGAGCCCCAGTGGGCTCCGGATTATACATGAAACTTCAGCCACTGGCAGGACGAGGTTTCATGTCGGTTTTTAAAAAGTTTCATAAAGTTTATGTGTTTCTTATTAACATGTCCTATCTCACGTGACATTGTCACATGAGGGGGACATGTTAATAATTTTAATATTTTTCTATTTTTGGAGTTTTTTTATCTATCAGTAATCTCCCTAAGACAGCAAATGGTCTCAGGGAGCAGTGT
The DNA here is from genome assembly GCF_017639515.1 of Carcharodon carcharias. Classification (NCBI taxonomy): domain Eukaryota; kingdom Metazoa; phylum Chordata; class Chondrichthyes; order Lamniformes; family Lamnidae; genus Carcharodon; species Carcharodon carcharias. The sequence continues at coordinate 59,712,558 of NC_054474.1, forward strand.
GCTCTTTCACGCGCATGCGCGAAAGAGTGCATTTTGACAGTTGGGGAATCCCTCCCCCCCACCCACCTTGCACAGGAAGTACATAGCACTTCCTGTCAGGCAGGCTGCTGGGTGGGCCTTAATTGGCCCGCCCACTCAAGATGGCAGCGGACCCCGTTTCGGCAGCAGAATTCGGCTGCCCGCCAAGCCAGTAGGGCCTGCCCGCCCACCAAGGCCAAAATTCTGCCCATTGACTTCAGACGGGCCTGGATGATCCCAGTGGCAGGCGGGGCCAGAAAATCCCACCATTGAACTAAATTAGTATAGGCACACGTGCTGTCTATGTTAAAAAGAGAGAACTCAAAGTAATGAATGATATTTTGAGTGGAAAAAATGCTAATCAATTGTTCATAAAATTTTGGAAACAATCGATAATTTTTCTTTCTTTACATCTTAGGGGGAGTATCAAGAATACGAACCAGAGGCATGAAGCACAATGTGACGAACAAGATAAAAAAAGAGATTCGTATAAAATAATTACTGTAATTGTCTTCTATTGATGCAATGATTCCTTAACTTTTGTTATTTTGTTATACCATGTAAAAGAACCCTTTGTTAGCCATACTGATATTATACAATTTTATCTGCCATGGCTCATTTCACTGAATCCCTCCCACTGAAATGGGACCTTGACTTTGTAGAGATGGCATTGTTTTCAAACTGTTTCTATGTGTGATTTTGTGTTTTGAAAAAGGACCAATGTTATTGCAAATTTCAAGTCTGAATTTTAAATTAGATAGCTGTCTGGCTGTACATTGCTTGTATGTGACTAGGTGTTTCATATTAACTGAATTTTTATACATTGTGTCACTTCAATGTTGTTTGTTGTAACCATCAAATGGGAACTGAGTAAAATGTTTAATATTCCCAATTGTAGCATAAATGTGTCCAGGTGAGTCCCAATTCAAGCAAATTGAACAGGGAAGTGTCTTTATGCTGAGAATGATTACCTGTAAATAAAGTGCTAGGACCACATTACATTAGTTTCTGCAATGTTTCTAGACTTTTACAAAGAAAAAACAAGGAAGCTGCTTATCAATTACATATCAAGTGACTTTATATTTTACACTTCTAGGTTGGATGAATTGCTTAACGTTTGCTACGTTCATCATAGTAACAGTGAAAATGAATTGATAGCACAAATCAAACATTAAATGGTACTTTAAACAGTAAACGGTAATTTGCTGGTGCAAAACGTCTGCTTAATTAGTCCAAGTAATTACTCTCCACCAGTAATAAAATTTTGGCAAAAAGCAATCAGCACTGAATTAAATGCCACAGCAGGAGAATCAATCTGCAGAGGGAGAAAGTTCAACAATTGAATGGGCTCATCTGATCCCAGACTTTTATTTTATTATTAACATAAATCAAACTGTGAATTTTACTAGTGTTATTGTTGACCGATATAGAACATAAAATGTAATTTTAGCAATGGGTCTTTGTTTCATAGTCATGTGTCACTCATTACAATACAAAAAGACAAGTGTTTTTTGTGCAAATATTCAGGCCTGCAAACATCTTTGCTATAATTTCTGTGGTGCAGTTCCCAATCCCCCACTGTAACTTCAGCAGGAGATTAGCAGAAAGCTGAGACAAGTGAAGAACAATAAACAAAGGAAGATCGGAGTATCCCTGCTGAAATTCTACTCGCTTGAAGTTCGGAGACTTCAGTGGAGTTGGTCTCGAAGTCTGATTATTGACCATCAGTTTTATTTTCCTGCTTCCACCTCAAATATTTGGCAGGTTTGAACATCAATTATAAACAGTACTTGCTCTTGGTAATTTACCTTCTTGGTTGGCAGGACAGATGTTTGTTTGCTCTTAAACAATATGGTAGCCATTACACTTCTGGCTTGACATTTTAAAACTTTAATAAACTGTATAACCATGGGGTGCAGAAGAAAATTACTAGCTGTTGTGTAGTAATCAGCATCACATCATTAATTAACAATAATACTACAACCAGTTACTTGCATATATTCCAATGTACTTTTTGCTGTTCAATTATTCATATACTTCACCAAAATCTTTAAGTCTGTATTTCCTGCTAAGAAGAGATTGGGCTAAAAATGCTGCTTCTTGGTGTGGAGGTCATGATTTGTGACCCACCCATGCCCTTTCAGGTGAAGGTAGGCAGCACACAAATTTGGTGCTGCCACCTCATTTACTCATTTGTAGCCTAGGGCCAAATGTCTCCGAGTTCTTGGCTGTCTAACATTCTGGCTGGCTAACATGCGTGCCACACAAAGGAATTGGCCTGGGAGTCCTCAACATTGACTCCAGACCCCATGAAGTTTCATGGCATCAGGTCAAACATGGGCAAGGAAACCTCCTGCTGATTACCATGTACCGTCCTCCCTCAGCTGATGAATCAGTGCTGCTCCATGTTGAACACCACTTGGAGGAAGCACTGAGGGTGGCAAGGCCACAGAATGTTCTCTGGTGGGAGATTTCAAAGTTCATCACCAAGAATAGCTCGGTAGCACTGCTACAGACCGAGCTGGCCAAGTCCTAAAGTACTTGGCTGCTAGACTGGGTCTGCGGCAGGTGGTGATGAACCAAGAGGGAAAAACATACTTGACCTCATCCTCACCAACCTGTCTGCCGCAGATGCATCTGTCCATGATAGTATTGGTGGGAGTGACCACCGCCTTCACATTGCGGATACCCTCCATTGTGTTGTGTTGCACTACCACCGTGCTAAATGGGATAGATTTCAAACAGATCTAGCAACTCAAGACTGGGCATTCAGGAGGCACTGTGGGCCATCAGCAGCAGCAGAATTGTACTCAAACACAATCTGTAACCTCATGTCCCGGCATATCCCCCACTCTACCATTACCATCAAGCCAGGGGATCAACACTGGTTCAATGAAGAGTGCAGGAGGGCATGCCAGGAGCAGCACCAGGCATACCTAAAAATGAGGTGTCAACCTGGTGAAGCTATAAAACAGGACTATTTGTGTGCCAAACAGCATTAGCAGCAAGTGATAGACAGAGCTAAGCGATCCCACAACCAGTGAATCAGATCTAAGCTCTGCAGTCCTGCCACATCCAGTCATGAATGGTAGTGGACAATTAAACAACTCACTGGAGGAGGTGGCTCCACAAATATCCCCATCCTCAATGATGGAGGAGCCCAGCATATCAGTGCAAAAGATGAAGCATTCGCAACAATCTTCAGCCAGAAGTGTCGAGTGGATGATCCATCTTGGCCTCCTCCAGAGGACCCCAGCATCAGAGATGGCAGTCTTCAGCCAGTTCGATTCACTCCACGTGATATCAAGAAACGGCTGAAGGCACTGGGTTTGGCAAAGGCTATGGACCCCGACAACATTCCAGCAACAGTACTGAAGACTTGTACTCCAGAACTTGGCCAAACTGTTCCAGTATAGCTACAATGCTGGCATCTACGCAGCTATGTGGAAAATTGCCCAGGTATGTCCTGTACACAAAAAGCAGGACAAATCCAACCCGGCCCAATTACCGCCCCATCAGTCTACTCTCCACCATCAGCAAGGTAATGGAAGGGGTCATGATCAGTACTATCAAGCAGCACTTGCTTAGCAATAACCTGCTCACTGATGCCATTTGGGTTCCACCAGGGCACTCAGCTCCTTGGTTCAAACATGGACAAAAGGCTGAACTCCCAAGGTGAGGTGAGAGTGACAGCCCTTGACATCAAGGCAGCATTTGACTAAGTGTGGCATCAAGGAGCCCTAGCAAAACTGGAGTCAATGGGATTCAGAGGGAAACTCTCCACTGGTTGGAGTCACACCTAGCACAAAGGGAGATTGTTGTGGTCATTGGAGGTCAGTCATCTCAGCTGCAAGACACCACTGCAGGAATTCCTCAGGATAGTGTCCTTGGCCCAACCATCTTCAGCTGCTTCATCAATGACCTTCCTTCCATCATTAGGTCAGAAGTGGCAACGTTCGCTGATGATTGCACAATGTTCAGCACGATTAGCGACTGCTCAGATAATAAAGCAGTCCTTGTCCAAATGCAGCAAGACCTGGACAATATCCAGACTTGGGCTGACAAGTGGCAAGTAACATTCACACCACACAAGCGTCAGGCAATGACCATCTCCAACAAGAGAGAATCCAACCATTGCCCCTTAATGTTCAATGGGATTACCATCACTGAATCCCACACTATCAACATCCTGGAGGTCACCTTTGACCAGAAACTGAATTGGACTAGCCATATAAATATTGTGGCTACAAAAGCAGGTCAGAGGCTAGGAATCCTATGGCGAGTAACCCATCTCCTGACTCCCCAAAGCCTGTTCACTGTCTACAAGGCACAAGTCAGGAGTGTGATGGTATACTTCCCACTTGCCTGGATGAGTGCAGCTCCTAAAACACTGAAGAGGCAGAACACCGTTCCAGGACAAAGCAGCCTACTTGATTGGCACCACATCCACAAACATTCACTCCCTCCACCACCGACTCACAGTAGCAGCAGTGTGTACCATCTACAAGATGCACTGAAGGAATTCACCAAGGCTCCTTCGACAGCACCTTCCAAACCCATGACCACTACCACCTAGAAGGACAAGGCAGATAGATGAGAACACAACCAGCTGGAAGTTCCCTTCCAAGTCACTTCGCATCCTGACTTGGAAATATATCGCTGTTCTTTCACTGTCGCTGAGTCAAAATCCTGGAACTCCCTCCCTAACAGCACTATGGGTATACCTACACCACATGGACTGCAGCGGTTCAAGAAGGCAGCTCACCACCATCTTCTCAAGGGCAACTAGGGATGGGCAATAAATGCTGGCCCAGCCAGCGAACCCTACATCCCGTGAATGAATTTTAAAAAACAAGTGCAAGGGAATGAACATCTCCAACAAGAGAGAATCTAACCATCTCCGCTTGACATTCAATGGCATTACCATCGCTGAATCCCCCTCTATCACCATCCTGGAGGTTACCATTGACCAGAAACTGAACTGAACTAGCCTTATAAATACTGTGGCTACAAGAGCAAGTCAGAGAAATCTGTCGAGAATAACTCACCTCCTGACTCCGCAAAGTCTGTCCATCATCAACAAGGCACAAGTGTGGAATGTGATGGAATATTGTACACTTGCCTGGTTGAATGCAGCTCCAACAACACTCAAGAAGATCGACACCATCCAGGACAAAACACCTGCTTGATTGGCATCCCATCCACAAACTTCAACATTCACTCCCTCTACAACTGACTTTCAGTAGCAGTAGTGTGCACCATCTACAAGATGCACTGCAGGAATTTGCCAAGGCTCCTTAGGCAGCACCTTCCAAATCTGCGACCTCAATTACCTAGGTAAGGCAGTAGACAGATGGGAACACCATCCCCTGCAAGCTCACCTCCAAGTCACACACCAGCCTGACTTGAAAATATATCACCATTCCTTCACTGTCGCTGGGTCAAAATCATGGAACTCCCTTCCGAACAGCACTGTGGATCTACCTGCAGCACATATGCCACCGCAATTCAAGAAGGCAGCTCGCCACCACTTTCTCAAGGGCAATTAGGAATGGACAATAAATGCTAGATTAGCCAGCAATGCTCACATCCTTTGAATAAATAAAGAAAAATGGTGCAGCCAATCCTCTGCTGTTAAGAGAAGTCTGCCCCCTTAAAATGAAGCTGCATTGAATCACAAGAGGTTGCTGAATACAATTATAGACAAGGAAAATGAATCATCACAGCAATGACAGTTTTCAAGGTCACAGATGCAGCATAGGGAGGCCTTAGTGGCGAATATGTACAAGAGAAGAGACACCATGGTTCCAGCAGTTGGAGAGGACTTTGGAGTGTGATAGGTGCTGAAGCCCTTAAAGTCCATCCTTGAAAGGGATTGGGAGCAGGTGGGTTAGGAGGCAACAGTGCATCAAGTCTAATGACCTAACTTTGGTGGTCAAAGTCAGTGAATGCATCCTCAAATGACTTCTCCTCATAACCCTCTACCAGCCTGTCACGCTGCTCAATGCGCCACACACCCTTCACTCACCCAGCAACAGGCGCTCAAGTCACTATCCAGACACTTCACCTCAAGCTCACACACTAACCAATGCTGCTAGCCTCACACCCACCTCTCACTGCCTCCATGTACCTTCAGCTATTCAGCACTTGGCTACAGGCTAAGTGGTGGAAAATGGGATTAGAATAGATAGATGCTTGATGGCCAGTATGGACACGATGGGCCAAAGGGCCTGTTTCTGTGCTGTATAACTCTTTGGCTCTATAGCAGGTGCACCACTCAAACACACCACAAGATAATCACTGGCATTCTTTCCTCTCTTTTGCAGGAAAAGGTCCCACAATAGAAACAAAACGGAGCAGAGCTGGCAATAAACAAGGATGCCTGCATCTCCTGAACCCCAAAGGGGATAGCTCTCAGCATCATGAGGCCGGCTATGACTGAGTCTGTAGCATCCAGCATCACTGAGAAAATTGAAGATGACACCTTATGCCCTTTATCAACTTCCAGATCACCCTTACGCTGCTACCTGGTGTGGTGAGCTAGCCACATATGGTGTTGTCATGGACCATTCGCTTTCCACCCCACCTCACAGCTGTAGTATAAGGGTGTTAATGTGGGACTGGAGAACAACACCACCCACAGTATAATGCAGAGAGTCACATGACAGTAGACAGTGTTGTATACATAGACCTGTGTAGAAGTAAGCATCGTGTTAGCTCATAGCTTGGGCTATACTTTGTACATATGTAAATAATTACGTGTTACCAATAAAAACTCCTGTTCACCCCTACAAGCCTTTGAACCTCTTTGTGAGACGTACTGAACAAACCCTTACAACATGGTGGTAGCTAATGAACAAACCCAGAATCAAAGAAGCTGGGAAAGGATCCCTGAGTCTGAAAAACTATAGGAACAGCATTCTGATCTGACTGAAGTGCACCTTAACTGAAGACACAGCCGGATATCACCAAAAAAGAAACTCCATGGCTGACATGGAGGCTGAAGGGCAGAAGAAAAATCCACTGTGCAGATAAGACTCCACCAAAGCACATGGAGGTCTATTGTGGGTCCCCATCAATTGCAGCACTCAAGGACCTAGCAAGGATAAGCAAAAATTCAGCTCTAAGGCTGAAATAGCCCTTAAAAGTCTTCAGGCTATTAATCAGTCAGAGCAATCTGTTTCGTTAATCACTACAGCCAGGCAGGGTGCACAGTTGGCACCATACCACATGGTGGTCGAGCTCCTTTGAAAAAATAGCGAAGCTTTAAAAGCTCAGCCAAAGCCAGGAATCACCTTTAAATTGCCCTAAAGTACTCTGAAAATGTTCTAAAGGGATCCAAATCTTTGATTAAAAAAATTGCTGCAAGAAATTGATGTCTGTAGGAAATCATGGATCCACGATCGCCAAAACCCAATAAGCACGGGAAGAAGCAGCGCGATACCGGTTACTGCAGCGCCATAGTTAAAAGTGAAACATCATTTAAAGCTGTACCATCCTGATCTGAAAAGCTACCATGGCTAATAAATCAACCCTACCAGGTCAATTTGGGCTAATATAACAGCCAGACCAAGAGCAGAACTGGGGGCTTTGGCAAAAAAGATTTTCAAGATACATGTTAGTTTCAGGATTAGATAAGACAGAGGCTGAACAAGTGAATATTCTACTGTACACAGTGGGTCCAATAGCCAATGACATCATTGCAAGGCAAAGAAAAAACTCCAGATAAGGTTAAAAATGTTCTAAAATCTTCATTATCTACTTTAAATTAAGAAGCAATAAAATTTTAGAGTGAGCAAAGTCCAAAAAGCAGGTCCAACTACCTGGAGAATCCATCAACTCTTTCATAAATGAATTATACAGATTAGTTGTGACTACAGCAATCTTAAGTCAGCACTCATACAAGACTGAATAGTAGTTGGAGTGGCTAATGAGACCACTTTGGGCATATGCAGGCAAAAGAAGATCTAACTCCAGAAAAGGCCATCCAAATAGTCAGACAATCTGAAATTCGCCAACAACAACAATCCATTTTACTTGGTGAGGTTAAGCCATGGGAAACAGCAAACACAGCTGTCCAGCTCATAGAGCAACAAAAAGCCAGGGAGACTCCTGTCAAGAGAGACAATACCCAAACAGCCCACATAATGTTGGGAGACCACGTCAGCACTCTGGAGCCAAAAGACCTCACAGGCAAGAGCAATGTCCAGCAATCTCTATGCAATGTTTCAACTTCAACTGGCTGGGACACTTTGGAAAGCTGTGCAAGTCTAAGACATTGAGATGTGCGGAGGATCCCAAAACAGTCACCGAGATTGAGTTACCACACCAGGAAGATGTTCAGCTGTGTCTCTTGGATGATATCAGGGATCCTGGCTTCTCCTTTTGGAATGCTGACATCTCTGTAAATGGTCACCTCACCAATTTTAAATTAGACATGGGAGGCAGTGTGACGGCCCTCTTGGATAAGGAACCATGACCAAAAGATCTCTGGCTATGAAAGACAGAGACACCAATCTATGGCCCTAGAGGAATCTGTCTTCTGATCGCAGGCATAATCCTGGAACCACTCCCATATGGTGCCAAGCAAATATTCAAAATTTTGTAAGTAATTTAAAACCAATCCTTTTCTCTCTTAAGCAAAGATGCCTGTGTTGCCCTTAATCTCCTCTAAAGGGCAGAAGATGCCAATTGTTGTCAACTGCATGGAACTGCAATTACCTAAGAAATCTACCAGAGAAGAGACTCTAAACTGGGACTGCAGCTCTGAATTGTCTTCGCTCTTTGCAGAGCAAATTTGTCCAACGTCCCTGCAGGCAGCAGAAGCTCCTCTTTGGTTAGATCAGCCAAACCTTCAGATAAGTACCCCCATACTTTGAGCAGAAGATGCACATGAGAATGACCAGCAACAGAATGATGAGCCCCAAACTCAGGCTCCAATCATTGCTGTCAAACAACCGGGGAGCACCATGGCAATTAAGTTGCATTTTCCAGCAGAAATGCACAACAGCAAGGCAATTCTGGAGCAGAATAGTAGCAACCATCAACTCAGAGCACACAACAGTGAGGTACAAGGGCACAGGATTAAAGCCAAACTGTAGGTTGAGCTCATGCATGAGGAACATTCAAACAGAATGGAGATACACCATCAAGTTCCAGAAAGATCATAGCGGATCCCACGGATAAAGAAAATGCGTGATCATACTAGGAAAGAATGAAGTGAACGCTCCCTCCAAAGGAACAGGACAAACTCAGAAACACAGAGTACTACAACTTCAACTCCAAGCCAACAAAGCTTGCCCAAAGCAACTAAACTACCATTCCTCCAAATGTAACCAGAACAAGATCTGGAAGAATTGCCAAGTCTCCAGGCCATCAGAATTTATGAAGTCAGAGACCTGAGGGGGAGAGAAGGGGTAACACATAAGGAAAGATTGTACTGTAAATGTGTTGCAATGTCTGGAAAATATAATAATCATCATAATGTTATTGGAGTTTATTGTAAGATTGGAATAGTGTGTGTCTGTATATGTGCATGTGCATGTGTGTGTGTGTGCGTGTGTGGTGGGGGGGGACTTAATTGAATTAAAGATAGCTGGTCTGAAGACTTTGATGTATCAGGAGAGAAGCTAGGTTTAAAATGTTAAATAGGGAAACTTGGCTGGATTTTAAGAATGTGAGGTGTAAAGGGAAAAGTTGCATTTTAGATAAACCAGAGTAATTTGAATTTCAAAAGAGGGGGTGAAATGTTACACTTAGCCAGAAGAAGCCAAACAGTGTGTTTATTTTTCCCAAAGCTTACTGATAAAATTGACACTTGAAAGATTTTTAGTAGAGTTGAAAATACATATTGGGACAATGGGATTTACATTAAAAAGGGAGAAACCTGTATAAATGAGATGTGGTTATGTGTAAGAGGAAGGAATTCTAAGATCTAACAAGTGTGAAAAGCCTCCAACCTCTGAGCCTCAAGTTGCTGTCTACACAAACTGAAGTGAAGAAAACTCACCTTGAATTAGACTGTTCAGGATATTGTGTTACTTTGCCTGAGCCTTTTAAAATCTATGTTTTACTGTTGCCCTAATGGACTTGTAACTGGGAGTTAGATTAACTAGGGGAGCCAGAAGTTATCATTGTAGTAATTTGTAAACCCATGTATGTGCTTAAAATCATTTTTTATTAATAAAGGTTTAATTCAGTTTTGTAAAAAACCTATAAGGCTCGTTGGTCTTATTAGTAATAAATTCAAGGCATGCATCTCAAAATAAATACAAATTGTAAAATAGTTGAGGCAGTTGTTTCAAGTTTCCCTCTGGGATTTCAACAGCTCAGCATTTACCATCCGTTGTGCCATAACATGGGTAAAGACTTGCAGGGAGACGTTGTTCGACATAGCAAGGGTTAATGTGGGACTGGAGAACAGTGCCGCCCACAGTATGATGTTGAGTCACATGACAATTGACAGGAGACAGAGTTGTATGCAGAGACATGTGTAGAAGTAAGCATGGAGTGAGCTCATAATCTGGGCTATGCCTTGTATATATTTATATAGTTATGAATATAAACACTACAGCACAACATTGCAAGCCTCTGAACCTCTTCCTGAGACCTACTGAACAAACCGTTACAACAACCTACCCCTTCTGATCATCTGCTTTCAGACACCCAAGAGTAGCTCTCTATCTAGCCACAGAACACTCAGGAGAAAGGGAGGGAGCAACAGCACAGCACTGATGAAGATGTCCCATTCCTTGATCTGACACTTGCAGCCACCAACTCAGATATTGGTACAGTGCAGACCTGGGAGTTGGGAATAGCATGTGGCAAGCTGCAAGGAATGAGTGGGTTGCACCCAGGCCAAGGGTAAAGGATGGTTTTCTGTCAGCCCACTGGAAGATAAGGTAAAGATGGGTTTTGCGACAGAGGTCACAGATGATACAAAAAAAATGCTAATGGACAGACGCATCAATTCTGGGTGCATTGGCTGGCTTGCCAGACAGCTCTTTATCACTGTCTAGGAGCAAGAAAGAGTCTGACTTCAAGCTGGCAAATGGCATCACAGAGAGCTTCCTTGTCGTGTTGCTGACCGAGAAGCCTCCAAACCTGCAGCAACTTTTGTGTGGACAGGTCACCAAATCATCTGGTTGGAGTTATACCCATCACAAAGGAGGATGGTTGTGGTTGTTGGAGGTTAATCATCTCAGTCCCAGGATATTGCTGCAGGAGGTTCCTCAGTGTAGTGTCCTAGGGCCAGCCATCTTTAGCTGCTTCATCAATGACATTCCCTCCACCATAAGGTCAGAAGTGATGATGTTCACTGATGATTGCACAATGTTCAGTACCATTTACAATTCCTCTGATACTGAAACAGTCCATGCCCATATGCAGCAAGACCTGAACAACATTTAGGCTTGGGCAGATGAATGGCAAGTAACATTTGTGCCAAACAAGTGCCAGGCAATGACTATCTCCAACAAAAGAGAATCCAACCATCTCCCCTTGACATTCCATGGCATTACCATCGCTGAATCTCCCACTATCAACATACTGGGGGTTACCATTGACCAGAAACTGAACTGGACCGGCCAAAGTAATACCTTGGCTACATGAGCAAGTCAGAAGCTGGGAAGTCTGCAGCCAGTGACTCACCTCCTGACTCCCCAAAGCCTGGCCATCATCTATAAGGCACAAATCAGGAGTGTGCTGAAAGACTCTCTACTTGCCTAGTGTAGCTCCAACAACACTCAAGAAGCTTGACATCATGCAGGAAAAGGTTTGATTGGCACTCGATCTACCACCTTAAATATTCAATCCATTCACCACCGACGCACAGCGGCAGCAGTGTGTATCATATGCAAGATGGAATGCAGCAGCTCATCAAGCCTTTTTCAACAGCACCTTCCATACCCGTGACCTCTAATGAACTAGAAAGACATGAGCAGCAGACTCATAGGAACGCCACCATCGGCAAGTTCCCCTCCAAGTCACATACCACCCTGATTTGGAACTCTATTGTCATTCCTTCACTGTTGCTGGGTCAAAATCCTGGAACTCCCTTCCTAACAGCACAGTGGATGTACCCACACCACATGGACTGCAGCGGTTCAAGAAGGTGACTCACCACCACATTCTCAAGGGCATTTAAGCTTGGATATCAAATGCTGGCCTAGCCAATGATGTTCACATCCTGTGAAAGATTAATAAGAACTCCAGGATACTTCCAAAAAGTATGTAATAGCAAAGATTATTCAAAATGACCTTAACTGCAAAGTGGGTGCCTGACCTTTTAAATAATGCTAGTGCTGGGCCCCTCTTGCAGCAGAATGTTTGATGCTTAATGGGTGACAAGTGAATCCATTGAAGGAACCTGCATTTGGTCCAAATTTGGAAAATGGGTATCATACCCACTTATTGGGCTGTGTGAGGTCAGTATTGCATCACTTCAGCTAATTCCAAAGCATGTAGGGAATGGTCACGCAAGCAGGCTTTTCAACATGCTATGATGCAGGGACCACGTTGGAAGTAGCTGGCAGCACAGCTCTCACGCTCAGAGAGTGTTCAACTTCCAATGTGCTGCAGATCTGAATTTTGCACCCCTTACTTTTAAATCTGTGGCTTAGCTAAATGTTTAAGGGAATGTTCTAGCTTGTGTCCAAAAGGTTACTTGTAAATTTTCTTTTTGTTGGGACTTATTATGTTCATAACTGATATAAGAATGTGTTACAACATAGATTTTTTAAATGTTTTAAGGCTAATTTTCAGAGTTTACAGAACTCAGCAAATGGTTCCAGTTGCGATTTGATGGAGAATGAGACAGAAATGCTCTTACTCAATGGCTCAACAAACACACTAGCCCAGTGTGCCATTAATTAAGACTAGTTAATTACAGTACTGATGCATTTGTGCTTGGTTAATGACGGTTACTATTTATTCCCAAGACATCTAAAGATCTGTTACATCAACTTGCTAATTCCAACTGTTAGCCTAAAGAACTTTGAAAAAATTAGTGCTGTGAAATATAAAATACACAATGTATTGTGGGTTAGAAATGGGCAAAGAAAACTATGTTCAGGATTTTTTTTACAGGATTAGCAGAAAATTCTAGGAAAAATCTCTGTGCCAAGTAGAACTAAAATGATTACTTTAGAGAATTAATCACAAATAGTTGGAAAGAGAACTGCATGGCACAAATAAAATGCTTTAAAACTTGTTATTTTACAATTGACTGATGTTATTTTTTAGGTTGTAAAAATGGGTTATAGCTATAAAAATAGTTAAGTGATGATGTGGGGAAGTGAAGATATGCTATATATGGTTCTGGCAGAGCAACACCACAGCAGTCACAGTTCTGGTGTGAACTTCTGTCACTCACTGTCATTGCAAATATACTTTAAAATTAGCACCCTGAAATGCAAGTGAATTGGATAGCATGTCTCTGTTATTAACAATTAAGACTGTAGACTGGTAGCAATTAATTACATCTATATTTTTGTTGAATATTAGTGTCAATAAATCAAGAATTGTGACACAAACTAGTTCCTTAATGAGTTAATAAAGTCTAATTTCTTTAACTTTAAAAATTCACTGATTCAGTTTTTTAAGTAGTAAATCAAATTCAGTAGGCAAATAGTGTAATATATTCAGTTTTGAGGTTACCAGCTCAAAGCAGACTGACTGTGATGCTATTAACCTCATGTGTGTACATGAATATCATTAAACAGATAGGGGATTGAAGAAGAAACAAAAGCAAAAATTATATTTGGTTATCAACAGGTCAATATCATTCAGTCCAGTTGATTTGATGAGAATTACTACATGACAAAATTGTACGCCCTACAACAGCAGAGCACTGTGACTAGCTCATCGAGCCTCCATTATATCATGACAGAACAGGCACCACAAAAACTGTTAGTTCTTAAACTAGTTCCCTTTCTTTATGCCAGGAATGCAACAGCTGCTGCAGCTGCAGCTCAACATTTTGTATGGATCCAAAAAATTGACACACAATACAGAGGTAAAGTGCTGTTCCTGCCTATGAAAGTACCTTCGGAACACTCTGTCCTTCCTGTACACAATTTGAAATGCAGTTACAGTAACTAACACTTTAGAACCAGGGCTGTAAACATCCCCCAATTCTGATTGCCCAATTTGAGCTCTAGTACAACTTCTCTATCTTCCCAAAAATCAAAAATATAATTGCATTTTCCACAACACTCCTCATGTTCAGCAAGATGTCAACAAGAGTTGTAGATTAAGGGCACAAAACAATGGATACCAAACACTGAGGAAAAAGAGAAAAATGGTTATTCCAAAACCAGCCTCTTCAAGTCGGACAGAAGGTTTTTGAGAATATTTTGAAAACATGGAGGGAAATGGCAAGATGGATGTGACTGGGTAGGAATTTCTAGAGCGTAGGGATTGGAGTGGCTAAAGGATGTTGTAGCAACAGACAAATGTTGATAGGACTGACCAACATCCATTCTGCTACTGCATCTTGGAGACCATGCCAAAACAACACCACATCAACCTGGTGAAGCTACAATATAGGCCTACATGCATGCTAAACAGCAGAACCAGCATGATTATAGACAGAGATAAGCAACCCCATATCAACAGATCAGGCCAAAGCCTGCCACATTTGGTTGTGACAATTTGGTGGACAATTAAACTAACAGGACTGTGAACATCCCTACCCTCAATGATGGTGGAGCCCAGCACATGAGTACAAAAGAGAAAATAATTTTCAAACATCTTCAGCCAGAAATGTCAATTGATTGATCTTGGCCTTCTCCTGAAGTTCTCACTATCATAGATGCCAGTCTACATCCAGTTTAACTCAATGCACATGACATTAAGAAGTAGCTGTGTGCACTGAATACAGCATAGGAGGCGGCTCAATAACATCCCGGCTATAGTGCTGAAGACCTACGCTCAGAACCAACTGCACTTCTAGCCAAGCTATTCCTATACAGCTACAACACTGGCATCTACCCAACAAAATGTAGTATCGGCCATGTCTCTCTGGTCCTCAAAAAGGACAAATCCGATCTGGCAAATTACCATCCCATCCATCTACTCTCATTCATCAACAAGGTGACAAAAGCTGTTGTTGACAGTGCTACCAAGCAACAGTTACACACCAATAAACTGCTTACCAATGCTCAGTTTTGGATCTGCAAGGATCACTTGACTCCAGATCTCATTACAGCCTTGGTCCAAACATGGATAAAAGAGCTAAGTACCAAAGGTGAGATGAGAGTGATTGCATTTGGCATCAAGGCAGCATTTGAACAAATGTGGCATCAAGAAATCCTAGTAAAATTGAAGTCAATGGGAAACAAGAGTAAGCCCACTAGTAGATGGAGCCATACTTAGCACAAAGGAAGATGGTTGTGGTTTTGGAGGCCACTCATCTCAGCCCCAGGACATTGCTGCAGGAGTTCCTCAGAGCAGTGTCCTAGGCCCAACTATATTCAACTGCTCCCTCAAAGTCCTTCCTTCCATCATAAGGTCATAAAAGTTGATGTTCACTGATAGCTGCACAGTTTTCAGCACCATTTGTGATCTCTCAGATACTGAAGCAATTCTTGCCGACATGCAGAGAAACCTGGGCAACATTCTGGCTTGGGGTGATAAGTGGCTGATGTAACATTCATGCCACACAAATGTCCATCAATGATCATCTCCAAATGGGCAGAACCACTTTAACATTCAACAGCATTGCAATCACTGAATCCGCCACCGTTAGTATCCGGGGGGGGTCAACATTGAACAGCAATTTAACTG
Source organism: Carcharodon carcharias (assembly GCF_017639515.1). Lineage (NCBI taxonomy): Eukaryota > Metazoa > Chordata > Chondrichthyes > Lamniformes > Lamnidae > Carcharodon > Carcharodon carcharias. The sequence continues at coordinate 59,728,362 of NC_054474.1, forward strand.
GATCTGCCAAATAAATATTGTGCCTAGAAGAGCAGGTCAGAGACTGGGAATTATAGGTTAAGAATGTTAAGTTCTCCTCTTGCCTGGATGAGTGCATCTCCAGAAGCTTGACACTATCCAGGAAAAGCAGCCTGTTTGATTGGCACTCCGTCTACCAATTTAAACATTCAATCCCTCCACCATCGCCAGACCGTGACTATATTCTGTGCCATCTATAAGATGCACTGCAGTAACTTGCCAAGTCTTCTTTGGCAGCATCCTCCAAACCTGCAACCTCTACCGTCTAGAAGGACAGGGCAGCAGGTGCATGGGAACTCCATCACCAGCAAGTACACCTCCAAGTCACATAGTATCCTTACTTGAAAAATATCATCCCCTCTTTCATCATCATTGAGTCAGCATGCCGGAGCCCCCTATCTAACAGCACTGTGGACGTATCAGTACCCCATGGCTATATCGATTCAAGAAAGCTTCAAACTACCACTTTCACAAAGACAATTAGAAATAAATTCTGGTGTCTCCAACAATGGCCACATCCCATGAATAAACACAAGAGAAAAAGGAGAAATATGATTTTACCTGAGCACAGGGACACAGGTCAAATGAATTCACTAAGGTAGAGTGAGCTATTACAATGGAAAGATCTGAAAGTCAGAACAAAAATGTTGAAGTCCATTCTCTGGCATACCTGGAGCCAGTGACATTTGGGGAGGATATGGAGATGCTAGTGCAGGGCTTAGTGCACGTGTACAAGCGGACTGCAGCATTTGAGGTTAATTGAAGCTTATGGAGCAATGAGACAGGGAGATTGCAGGGAAAGGGTTAACCAAGTCAAACATTGAGGTGATTGTTATGGACAGGAAGGGGGTTAACTTAAACAGCATTATTTTTCCCTCTCACCAGCCGTCCATAAACAAGGAAATGTTTTGATTTGTATCCCTCTTTATAAGTGGTGGCATATTTTCGAACCCCTTGGTTTTGTTGTGATCCAATTTTCTAATAACAACCCCATAGTGAACTTGCAATAGGATGAATTCAAGGGTTAGTTCATTTGCACACATTTAAAACATGAAAGGAGAGTCACAATATCACCTCCACACTCAGACAGTAAAGAGAGGGATAGAGAAAAGGTTTTACAATACAGAGACCATAAAGAAAATAAACATTCATTTACATGAGTTCCAATCCAGAATCAAAGTCCAATGAGGTATTCCTTCACGCAGGCCGTAGGGTTGAAAACCGATGCTGGATAATTCACTTCTCCAATTGTGTTGACTTCACACAATGAGATAGGCATGCAGAGATGAATCAGTTTTGTAGGTGATAGCACAGAATTTCCAGCAGAAGAAGTGTAGGTGGGGCCAGGTGTCTAACTGGGCTCAGCTTCTTGTCTGTGAGGCTGATAGTTAGATGGTAAACAGCAGACTGAGCTATGCAGTTCTGCAAGGCAATATTACTTGTTCCACAAGACAGAGGCCCATGTCTTGTGACTCCCACCTCTCCATCTAGTCTTTAGTAAAAGCTTTGTATCCATCGTCTGGATTCTAAAGACTGTTAAATGCCTCAGCCATTAGAAATTGAAAGGAAGGTTGTGGGGTTTGTCTTAGCAGATAATCCATCTCCTGTTGGCCAGCCTGGGTTATTAAATGCAGATGGCCTTTGTATAGTTCTCTTTGAATTAGGGCGGTGCAGTCCATAGGTTGTTATTAGTGGCTCCTCAGAGATGACAAGGTGCAAGTTTTCCCAAATCTGCTAGCTTATTTTGTTCAGGGTTCAAAGACAGAAATTCGTTCAACTATTTTAAAGGTCTTTGTTCAGTTTTAAAATAGATAGCAATGAGCACATCCATATATACTTTATAAGAATATACAGTGTGAGGCCTTAGCCCCTCACATCATGAAGACACAGCCTCAGGTTTTATCAGTGGAGAAAAGTAAAGAGTGGTGGGAGGTAAGCAACATCGCAGAGGTTGAAGACTTACTTTTGGTAAAGCATCAAATATGAAACTGAGCTCAGCATCAAACAATAGAGACAGATTCTGCACATTCTAGCTCAGCTTGAGGGGTCAGCAGTAAGTGGTAAGACAGCTCCTTTCTCTGTGGTGGGACACTCAACTAGCAATCTAGTTAGGAAGTGATAAAACACATCAGATAGTCTGACTGCAAAATCTAAGCACCAGCAGCCAGTGATAAAATGTGAATCCATGAAAGAAAGCATTGGAAAGGGTACAATTTTGCTGCTATGTTAACAGACCACCCAATAGTACAAGTATTCAATAATAAAAGTTCACATTAATATCTAATTTTCAATACTATATAGAGATGTCAATGACCAGCTCTGAGAAAAACATGCAAAATCCTCTATAAAGAGACCAAACCATTAACCTGTGTTGCTTTTTTCAAATCGGCTTAGCAATTAGTGCAGTTCACAACTAGTCCAACCCATATGGTACTCACTGTTACTGAGCTAGTGTGAACAGCTCAACTAGATCCAGCAATTGCAGCAGCTGTCAGTTTCAGACTGAGCCATTTAGGATTCAGATTATGCCACTTTCATTGGCAATGAGCTACAGAGCATGATCTCAAAATCTACTGTAAAATGCGAGATCAGCAACTCAATTTAAAAATGCACTCGTTTGCAAATGGTGCTAAACAAAGCACACGCTAAGCTGCCTTTACTGAACACTCCATTAATCTCATCCTTTTCAAAGAAAACTGCACCACTAATCATGGTTTGTGTAGCCTTGTCAAATTTCAGCCCTGGGGCATTCACAGCAAAACTATTAAACCCCTTGCATCAGAACAGATTCCCCATGTGTAGTTGCTGCTAGTTCATTTACTGCAATAGAGCAGGAGAGAACAGAATAATATGGCATCAATGAAAAAATCATTTGAAGAGCTGAAGAACACAACACAGACAGCTGCAAAGGGAATGGCAGACACAACAGGTTAGTAACTGGGCAAACAAAATGGAGGGGGGTTCACATGGAAGCTCAGGAGAGTATAATCACGTTACTTCTTTTTAAAGTTAAACTTTTTCCTCACCTTTTAGTGCAGGCAGCTCAAGAGGCAGTTCAACAAGTGGCCGAATCATCCAAGGAAACTACTAAAACAGGTATCTCAGTGAATTGAGCTCTCCACTGCTTGACAACTCAATCTTTCACAAACATTGAAAAGCCATAACACAGGTTAAAATGTTCTTTGAAATATTCTGCTTCTCCATTAGGTATGAAAGGAATTAAATGGCAGAAAATTGGTCAGAAACACTACTTTAACACAGTAAAATAATAAGATATATGTTAGTTGTTGTAAGGGAAGTTTTGACACATAATTTTCTATTGTAACACATAGTACACAAATATTTTAATGCTAAAGCCAGTTCTTTGTGGAATTAAAACAGAAAAGGCTGGAAAAACTCAGATAGTATCTTTGAAGAAACAACACTTCAGTTCAATGACATCTCATAGCTGAAGTGTCATTGCCCTGAAATGTTAACTTTCTCTTCACAGATGCTGCCTGACCCGCTAAGTATTTTCAACTTTTATTTTAGAATTCCTGGATTCACAATAGTTTGCTTTTGTATCATATTGAATTATTTAGTTTAATGGAACTTACTAATGAATGTTTTGCTAACAATGATTTAGCATTTAATTTCCTGTTTAATCTGTTAACCATAAGAATCCAGTTGCCAAAAAGAATCCTTTTTGGCTTCTAATTCAGAGATATAAATGTATTTCAATTCAATGAATATAGAACTGTAATGTTATAACTTTAATGGGAGGGAGGATGGGGGAGAGGTTTTCCTAAAATCAACTCGAGCCTTGTCATTGAAATTCTGGGAACATTGTTTAATTGAATTTGTTATGTTTTAAATCATGTATACATCTAAACTTTTGGTGCAATATTCTTAAGTGGTGTTGCTCTTTTAAATAAAATATGAAAGTGCTGTACAAGTACAACAGGTCAACTAGCATCTGAAAGAAAGAGAATAACATAAATATAAACTCCTAAATCATTAACTTCTTAAAACCACACTTTTTATATTGGCTTCCCCCATGTTTTCATGTTTAAGTGATGTCATTAGACTTTTTATGAACCCATGCTGATTCCTAGCGTGGACCTTTTGGACTATTAGTTGCATCCGACAAATCTGTAGTTATTGAAAGAATACAATAAAACTATTAAAATGAATAGCACTGTAAATGGTCTATCGACCTTCAAACCTGGACTAAGTAATACGACAGGCTGATATGACACAAAACTGGGGCTGATTCTGCCCTCACCCAATAGCACATGCACTTCCATCAGCAATCACTGAGTCATTATCAGCTGTGGGAAACCTGGTCGTTTCACTCCTGTGTAATCCAGGAGCCCTTCAGCCAACTGTGGCACTGCTGCTGCCATCCTGGCTGTGGTCAGTTAATTCAACATATACCATAGATTAATTTACCAGTGGGAATTTACCAGTCTCCTGGGCTCAGCTACTCACTCAACTATCATGGAAGCCCTAATACAACTATGTCGAAAGTATAAGCCGATATAGGAGGACAGGGGCTTACAGTGACTGTGTAGAGATATTGAATGCTACTTACCTATTCTTATTTTCATGTATGTCCATAGCTACTGAAGAAGCATCAAAACAAACGCAAACTGCTATCAACTCTGTTGCTTCCAAAGCACAGGACAGCATCAAGGGTCTTGGGCAGAAGCTTGTGCAGAAATGAACTTTTGCTTGCATTGCACAAATCTGAGATTTTTTATACATACTACTGTGTAATTCTGCACATTAAGTTATATAGTTATATTACATATAATACTTAGAACTTCAAAAGTGGATATAAAAAGAATACAGTTTCTAATGAAGCCGTAATTCAGGATTCACATAGACTTAGGCAGTTAGGAAATCAATACTGCTTTGCCTTCCATTTTACTCATTATCATTACTGGCACAAGTAATTTTAGGTAATAAAATAATGCAACATTTTTGGAGGTTTATTATATTTGATATTTAGCACAACGAAACAAGCTCTCAAATGTTAAGGCAGCACTTTATTTATGAAACTAAGAGGAAACTATAAAATAGCCAAATGTCTGATAGGAGGTATAATACAAAACACACACATATAAAAAATAGTAGAACTTTAGAATTTAAAATGTGAATCCAACTTATGGATAAACAGAAAAAAATCATGACATGATCCCTTGACCTAGCACAAAGTCTTCCCTTGCAGCCGAATGTTTAATTCTCCAAAGTGCTAGACAGAAACCTTTACAAAAGAGTATATGTGAATACAAAAGAAGCATTTCATGCTAAACTATTGAAGGTCACAGTAGGCGTTCAATAAAGTCCATAAGTACTAGAACAGAATATAGTAAGCTGATCAGGATTTAAAGTAGAGAGGCAATTAATCATTTTTGCATGTGATTTATTCTGCACTGATTTGGAAAATGATTACTTTAGAAAAAACATGTGCTGAAAAATACTTCTCCCTTAGAAATTAAAAGACTTGCAGTCTTCAAGGGCTTTTAGCCTTTTCCACTTTTAGGAAAGGTAACCTTTTATCTAATTTTGAACAATGTACTTTTGCTGATCAAAATGAGGAGCAAGTGTGTTGGGAAATGGAACAGTACTTTCACTCAGAACATCAACTAATTTCATTGTAGAAATATAAGGAAAAGTGGAATGAGAAAAGGCCATTCAGCTACTGAGCCTGCAGAAACCACATTTTGTTTATAAATAGTTATCTAGGTGTTATATAAGCTATCACTCACTACATTATGTATTGAATTATCAGTATGTTGAGAAGAGGATTGAATTCTACACTTGATAGTGAACCAAATTAGATTCTGTCAAGCTAAGATATGCCTTTCTATTACAAAATAATATACATATGCACAGGAATACCCTTGAAATTGCATGATGTCAATAATCCACCATCCTATTATCTGTGGATAAAGCCTGTATTGAGAGTTGCTAATTTCACCATTATCAACTGCATGAGCTGGTATCTCTGGGATAATCTCCAACTCTCTAAATTTACATATTTTACAATTAAAACCTGAAAATGAAACAAGGTCTGCTGATGAATGGCTTGCCAAAATTACTAAAGTTCACCAGTACATATGGTTAGGATTTTATCATAGTGTTTCACTAACGTTTATTCTTAGTTTTTCAACAGCTATTTCTGCGGATACTTTGATGAACAATTTCCTCTTCATCATCAATAATTGTTAAATAATAACTTCACATTAAAACTTATGATTGATATTTCATATTTTTGACTCTTCCTCACAATAGAATTTAATACTGAAATTAAATAAATCTGTTTGTAAATTGCTGATCTATATATTGCTATTTGTAATAAATTTTAAATCAGAACTATTTCACCGAGTGTGACATCATTTTCAGTTTAGAAATCTGAATAGATATATATTAGAGGGCATCCTATCCTTAATGCTACATTTAAAGCTGTTAAAAAAAATTTAGTATTAACATAAGCAGCATTTTGTCTTTTCTGCATTTTTTTACATATATATATATATATATATACCTCTGTATAAACATTGAATGCTGATAATACTATTTGTGGAGTTGATGGGAAAGGGTGGTTGTTGGGAACTGCAAGAGGAGAACTAGTGAGCCTGGGTGTATATTAACACACTATTACTAATGGTGCCAAAACTCAGTCATGGATACATCTTCTTCAGAACATCCATCTGTTCCAGACAAGAAACTGTGAATGCTGGAAACCAACATGAAAACCTGAGATGGAATACAAAAAAGGGCCTGAGCTTACAAAAAATATAAACCGAGCAACAGTGATTTTCCAGAGCTGTACAATATATTTTGGTTCTGTGATAAGGATGGTTTGAGTTTCATTTTGTTTCCAAGGTGGATTTTAATAATAGGGTGAACTTATCAATAGGTCTGGTGTAAATGGTACAAGACAAAAAGCCTTAAATCTTGGGTACAAGGCTGATGTAAGACTTACGATTATAAAATCATAAAGCGGTCACGAAAGTACTGAAAGCAGCCAATATAATTCAAAATATATTTGATTTCTGTGCATTTGAAAATTATATAATTCAATATTGTAGTTTCTATGTTTCAGTACCTTGTTGATTGTGGCTGAGCTAGTATTAAATCTTTTTAATACATCACATTGAATTGTCTGAAAGCACATTTTATCCATGTTGACAACAGCCAATTGTGGATGATTTGCAGCATCGCCACACAACATTACAAATTCTGTTAGTGGAAAATAATCTATTGAATCTTACGTTGTATGTGTTTATGACCATCTGTGTGGAAGAAGAGCAACAGTACAATAATGTTTGTCAATATCATAGGAGCAAAGATACCGAAAATTCATAAAGAAATATTTGAAAATATAGAGGAAATAATTGTTAAAAACTTTGAGATGATTTTGCACATTGAAACTACTAATTAGAATTACAAAAAATATACAGCACAGATAAAGGCCATTTAGTCCAGCAACCAATCCATGTTGGCATTGATGATCTATTCAACTCTCCTCCTCTCTTTCCCCAAACAACTTGATGAGAATAACATTCTATTCCCTTCTCCCTCATATTCTTAAGGGAGGTTATATAAGCCTATCTATACTGTTTGCCTTAACTACTCCCTGTGCTATCAAGGTCCACCTTCTCACCGCACTCTGGGTAAAGAATTTTTCCTGAATTCCCTATTTGATTTCTTGGGATTATTTTATATTGATGGACTCAACTTTTGCTCTTTCCCACAAGTAGAAACATTTTCTCTGTATCTACTCTTTCAAAACCTTTCATAACTTTAAAGACCTCTATTAGGTCACCACTCAACCTTCTCTTTTCAAGAGAAAAGAGACCCAGGCTCTTCAACCATGTCTAATACCTGCAAATTTCTCATACCATCCTTGTCAATTTTATTTTGCACCTCACCGGTGCCTCTATATCCTTTTTTATGACCAGAATTACATACAGAACTCCAAGGGGAGAATTCTCCCCTTGTCAGGGGGTTTGTGCAGGGTCGGGCAGGGGCAGGCACGGACCCGATCGGCAACCCCTATCGGTCCACACCGCCATTTTATGTGGGCGGGCCAATTAAGGCACATGCATGAAAGAGTTCAGAAATCTCCCTCAGGCACAGAGCTGCCTCAGGGAGATTACTTTAAGTTCCCAAAATTTTAATAAAGGAAAGAAAAAATTTTAAGACAAGTCCCTTCATGCGACGGTGTCACATAAGCTGGGACATGTCAATGAATTTTTATAAAAAATTTTATTCAATTTATAGACATTTCATGAAACCTCATCCCGCCCGTGGATGAGGTTCTATGAAAAAAGCGAAGACCATCTGGGCTCTTCGCCTGCCCGCCAACCTTAAGGTTGGACGGGCAGCTCAGTTTATTCATTTAATTGATGTTTAAATGGCCTTAATAGGCCTTTGACAGTTCGGCAAGCGCACAGCCGAGTTGGCTGCACGCCTGCCGAACTGAGAATCTAAATGACGCGGGGCGATGTCAGGACACCCGCCCGATGTCACCGTGCGTCATTTTATGCCCCCGCTCGCCAAGCCGAAGATTCAGGCCCAGGTGCGGCCTAACCAAGATTCGATACAACGTTCACATAACTTCTCTACTTTTCAATTCTATCTCCCTAGAAATAAACCCTCGTGGTTGGTTTGCTTTTGTATGACTTTATTAGCCTACATTACTACTTTTAGTGATTTGTATATTTGTAGTTTGAGATCCCTTTCTTATTCTAACCTATTTAGATGCTTTTTTCCAAATAATATGCAATGCCCTTAGTTTACTTAGTTAAATTTTACCTCATACTTACCTATGGTGAAACATTGGGTCTCTTGAAAACTTATATTTTTAATATTTTCCTTATTATCAGCAGAGCCTTCCAACCCAGCACTGTGGGTTAGATTGAAGCACAGGTTTCAAAGATGAAATGATGGACTACCAACTCATTGTACTATTTAATACTCTCCCCCACCCCACCTCTACGATGTTGCTATAATTTTAATCCTAGTTGTTTAGTGCGGCCCATGCTCTACTGCCTCTTTTCATCATAATACGGTGCTTAGGGCCATCATGCAAATACTATGCTGTCAGAAGGATGGAATGTAATTCTATTGTCTCCTTGACAAACAGAAAATACTACTGTGCACCATCTAGTTGCTGAGAATTAAGCAAATTTCCATTATGCATGATTCAGAATCCAGCTCTGATTAGTGAAGTTCTGAGATAGTCCAATACATCATAAATGTTCTGTCATTCCTTTGTTTTCACCCACAAAGCATTTGTTTTGGTTGTCTCTTTCTCTCCTGCTGCAGATATTAAAAGAGCACACTCTGCTTCCAGAGTAGTTCCATCATATGACTCGACATTGGGCAATCAAATTATTGGATCAGCATGCAAGACGTAGCCAAACAATATGCATCTTTGAATCTAATCATCAACAATAGGTTGTTCTGGGAATTTAGTCTCTGGCCATTCTTAAATTCTTTAAGCAGATTGCTAGTTTTGTCATTTTTTTTACTGAATTCATAGTTTAGTTTAGAAGAATACAGCATGTTTATATAACAGGTCACTTACCCTTTCCACAAGCAGAAATCGGTTACCGTAATCTTACTCACTTCTATTACTCAGGAAAAACATGCATGTTAGTTAATATGCAGTGAGTTAGTATCCCAAAACTTAACAATCTGAAGTAGCCTTTTCACTGTCAAAAATATTACATCTTTATTTTTAAATATAATTTCTAAAAATACTTTTCTGTAATGTTAATAAAGCACAATACAAGGATTAAGGGCTCCCTTCATGGTTCAGTGAGTAGAGAAAATGGGCGGAATCGCCCTAGATTTGCACAAAGTGTGGTCGCGAGCAAGAAAAAAGCTGTTTTACCCGTCGGCTGCAATGACGGGTTTTGATGCCGTATCGTCCCATTCTCGGTACGTATCGTCTCATTAATAATGCATTCACAAGAAACACTCTGATGGGCAGGCTCATATTTGCCTGCCCTGTCATGGCCTCAGCGCTTTCTTGCTCTGGACACCATATTTAAAGCACTCAGGAGTGCAGCCCACTTCCTGTCTACAGACCAGGACTGCTCCAGGCGACAGATGGTACTGAAAGCAAAGAAGATGGCAGCCACCAAATTTAGTGACGCCTCTCTGGGGCACCTGCTGGACACAGTGGAAGGCCATTGCGATGACCACTACCCCTGTTCTGGCCATAGGCCAGAGTCACCTATCCAGCCTGGGAGGCAGTGGCAGCAGTGGTCAATGGCACTGGAGCACAGAGGAGGTCAGACATCCAGGATGGATGCTTTCATCCGTTCTGCCAGAGGATCTCAACCACCTTATCACTCTCAACTCACACACTAACAAACCCATCACACAGGGATCTCACACCTCATGGGACAACACCACTAACTCTCACACACACCCTCACATCTCCATCAGGCTCATATCCTCTGGAGTTCACGTCTTCATCTCGTCCATGGCTCGGCTCACCTCACAAATATTCCACGCAGTGCCATGTGTCCTGCTCACACTCTTTCCATCTGTTTTCATGCAGGAGAAGCTGGCTCACAACAGCAGGGGGAGGGCCCAGACCAGGGGTGGAGTGGCCCACATTAGGCCCCTCACTCACTTTGAGGAGCGTGCCATCATGCTGACTGGTGAGGATGTGGACCGTGCCTTCAGTGGCAGTAAGGCGGCAACGAGCACCCACATGAGGATCCTACACCACATCATCCCTCTCTCAAAGCAAATGTGAGTGCTGTCTCTCTCTTGCTTTTGACTCTGCTGCCATGCACTAATTATCTCTACTTTTGTTCACAGGGAGCTCTGCCAAGCGGCTGACACCCTCAGCCAGCCAGTCCCTCAGCTCCATCCACATCCTCATCTCCAGCCAAGAGGGCACTTCCACCAGTGAAGAGCTGGAAATAAGCAGCCTGGAAACCCATCACAGTGCATACCCACACCCTCCAACAGTGCAGAGGCACACACCTCTGTGGGACCTAAATCTAGAGCAGGCTCGGGTTCACATTCGGGTGCTCACCACACAGACATGTGTATGCAACAGAAGGAGGCAGGTTCAGCTGAGCACCCCAGCACTCGGAGGACCGCTGGGGAAGAGGCATCTGTGAGGTTTGAGTCAGATGACGAGCCTCTGGATTTGGCCTTCAAACTCATTGTGGAGAGTCAGCAGAAGTCAGGGGAAAATCATGCAGAGCTGTTGGGAGCCTTCAACAGAGTGGTTCGCAAGTAGGATGAGTGCATCTGCCTGCTCTCTGATGAAGTGGTGCCCGCATGTGCACATATGGAGTTCTCCATAGGAAGGATGGTGGATACCTAGTCCAGCAGAATCCGGAGATGCACTCCATCACAGGAGCCATGGGCAGAATTTTGCCATCAGCGAGCAGGGGGCGGGGCCTGCTGGCCGACGCACAAAATGACGGTGGATGACGTTGGGCGGAACCCCCATCATTCCGCCCCATTTAAATTTTCAGGAAGGTGGGGGCACATCAAAATCAGCTGTGCGCCCGCTGACCTGTCAATGGCCAATTGGGGCCATTGACAGGCTCAATTATACAATTAAAGGACCTGCCCATCCAACCTTAAGGTTGGCGGGTCAGGCCAGGAGCCCCGGCGGGGAATAGAAAAAACATGAAACCTCATCCACCGACGGGATGAGGTTTCATGCAGGGTTTTAAAAAGTTTAATAAAGTTTTACTGTAATTTATAGGCGTGTCCCATCTCATGTGACATTGTCACATGAGGGGGACATGTTAGGGATTATTTTTTTCTATTTTTCATAATTTTATAAGTGTAAGCGATTTCCCTGAGGCAGCACTTAGCCTCAGGGAGATGTGCACTCTTTCGTGCGCATGCGTGAAAGAGCGCACTCTTGCTTTTGGGGAATCCAGCCCCCGCCCGCACAGGAAGCGCATAGCGCTTCTCGCCGGATGTCTCGCTGGGCAGGCCAATTAGGCCTGCCCACTTAAAATGGCGGTGGGGCCCAATTCTCCGGCGGGGATCGTCTCCCTGCCCACTGGAGATTGGGTCATCAGAAAAATTCTGCCCCATGGGTACGTTTCTGCAGTGGCAACGAGAGGGAAATGGGACACCTCAACAACTCTCCAGGTGATCCTTCACCTCAAGGAGTCAGGCTGGGGCCATTGGGCACCCGAAGGGAGAAGGAGTGGCAGCTGGATACCTCTGGGTCATCCGCTCAGGAATCTCAGAGGCTGTCCACTCCCTCCAAGTCCCCTTTCCCTGGGATCCCCTCAAACTTGTCCTCTGTCACCGCAGAAGGAGCAGCTGGCCCACAGGAGGACAGCTAAAATAAGCTAGCGCCCCCGATGCTTCAGCTCTGCAGAGAACCCACGCTGGAGTCATCAAAAGCAACAGGGACAACCATTGCACAGGTTGTCTCCATCCCTGCTGTAGATGTCAGGGCAGCTCCTAGAAGAAGTGTAGGCCTAGAAAAGTTAAGAAATTCTGATCACAAGTGTTGCACGGGTGAACATATTTTGCCACTTTATAAGCTGAAAATATATTCACTTTCACTGAATAATGTGTAATGATGGGCAGGATTTTCCAGCTGACGTGCAGGTGGCGGAGCCCGCACATCAGCGCTTAAAATGTCGCATGAGCGTCCCAAAGTCTGTGCGTGGCATTGCGATATTTCGGTCAGCGGGCGCACTCAGCAGCAGGACACTCGACCGCCATTGATTGAAGACCTCGTTAAGGCCCTTAACTTGCCAATTCTCCTGGATTTTGAGGGGCCCGTGCAAACTTCAGGTTAGCGCATTGGCCCCATGGGCAGGCGGGTAGGAGATGTTTTAAGAAAACTCATGTACTGGCGGGATATGTGGACTCAGAGGGTTGTTCATGTCTTCCACAAAGTTTTAATTGCAGAAAGTGTTTTAAAGTTGCCTGTGTGATTGTTAGCAGTTCACATCGATTTCCAAGATCTTTTTGTGTACTTTGAAACCAGTCTGCAGACAGTAATCTTTCTCGGGCCTGCAGCTTTCCAGAGGCCTCCATTTAGCCTGAAGGTATGGGTTCTGACATCTCCACTGGAGGCAGCTCCTCTGAGGAGGAAGGGAGAGATAGAATAAGGAGGAGGCCAGGACTGGACAATCAGGCTCCAGGCGAGCCACCTTTGGGAGGCCAGGCGCAGGCACAAGGGGCCCAGGGCCAAGAGGTTGTCCAAGGTGGAAGGGACCGCAGAAGATGCCACAATCCTGCTGCCCGGGTATACAGGCAATGAAACAGCTACCTCAATATGACTGAGGTGCAGTGCTGAAGGAGGCTCTGACTCTCAAGGGAGACAGTCAACTATATCTGTCAGATGATTGGCCCTGAGATCTCCCCTAACTGTGTGGGTGGACACTCCATGCCAGTGGCTCTGAAGGTCATAGTTGCCCTCCACTTCTATGCCTCTGGCTCCTTCCAGGGATTGGTGGGTGACCTTTGCGGTGTCTCCCAATCAGCTGTCCACACTTGTGTCAAGCAGGTTACAGACGCTCTGTTCAGACGGGTATTGATCGTCATCCACTTCCGCTGTGATCAGGCAAGTCAGATACAGCGAACCAGAGGTTTCACGGCCATTGCTGGCTTCCCCCGTATCCAGGGTGCTATAGGCTGCACATATGTGGCCATCAAGGCACCAGTAGGTGAGCCCTGTGCCTTCATCAACAGGAAGGGCTTCCACTCCATGAACGTGCAGATAGTGTGTGATCACAGGATGCAGATTCTACAAGTCTGTGCAAGGTTCCCAGGCAGCTTCCACGATGCCTACATCCTCAGACACTCCCAGGTGCCGGAGCTGTTCAGTGCTCCGGCTCAGCTGTATGGTTGGCTGCTGGGTGACAAGGGCTATCCCCTGCGAAGGTGGCTCATGACGCCCCTCCGCCATCCAAGAACAGAAGCTGAGCAGTGGTACAATAGGAGCCAGGGCACCACAAGGGCTGTGGTGGAGAGAACCATCAGTCTTCTCAAGATGCGCTTCCATTGTGTGGACCACTCAGGGAGCGCATTCCAATAACCCCAGATCGCGTCTCTCTGATAGTGGTAGTCTGCTGCGCCCTGCATAATCTTGCGCTGGAAAGGGGGGATGCAGTTGATGATGAAGACCTTGATGCCCTGGACGAGGCTGCACATGATGACATGATGAATCCAGCAGTGCGTCAGAAGATGAGGAAGCACAGGGCAATGATGAGGGGCAGCATGCCGACTCGCTATTATACCAAGGAGGCAGGGACACCCAGGACAATTTAATCCAAAGAACCTTCAGCTAGCTCCACACACATGGATCAGCAGGAGCAGCATTGCCTGGAACTTCCACACATGGCACTTAGGAGCTACATCTTCCACCTGTTCAGCTGCAAATAAGGGCTGAGTACAGAAACATTAATGTCCACTCAAACGCTCATGATATGTCTGTGAAAAAGAAAAATGCACCACAAAGGAAACACCCACAGCCATGGTCAGAAATGTGGACTTTATTATGTCCAAAAAAAAAACACAGACTTCTCCATTGCAATAAGAAGAATGTTTTCCCTATTCTAAGGCCAACACAAAATCACCAGTGAGTTACCTGTTTAGTGGCTAACATGCCTTATGCTTACGTTTGCGGGTGCTATGTCTAGGTGCCCCCCATTGCTCGGAGTGGCTTGTGAGACAGCCTGCTGACTCTGCTGTCCTGTTGGTGTCGATCACCTTGGCGGGCGTCCTCTGGCCTGTGGAGCTTGTGATGGCCCCACCTGGGAGGGAGTGGCCATTTCCAGAACTGGCACCTCCCCAGTTGTCGCAGCCTCAACGGAAGCAACGTTGACTGGCAGAGGGGTGGAGGAGCTGCTATCCTCATCCAGAGCACCCTGAGAGGAGCTCGCAGTGATGACAGGCAGCTGCTGTGCCAATGTGAGGTCCCTTTCGACCTCCCTGCTCACCGCAGATGCAGGGGCACTGAATGCCAGTGCTTGGTGCCCACAACATCTCCCACATTGGGAATGACCACCCGTGGCCAGTACAGCAGTGAGGGCTTGCAGGTCAGAGTGTAACCCAATCAGAAGATTTTCCATCTGATTGAAGCCCCTCTCCATGAGAGTCGCCAATCTCTCAGTGGAGGAAACCTGAAGTTCTGCTCTGAGGTTCATGCCTTCAGGTGAACTCTGCCTGGACTCCTCCTTCGCAGAGACCAACTGAACCATTCCCTCATGAAACCCTGCCAGATGCAAACGCGCTTCCCGCCGCTTGTCCTGCAGCTGCTGCATTGGTGACAACTCCAGAGGCACGTCATCAGTTCCAGACTAAGCATGTGCTTCGTCCCCTGCAGCCCTCCAGCTGCTGGCACCATCGACACTCTCTGCCCCTACCATCTCCTCCAGCGATTGTGAAGTGCCCTCTCCACTGTGACCCAGGACACTAGCCGACAGTAAAGTCCCCACCAAGGTGTGTGTGTCTGCGCTGGTGCCTGGCTGGCTGAAATGATGTGCTGCAAGTTGCACATGTTGGCCCTCAAGTGTGGAGGGGGGGCTGCGGTGTCGAGGTGCAGGTCGCTTTGGTGGTGATGCTGAAATTAACAACAAGGACAGTGCATCAGTTAGCGTACAGTCAGTTCAACCTTTCATCCCTTTCCCCCCCAGCCTCATAAGTCACTCGCCTTTCAAGACCCTAAGGAGACGAACATTGGTGGGGTGGAAAAGAGTCAAGAGGAGCCCCGACCATTAGACGTGCATGCAGACAGGCTGGTCAGATGGCCTCAGGAATGCCACATGGCATGTTATGAACCATTGGAGTGGGGAGAGTGCAGAGATACCTGACCTGGAGCATTCTGGCCTGGATAGTTGTGATGCTGAGGAAACATAGCAGACAGTTGTGACATTTGCCGTGGATCACAGGAGATTGAAAGGTCACATTATTGGCCTTCATACTGGTAGGAGGGGCATAGACCAGGTGGGCAGAAAGCAACATTTCCCCTTGGCACAGGGATGAGTAACATGGTGGCATTTATTTAAGGTGAGTGCCATGAGATTCACAGCTGAGGTGCTGAGGACCTTTTGGACAGAGTAATGTGGGGCGCACTGGCTGGAAGGGTGGTGGAGGTATCAAACCCCCTACAATGCAATAAGTCTTTGGCTGTGCAGCAGCGATCCAATGGCATGTTAGGCCATGATGATAGTGGTCACAAATGGGATAAGGTGACTTTGGAAGGTGGTGGAGACGCGAATCCTCAAGGGGATGAGGGACCTTTGTGTATGACCCACACGTCAGAATGTCTCAGTCTATGAATGAGCAGTGTTGCAGCATTAACAATTGCAGCAACCATCAGTGGTTTGGATGGTGGGCAGAAAGAGTGGATGGGACTGTGGACCTCAAATACCTGCCCGCCGGACCCCAGCCTCGCTGCCCCCAGCCGCCCTGGCCTCGTGCCTCCTCCCCAGCTCCATGGCCTGCTCCTCAAATGTTGTGAGGCGCTGGAGCAGGGCACACCCACCTCCAGTCCCCGGTGCTCCCGCAGATTGTGTTGACTTTTTGCCTGCAGAACAGAGAAGAGGGTTTATTGGTACATGCTCACTCATGTACTCTGCATGCACACACCGCACCCCAACCACAGTGGCCCATCTGAGGCCTCCAGCGGCTCCTGTCCAAACTAATGGTGATCAGTCCCCAGAAAATAGTACGGCTGCTCCAAACCCCCCTCCCCCAATGGCCATCTTGGACACATTCGGCGTCCATCAATTTGAATAGCACATGGGTCTTAGCACCCATGGCAAGGAGGCGCAGCTAGGTGCAGCGCCAATGCCAGCAAATGGCACTTGGCCACAACACTTTGATGCATACCTTGCACCATCCCATTACCATCAATATGACATGTGTTGGAGTTCTGAGTATGTGTCTTGCGGCCTCCCCTGCAGGTTGCTCCCAGACTACTCAAATGCCACAAACACCAACATATGCTGTGAGGAGAACCCTTCTCCTCAGCCAATAAGGCTGATGTAAGCATGATCAGTACTTGTTTGCCCACCCAGTGTGCGCCAAATGCCCTATGCAGTGACAACAACAAGACGTGGGGGGCTCAAAGGCTAAGGCTACATTCTGGGTCAAATGGCCAAGACCGACATGGTACTCACCCGTCCAGAGCGCAGCAAATCATTGAATCTTTTGCAGCACTGGGTGCCATTGAGCTGCACATCATTATTGGCACTCACAGCATCACCCACCTCCTCCCATGCCTGGCTGGTGATATGGGGGGCCCTCTTCATCCCATGCTCCGGATACAACACATGCCAACAGCTGGAAACCTCTAGGAGGAGGACAGCAAGGCATGCATTGGAGAATCGAGGGGCACAGTGGCCCCCCACTGGCCTCTCCTGCAGCCTGCCCCCCTCCTCCTGCTCATACTGCTGTCCAATCGGTCCTCCCTCCCTCTCTCCACAAGTGGCCATGGTGCACTGCCTCAAGCAGGCTGACTGGCCACTCTTTATACAGGCTCCCCATTGGAACCGGCAGTCTGAGGCCGCCCGCCCCGGCAACTATTTTCCCGTTCTCCACGGGAGTCGCTTACCTGCTGGGCGGGCCTTAATTGGCCTGCCCACGGAAAAAGATGGTGCGGCCCGTTTCGGCAGCGGCAATTGGCTGCCCACCCACCGCCAAGTCAGTCGGGCCCGCCCGTCCATCAAATGTAAAATTCTGGCCGATGTCTTTCAGCTTCATTGACAGGCTTCGCCAGTCCTCCCACTGCATCCCCCTTCTAGCGGCTCAGCGGCACACAGCCGGACCAGAAGTGATTCTGGAGGAAAAGATATGTGTGTCACAGGGTCTTTTAGAGCCTTGTGCAAGCACTCTCCCATGCATGCCGAGCCTTCATCTATCACAGTCATCTTACAGTCCTGAGCATTTTCAATGCTGCCTGCTGGGGTTCTCTTTCAGTTGTCCATCTGATCTGATCTGCAACCCGCTGATCACACTCCCATGCAGCACCTGTGCCTGTCCAACACGGGGCTCCGCTCACTTTTGATTTCGACAACAATGGTCGTAGTCAAGTTTTTGATCAGGTCCCCCATCCTTTCCCCTCCCCAGTCACCAATGTCCTTTCCCTCATCACTATTGACCTCCTGGCAGCACCTTCCACTTCCCATTGTCACCTACCAAACCAAACCCTTTTCTTTCCAGGATGTCCAGATGAATGTGTACGTTACCTACCTTCCTGAGAATCCCACACCCATCCAGATTGACCTTCCCAACCTCCTCCTTCATACCCCCGGGTCCATGTCTACCTCTAAATCACCAACAACCACCCTTGCTGATCATTCTACTGCTACCAACGCACCCATCCCCTTCCACCCTTCCAGCTCCCTTGGCCCCCTCTCATACCTCTCATTCCCTTCTACCACACCCACCCACTTCACTCCCCGCAAAGCAGTTATCGACTCCGTAGACTTCTCTATTACATGTTTATCTGGACATCCCCCATGCCTTACTCCCTCCTCCGCCCTTATTCCATCCTCTTCAGGACATCTTCCCCCCTTTGAACCTGCTCCTGTTTGAACTCCTTCCCCCTCTGAACTCCTTCCCTCTCTTAACTCCTTCCCTTACACTATCCTCCCCACTTAGACCTACCTCCCCACTTGCCGCATTCTCCCCATTACACATTCCTTCCCTGTACTCCCTCCTCAGAACTTCGTTCCCCCCACCCCAACCTCACTCCCCGACACCTTTCTTCCTTGCCATCCCAACATCTCGACCCCCACCCCCTCCCCCCCCTTCCCCCCACCACCCCCCCCCCCCCCCTGCAATTACACCTTCCTATCCCAGTCACACCTAGTCCTTCTTCCCCAACCATCCCCCTCCCCCAAGATACCTTCCTCTGCCACTCACAGCTGGACCTTCCTCTTGACCCACCCCCTGCCCATCATCCATAGCAGCCCATGGCCAAGATCATGATGCTCTGAAGCAGATCCGAGACATCAACGAGTCCTCCCACCTTCCCTGAGCTGCTTCGCGGCAGAGCCATGTCCATGAGACTCCACCCAGCATGCGATGCACATGTTCCTCCAGGGTCCAGTAGCTGTAGGGCTCCAGTATCTTCTTCTCCTTGGATATCCCTGATCTGAGCAAGGCCCTAACAGTAATTCCCAACCTCTGCACATCACACTTGTCCAGAAATGTTCTGGGCCAGCATGTTTCCCGCCGACGGAATGGTAAATCTGGCGTAAGGGTACAATTCTGGTCAGGCCTTATTTTGCATTCCATTGGTGGGACGCAAGCCGGGTTCATGCTGGCCTCCAGCAAGATTCGTGTTCTGACATGGCGGGCACCATCAGATGACCCCACTGTGCTTTCACGCCAGTGTGAAACCGATTTTTGGCCTTCTCGCCAGATTGTGCCCCCCCTCCCCGCCACAATGCCTGACACCAATGATACCAGAAAATTCTGGCCAGTGTGCTTTGTTCAGTATCCCTTCACTGAGGTTTGCAAAGAAATGTTACAATCAGCTCTTAAACTGCATTGCAACATATTAGCTTAATGGATTGAGTGTTTGATGCTAGACCCACCTGTCACTTAAGCTTGTTTATCCCAGTTTAGCATTTTTTGTTAATTCATTTATTCTTTATACTAAATGGTGTTGTATCACAAGAGAAATGAAAAATAAACTGATATCATCTGTGCACCTTGCTTGAATCATGGATTATTACAGGCTAACATTCATGGAGAAACATACAACCCACCATACCCTGGCTGTAATAGTATGCAAACAGCAATAGTTCATCAAGGTGGGGCAAAATAAGAGATGAGAAAACACATTGGAGTTCACATGACCTACAACTGGTCAGTGACAAAAATTGGAGGCAGTGCAGTTTTATGTGATTGATTTTAGAAGCTGTGGGAATTGAGTCAGTTATTGTGGCGCTATCTGTTTAGCTGATATACCTGTCGGGATTGAATAGCTGGCAGTACATGCAAGCTGTGAGGTGTAGGTGTGAGGCTTGCAGCTGTGATAATTGTAGGAGGGTGAGGTGAAGCATCAGAGTGCTGCTCTGATAAATATTGTTGGTTGGTTAGTAATCGGGGTGTAATGAATTGAGCAGTGGCTGAGGCTACTGGTGTAGTTGGTAGGATATACTATTTGAAGATGCCTTCACTAACCTTGACCACTCATATGATGTAATTGAACTTCTTGCACAACTGAAACCAGGTCTTCAGAGTTTGATCCCTGGCATTGACTTCAATGGCTATCTGCTTCCACTGCCGATTTGACCATGTGTCTGGGGAAACTTCTCCCTCCTTGCAGATACAAAATATCTTTCTTCTTTTCCAGCTCCTTCACCAGGACCCTGGAATCCACTTTCTCCATTGTCCTGCCATTCCTCACTTTTTTACAGGTCAGATTCTCCTCAACCACAAGCATTAGCCAGTGCTCCAACTACAACAAATCTCTTCTTTAAGAAATGTAAGCTGGCTTTAAGTGATGCTAGCCACTCACGATATTGCTCTATCACCACTGGCGTCCCCGCTCCCCCCCGAGAAGTGCAACCAATGAACAGTGCAGTTAGCAACAGCTGGATGTGGAAATAGTTCAAATGAATGATGAACAAAGTTGGCATGTTGCCTGCACTGCAATCAATGGGCTCTGGATAATCCCACAATGCGATCCTCATACCATTTTTAGGGACTATTTAATTTAGCCCCCCAAGTATTTTATGTATAGGTGGATTTTCTCTCAATCTAGTGCATCACAAGAACACAAGAAATGGGAGCAGGAGTAGACCATTTGGCCGATCGAGCATGCTCCACCATTCAATATGATCATGGTCTTCAACTCCAATTTCCCACCCACTCCCCACATCCCTTAATTTCCTGAGATAACAAAAATTGGCCTTTCCCAGCCTTAAATATATTCAGTGATGGAACATCCACAACTCCCCAGGGTAGAGAATTCCAAAGATTCACCACCCTTTGAGTGAAATAATTTCTCTTCATCTCAGCCCTAAATGATCAGCCCCTTATCCTGATAATGTTTTAGATTCCCAAACCAGTTAAAACAACCTCTCAGTATCCACCCTGTCAAGCTCCCTCAGAATCTTGTACATTTTAATGAGATTGCCTCTCATCATGGAACAATCCCCTCATCCCAGGGACCGATTTAATGAACTTTTGCTGTCCCACCTCCAATACAAGTATATCCTTCCTTAAATATGGAATCCAAAACTGCACACAGTATTCCAGATGTGGCCTCAACAAAGCCCTTTACAAGTGTAGCAAGACTTCTTTATTTCTATACTCCAATCCCCTTGCAATAAAGGTCAAATGCCATTTGCCTTCCTAATTGTTGCTTTACCTGCATGCTAACTTTTTGTGTTCAGTATACAAGACAAACAAGTGTCTTTGAACATCAACACTTACATGTTGCACACCTTTTTAAAAATATTCTACTTTTCTATTCTTATGGCTAAAGTAAATAACTGTACACTTTTCCACATTATACTCCATTTGCCATGTTGTTGCCCACTCACTTAACCAGTTGTCACGATAGCGTAACTTGTGTATGAGTGATATCAATCTGTATTTTCATCGGTTGATCAAGCGCATATTGAACAGTTTAAAAAGGACTTTTAAAAAAGTAAGCTAAGGCACTGACCTATGATGGCTGCCACAAGTCACTCTATGTCTCATATTACCAGTTGACCTGTTTTCTGGAAGATTCCAATGTGGAATACAATTAAGACATGCCCAGACACCCTGATGGAATTTCATTTGGCAAACAAAGCAATATCCTGCTGTATATCTTGTAATTTTGCATGCCTCTAAGTGCATGTGTGTGTGGCTAAAGTAAATAACTGCACACTTTTCCACATTATACTCCATTTGCCATGTTGTTGCCCGCTCACTTAACCAGTTGTCACGATAGTGTAACTTGTGTATGGAATGCATGGAATTTTACTGATGTCAAGAAGTACTTCAAAAAGATTTATTGAAAACTGTGCAGGACCTCGCATTTGCATTTCTATAAAGCTACGTCTCAAGCAAAAACAGAAAGGTGTTCTTCCTATCTCATCATGATGAATAATGGATATTCAGGAGTTAAGGGCTGGGACATTACAGGATCTAATCAGAACAGCCACAAAACAAAGGCTACAGTCGGTCCAGGCATCAGCTAAGCAAGTACCTTCTGAAATCATTATGGGGAAAGAGGTCATGTGACTGGAATAACCATTTTTGAAATCTCTTTTAACACAGCATGTAAGCTGTTAAAACAGCAGTCTGGAAAGGCGGCCAATGAAACAGTAATGAGCTCTCTACTCTTCCCTCCCAAATTTAAGGCCCTATCTTTATTTCAGTTAAAAATACAGCACAGAAATAGAGAATTGCCATCAAAAGGAACCTCAGGTGCAAAAATAATCGACCTGGATTATGTTTTGAAAAGAAATTGTTTCTGGAAATTGCAGTTACTCATGGGCTTCTACTCCCGGAACTTCAAGATTACCATGGAGAAAAATCTGCCACAGCCATAGTTACCAGTAAACAGCTCATAACAATGAACTCTCCCTTTTTTTACATTTTAGCATTATACTTTCATTTGGCTAACAAAGCAATATCCTGCTGTATATCTGTAATTTTGCATGCCTCTAAGTGCATGTGTCTGTATTGCAAAGGTCGGACGTGCGTTTACTTTTTTGAATATTTTTATATCTTTACCTAGGTAGATTTTTAACTCATAAAAACTAACTGCTTTTTGTTTTAAACTCAAGAAGGCCTGCAAAACTAGTTTCTTTACAGCCAGTGCATAAATGGTTCAGCACAGATATTGAGTAAATACTTTTATCTTTACAAATTTACAAAAAAAACTCTGTTACGTTCAAACTTGGAGTGGTAGGATGGGGGATTCATATTTTACCCCATCTCACATGGCTGTAATGCTGTCTATATCTCTTTGCAGCCCCTCTATGTCCTTCCCACAGCTTACCTATCTACCTAGCTTTCTATCAAACAGCAAGCTTAGATACAGTACTGCCTCTTCATCTAAGTCATTAACGTAGATTGTAAATAGCTGATACTCCAGCACTGACCCTTATGGCACACCCCTCGTCACAGCCTGTCAACTTGAAAATGCCCCGCTAATGCCCAATCTTTGCTCCCTGTCTGTTAACGAATCCTCTATCCATGCTAATATATTACCCTCAACTCCATGCACCCGTATCTTGCCCATTAAACTTTTTGCTTGGCACCTTATTGAATTCCTTTTGAAACCCAGGTATGTTACATCTACTAGTTCCCCTTGACCTACCCTATTCATTACATCCTCAAAAAAGTCTAATAAATTTGTCAAACGGGATATCCCTTTCATAAAACCATATTGACTTATTCTAGCCATGCTAGACTTTTCTCTAAGTGCATTGTTAAGACTTCCTTAATAATAGATTTCAGCATTTTCCCAATGGGTTATGTTAAGCTAATTGGCCTGTTGTTCTCTGTTTTCTCTCTCCTTCCTTTCTTAAAAACATTTGCCAACTTCCAATCTGTTGGGGCTATTCCAAAATCTAAGGAATTTTAAAAAATTATAGCTAGAGTATCCACTTTTAGACTGCTAAGTTGTAGGCCATGAGGTCCCAGGGAATTGTCAGGTTTTAGTTCCTTAAGCTTCTCCAATACGGTTTTTCTGCTGATATGAATTACTTCAATTTCCTCACTCTTTTTTAGACCTAGGTTAACCTCCAATTCTGGTATGCAACTTGTTCTTCTACTGTAAAGACAGGCATAAAATATTCATTTCTTCATTCCCTATTATAATTTCTCCAGTCTCTGCTTGTAAGGGACCAATGTTTACTTTAGCTACTCTCTTCCTTTTTATATACTTATGAAAGGTCTTATAATCTATCTTTATATTTCTGGCTAGTTTTTTCTTATTTTAATTTTCCCTTTTTATCCACTTTTTGATGGCCCTTTGCTGGTTTCTAAAACACTCCCAATCCTCAGACTTGCTATTATACTTTACACCATTATAAGTCTCCTCTTTCAATCTAATACTTTCTTTAACTTCATAAGCGGGCCACAGATGGGTCTTCCTTACTGAATTTTTGTTTTTCAATGGAACATATTTTTGCTGAAAATTTTGTATTGTTTCTTTGGTCTGAATTTTCTGGTAGACTGTGTGGCGGTGGGGGGAGGGGGGGACAGAGCGGGAGGAGGTGTGGGCGGGCGTGGACCCAATTGCCACCCGCAATTGCGTCCAGGCTGCCATTTTACGGGGGCGGGCCAATTAAGGCCCACCCAGCGTATTTCGCGGCTCCCGAGAATAGCGGGAGTGGGCGGGTGTACACAGACCACCAGGTCCAATGGCTACCAGGCAGCCTATTTAAATGAAGGCCTGGCAGCCTTTTCTAGGCTTCTCACAATGTCAAGTGCAAGGTCACAGCAGAGGGCTTCTGGTGAGCAGACCAGTCCAGAGGGTAAGCCAGCAGAACAGGCCAGGCCAGGCTGGAGGGTAGGGCAGGGGGGGCCAATGTGTCCCTCGTTTTTTGGATAGCTGCCTTGCTGCCCTCATCGAGGAGGTGGCAGCATGGCGGGAGGTGCTGGTCCCTCAGGATTGGAGGAGGAGGCCCCCCCAACGTGACCAAATGTGCCTGGGAGGAGGTGGCGAAGGTGTTGAGCTCCCACGACGTGGTGCTGCGCACCTGGATCCAGTGTTGCAAGCACTTCCATGACTTGTTGCGCTCTGGCAGGGTGAGTACCATGCTGGCTTTGGGCATTTAACCCAGCAGGTCAGCTTCCCCCCTGCTGCTCCCCTCCCTCCATCCCACCACCACCCCAAGTCTGAGTGTAGTGAATGCATTGAATCATTGACGGCATTTGTCCTTTGTTGGGTGGGCAAGAAGACATTGCCCATGTTGAGGTCAGCCTAAGAGGGCGATGAGGAGATGTGTTTTGCCCTTGCAGCATGTGGCCACCAATGAGATTGGTTTGGGGCAACATGGAGGAACTGCACCTAGGTGCTGTGTTTGAACTGCAGGACATGTCCAAATCAGGATGATGACATGCTGGGTTAGGGAGCTTCAAGGTGGCAACAAACCATCTGCTGCCCACTGCGCTCCATGTGCTTGCGCCTCCTTGCTATGGAAGGATATACCGTGTGGTGCCTAATGTGATGTAGGCAGCATGTGGCCAAGTGGGGGTGGGGGTGGTGGTGGGGGGCAGGCCTAGCATCTTTGTGTGAGTGTTCAGCAGCAGCGGGGTGAGGAGGCACTGGAGCCCTGATATATCCCACTCTGGTTTGGGTGAACAGGGTCCATGTGCAATTTTCACTAATTAATGCCCATTTTCAGGAGAAGAATGCTCATAACATGGCAGAGCGTGTGAGGACTGGTGGCGGCCAGGCACAGATCGCCAATCTTAGCCACTTCGAGCAAGAGGCCCTGGACCTGGAGAGGCGCCATGCACACAGGTCCACAGGTGTCGGTAAGGCTGGGCTGCCACGGCCAAGTATTTATGCCCAACAGTGACGTCAGAATTGTTCTCCCAACAGCCATAGCACTGTTGATTGTGAATTGATTTAAATTTGCAACATGGCTCAACCATTGGTTATGGAAGGATGAACGCATAATGATCGGGGGGACAGGGATGATCTTTCTCATTGCCTCCACGCTAAGTGATCCACTGTCCTTGTTCTTCCTTTCAGCATCATCGGAGCAGGGCTGGGAGGAGGAGCAGCAGAGGCTCCGTCTCACATCTGAGGGGTCTGAAGTCTCACCAGTGCCACACTATTTCTGCAAGGCAGGCACCAGCAGAAAAGAACACCTCGGTGGGAATTCGAACAACGGCTAGTGTCCCGGGGCACAATGATGAGAGCACTTCACAGTCGCTGGAGGAGCTGGCAGAGACAGAGAGTGCCCATGGTGCCAGCAGTTGGAGGACTGCAGGGGACCAGGCACATGCTCAGTTGGTGCATGATGATGTGCTTCTGGAGTCGTCCACGAAACAGCGAGTGCAGGAAATGCGGCCGAGTGTGCGGGAGCATCTGTTGGAGATATATGAGGCTATGCTTGGCTTGGTATCCATGGTGAAGGAATCTAAGCGGACGATCGCTGAAGCAATGAGCCACATGTCCAAGCACCGTGCATCCTCCATGGAGAGAGTGGCAACTCTCATGGACGGCCTACTCCAGGAGACCCATCAGGGCTTCCTGGGGATGCACTCTGATCAGCAAGCACTCACATCAGCATTGACCTCAGCTGCTCAGTGCTAGTGTGGAAGATTGTTTGGGCATCAAGTTTCCCAGCTTGGTGCCTATCCATCCACGGTGAGCAGGGAGGTCCAAAGCGACTTCATGCCGGTGCAGCAGCTGCCTGTCGTCTCTGCAGGCTCCTCTCAGGGTGCTCCGGAAGAGGACGGCAGCTCCTCTGCCCCTCTCCCAGTGACCATTGCATCCAGTGAGGCTTCAACGACTGGGGAGATGCCAGCTGTGGGACTGGGCAGCTCCCGCCCAGACAGGACCAGCACAGCCTGCAGGGACCAGAGGACAGCTACCAAGATCATCAAGGCCAACAGGACAGCAAAGTCAGCAGGCTGTCTCAGATGGCACTCCCAGCAATGGGGAGCACCAAGACGTAGCACCTGGAAATGAAAGCATAAACAAAACAGAATTACCTGGAAAAACTCAGCA
The DNA here is from genome assembly GCF_017639515.1 of Carcharodon carcharias. Classification (NCBI taxonomy): domain Eukaryota; kingdom Metazoa; phylum Chordata; class Chondrichthyes; order Lamniformes; family Lamnidae; genus Carcharodon; species Carcharodon carcharias. Next base: position 59,755,042 of record NC_054474.1, read on the forward strand.
GGTCTGGCAGCATTGGTGGAGAAGAAAAGAGTTGACGTTTCGAGTCCTCATGACCCTTCAACAGAACTAGGTGAATCCAAGGAAGGGGTGAAATATAAGCTGGTTTAAGGTGTGTGGGGAGGGGGTGGGTTTGGGTGGGGGGAGAGAAGTGGAGGGGTGGTGTGGTTGTAGGGACAAACAAGCAGTGATAGAAGCAGATCATCAAAAGATGTCACAGACAACAGAACAAAAGAACATATAGGTGTCGAAGTTGGTGATATTATCTAAACGAATGTGCTAATTAAGAATGGATGGTAGGGCACTCAAGGTATAGCTCTAGTGGGGGTGGGGGAGCATAAAAGATTTAAAAATATTTAAAAATAATGGAAATAGGTGGGAAAAGAAAAATCTATATAATTTATTGGAAAAAACAAAAGGAAGGGGGAAGAAACAGAAAGGGGGTGGGGATGGAGGAGGGAAGTCAAGACCTAAAGTTGTTGAATTCAATATTCAGTCTAGAAGACTGTAAAGTGCCTAGTCGGAAGATGAGGTGTTGTTCCTCCAGTTTGCGTTGGGCTTCACTGGAACAATGCAGCAAGCCAAGGACAAACATGTGGGCAAGAGAGCAGGGTGGAGTGTTAAAATGGCAAGCGACAGGGAGGTTTGGGTCATTCTTGCGGACAGACAGCAGGTGTTCTGCAAAGCGGTCGCCCAGTTTACGTTTGGTCTTTCCAATGTAGAGGAGATGAAAGGCACCTTAGGCACACCACAGCTTTATCACTGGTGCTTTTGTGTTCTATTTTTTAAGTTTATAACACTTTCAGCGCTCTTCCTGAGACAGCACTTAGTCTTAGCGAGATGTGCCCAACACCAAGCCGGTGGAGCCCGCCCGCCCATCAAGGGCAAAATTCTGCCCATTAAGTTCAGATATGTCACCATGGCTGTGGGTGCTTCTTTTCTTCTGCATGTGTATGGTTTCTAAAGCTGTAATGAGTGCTTTGTTGGACATTCAGCTTTATTAACAAGGCCCTTGGTTACTGTTGCTAACCTGACAGATCTTGCACTTAGGTGTCGAGTATTGAGCCGACAGCCCAGGCTTGTCTTGGTGGACCATCTGTGGTGTGTTAGCTGAAGGTTCATTGGATTAAAGCCTCCTGGGTGTCCCTGCCTCCCTGAAGTATGACCGGGTCAGTATCTACTCCCTCAGCATTTCCCTGTGTGTGCTCAACCTCGGACTCACTGCTGGACTCATCGTGTGCAGTTGAAGCCACTGCGTCGATGCCTTCATCGTCCTCTGCATCCCCTCTTTCCAGCGCAAGATTGTGGAAAGCGCAGCATGCAACCACTATCACTGACACACGATCTGCGGGTGTGCCCCCTGAGCAGTCCAGGTATCAGAAGCGCATTATGAGAAGACCAATGGTTCTCTCCACCACAGCTCTTGTGGAGGCTCCTATTGTACCGCTGCTCAGCTTCTGTTCTTGGATGGTGGAGAGGGGTCATGAGCCACCATCTGAGGGGATAGCCCTTGTCACCCAGCAACCAACCATCCACTGAAAAGCTCCGGCACCTGGGAGTGTCTGAGGATATAGGTGTCATGGGAGCTGCCTGGGTACCTTGCACAGACTTGTAGAATCTGCATTCTGTGATCACACACTATCTGCACGTTCATGGAGTGGAAGCCCTTCCTGTTGACGAAGGCACTGGGTTTACCTGCTGGCGCCTTGATGGCCACATGTGTGTAGTCTATTGCACCCTGGACGCGGAGGAAGCCAGCAATGGCCGCAAAGCCTCTGGCTCGCTGTTTCTGGTTTGCCTGGTCCCAGTGGAAGTGGACGAAGGTCAATATACATCTGAACAGAACGTCTGTAACCTGCTTGACACAAGTGCGGACAGCTGATTGGGAGACACAGCAAAGATCACCCACTGAGCCCTGGAAGGAGCCAGAGGCATAGAAGTTGACTTTTAGAGCCACAGACATGGGGTGTCCACCCACACAGTTAGTGGAGATCTCAGGGCCAATCATCTGACAGATATAGTTGACTGTCTCCCTTGAGAGACAGAGCCTCCTTCGGCACTGCAGCTCAGACATATTGAGGTAGCTGCGTCACCGCCTGTATACCCTGGCAGCAGGATAGCAGCATATTCTGTGGCCCCTTCCACCTTGGACTGCCTCTTGGCCCTGCGCTCCTTGTGCCTGCACCTGTCCTCCCAAAGGTGGCTCCCCTGGAGGCTGAATGTGCACTCCTGGCCCCCTCACCCTTCGAGCCCTCCCTTCCTTGGAGGAGGAGCTGCCTCCAGTGGACAGTTCAGCTCCCATTCCCAGGCTAAGGGAAGGCTTCCTGAAACCTGCAGGCCCAGAAAAGATTCCTCACTGCAGAATGCTGACCTGAAGTTAGAAGTCCAGAAAAAGCAGCTGGTATGCGTTTTGAAGTATTGCAGATCACATAGGCAAGTTTCAAAATCTTTCAGAAATAAATACTTGACTGTGCACACTCGTGACCCCAGTGAGCCCTCGTATACTGCCCATGAGTGAGGTTAATACAAATGAGTCCTACCTGTCTGCCTGTGCGCCGAACTGAAGATTGCATGGGCGCCAAAAAATCGGCATTGATTGAACACTCAAGGGCATTAAGTGGCCCATTAATTAATGGGGGGCACACGTCGGATATCATCACATACTTGCCCAACAAAAAATGGTGATGGCGCATGGTGACGTCGGGACGCTGGCCCGACATCACGCGTGTCATTTTACACACGGACGTGTGCCCCCCCCCAGCAGGTCAATGGGAAATTTCTGCCCTTTAAATATTTCTCACTGTTCATTTACCACCATGCCTTTTAATTTATTTACGCCATCACTCTTAGCCAGGCCTCCCCTTGTTCCTCTGTATTTGGCTTTGTTTAAGTTTAAGATTCCTGTTTGTAATTGGGGTATGTCACCTTCAAACTTAACGTGCAGTTCAATTTTATTATGATCATTATATCCCAGTGGATCCTTTACTATGATATTAGGAATTTACCCTATCTCATTACGCGATACTATACCTAAGATTGCTTTATCCTTAGTTAGTTCCACAAACTATTGCTCCAGGAAACTGTCATGAAAACATTCTATAAACTCATCTTCCAGACTACCTTTGCCAATTTGATTGCCCCAGTCTATATGAAGATTAAAGTCCCCAATAATTATTACATTGCCTTGTTACAAGCTCCAATAATTTCTTATTTATGGTACAAATACTATTAGGGATCCTATAAACTATCCCACCAGTGTTTTCTGTCTCTTGGTATTCCTAATTTTCATGCATACTGGTTCTGAGACCAGATCCTTTCTCACTCATTCATCTTTTACTATCAAGGCCATCCCATTCCCACCCTGCACCATCCTCCCCCCACCCCTTTGCCATTCTGCTCATCTTTCCAAAATATTGTATACCCTGGAATATTCATTTATCTTTAATTTATTGATATTTATTGCAACCATGGGCTGAATTTTACAGGCCACTGGCAGGCAGGAAAACAGACAGGTGGATCTGTAAATTAGGGCACCGTGCCATCAGCAGCATACAGGCTACAGGTCCACCCAAACCCGCCCCTTGACCATTTTAGGGGCAGGGGGAAGGAACTGCCTGGGTCACCCAATGTAGTCCAATTGAAGCCCTTAAGTGGGCAATTAATGCCCAATTAAGGGTCTCATCCAGCCATCACTCTGATATAATGGGTGACAGGATAGGCCTGTGCCCAACATGCAGTTCAGCGTGTTTAACCCTGCAGGTTGACGGTCAGCGAAAGAGAGGGTTGCTGGTGGAAGGTGTGGCTCCTTCCCAGGACCTCTGTGTCAATCGGAAGCCTCCCCCAACAGTATTACCTGGCAGGGACATCCACCCTCTCCCCTCAACATGACCTCTCTTCCCCTCACTGGGGCCTATTAGCCTGCCCCCAGAGAAATCTTGGACTTACTTTAATGTCCAGGCCCACTGCTGAATGCCACTTCCTGCCCCACCTGCAACACCATCAATGGCCACCGCTCTAGGTTGGTTTGGCGGGCAGCTCTGTGGAGGCAGAGGGAATTCCTGCCTCATACTAATTAAAGGGCCATCCCACAAAAAATTAAAGCAGAGTAAGCCAGCTAAGCAGAGGAGGGCTCACTCCCAAAATTTATGCTGTGGAGTGGGGAGCCTGCCCTCAGTATAAAATCCAGCCCCATGTATCTGTAATGGTGATTACCTCTATTTATGTCAGTAGTCCATCTATCCTATTGCAGATGCTTCAGGCAATCAGATAATAGCCTTTAATTCCATTTTTTTACTTCTGTGTCCTGCAATGATAACCTCATTCGCTGATGCACAACTTATGTTCAGCTTTCTGTACCTCCCTGTCCCATTCTGCTTGTCTTTATCTGCATGACTAAGCTATTCGTTGCCTTGACCATTCTCTTCAGATTTCTTAATCTCCCTTCACCTGAAACTTCCACCACACCCACACTAACCCCACCTCCCGTGCACCCCCACCCCCCCCCACTGTTAATTTAAAGCTCTATCCACAGCCCTAGTTATAAGATTGGCCAGGACACTTGCCCCAGCCTAGTTTAAGTGGAGTTCATCCCAATGCAATAGTTCCCTTTCCCTGAGTACTGGTGCCAGTGCCCCATGGATTAAAACCCCTTCTTCCCACATCAATCCTTGAGCCACATGTTTAACTTTTTAATTTGCTTGTGCTCCAGTTGGCATGTGGCTCAGGTATTACCTTCAATGATCTGTGTTTTAAATTGCAGTCTAACTCATCAAATTTTCCTGGCTCTGCCTATGTCGTTGGTTCCCACATGGACTATAGGAACTGGATTTTACCCCTCCCACTCCAAGTTCCTCTTCTGCTGCAAGGAGATGTCCTTAACATGTCCTTAGGGAGCGCACTGCTGCAGAGTGGAATTACTGCGAGTTTGGTGAGAAGGGTGTTCAGTGAATAGGTCATGGATGTGGCCTTTTCATTTTCTTTCTCTATCTTTCTCAGCCTGTGGGAGACCAAGAGCTTAAAAGCTGCACGAGAGGTCTGAGTTTTGAAAACTCCCAAGAGTGACATCACAGAAGGAACACAAATTCATCGGTTGTGAGAAACTGCTGTTAGCAAGGTACTTCAACTAGCTGAAAATTAGAAAACCACATCCTTCTTAAAAGAAGGGGTTACTTAGATTTCAGTAAGAAACAAGAGGGAAGTAAAGTTAAGTCAAGACCAGGTAAGATAAAGCAGTATAAGTAAACCAAAGTTAAATAAAGTTAACATAAGGGAAGTAAATTGAAACAATGGCAGAACAACTCGTTTGTGTGGAATGTGTGCCCTGTAATATGTGGGAAGCCATGGATGCCACCCATGTCCTAGATGACCACAATGTGCAGGAGGTGTCACTAGCTGCAGAACTTTGAGCTCCAGATTTCGGAGCTTCGGAATGGTGGCTGGAGTCACTGTGGCGCATCCACAAGGCTGAGAGCTACGTGACTAGCAAGTTCAGAGAAGTGGTGACACCACGGCTTAGGAGCCTGAAGGCAGAAAGAGAATGGGTGACTGCCAGGCAGTCTAAGAGAACTAGGCAGGTAGTGCAGGAGTTCCCAGGGGTCCCACTCACCAATCGGTTTTCCGCTTTGCATACTGGTGAGGGTGTTGGTTCCTCAGCGGATTGCAGTCAGTCAAGTTTCTGGCACCACATGCAGCTCTGCTGTACAGGAGGGGAGGAGAATTTGGGGAAGAGCAGTAGTGATAGGGGATTCATTAGTTAGGGAATCAGACAGGTGTTTCTGTGGCCGTAGACATGACTTCAGGATGGTATGTTGTCTCCCTGCTGCCAGGATCAAGGGTTTCATGGAGAGGCTGCAGGATATTCTTTTAGCGGAGTGTTTTCAGCCAAAAGTCGTGGTCCATGTCCCAATGACTTAGGTTGGAAGGGGGATGAGGTCCTGAAAGCAGATTTCAGGGAGCTAGAGAGGAGATTGATAAGAAGGACCTCCTAAAGCAATAATCTCAGGGTTACTTCCAGTACCACGTGTAACTGAGTATAGAAATAGGAGAATTGAGTGATTGAACACGTGGCTGGAAAGCTGGTGTAGGAGGGAAGGCATCAGATTTCTGAAGCAGTGGGACCAGTTTTGCAAAAGGTGGGACCTGTACAAGCTGGACGGCCCACACCTGAACAGGACTGGGGTGAATATCCTCACAGGGAGATTAGCTAGATTGGCAGGGAGCTGGGAATCTGAAGGCAGGAAATGGGAGATGGAGGATTAGTGATTGACTCTAAAGACAGAAGAAGCACAAGTTAAACATGAATTTGGCAATGTTAAAGAGTGCATATGTAAATGCAAGGAGTATAGCAAATAAAGCCGATGAGCTGAGGGCACAGATGGATATAAGGCAGCATGATAACATCGCTATAATGGAAACTTGGCTTAAAGCGGGGCAGATATAGCAGCTCAACATTCCTGGATACAGAGTTCTAAGGCACGATAGAGCAGCAGATAAAAAAGGTGAGGGCGTAGCATTATTGGTTAAAAAAACAAGTAATAAAATTAATGAGGAGGAATGATATACTAAATGGAGCATCAAATGAGGCCATATGGGTTGAGCTCAGAAATAAAGAAAGGGCAGCCACATTGCTAGGAATGTGCTATAGGCCCCCAAATAGTATAAGGGAGTTAGAAGAGCAAATATGCAGGCAAATTTCTGAGTGCAAAAACAATAGGGCAATAATAGTTTAGGGACTTCAACTACCCTAATAATACGAACAATGTGAAAGGCACAGCAGGCACAAAATTCTTGAACTGCAATCAAGAGAACTTTTTCAGCCAACATGTAACACGCCCAGAGGGAGCAATTCTAGATTTAAGGCTGGGTTTTCTGCACCCACCCACCACCGTAATCTTCTGGTCCCGCCGCAAGTCAATGGGCTTCTGACTGCGGCACCACCTTGTCCGCGGTGAGACCCACCCGCAACAGGGCAAGAAAATCCCAGCCTTGGTCTTAGCTGGGCAATTGGATGAAATAGCAGTCAATGACCAGTTTGGAGGTTGTGACCATAATATAGTTAGATATAGCATCATTATGGAAAAGGGTAAAGATAGAACAGGAGTAAAAGTTCTAAACTGGGGAAAGACAAATTTTACAGAGCTGAGAGATGAACTGGTGAAATTGGACTGGACACAGCCTCTAGAAGGGAAAACAGTATCAAATCAGCGGGAGGTATTCAAAAGCGAGATTCTATGGGCACAGTGTAGACATGTACCTACAAGGAAAAAGGGTGGTACTGCCAAATCTAGAACCTCCTGGTTATCAGAAGCATACAGGGTAAGAAAAAGCACATAAAATAACATGGGGTAACAGCAGGCGTGCCTCCCGACATCTCCCCACATCATTTAGATTTTCAGCTCAGCGGGCGCGCAACCGAGTTGGCTGCAATCCGCCGACCTGTCAACGCCATATTAAGGCCACTAATGGACAGGTCCCAGCTCATGTGATAGTGTCACATGAGGGGACATGTCAGGAAAATTTTTTTGTACCCTTTTAAAATGTTTTACAACTTCCACCAATCTCCCTGAGGCAGCACTTTGCCTCCGGGAGGTCTGTGCGTTCTTTCACGGGCATCACGTTGGGCATTAATTGGTCCACAACTGGGGGCACCAATCTGGAACCTTCCTGCCCATGCCCACTCCCACATAACCCCCCCTACAGGGGGGAAAGTGCTGCCCCAGGTTGTCAAAGGAAGCCAGGAAGGTCTCAGTGTTGGGGCCCTTCCTGTTTGTCGTATATATTAATGATTTGGACTTAAATGTGGGAGGCATGATAGGGAAATTTGCAGATGACACAAAAATTGGCCACGTAGTTAATAGTAAAGAGGCTAGCTGTTGTCTCCAGAATGATATCAACGGTTTGGGTGAGTGGGCGAAAAAGTGGCAAATGGAATTAAATGCAGAGAAGTGTGAGGTAACTCATTTATGGGGACAAAATAAGCAAAGTAAGCAAATGCTTAATAAGTGGGAGGTTTCAGAGAGGGGTTGAGGAAGTGAGAGACCTTGGAGTGCATTTCCACAGGTCTCAGAAAAGGTGGTAAAGAAAGCATATGGAATGTTTTCCTTTATTGGATGAAGTATTGATTACAAAAGCAGGAATTTAAGGCTGGACCTGTATAAAATGCTGGTTAGGCCACAGCTGGAATATTGAGTAAAGTTCTAGTCATCACATTACGGGAAAGATGTAATTGCTCTGAGATGGGACATGTTCATAATTTACATAATAAGTTTATTAAACTGTTTAAACCCTACATGAAACCTCAACCCGCCGGTGGATGAGGTTTCATGTTTTTTCCTATTGCCTGCTGGGGCTCCTGGGACAGGCAGGCCCTTTAGTTGTGTAATTGATCCTGTCAATAGCCTCAATTGGCCATTGACAGGTTGGCGGGCGCACAGCTGATTTTGCTGTGCCCCCACCTTCCTGAAAATTTAAATGGGCCGGGATGACGTTCCGCCCGACATCATCCCGTGTCATTTCATGCGTCAGCGAGCGGGCCCCACCCCCTGCTCGCCAACGGCAAATTTCTGCCCATGAAGTCAATGTGTTGGAAATTACAGGGAAAATCTGTTGGGATTAATGGGGTGCATAAAAGTTCTGGGAGTAAAAGTACTGTGGTTTCTGAGGTTCAGGCACAGGAAAAACCAATGGTCTGTGTACAGGTAAAACAGGAAGGATCACTGATAGGTAAAGAAGAGGGAATGTGTTCACAATTTACCAAAAGAGTTCTGACGAGAAGGTTGCAGAAATGTTTAAAGATTTTGTTTGTGATGGGAAAGTCTTTCCATGTGCACAGGCTGGGGTAGGTAAGGATGTTAAAATTTTAAGAGACACAGGGGCCAGTTAATCCTTAATGTTGTGGAATAGTGACATTTGTTGTTCAGAGGGAGTATTGCAGGAACAGATGATAATAAGTGGGGTCATGGAGATGCTAAACCTATTCCATTGTGGAAGGTAAATTTAAAGAGTAACTGGAAAAACAGGTGAGGTGATTGTTGGAGTAATAGAAAAATTGCCCATTGCAGGGGTTCAATTTATTTTAGGTAATTATATAGCTGGGTGATGCCTATGATAGTTGAGCAGCCTGTAAAAGTCTTCTCACAGAAGTGCTGCAGAGAGAGCATCCTGGATTGATTCCAGATTATGTGATAACAAGATCACAGGCTCAGAGGTTAAAACAAGAAGAACAGGAAGTTCAAAGGCAGAGGGAAGGTGTGAGAGTCCAATTGACTGACACTGTTTTTGATAACATTGTTCAGGAAGAAAGAATGGAGGATAATTTAGCTGAGGTGATTAACTCAAGGCAGTTGGTGGAGGTCCAGAAAAAGGATACACAAATAAGACAGTCATATCAAACAGTTTACTCAGAAGCAGAGGCAGAATGTATTCCAGAATCTTATTAAATTAAGGGTAATGTTTTAATGAGAAACAGGTGGCCTTATCATGTTTCAGCAAATGAAAGCTGGAGGGAAGTGTATCAGGTTGTTATACCATTTGATTACAAAAATGAGATTCTGAGAATTGCTCATGAAATTCCAATGGGGCGGCATTTAGGAATTAGAAAGACACAGGCAAAAATACAGAAAGATTTTTTATTGACTTGGATTGCATAGAGTTGTTGTCAAATTCTGTACAACATATCACACATGTCAGGTGATAGAGGAACCACAAGTAGTGATTAAGCTGGCACCATTAATTCCAATTCCAGCATTTGAAGAAACTTTTACTAGGGTCATGATTGATTGTGTAGGGCCCCACCCTGAGACTAAAAGTAGAAATCAGTGCTCACTGACAATAATGGATGTGTCCACAAGGTTTCCTGAAGCAATACCTTTGAGAAATATTACAGCAAAGAGAATTGTGGAAGAGTTCACTAAATTTTTTTATAAGATATGGTTTGCTTAAAGAAAAACAATCAGACCAAGGTTCAAATTTCATGTCACAGCTGTTTAAGGAAGTAATGAACAGTTTGGGGCTTAAACAGTTTAAGTCAACAGCTTATCTTCCGGAGTCACAAGGGGCTTTGGAAAGATGGGCCAGAACTTTTCTCTCGTCGGGCTGGCACCCGCCTGACCTGAATGAATGTAAAATGATGTGCTAAAAACAAAAAAACTGCGGATGCTGGAAATCCAAAACAAAAACAGAATTACCTGGAAAAACTCAGCAGGTCTGGCAGCATCGGCGGAGAAGAAAAGAGTTGACGTTTCGAGTCCTCATGACCCTTTGACAGAACTGTTCTGTCGAAGGGTCATGAGGACTCGAAACGTCAACTCTTTTCTTCTCCGCCGATGCTGCCAGACCTGCTGAGTTTTTCCAGGTAATTCTGTTTTTGTAAAATGATGTGCGTTGACTTGCGTGAGCGTCCCAATGTCATCGCGCACTCCTGTAATATTTCAGTCAGCAGGCACGCCAGGGAGTCGGCAACGCACCAGCTGACAATTGAGCGGCTTATTAAGGCCCCTAATCAATGAATTTACTAGAATTTTTCACTGCCAGTCCAGCAGTTCAGTTGCCGGGTAGGCGATAAAGCCAAGTGTCCTTGGGATTTTTGGTGGAACCTCATCCACGGGCAAGATGATGTTTCAACCATTGATTAAGAAGCAAATAAAAACTATTTACGCTCCTATTTAACATGCCCCTGCTCATGTGACAGAGTCACATGATGGACATGTTTTCATTATTTTATATACCTTTATTTTTATTGTTAAAAATCTTCAGTTCCCTGAGGCAGCTCTGTGTCTCAGGGAGCTTTTACCTGCGCGCATGTGCATACTTCCGTGCTTGCGCTCCTCCTGCCCCCACCCCAGCAGCGCTGAGCACTGCAGCACCTGATTCACACTGGCTGTCCATTAATTGGCCAGCCAGCGTGAAATCCCAGTCAGGACCCAATCGCGGGCGGCAGTTAGTTTCGCAACCGCTCTCGGGTCCACCCACCCAACGAGGGCAAAATTCTGCCCATGACATCAAATTTTAAAAACTATGATGAGGGCATATGGTCAGAATTATCCACAGGATTGGGTGGGGGAATTTCATTCTTGTTATATGCTATTAGGGATGCTCCTAATGCAGCAACTGGTTTTATTCCTTTTGAACTAGTTTACAGTCATGAGGTAAGAGGACCATTGAAATTGATTCATGTGAAATTAGTTGGTCAAAATTCAGAGACTACTCTCCTGGATTGTGTTTCACACTTCAGAGACAGGTTGGGCAGAGCATGTGAGTTGGCTAGGGAACATTTAAAGACATCACAGCAAATGATGAAAGTGAAGACAGACAGGAAAGCGACAGCTCATAGTTTCATTGCTGGGGGAAAATGCTAGTTCTGTTACCAGTACTCAATGACTCATTAAAGGCAAGGTTTAGTGGGCCTTCCAGGATTTAAAAGATACTGAGTGAAGTAAATTATTTAATAAATACTCCAGATAAAAGAAAGAAGCAGAGAGTGTGTCATGTAAATATGCTTAAAAAGTACTTTGATAGGGAAGAGGACCAGAAGGTTATTGGTAGATAAAGAAAAAGAGGTAGAAATGCAGGATTCTGAAATTCATTTTGCTCTTATCAAATTGGATAATGAGGGGGTACTTGAAACTTTAAATGTAATATTGAGTTACCTTCTAGCCAAGCGTCAAAGTGATTTGGAGAAGCTATTGCAATCACACAAAGCTTTTTGTGGGAATCAGCTGGGGAGGACAATTTAGCTATACATGGTATATGTGGAGAGGTTTCATCTTCGTTGAAGCCACATCATTATAGATTAAATCTGGCAAAGTTATCACAAGTACAGAAAAAAATTCAATTCATGCTTCAAAATGACACCACTGAGTCTAGTTACAGTAATTGGACTTCGCCTATTGTGCTAGTACTGAAATCAGATGGAACACAAAGACTGTGGGCAGAATTTTCTGCCTGTTGGGTGAGCGGGCCCGACCCATCTCCAGTGGGTGGGGAGCCGATCCCCGTCAACGAAGTGGGACGCACCGCCATTTTACGTGGGTGGGCCAATTAAGGCCCACCCAGTGTGACATCCGGCGGGAAGAGCTATGTGCTTCCTGTGTGGGCAGGGGAGATTCCCTAAAAGCGAGACTGCGCTCTTTCATGCTGCGCAGAAAGAGTGCACATCTCCCTGAGGCTAAGTGCAGCCTCAGGGAGATCGCATCCACTTTGAACAATATTAAAAATAGAAAAAAAAATTCCCTAACATGTCCCCCTCATGTGACAATATCACATGAGATGGGACATGTTCATAATTTACAGATTAACTATATTAAAATTTTTAACACTCTGCATGAAACCTCATCCCGCTTGTGGATGAGGTTTTACATTTTATCTATTTGCCACCGGGGCTCCTGGCCAACCCTCCAACCTTAAGGTTGGACGGGCAGGTCATCTAATTGTTTAAATGATCCTGTCAATGGCCTCAATTGACCATTAACAGGTCGGTGGGCTGATAGCTGATTTTGCTGCGGGCCCGCCTTCCTGAAATTTTAAATGGGGCAGGATGATGTTGGGGGTTCCGCCTGATGTCATCTCATGTCATTTTACGCATCGGCGAGCGGGCCCCGCCCCCTGCTCGCCGATGGCAAAATTCTGCCCTGTGTGTGGACTATCAAAAGGTGAAAGTGGTGACAAAAGCATTTTCATATCCTACACCACAGTTAGAAGATTGCATTGAGAAAGTGAGACAATCAAAGTTTATCACCAAGTTTAACTTGCCAAGAGGACATTGGCAAGTACCATTATCAGAGAGAGAAAAGGAGATGTTGGTTTTTGTGATGCCAAATGGGCTATAAAAGTTCAAAGTCATGCCATTTGTTATGAAAAATGAACCTGCTCCATTGACTGAATAATTAAAAAAGAACAAAAAGTTTCAATGAGCAGAGGAATGCCCTTTGATAGTTTGAAAGCTGTATTGACTACAACATCAGTTTTGACAGTACCCAATTGTGCCAAGCAATTTAAGTTGACTGTTTCCACAAGCAATATAGGCATTGGGGCTGTATTGTTACAAGAAGATGCCTCTGGAATTGAGAAACCGTTTGGCTATTTTTCAGAGAAGTTGAATGTCCAACAGAGAAGATATTCAATGATTAAAAAGGTGACTTTGGGTCTGGTCTTAGCATTGCTGCATTCTGAGATTTACGTTGCAAACAATTTGTCAGAGACAATTGTTTATTCAGGCCACAATCCTTTAAAGATTCTGGACAAATTTTGAGACAGAAGTGCAAGGCTATTCAGATGGAGTTTATTACTGAACCATTTAATCTACAGATTATACATGTGGCTGGATGAGAAAATCTGATTGCAGATGCATTGTCATGAGTTTGAAAATTAAAGGGAAAACTGGCCATTTAAAACCTGGGCACTGAACTGAAGTGATTTCTGTTGATGCAAAGAATTTGTATATATGTTATTATGTTAATGCATGCATTTGGTAATGTAATAGTGTAATAAATATAGGAGATAATGTAAGATAGGTTAAGGAAATGAAGTCATCTTTTAAAATTATGACGGCTCATTTGTCAATAAGGAGGGGAATATCATGAAAATATAATAATATTCATAATGTTACTTGGATTTATTGTAAAGTAGGAATAGTGGGGTCAGGATAGTCTGTGTATGTGTATCTGTGTGTGTGAATTAATTGAATTAAAGACTGCTGGTCTGAAGGTTTTGATGTTTCAAAAGGGAAGCTAAGTTTGAAATGCTAAACAAGTAAACATGGTTAAAGCTTTAGGATGTGAGGTATAAATGAAAATTTGCACTTTAGATAAGTCAAAACAATTTGACATTCAAAGGAGAAGGTGAAGTGTTACACTTAGCTAGAAGAAGCTAAACAGTGTGTTTAGTTTTCCCAAAGCTTACTAATAAAATTGGTGCTATGAAAGATTTTTATTATTAGAAAGGTAAAGTCCAAAGACATATTGAAACAATGAAATTCGCATTCAAAGGGGAAAATATGTATAAAGGAGAGAAGGTTATGTGTCAGAAAGAGGAATTCTAAGATTTAACAAGTATAAAAAGCCTCCAGCCTCAATGTACCAAGTTGCGCTGCCTATAGGAACAAAGGCTAAGAGAATTCACTGTGAATATCTCTGTCCAGGGTATTGTGTGCTTTGCCTGGGTCTGTTAAAATCTATTTTGTTTTTCCTGTTGACTTAACAGAGGTGCAACTAGGAGTTAGATTACTTAGGGGAGCTAGGAGTTATCATAGCAGTAATTTGTAGTCCTATGTATGTGCTTAAAATTATTTATTTTATTAATAAATGTTTATTTAGCTTTGTAAAAAAAAACTCTAAGACTTGGTGAACTTATTACTTCTAAATTCAAGGCATGCATTTCAAAATAAAAATACAAATTGCAAAACAGTTTTGGCAGTTGTTTCAAGTTTCCCTCTAGGTTTTGAAAGGCTTAACATTTACCTTGCCCTGTGCCGTAACAAAATATTTATGGTGATTGGTAGAAGGATTGGAGGGGATATGAAGAAAAGCTTTTTCACCCAAAGGGTGGTGGGCATCTAGAATTCACTGCCTGAATTGGTGCATGCACGAAGTTCACGCTCAGTCCACTCGCCTCCCCACCAGCCCACCCCCCCCTCCCCCACCCGCACAGGTAACACTGAGCACTGTCACTTGCGTTTCATGCTGGGCAGGCCTTAATTGGCTCACCAGCGTGAAATTGCCTTCTGGTGCCAATTGCGGGCGGCTTCCCGCCCACCCCCGCCAAGAGCGCCCAACATGAGTGAAATTCTGCCCCAAATATTTAGCTCAATTGCTCTTCCAAATGTTTGTAAAAATGCAAATGATATAAACAATCATGGAACTGTAATCTAATTGTACTGTTTACCCTCTTGATTGAATTCAGTGAAAGGCCCTACATACAGGCTCATTTTTCATGATGAGTAGAAGTATATGTGCTGTCTATCTTGGCAATATTTAAGTGAGCAGTCTTTACCTTGAATTCAATTTTTCTTGCATATATTTAAAATTCATGGAATAACAGATAATTAGCTCCAAAACAAATTGGCTCACTGTATTAAACAAAAAAGTTTTTAAAAATCTAAAAAATTCTGAAAAGTAAAAAGAAAAACAGAAAATGTTGAAAACATTTAGCAGGTCAGAAAGCATCTATGGAAAGGACAGATGAATTAGCATTTCAGGCATTGACGTTCTGAGATCAAAATTCCACACTTCTACAATGGATAGATGGCTTGCTCCAATAGTTTACTATCCAGGTGGTTCAGGTCAAAGTTATCCCCAATTTTTATATCTGTACCTTGCTTTTGGCTAGTACTTGACACAAAATGTGATCATATTTTGAACCAAACCACCAAAATGTGTCTGTCTGAGCTTCCTATCGCTATTGTTTCAGTCAGAATATGTGTGTCTTTTGGAATTTTTTTAATCGCTCCTGGAGTTCACCATATGTTAGCTCAAGAAAGGCAGGAGTAGCTCAAAGCAGAATGTTAATTGATTATATTGCATAAGAGAGGAGCCGAAGTAAAAACCATATCCACCTGTGTCATTCTTAACATAAACTCCACTATAATTATCTATAAGGTTTTTTGACAATGGATAAAACATAGAATATTATGATCAATCTTCTTTTCGACACTTTGCAAAGCTGTGCAGCTATTGAAAACATCCAGCAAAATTTTACTGGCACCCGCCGCAGGCGGTGAGTTGGGGACGTTAAATTCTCACCACCATCCCCCAACCTGTCCGCAAGTTTACAGAGGGCAAGGCCTAGAGTGACCACTTAAGGGGTGCTTTCCACTTGGCCTCAATTTTCAGATTGGCAGGAGGAGGTCAGGGATAGGGAGAAGCCCAGCAAGTTACCCTGCTTGAGCCTCAGGTGTCAAATGGGGGCCACCTCTCTCATTTCAGGGTTAAGAATAAGCTCATATATACACCGTGCCTGGATAAAAACATGTTACATTTTTCTAAGTGGTCAGTTGCTTCAAATCGAGCAGCTCATTATCTGTGCATGAAGGAGCAAAAGGAACTATCAAATATAAGGTTTAATATTCTCTCTTCCCCAAAAACCTTCTTTAAAAGTTCATAATGGGATCTAAGA
The DNA here is from genome assembly GCF_017639515.1 of Carcharodon carcharias. Lineage (NCBI taxonomy): Eukaryota > Metazoa > Chordata > Chondrichthyes > Lamniformes > Lamnidae > Carcharodon > Carcharodon carcharias. The sequence continues at coordinate 59,771,146 of NC_054474.1, forward strand.
CCAGTATATGTATACTTACACAAAGGTCATGCACTTTTTAGTTAAGTTCAGAAAATGCGAATTCACTTCAATGTGCATATTCAAAAATCTGAATACAAAGACCCAAAAAACTTAATTATCGTTGTGTTGATAGGTGCACTAGCCGAATCGTACACCAAACCAATGACAATTAGATTCATTTTCTCCCTTCCTCTCAAAGCACCATTCCTTAAAACAGACACTTGCTTAAAACACCCAGTACCATCAATAACATTTTCCAAATTGTCCCATAACTTGACTTTCAAAATAATCCCCACTAACAAAATTATTTGAACAAATGCTGAATTTATCCAATACTATTTTTAAAAGAAAATTTCTCAGCCCTGAATTCTAAGGTAGTGGAGAAGTTCCCCATGTTTTCTATCGGCTAGGGAGGTTTGAAATCATAGATGTGCTTGAATCAAACCTTCAGATGCTAGTTCCTCTCTTTCAAAATTAGCTGATCATAACATCATAACATTTCTCATCACTTGGTTGCCCTGATAAGCTAACTCGGTTGATTGGCTTAAGTGCACAAACTGGATTTTATACCCTTAACACTATGTTTGTTATATATAATAAAACAATCTCAGAGATTCCCCACCCCTCCCCCCCAATCCCCCAAAATGGGTATAAATTATATTTGATGTGGGCTTGAACCACAGAGATCTGGAAGGTTTTAGGTCTGATCCTGCAGCTTCCCTGATCTCAGATTGAGGGATAGTAGGTAAACAATTGTCCTTCACCCCCCTTATCGGCATTCCGTAGGGATCGCTCCCTCCGGGACACCCTGGTCCATTCCTCCATCAGCCCCTACTCCTCAACCCCCTCCTATGGCACCACCCCATGCCCACGCAAAAGATGCAACACCTGCCTCTTCACTTCCTCTCTCCTCACCGTCCAAGGACCCAAACACTCCTTTCAAGTGAAGCAGCATTTCACTTGCATTTCCCCCAACTTAGTCTACTGCATTCGTTGCTCCCAATGTGGTCTCCTCTACATTGGAGAGACCAAACGTAAACTGGGCGACCGCTTTGCAGAACACCTGCGGTCTGTCCGCAAGAATGACCCAAACCTCCCTGTCGCTTGCCATTTTAACACTCCACCCTGCTCTCTTGCCCACATGTCTGTCCTTGGCTTGCTGCATTGTTCCAGTGAAGCCCAACGCAAACTGGAGGAACAACATCTCATCTTCCGACTTGGGACTTTACAGCCTTCCGGACTGAATATTGAATTCAACAACTTTAGGTCGTAAGCTCCCTCCCCCATCCCCACCCCCTTTCTGTTTCCCCCTTCCCCCTTTTTTTTTCCAATAAATTATAAAGATTTTCCTTTTCCCACCTATTTCCATTATATAAAAAAAAACCCCACTAGAGCTATACCTTGAGTGCCCTATCATCCATTCTTAATTAGCACATTCGTTTAGATAATATCACCAACTTTAACTTTAACACCTATGTGTTCTATTGTACTATTGTCGTTGACATCTTTTGATGATCTGCTTCTATCACTGCTTGTTTGTCCCTACAACCACACCACCCCCCCTCCACCTCTCTGTCTCTCTATCTCTCCGCCCCCCACACACACACCTTAAACCAGCTTATATTTCAACTCTTTCTTAGACTCGAACGCAAGTTCTGTCGAAGGGTCATGAGGACTCGAAACGTCAACTCTTTTCTTCTCTGCCGATGCTGCCAGACCTGCTGAGTTTTTCCAGGTAATTCTGTTTTTGTATTGTCCTTATCAGTCCTGCGTTAAGAAGAGGAATAGTATGTTAAAGTTTCTACTCCAAAATAGGATTTTGCTTGGCTTTCATGTCTTCCCTGGCCAAAATATCATGTTCAGTGCAACAATAACGGCTATTTGAACAAGATACCAGAGTGCTAGCTGAGACAGTAAAACATCATGGCTCAGAAGATAAACTAGTGGGAAAAAAGACTGGACTTCAATCAAAATAAAGAACAGGTGAGAAGTAAAATGGGTTGCCTGTTTGCTGTCATCCATTTTACACTTTTGTGCCAAGTGAAAATTATCCCCCATGTGTGATTATTCTTGATTATACTTGAGGAAACATAACAGCATGTAAGTAATGCAAATATTTGTTGTATTCAGCACACAATAAATTGACTTTTTTCAGTTTTACTTGGATATTTCTCTTGCACTCTATTCCAAAGACTCTGATACCATATGTACTTCCCCGAGCCTTTTGCAGATATAGGATCCGCAGCATCATGTATGCTGTCCATGTCACAAGGTAAGCTTTTCATCCCATCACTATTAATTTACTACATTCTTTGCTACTCTACTAAAAATAAGAACAAATTTTTACTTTCCAGCTTAATCCTGTGTATCCAGGCTCTTATTTAGTCATACATTGTAATTCAATTGCAGAAGCAATCTCCTGAAGCTGTACTGTCTGAGAACTGAATTAAAATTGAAATACATTTTGATTATTTACATAAAATTAAGCATTTTGACCTGAAGTTTTATTCAGTTAGTGCTATAGGCTTACTGCTAGTGGTATAATGCATTTGAATGTAGGAAAATGTAGTATTCTTTGTGCCACTATCAGCACAGGCTTCTCTACAATATAAGGCATTGAGGAGTCAGTGGTAACCCCAGGAACATCTGCAAGTGTCTTATAAACAGGGGACTCCTGACACATAAAGCCATAATTTACCTGTTCAAACAATTACAGGGTCAATTATTTAATGGAAAAAACTAAAAGAAAGAGAAATGATGAATTCAGACAAGTGATGATGCAAGAGGTTAACATTGGCCTGAACTTTTAAGGCGTGGGCGGGCTCAGTGGGAGCGTGTGGGGGGCGATCGGCTGAGCACCGCCATTTTACGTGGGCAGGCCAATTATGGCCTGCCCAGCATAAGATGTGAATGGCAGATCAGGGGGAGGAGTGAGGAGGGAGAGCAGGCAGAGGAAGAGGGAGTGTTGGGGCCGGCGCTCTTCCATGCATGTGCATGAAAGAGCACGGAGCTGTCTCAGGGAAATTGAAGGGCTTTTGAAATTATTAAATAAAAGGTTTAAAAATTTATTTCAACATGTCCTCTCAAGTGACTGTGTCACATGAGATGAGGCATGTTTCTTATTTAAGAAAATTTTTAAATTTATTTGATAAAAGCTTTAGGAAACCTCATCCCACTCGTGGATAAGGTTTTCTAAAAAACGCAAAGGTCGCTTGGCCTTTTTGCCTGCCCGCCAACCATTAGGTTGGATGGACAGTGTTTGCAATTATCTTAATTAGTTCCTTATTGGCCTTAATAGGCCGTTTACATATCAGCGGGACTCCGGCGTGCGCATGCCGAACAAAATATCACAACTCAGAGCGATAACTTCAGGACGCACGCCTGATGTCATCGCACATCATTTTACCTGTCGGCACGTCAGGCCTGCCCTCACGTGCAGACTGAAATATCTTGCCCCTTGTTCCCTAAAGTTACCATGAATGATGTAAATCATTATTACAGAGACTTGGTTGAAGGATGGACAAGATTGGCAGATAAACATTCCAGAATTTAGATGTTTCATGCAGGATAGAGAGGGATGTAGAAGAGGTGGGGGAGTTGCACTGCTGGTTAAGGGGAATATCACAGCTTTACGACAGGAGGACACCTCGTTGGGCTCATGCAGCAAGGCAATATGAGTAGAGCTCCGGAATAGGAAGGGTGCAGTCACAATGTTGGTTTACTATAGGCCTCCCAATTGCCGGTGGGAGATTGAAGAACAGTTATGTAAGCAGATTTTGGAAAGATGTAAAAGCAATAGGGTTGTTGTGGTGGGTGATTTTAACTTCCCCTATATTGACTGGGAATCACTTAGTGTTAGGGGTTTGGATGGTGCAGAATTTGTAAGGTGCATCCAGGATGGCTTCCTGAGACAATATGTAGATAGTCCAACTAGGGAAGGGGCAATACTGGACCTGGTATTAGGAAATGAACCCGGCCAGATGGTTGAAGTTTCGGTAGGGGAGCATTTCGGGAAAAGTGACTATAATTAATAAGTTTCAAGGTACTGGTGGATAAGGATAACAGGAGTCCTCGGGTTATGGTGCTTAATTATAACAATATTAGGCAGGAACTGAGGAATCTAGACTGGAGGTGGATGTTTGAGGGCAAATCAACAACTGACATGTGGGGGGCTTTCAAATGTCAGTTGATAAGAATTCAGGTCTGGCATGTTCCTGCTAGGGTGAAGGATAAGCATGGCAAGTTTCAGGAACCTTGGATAACGAAGGATATTGTGAGATTAGTCAAAAAGAAAAGGGAAGCATTCATAAGGGTGGGAACAGATGAAGCCCATGGAGAGTATAAAGAAAGTAGGAAAAAACTTAAGCAAGGAGTCAGGAGGGCTAAAAGGGGTCATGAAAAGTCACTGGCAACCAGGATTAAGAAAAATACCAAAGCCTTTTATACATATGTAAAAAGCAACAGGGTAGCCAGGGAAAGGGTAGGCCCATTCAGGGACAGAGGTGGGAATCTGTGCATGGAGCCAGAAGAAATGGGAGAGATACTAAATGATTACTTCTCATCAGCATTCACCAAAGAGAAGGACTTAGCAGTCAATTTGTCTAGGGAAGAGTGTGTAGATAGCCTGGATCACGTTGAGATCAAAAAAGAGGAGGTGTTAGGCGTCTTGAAGAATATTAAGATGTATAAGTCCCCAGGGCCAGATGGGATCTACCCCAGAGTACTGAGGGAGGCAAGGGAGGAGATTGCTGGGACCTTGACAGAAATCTTTGTATCCTCACTGGCTACGGGTGAGGTCCCAGAGGACTGGAGAATGGCCAATGTTGTTCCATTGTTTAAGAAGGGTAGCAGGGATAATCAGGAAATTACAGGCCTTACATCAGTGATAGGGAAGTTATTGGAGAAGATTCTTCGTGACAGGATTTACTACCATTTGGAAACAAATGGGTGTATTAGTGAGAGGCAGCATGGTTTTGTAAAGGGGAGGCTGTGTCTCACTAACTTGATCGGGTTTTTCGAGGAAGTGACAAAGATGATCGACGATGGAAGGGCAGTGGATGTTATATACATGGAATTCAGTAAGGCCTTTGACAAGGTCCCTCATGGCAGACTGGTACAGAAGGTAAAGTTGCATGGGATCAGAGGTGAGCTGGCAAGATGGATACAGAATTAGCTTGGTCATAGAAGACAGAGGGTAGCAGTGGAAGGGTGCTTTTCTGAATGGAGAGCTGTGACTAGTGGGGTTCCACAGGGATCAGTGCTGGGGCCTTTGCTGTTTGTGGTATACATAAATGATTTGGAAGAAAATGTAACTGGGCTAATTAGTAAGTTTGCAGATGACTCTAAGGTTGGAGGAGTTGCAGAAAGTGAAGAGGATTATCAAAGGATACAATGGGATATAGATCAGTTAGAGACTTGGGTGGAGAAATGGCAGATGGAGTTTAATCCGGACTAATGCGAGGTAATGCATTTTGGAAGGTCTAATACAGGCAGGAATTATACAGTAAATGGCAGAACCCTTAATTGCATTGACGGGCAGGGGGAGCTGGGTGTACAGGTCCACAGGTCACTGAAAGTGGCAACGCAGGTGGATAAGGTAGTCAGGAAGGCATATGGCATGCTTGCCTTCGTTGGCATGGGCATTGAGTATAAAAGCTGGAAAGTCATGCTGCAGCTGTGTAGAACCTTGGTTAGGCCACACTTGGAATATTGCGTGCAATTCTGGTTGCCACATTACCAGAAGGATATGGAGGCATTGGAGAGGGTGCAGAGGAGGTTTACCAGGATGCTGCCTGGTCTGGAGGTTATTAGCTATGAGGAGAGGTTGGAGAAACTCAGATTGTTCTCTCTAGAGCGACGGAGATTGAGGGGCAACTCAATAGAAGTTTACAAAATTATGAGTTGCATGGACTTAATTTTAAAATCTCTAAAGGTGTTAGTGGACTCAATACTTCTGAATTCAGTGCATAAGCCTTCTCGTAATAAATACAAATCGCAAAATCATTGTGATAGCTTGGCCAAGTTTCCCTTGTGGATTTGATCTGCCTAGCACATATCACAGAACTTAAATTAGAGTCAGATAGACTGCAAGGTTGAAATTATCAAAAGGAGTTAGGTTTAAAAAGACATTTGAAATGTTAATGAGTAAACATGGATGAGGGCAGCATCTAGGATGTGAAGGAAATTTGCATTTTAAAATAAGTGGAAAGGTGTTTGGGTTTCAAAAAGATGGTAGGATGTTTACAACTAAAAAGATAAATAGGGCAAGCTTATTATGTTTATTTTTCACAAAAGGAAATAAGCCATATTGACAACATGAAAGATTTTTCTATTATGGGAAAAATTAATTTCCAAAGACCTATAGAACAATGGAATTTACAAATTAAAGGGAGAGAAAACTTTTATGAAGAAGGATGTAGGGGGTGTGGCCATGTGAGATCGCCAGGTCCATAATGCTCACTATTGTGAATAAACTCCCCAGAACGTTTCCCTGCCTATGGCTCCTTGTTCTATGAGCAGTGTTCTTGTGACCAGTGACGCTGTGCTCCTGAAGGGGTCAGCTGCTGAAGGCTGACAAAGGATCAGGTGCATTTAAAGTTTCACAGCTGCATCTCCATGACTTTACCCTGGTAACAGAGTTCAAGCGAGATGCCCTCAGCCAGACAGGAGTCAGACATTCACAGAGGCTATGTGAAGGTCTATGGAGTGTCCTCACTGCATGTCATCATCATCCTCCTGGAATCTAATGACTATTAGGGTCTCCACTGTGTCTCCATGACATGAACCTGAGCAGTGAGGGTTTGTGCACTGCCATCAGCCACACAGGAGTCAAACGTTCACAGATACAAGGTGAGGATGTCAGGACTGTCCTCATTGCATCTTGTCATTATCCTCCATGAACCTGGTGATTATGAGGGTCTCCCGAGCATGCCTGCCTCATCTGGCCAGGGTGATGGCCTCATCGCCGGCAACTTCGTCTTCGAGGGCCTCATTACCATCATCGTCTTCAACATCCTCCTCATCGGAGGAGATATGCAGTTTGTCATCTCCTCCTCAGCCAGGTCCTCCCAAGCGCCAGGTTGTGCAGTGGCGTAGCAAGTTCCGATGATACATGACACCCTCTGGGGCTGTATTGCAGTGCTTCACCAGACCTGCCAAGGCACCAGAAACTCATTTTCAAGATGCCTATTGTTTGCTCCACCAAAATCCAGTTCATGGCATGAGCCTTGTTATACCATCGCTCTGCTGCAGTCTGAGGCCACCACCCAGGTGTCATCAGCCACGTCCTCTGCAGGTAGCCCTTGACCCTGAGCAGCCAACACTGTAACCTTCCAGGGACCCTGGAGAATGTCAGGGATTTGTGACCTGTTAAGTATGTAGGACTCATGGATGGTCCCTGGGAGTCATGCGCAGACCTGTAGGATGCGTTTGTGGCGGTCGCACACCAGTTGTATATTCACCGAGTAGGAGCTCTTACGGTTGACTTAGTTGACTGCTTGTTGCCATGGAGATATAAGTACCATGTGAAGACAGTCGACGGCACCCTGCACTTCTGGAAAACCTGAGATCTGCACAAATCTCAGTGCTCTTGCTTCCCCGCTTTCCAAATCCTGATCGAAGTGCACAAAGTTTTGTGCCTTTGCAAAGATGACGTCCGTGACCTCCTAGATACATTTGTGCATGGAGGCTTGCGAGATCCTGCACAGGTCACCTGTGCAGCCCTGGGAGAGCCACTGGTGTAAAAATTGAGCACCGCGATCACTTTCAAGGCCACTGGTAGTCAATGCCCTCCATGTCCCCGTACTGCCAAGCCCTGCAGTAGGTGCCATTTGTGACTGAACAATTCCTTAGACATGTGCAGTCTTCGGTGACACTGGTTCTCAGTCACCTGCAGGAATGAAGGCGCCATCTATAGACTGTAGATCTCGTGAGGTGCCAACGAGCGGCAGCTCTCTGTGGATCTTCAGTTGCGTGTGCAGGAAGCCCTGCTGCCATTTCATCTTGATTTTTATTTATTCATTCATGGAATGTGGGCTTCACTGGCTGGGCCAGCATTTATTGTCCATCACTAGTTGCCCTTGAGTAGGTGGTGGTGAGCTGCCTTCTTGAACTGCTGCAGTCCGTGTGGTGTAGGTATACCCACAGTGCTGTTAGGAAGGGAGTTCCAGGATTTTGACCCAGCGACAGTGAAGGAATGGCAATATATTTCCAAGTCAGGATGGTGAGTGACATGGAGGGGAACTTCCAAATGGTGGTGTACCCATCTATCTGCTGCACTTGTCCTTCTAGGTGGTAGTGGTCATGGGTTTGGAAGGTGCTGTCTAAGGAATTCCTGCAGTGCATCTTGCAGATGGTACACACTGCTGCTACTGTGTATCGGTGGTGGAGGGAGTGAATGTTTGTGGATGTGGTGCCAATCAAGCGGGCTGCTTTGTCCTGGACAGTGTCAAGCTGCTTGAGTGTTGTGGGAGATTTACTCATCCAGGCAAGTGGGGAGCATTCCATCACAATCCTGAGTTGTGCCTTGCAGATGGTGGACAGGAGATGAGTTACTCGTCGCAGGATTCTTAGCCTCTGACCTGCTCTTGTAGCCACAGTATTTATGTGGCTAATCCAGTTCAGTTTCTGGTCAATGGTAAAATGATAACTCCCAGGATGTTGATAGTGGGAGATTCAGCAATGGTAATGTCATTGAATGTCAAGGGGCAATGGTTAGGTTCTCTCTTGCTGGAGATGGTCATTGTCTGACACTTGTGTGGTGTGAATGTCACTTGCCACTTGTCAGCCCAAGCCTGGATATTGCCCAGATCTTGCTGCATTTCTGCTTTAGTATCTGAGGAGTCGCCAATAGTGCTGAACGTTGTGCAATCATCAGCAAATGTCCCCACTTCTGACCTTATGATGGAGGTGTTCCCCCACTTTGCCCAGCCAGATGCCTCCATCACACTCTTCCTCTCTGCTCCTGTAAGCCATGAGGCATACCGCTAAATCACCAGGCTCCATGATCCTGATGTGCTCTTCCTGCAAGATCAAATAGAGAGACTCGTGGGTTAGCATATATGCACTAAGAACCACTCTTGGTTAAGTCTAAAGTCCCTTCACACATGCAGGAGAGTTCTGGCCACCACTTGGATGGTCAGTGTGTAGAGCGCTTCATGGCTGTCCAAAACCACATGCACCCCCTCCACTTGACTGATTGGAGGCAGCTTCGGCCATTCGACTACATGCTGTGCTGTCAGCTCAGGTGCAGGCATTCTCCTAACATGCACTGCAAGTCTGCACTGTTAGCTGGAACCATGAGGGACAATGGTCCAAACCTTAAGAAAGACATTGCAAGGGGCCCTGAGTGTCTCCATCAGTGACTTTTCAATGACCATCTTTCACAGTTGGCCAATTGTTCTGCTGCCCCCTAAAACAAACATTAATTTGCAGTCTGCACCCGAGGGGTGAAAAGTTCTGGAGCATTTGGTGGCACTTTCAAGCTCTTGCACTGGTCGAGTGGACAGAAAATCTTCAGAGGCCCGACTCCAAGCATGTCAATGGAGTTGCTGCTGAGTGGTCTCATCTGCGGAAGAATGCACACTTTTGACAAACTTTTCCAACTACATGACCACTTCCTCAACCCCCACCACCTCCCAGGCACGTGTTTGTGTACGTCCATAAGTCCCTTCTACCTTGGCCTCCTGCTCCCCCAGCCTCAATCACACTGGAGGCCTTGCCCCAGCACTGCACTGAAAGCCAGCTGGGAAAAAGTGACTTGCCTGTGGCCCGCCAAATGCACAGCTCCTATTCCTTGATGTCCTATGGGTAATGCTCATGAGTGCTGCGCAAAGTTGTGTGCACTCACCTCCGAGTTCCCCTCGAAGTTCAGTTCACCAGGTGCATGCCTTTTAAAGGCAGTCATGAAGCACGCTGTGCTGAGGTCACACCAATGTGAGCAGTAAATATAATGTGGGGGGATGATTCCTGCAAGCAGGGCTTATAGTGAGATGCTAAAGTATTGCAATTAGGTTCCAATGTTCGGCAGCCAGAAATGCGGCCTGCCATTGACGGGTGGAGTGAACGATCTCAAATTGGTTTCACAACTAAATAAATATGATTTTTGGCTGTCTTGCTATATTGGCCGCTCATGCCCGCCATGATGCCTGCCACCAACGGGGCTGGACATCTCTGCCCAATTTCAAATTGGTGAGACTCTCCAGAGTTTTACACATCATTTCTTGTCCAAGGTAACACCTACAAGTGTAGCATTGGTGCAAAATGGAACTGCTTTAGACCAGTGCCAAATTTCCATTATAAATGCTCTCTGAACACTTACAAAGAAAATAAATCCATCTGTATTTGGGAAAACCATATAGTCAAAGTGGATAGGACAAACAGCTAATACAGTGCTTGTCCTGTCAGAGAGAAGCACCTTCATCATCTTGTTGCTTCTTTTAAAACCACACAGTAAATTTGAAAAACACACAATTGCATGACCAGGATTGTGTATCGAGGAACAGATGCAAATTACAACAGAAGAGATATTAAAGCTTATTAAAAATATAAAGATAGGTGTACAAGTTCCAAATAAAAGCGACCTAGAAAAAATAAAGAAGGTGGAACATATTTTATTGAAAAAGTGTCGATTTCGTTTCTATATCACAGAATCACAGAATCGATTTGTTTATTCATTTATGGGATATGGGTGTCTCTGGCTAGGCCGGTATTTATTGCACATCCCTAATTGCCTTGGAGAAAGTGGAGGTGAGCTGCCTTCCTTTACCGCTGCAGTCCTGTTAGGGAGGAGTTCCAGGATTTTCACTAAGCGACAGTGAAAGAGCGGTGATAAATTTCCAAGTCAGGAGGGTGAGTGGCTTGGAGGGGAACTTCCAGGCGGTAGTGTTCCCATTTGTCTGCTGCCCTTGTCCTTCTAGGTGGTAGTGGTTGTGGGTTTGGAAGGTGCTGTCTAAGGAGGCTTGGTGAGTTCCTGCAGTGCATCTTGTAGATGTTACACACTGCTGTTACTGTGTGTCGGTGGTGGAGGAAGTGAATGTTTGTGGAAGGAGTGCCAATCAAGCAGGCTGCTTTGTCCTGAATGGTGTTAAGCTTCTCGAGTGTAGTTGGAGCTGCACTCATCCAGGCAAATAGACAGGTTTTAGGGAGTCAGGAGGTGAGTTACTTGTTGCAGGATTCCTAGCCTCTGACCTGCTCTTGTAGCCACAGTATTTATATGACTAGTCCAGCTCAGTTTCTGGTCAATGGTAACCCCCAGGGCATTGATAGTGGGGGATTCAGCAAGTTAATGCCATTGAATGTCTAAGGGACGATGGTTACGTTTTATTTTGTTGGATATGGTCATTGTCTGACATTTGTGTGGTGCAAATGTTACTTGCCATTTATCAGCCCAAAGCTGGATATTGTCCAGGTCTTGCTGCCTTTGGACGTGGACTGCTTCAGTATCTGAGGAGTCACAAATGGTGCTGAACATTGTGCAATCATCAGCAAACATCCCCACTTCCAACCTTATGATGGAAGGAAGGTCATTGATGAAGCAGCTGAAGATGGTTGGACCTAGGCCCTGAAGAACTCCGGCAGTGAAGCCCTGGAACTGAGATGTTTCACCTTCAACAACCACAACTATCTTTCTTTGTGCTAGGTATGACTCCATCCAGCAGAGAGTTTTCCCCTGATTGCCATTGACCCCAGTTTTGTTAAACGCTCGGGCAATGGCGAGATATCATACCCAAAATGAGATATTACTGCTCAGTCACATGTCTTTTGCCAAACCCCCATAGGTGACTGTAAGTGTTTTCTCCCCCTTAACTAACCACATTACGTACATTTTTATCTAAGCAGTTGCCCATTTTACAACATCCCTTCTATTTCTTTGTAATTGCATATAATCATACAGACATCTGGCTTTCTTACACCTGTGTCTTTTCAAATCACACAATAAATATAAGACAGGAATGAATTGCACAATAACAAAAACTGAGGAGCAATACAGATCCAGGGGTGGATCTGAATATCAGTGCCAAAATCTATCCCTAGCATCATTGATCTCTCTGGGGGGAAGCAGCTTGTCCATTGTAACTTGAATGTGATCTCTGAATAATATCAGCTTAAATTAATACCCCTTTCAGTATGACACTCCCAACCTGCAGAACATCTCACTCAATATCATTAAAATTACATCACGTATGGTCTTAAAAGATCCTCCAGCTCTCCCTTCATCTGTACCCATCTTGTGGTTTCCCATTCAGGAGTTGCTCACCCATTTGGTGTTCCTCACACAGGGTTCTTGCAATTTCTGTGCTTTTCACAGCTCAAAATTGTCCTAGATCCAAATAACAGTGTTGTTGGGCAGACAGGTTTCTTGTAATATTTTATTCACTCTTTCCTCAAAAGAAAATCCTTTCTTATATCTGTAGAAACCACCTAGATGGTCTGTATATGCCTTTTTGTTTTCCTAGAATCCCTTTGAATTTCAGATAATTTTCCCTCAAAACATTTAGAGTACCATGCCATATGAATTAAAATTAATTCATCAATTCCAATTTCTTGCGCCCGGACTCATTGGTTTTGAAAAGTCTTATACTCATTGGTCAATGTGTTTGCATCAGATTTCCCATACTCAACCACTTTATTTGGGAAATAACCAATGGCCCAAATGGGCTAAGATCAAATTCCTCTTAGTTTTCTTTTTTTTTAAAAGAAGCCTTTAGTCCATGACTATTTTGTCGAAGCTACTACAGATCTTGTTACTTGCAGTTTACCTATAAAAATAACACAAAAGATCCATTTTGCTTGGGGCAGTTTGTCCAAACATATCTGACAATTGAGAAACCTAAAAAATTTTGTAATGCCCAAAACAAATAAATTTTTAAAAATAGAAACTGTTTCTATGTTTTGAATTCTCATGATATCTTTTATACACTTGCTCAGATTTCTTAACATTCTCCTCAGACAGTATTTTAAATTACCCTTCCAATTGTTTAAAATTCCAGCTCTCTTTTTCACTTCCCTTACTTTTGGCAGTCTGAACTCAAGTTCCAATTATCAGGATCCAATCTCAAAATTTTCCCCTTTCTAGGGACAAAATTCCCAAATCCTTAAACTTTGTATCAAGATTCTAACCAAAGACCAATCCAATTAGGATTCGCCATGATCACTTCAAATACCCCAGATTCCGATCAACCCTACCAAATATTAGAACTACCTCACTCTCGTGTCCGAATTCATATCCGGATTAAAATTCCCACATTTCTATCAAAATACCCTGGACTCCTGATTCTGGACAGTAATCATGGCTCCAGGTTCAAACCTTGAAGATTTTTCTTCACCAGTTACACCTCCCCTTTAAGTTAGATATCTCAGTTTCAGGAGAAATTTTAAAACATACTCATCCATGCAAAATATTTATCACACACATTTTCTCTTTTTTAGAAGCGTCCAACTCTATCTCCAAAATATTCCTTTAACTTTATCAACTCAAACCAATGAACGTAGCACATGTTTTACAAAGAAACATAAAACAGTAAGATAAAAACAAAAAAACTGCGGATGCTGGAAATCCAAAACAAAAACAGAATTACCTGGAAAAACTCAGCAGGTCTGGCAGCATCGGCGGAGAAGAAAAGAGTTGACGTTTCGAGTCCTCATGACCCTTCGACAGAACTTGAGTTCGAGTCCAGGAAAGAGCTGAAATATAAGCTGGTTTAAGGTGTGTGTGTGGGGGGCGGAGAGATAGAGAGACAGAGAGGTGGAGGGGGGTGGTGTGGTTGTAGGGACAAACAAGCAGTGATAGAAAACAGTAAGTCCTGGGTTCCCAAGTTCTTCTTTCTTCAAGGTACTTTTTGAAACACCTGTAAGTAGGAACTAAAGAAAAAGGTGAATTTTCACAGTACAACATCATAACTTCAGACAAAATTTAAACCTAACAGCAGCCTCACACAGCATGGGGAAGGACCCGCCTTTATCTCTTTCTCTCAGAACAAGAACACAATCATTTTTTTACAGCCCAATACTCCTGTTACTTCCTTCTCACTTATGCCAATTGAAAAAGAATAAAGCTCTTGAAACACATTAAACAGCCAACTGATTTGAAGCCACATACAGAAACAGACTACAAGGGGTTAAACAACTTCTAAGTTATACAGACACTGGCTTGCAAACGCATAGAGAAATCAGAGAGAAAAGACCCAGTCTCTCTCTCCCTCTATCACACACACACACGCACACACGCTCAGCATAAAAGAATAGCACAACTGGATTTAACACTTCCAATATTCACCCAGTGACAGGCACTGAAGCACAGACACACAAATTCGAAGAAGACACTCCATTAAAACACAGACAGAAACTGACTTGACTCATACACACAAGGGGGAGAATTTTCTCTCCGTCAGGCGGGCCAGTCAGGAGCGGGAGCGGGCGGGTGCGGAGCCGATCGCCACCCGCAATTGGCTGGGCTCCGCCATTTTATGTGGGCAGGCCAGTTAAGGTCCACCCAGTGTGACGCACACCCGGAAATGCTCAGCACAACCCTTGCAGCGGGGGGAGGAGGCAGAGTTGAGCACAGAAGAGCACAGAAATCTCCCTGAGGCATAGAGCTGCCTCAGGGAGATTATGTTCAGTGTCAAAAAGGTGAAAAAAATGAAGTTATTCAGACATGTCCCCTCATGTGACAGTGTCACAAGACCTGGGACATGTTTATGAATTTTAATTAAAATTTTTATTTAAGCTATAAACCCTTCAAGAAACCTCATCCTGCCTGTGGATGAGGTTTCATTAGAAAGGGGAAGACCGCCTGGGCTCTTTGCCTGCTCGCCAACATTGAGGTTGGACAGGCAGCTCTGACAATTACTTTAATTAGGTTATTAATGACCTTAACAGGCCTTTGACAGTTCGGCATTCATGCCGCCGACTCCGGTTCGCACCCGCCGAGTGAAAGATCAGAGTGATGCACAGTGACGTTGGGACGCACGCCCGACATCACCGCATGTCATTTTACGCGTTGGCGTGTGGGGCCCGCCCCCACATACCAACCAGAAGATTCTGCCCAAGGTTTCTTTTACTGTTCACACAGAATTTTAACTAAATTGTGGGCATAATTTCTTACTTTCCCCTAACCATTTTCCATGACCCCAAAGTTTTTCTTATATCTCAACCTTATGCAAACAGCTGGACCATGGTCTTGCTGATAAAGGAGCTCATCTCTTCTTGTCTCAGCAGGGACCAGCACCTGTTGTCTGCCCATTTTCCCTTTTAAGTTCGCAATTCCTTTGCATGCCCTGCATCCTACATTCTCTAACTCCTGAAAATCCTTGCCACATTTCTCAGCACAATAAACCGTCCTAATCAAAAGGTCTGTTACCTTTTCAGCTCTTAGCTTTTCCCCCTCCATCCATTCTTGAATGAACACAACTTCTTCAAAAGGGACTCTGTCCCCCACTTCCAGGCAATCAGTGAGCAGTGTCTAGACCTGTTTATTAGACAAATTCTCTACTTCAGGCACTTTGTCCCTGTTCTGTTCCTTTACCACCTTCATACCCTCACACTCAGCCTTCAAGTCCTGAGACTGTGCCTCACCCTCCCAATGTAACCTCCGATACTTGTTTCTCTCTTCCTCCACCTTACAGCCCTGGCCCTGATATTAGCTCACTGTCTGTTCATGCCCTGACTGTTTTGTGGCCCTTTCTGCTTTAGCTCCTCAAGTGCCTTCATCAAACAGTTAACTACCAGTTCCCTGCCTGAGGCTTGTTTCCTCAGGGCCTCTACTTCTTGTCTGAGTTTATTATTTTCACACTGATCTTTACAGTGTTGATGGTCATATCCATAAATAACACTGCCTTACTATCTTCTTTCGCCTTTGGGATGACTCAGAGGGGATGATCCCTCGACCCATTCTAATGGATCCTCTGAATTAGCTATCTCCCTTATCCAATCCTCACATGGCTTTTGCATATCACAGATAGACTTCTGTAACCGCATTTCCATTGTCATGGGAAGATCACTTTTCCTCCCCTACATTGTCCACAGTGCCATCTGTTCAGCCATAACACCTAATGGTGTTCTGCCGCAGTCACATGCATTTACCTCATTACTACTACCCCACCTTCCCCCATAAAGTCTCTGAGTTCATAGTTTCAGGTAGTCTGGAGGTCTTACAACCTTTCCATATCTTGTTCTCACTACTGTTGGAGGAGTGGTAGGCTCTGTTGCTGCCAGCAAACCTTGTTGAACTGTAGGTTGTTCTGGCATCTGGTTGTCTTTCTCATTTTCTCTTTACAGTGGGAGGGACTTTTCCAGGGGTGAGGAGGAGGCTCCTCCTGTTTCTCCTGATCACACCCTTTCGGATGCCAACAAGGAATGACCAGGGCTGGTCATCATCTTTCTGGATAATAGTGCCCTGTCTCTCGAGGTCTTTAATCCAGGCCTTGTCATCCTTTTGTAGTTGTGGCAAGTGTCTGGTGCTGTGCCTTTTGTTGTAGACGGAAGCCTGTTTCTGCCTCTAAGACTGTTCTCTGTGTCTTGAATGTCCTGGTGATCCTTGGTATTACCAACCTTGGTATTAGTTTCTTTGGCAGTATTGGGAGTTGTGTGCAGTTTTCTACCCATCAGGAGTTCAGATTGGGCTCGGCTGCATTGTAACGGGGTGGACTGATAGGTTAACAGTCTGGAAGCCTTAGTTCTTTTTTCAGAAGGCTTTTTTAGTGCGGACCCCTTTGCCCCTCTGTCAGCATTCCTGTTTGACTGTGGGCATCTTGGGGAGCTGGAGGAAGCTGGAAGCGATAGCAAATTGGGCTAAGTACTAGTCTGAAAATTGTGGGCCATTGTCGGACATAATCTTGTTGGTGAGCCATGGCATCCCAGGCATCTGTTTCAGTGTTTTAACTACTGGCTGTGGTTGTTGTGTACAGTTGTTTCACCTCAAACATTGGGTCACCAGCCATGGTTCTCTGTCCAAAAGGACCATAACACAGGCTCCCATGTCCAATTTAAATTTTATGAGATGGCCATTAACCAAGATTTCTGCATTCCAGAATAAACATCCGGGATCTTTGACCTCACCCAAGAAGCATAGTTGTGTGTCCTCTTGGTAAACTGTCTCGAGCTCGTGAATTCTCTTGGGATTATCAATGCATTTTTATGTTTTAGCTTTACACAGATTCCCAAACTGTCCTATTCTGTTATGTTGAAAGCATTGGGCTGAAATTGATGGATATTGATCACGCCTGTGGGGGCCCTTTGTTCCACAGTGTTGGTATGGTTACTCTACTGGTCAATTAGGATATTGCTACCCTTGGCCTGGAGTGTCCCTGTTTCTGTGCTGTTTTACTAGCTGGACAGTAGGGTTTACTTTATACCGTGGTTTGCTTTCTCCCCTTAATATGGATATGTGCTGTAAACAGATTTCAGATTGCCTAACAATCTGGATGGCTTTCCTAAGGGTTACATCTTCCTTCGCTTGAAGCATGTCTGAGAGTGCGTCATCTACCACTCCTACAACTATTCTATCCCAGATTAGCTCAGATTTCAGGTCACCCTAATCACAGCCTTCAGCCATTCTGTACAGCTCATTAATGAAAGAGTCGACAGATACTCCTGGTTACTGGACACGCTAATTAAATATAACCCTTTCAAGGATATTGTTACTTCTGAGGTTAATATAAGCATCAAATGATCTTAAAACTTTAACAAATTTTGCAGATGATTCATTAATTACTCAGCTAGCTATTATATCATCAACTATCGAGCCTATCGAATAAAGCAGTGTGTTAACTTGTTCAGATTCTGTTTTTTTATTCAGACCTAAAGCCATCATGTACCTCTTTCTCCAAAGTCCCCAATTCTGTGATTGATCTGGGCCTTGGATAAGCCAAATTGATCTGGAGGAGTAAATTTCTGATCCATGGTACAAATTTTAAATATTAAGTGCAGCTTTAAGAGGTTTCCAAAAATACAAATGGCACTGCTGTACACTTCTTCACAAAGGATTTTCCCACACCTGTCAGGTTTGGCAGGCTCCTGTAGTAATGGCATTCATGTTCTCGGCGTTTAAATTTTTTCAATTATGGTTGCCTGAATCAACTCGTTAGAGTCTTCCCCGCTTTAGTGCAATGTTCTTGGGTCTTGGAAGCATTGAATCCTGGCTTTTGCTGGGTTTTTTAAGCTGTCTACTCAGTCGCAATTAATCTTTAATTGATTTGTTTTCTTTTTGTTCAGAGTGAGCTCATCTATCACATATTCAGGTGCTGACTCAAGAATCGGTTTTCTTACGACTCCAATTTAAACAGCAATTTCTGACCACTGCAGTATTTAATTTTTTCAGGACTTCTGTTGTGCAGCAATTTTAAATTTCAAGCTCACCCCTGCTAGGCCTGCTGACTCTCTACACTCTGAGTATTGAAGCTGGGCTTCCATGGATTCCTGGAGTCTTTTGCTGCATTGAGGAATTTAATTTCTGCCTTCAGCTTCCAAGCCTTTTTTTGGAGCTTTCTTCCAACAATTTCCTTCTGTGCCTTCACTTCTTGAACTTCTCTTCAGGGCAGAATGCTTCTTTGATGTTTCCTTCAGTTCTCCAGGATTTTAATTTCCTTCTGCATTCTTTGTGAAGTTTGAGTTGTTCCATTTGCTGCCACCATGTTTTAAGGCATTGGATGTAGTTTGCTAGATCTTATTAAGCTTGCTTCTACACACTGCTCTGTCCAACATGGCACTGACCCCTAGGTGCAGATCACGTGTTCTCTTGCATCAATATGTGGGCGACATTGTACTCAGTCCCAAATTAACCCTTTGTGTGTCAGATCTTTACTACTATATTAGGAAGACTGAAAAATCATGGCTTGTGCCTCTGCAATTTCCACTCTCACTTCCCTCCTTATCTTTAGATGCATCTTATCAGGTCCCAGTGCCTTGTCCACTTTAAGCACAGACAGCCAATCCAATACCTCCTCCTTATCAATTTTAAGCACTCCTAGTGACTGAATTTCCTCCTTTTTCACCATGGCCTGGTAGCATCTTCTTCCTCCATAAAGACAGATGCAAATCGCTCATTTAATACCTCAGCTATGCATATTTCTTGTTGCTTTATAAACCTTCACTGCTGCCTATCCTTGATCTATGCTAATGAGCCAGCTGTCCACCGACAAGCCCTAATGGGTTAGCAAGTTCAATACTGTCGTGAGAATGCAAGATGTAATTAGTACTCTGAAGATTAATCCAAATTCTCATTAGAGTTGTTTTGTCAATTTCTCTGCACATTTGCATATCACCATTTGGACAAAAACTTTCATTTCAGCATACAAAAATCAGAGCTATAACGTATGTGTTGGCAAAAAAAGACAAAGCAGATTTTGTTTAATTACAAAAATTAGGCTCATTCCCAACATCTAAGTCTAACCTCCCATATTAATAATATGCAACATCCGGTGGAAAGACATTCTTTAAACTCACTATTTTTCACCATGAATGCAATGAGGGATTTTTCCCATAATTAAAGATCGAGACTTAAACTCTTGTGACAGGTTAAATATTAAGCCATGTGATAGCATTCTCAAAGGAAACACTCAAGTTATTTGCAAGCAAGCCTCCACTAGGTGCAAATCTTTCTCATCTCTAATTCTTCATTCCATCAGGTTCATAAGCTTATCAACCCAAGAGTGAAACCAATAGAAAGCAAAATCTTGTCTTTTAATACCTAACATTTTAGCTATAACTAGGTGGTAATTGAGATTTTGATATTTGACTGCAATTACAATATCTTAAAATTCAGCTCTCAAGCAAATTACAATCGAATACAAGTTCGCCTGTTGCCAAATAAGCTTAGACTGCTGCCAATCACAACTTCTCCGCTGATGCTGCCAGACCTGCTGAGTTTTTCCAGGTAATTCTGTTTTTGTTTTTGTTTTATCACAACTACAAATACTGGTGTTCAAGGAGGTTTACAGTCTCACAGTACTCCAGTAATCTGTGGTGCAGCATATCACTAGGATTGCTGAGGCATCCCCCCCCTCCCAAGGACGTGGTTGTGGCTCCATGGAGCATGAACCTGCTCTCCTCTTTCAGGATGACAGCATTCATCCCGCTGCCACTGCCACCCCACCAAGACACTTGTTATTACCTATCAGCCAACCATCCCAGATTGCTTCTGTCCATGCAAAGATGGTGCAGTTTGAAACCAGACTGGTGAGCCCAGAGTTGTATGACATTGTCCTGCAAGGCCATCTGCAGTCTCCCCCAGCTGAAGATCAGTAGCCTTCCATATCACGAGGGTAGCACTATGTAGGAGCACCAGGACAGGCAAAGGCACCAGGGAAGACAGGCACACAGGGAATGCATAGGGTGATTATTATTTGTATGGAATGTTGAACGTTTGATGGATAAAGTTTGTTTTGAATATTTGTTCTGTGGTGGTTTTTATTTCAGCATTATGGCCAAGAGGATGCTGTTATGGCCAGTAACAGAGGAATGGTAAGGTGTAAGATTGTTGCTGAATGGAGATTTGGGGTTCTATTCACTAGATCATTATCAATCAGCTGATCACAGACTGATGATGACAGTTGTCCTTTGAGTTCAAGGAAGACAATGGATGCACAGGCTTATCAGCGATGGACACGGAAATGGTTATGTAGTCCCAGTCCAGACACACAGAGTCGGAAACAATTGAGGCATTGGAAATTATGTGTTGTTCATGGACAGAAGCTGCTCTATGATGTTCATGGATAGCAATAAGACATTGATGCCGATACTTTTCAAAAGTGACAGAAGGGCTATGGATCAGGGCTGTCCAGTGAGCTCCTTCTTGCCCTGATTCTTTCAGCTCATTAGGCTTGATGCTGCACCACTTCAGATTTTCCTTCAACATGTCTTTGTACCACTTGCATGGCCAGTTTTGGTTTCTTTTGCCAGACTGTAGCTATCCATACATCAGCTGTCTTGGAAGCAATTGTCGTCCATTCTAGTTCCATGCCCTACCCAGTGCAGTTGGGCTCTCAGGAGCATTGCCTTAATGCTTGCTGCCTGGGCTCGGTCAAGGTTTGTGATCCGGTCTTGTCAGCAGATACCAAAGGTGGAGCAAAGAGTCCGCATGTGAAAGTGTTCCAATTGCCTTATGTGTTTGCGGTATAAAGTCTAGGACTCACAGACATAAAGGAAGGAAGTAATGACAAGGGCTTTGTACATCTTGATCTTCGCGCACAGTCTTATGCTGTGGTGGTTTAGTACTCTGTTGCAAAGCCTTCTGAGCGCCTGGCTCACCTTGCTGATCCTAGCAGGTGTCACATTATCAAGTGAGCTGCTGTTGGAGATAATGGTTCCAAGATATTTGAAGCTATCCACATTCTTCAGCTTTGTATCATCAATGGAGATGTCTGGTTGAACAATGCTGGAATTTGGCAAGAGCTGTAATAAAACCTGTCTTTCCAAGACTGATGGTCAATCTAAACAGCTTTGAAGCCTCTGAAATTCTGTCAACCATGATCTGCAGGTCTCTCATTTTGTGAGCTATTAAGGCACAACCATAGGCAAGAAGGACTTCCTGGATGAGTTTCTCAGAAGTTTTGGTTTTTGCACAGAGACGTCATAGGTCACAGAGTGAGTCGTGATGACGTTTTTTGGAGATGCACTGCCTCTTCAAGATCTTTGACAACATAGCTAAGGACACAGGTGAAGAACAAGTTAAAGAGGACTGGTGCAGCCCTGCTTCGCTCCATTCAAGATCAAAAGAATGCTGATCATTTGTCAATTAAAAGGACCGGGCCCATCATTCTGTCAACGAAAAGCTATATGATCGTGACAAATTTTTTTGAGCAACCACGCCATTCTAAGATTGTCCAGAGGACCTTTCTGTTGACTGTGTCAAAGGCTTTTTGAGGTCACTGAAAATGAAGTAAAGGGCCATGTTCTGCTCAAGGCATTTTCCTTGGATTTGTCTCACAGTGAATATCATATCTACTGTGCTACAACCTGGTGGAAAGCCACACTGAGCCTCAGATAGATTAGTTCCTGCCACAATGACAAGTCTGTTTGGATGAAGCAAGCAAAGATCTTTCCAGCTATGAGATAACTCTGTAGTTGCCACACTCTGATTTTTTGCCTTTGTTTTGTGGAGAGCAACAATCGTGGCTTCACGAAAGTAATTTGGCATCTTTTCTTCATTCAAATGCACAAGACTATGTCATGGAAAACCCTCTATCATATCAGGGCCTGTACTTTGAAAATTTCCCAGCAGAAGCTTCTTTTCCTGAAGCCTTGCCTGAGTTCATCTGCTTAATGACTTTCTTGATCTCATCAATAGAAAGAGGCAAGTCAAGCTCATCAAGGACTGGTTGTTGAGGAATCTGATTGAGGGCTGTGGGATTGACAATAGATGGGCTGTTCAGCAGGCTGCTGAAGTATCTCACCCATCTGTCTCTTATTTCTGACTGATTCTTGATCAAGGATGACGCAACGGCCGAAAGCCTGTCATAGAAGGTCCATATGCAGATTTGATAGAACTGAAGAATTTTTTAAGCTGCGGAAGTCTGCACATTACTTTAATTCTCCAGCTTTCCTTTCCCACCATCTGTCTTGCATCACGCACAGCTCTTTCTGAACTTTACTCTTCAGGTGTCAAAACTTGTCTCTTTTGGAGGTGGAGATTGGATTATTCTGACATCCCATATCTGCTCTATTTTTGGCCTGCAGGATTTGACAGATGTTTTCATCATCTTCATCGAATCAATCCTGATGCACTTGCTTCTTTGATCTAAGAACAGTGTTTGCTGTTTCAGTGACAATGTCTTTAAATTTCCTCTACTTCTCAACACAGTCTCCAACTAGGGGTATGTTAGCTTTGAGTTTTTGATCAAGTGTGCTCTGAAACTGGCTGTAGCAAGCAATGTTACTCAGGTTAGTCACATTGAAAGGAGCTCTGATGATGTTTGGACAGTTGGAGCAATTTGCAAGTTGAGAATTGCCCTGATTAGTCTGTGATCTGTTCAACATTCTGTGCTTGCATTGCATGGGTAATTTGTACATCCTGGAGATCCCTCTGATGCACAGTGATGCAGTCGATTATATGCCACTGTTGTGACCTTGGATTCATCCAAGTAGCCTCATACTTTTCAGCTTGTCTGAGCTTTGTGTTGGTTATGCAAAGATTGTGCTCGACACATTTACTCAGGGGTAACAGACTGTTGCAGTTAAGCTTTCCAACCCTGTGATTACCCAAAACTCCTTTCTCTGACTTTCCCCACATGGACATTGAAGTCTCCCATGACCACATGTTTATCATTGACAGATATAAACTTAATGAGTTGACCCCAAAGCCTCATTCTTTCAGGTCCTCAGGGCTATTGAGAGTTATTGCATAGGCACTGATGATGGTCACGTGGCATGATTGGTCAAGTGGAAAACGCAACTTCATGAGGCGCTTATTGATTCCAACAGGAAGTGTTGTCACGTCTTTCATCAAAGATGATCTGATTGAGAATCTTATACGATGTATCCTATCCTCATTCTCCATTTTTCCCTTCCCGAAATAGTGTAGCCACCTCCGTCTTCCTTTAGTAAGCCCTCATCAGTAAGCCTTGTACCACTCAATGCCAGAATGTCGATGCAATAGTTTGCTAGTTCTTTGGATATAAGAGCTGTTCCCCTTTCAGTTCTTGTTGTGTTGTTTCTGTCCAGTAGAGACCAGGTATTCCAAGCTCCAATGATAAATCATTTTTGTTTCTTTGGTTTTGATGTTATTTGATCGCTTTGTGGATGATCAGCCAGCTATGGTAAGCTAGCCAGATGTTTGTAGGGCAGGCAATGTTTGGGGTCCTTTTCTAATCCCTCCCTCACAAAGGGTGGACAGTACTGTCCTAAAGAGAGCTGCCTGGTCACCCTAGATGCTGCTGAAATCCCCTGTTGCTCTGAGTACAGAGTCGAGTGGCCACTAGTCCAAGAGCCGCCTACATGCAAGCTTGTGACCATGGCCACTAGTGGTCACCTCCATCTGTCATTTCACCACGCCCCCATCACCGCAGGACTTTGGAAAAAAGAAACAAAGATGAGTTTGCACAAAAACCTGTGCAAGAATTCTTTTAAAGTGGGAGAATCATTGCACAGGAGCAATCCCACTCTCTCGGCCACAGAAGCCTGAGTTCAGTGCCACACAGAACTGTTACAATTGAAAACTTCACTCATGGATTACACATCTCAGACTTAAATGAGATATGCTTATTTTTAAACTGTATTCCCTACTTCTAAATTCCTCCATGAGAGAAAATATCCTCTCAGCATCTACCCTGTCAAGCCCCCTCAGAATCTTACGTGTTTCAATAAGATCACCTTTCATTCTTCCAAGCTCCAATGAATATTGGCCCAATCTACTCAACCTTTCCTCATAAGACAATCCCTTCATCCCAGGAATCAACCTAGTGAACCTTCCCTAAACTTCCTCCAATGCAAGTATATCCCTCAATATAAAGGTGACCAAAACTGTACACAGTTCTGTAGGAGTGATCTCACCAATGCCCTCTTTTTATATTCCATCCATTAACTGGATCTAAGCCAAATGGTAAATTATGAAACAAGATGCAAATCTAGTTCTTGACAGTAGATTTATTCACAGGATGCAGTATTGCCTCCTAACTACTAACCCAGTGTCTAAGCAGATTCTCTTTATATGTGCTCTCAGCCCTTAATCAAGCAATACCCAACATCTGTGTACCCTTAATAGCATAATCAATCAACCATTATCAGATCCCCCTAACAGACTTGATTAATGGCAATGCAGTCAAATTAAAAAATTTGTTTTCCATATTTCTTACAACACATCATAACACATGACATCCCTCTTCTAGGACTTCCAACAATTTCTTGGAACAAACATTCCTCTTTGTCAAACAGTCTGAGAATTATTGAGGTCTATTAAACCATTTTATTTAAACGATCTCTTGTCTCCCTTACATTTCCTTTATACTAACAAGGTCAATCCTCAACCTTTCTCAGTGATAATCTTTGTTGAATGAACATTAGCCCCTTGAGAATGGTTATACATATAACATTTAATGGACAAACTATTCTCAGAATACCCTTTGTATAGGATTTCTTTCAGAATGTTGGATAAGCACAATACCATATTTATTGCTTCTATTGTAGGGCAGTGTTTCTGCAGCTAGGGTACTTTTAATCACCCTTTTTATTTTCTTGGTTTTCCAGGCCAAGGAACAATATTTTCCATTTTTACCCACCAAAAATATGATAAACCGAGCTGCACTCAAATACCCAATACTCAAAGATTAGCACAGGCAGTATCACTAAAAAGGACTAACTTCCTACCTTCCAGGTCGCCCAAGGCTGGGAACATGAATGTGCATTTCTATGAATGTAGTTTCTTTCATGTTTTATTTACTCTCAAAGCCTCCTTGATTGTAACCTGTTTTATCAGAGTACTGACTTCTAATATGTCATAACTGACATCTGGTTTTGTCTGAGTGCATAGCCAATTTAATTTTCTAAACAAGCTTCTTAACTGCACTGTTTGTCTGATTAACAATTTCTAGATATGATTGTTGATTCAACCTATTCTGTTTAATGCATAACCCTATATATTTAAAGACCCCTGAAGCCTGACTTCTAATCTTAAATTCCCCTTTTATCTTACCTAACACAAATTGCTCAAATTCCACAGAGCCTCCCCATAAAAAATCATTAATGCACATCATAAAGATCCCTATGAATTTCTCTTTGTGATACCAGTAGAATATTACTGGGTCTATTTTCAGCTGAATACAACATACTTCCAGCTAGACTGACCTAACTGGGAAATACTATACCTTGTTGCATCAATGACTCCATAAACACCTTTGTTTAATTTCCCCAGCTTCCCTTCTATGTTATTCGCTTCTTTAGGTCGTTCAGAAAGACATCCTTTGAAACTTTTCATCCTGCAAAAAATGCGGCTTTTATATCAATTGACCTACATTCCCAAGAACATGTGTCTAAGAGCTAAGAAAATCTTTAAGATCACCTTTCCTGCAGTGATCTTACCAGCACTCTACCATGCTGATCACCAAGTCTCTCTTCAAAACCCTGCACCAATAGTCTCGCCTTACAGATCCCATCAGGAAGTACTTTTTCTGTACATATCCACCTGTGTGATCAGGCTGGCTGTCCCCCAACTGGCACTTCAGAATAAACACCAAATTCTTTCCAACTATCCAACTCTTTTTGTTTAACATCTCTTATCAATTTATCTTCTAATTTGTTTCTAGCCACCAAAACTTCCCAATAACAAGGGCTCCTGCTTCTAGTGGCATTCCTTGATTATCGTAGTTAAGCTGCATCCTCTTCCTGCTCTCCTATTTCTTCCTGGAGTATTGCTACATGGCCTCCTTCTCCCATGATCAGATGTTCTGTTGCCAGTATGTGATTGTTTCCTAGGGCCAGAGTCACTTCCAGGTCTGCTATGGGAATTCATATTATATTTTCTAGCTTTCCACAGTTCCACCTCATTTTGCCAATCCATAGGTTTTACCTCTTGTCCATCATCTTGGATATTTAACAAATGTTTGAATTAGCTGGTAGCTTTCCCTGCTCTCCATACAATGCTCGCATTCCTCCATTCAATGGACCCTTCTGGTATGCATGCCGCAGTTGTCCCTTGGGTAAAACAGCCCTGTCCTGCGCATCGTTATTTTGCCCAACATCATCCAGCCCCTTATCCACTGTACACTACTCATTATAACTCTCAAACATATGAGTATGTGAAACATAGGGTGCCTCAAGACCCTCTACTAATTGCTCTGATTCTGCAACTGCATTAACAATCCCTATTAACCTAGATGAATATACACTAGTAGTTTTGTTGCCATGTTGGTGAATTACTGTCTTCCCATCACACCTTTTCACTTTACCTGGACCTTTCCACTCTCTGGCCCTCTCTTTTATCACATACTAAATTCCCAGGATTAAAGTCCATCTCTGACAGTCCCCTCCAATGCCGTGAGGCTAGCCAATTTTTCTGAGACTTCTGCCTTGATGAATGCCCATCTCCCTGCATGTGGGCATTCAAGTGTTCAGAAAAGGTGGAATTAATTGTAGTGCCTTTCGAGGCCAAAGGATGATCACACATCACAAAAGGTATTTTTCTATTTCTCATATAGACCAACTGATATGGACAACAGCTTCCAACCACTTGAAGCAAATTCTTGCAATGGACTGTCCTGCCAGGGCAGATGTTAGCTGACCAACCAAATTGTAAGCTAAGATCTTATGGAGCATCTCATCAATCACCACATGATTTCTTTCACAAAAGCCCATTACTGAAAGGACTTTTAGCTGTGGTGTATATATATATATATATATATATATAGTATATATCACATTTTATACTAATCTCTTTAATAAGCTTTGTGTACCCATCATCAACTACGCCTGCATTCCGTAGTAGGTTTTTTAATCTGTTACAAGAGTGATGAGCAAATTATTGAGGTAACATTAAGAAAATTTGCTTTCTTTTCCCCCAAATTCCTATTACTTGATGACATTAAGACTTCTATAACATTCTGATTAGAGATATTTGGTTTTGTCTAAGGGATGCAATAATGTCCTGATTGGGTAAATTGCAAATCTACTGATTTTCTAAAGACAAATGCTTTATCATGCTTTATCTACTTTTATTTGTGCCTTTCTCATGCTTGGCTTCCTCAGCAGCAAGGGTATCTCACTAGATGCTATGTCTACACTCAAAGTGGCTTCCCGCTGCATGGAACCACCACTCTTCCTGTCATCTGCCCGATCAGCCAAAAAGGCTTCCATCCTCATTTCTTTGGTCTGTGATTCTTCTGTTGCATTGACGTATATCAACAGTCTCGAAATTCTGCTAGCATTGAATACTCCATCTTTTGTGACCGTTAAGAAACTCAAATACTTACCTTCTTTAGTTTGTAGGTCAGGAACTCCAGTTCCCAATGAACCTCAGGCCTCTTGTGCACGTGCCAACTGGGAAATGGCTGCACATGTGCAGTTTGTTTTTTTTATTATGTTCTTCAGGCTGGGGCCTGGCCCTGCACGCCTGCACAAAAGGGAAAAGATGAACAGCTTGAAGAGGTAAGTCAGGTGACTTGGAAGAGTGCACCATGGAGAGAGTGTGTCCCAGGGAGCAGGTCACAGGAGGGAGACAGGGAGAAGGTCCCAAATCAGGGAGGAGGACAGGGAGAGGTCCAAAAAAGTAGTCCTGGATAAGAGATGAAGGCAGGGGACAGAAATAGGTCCCGTTAAGTAAAATTCTAAGAGACAAGCAGGGTAATAGGCTCCGAATTCAAGAAAGAGCTGCAGGGAGCAGACTTTAAAGAAAGTGGGCATGAGAGGAGCCTTCAAGATCCAAGAAGGCAGCTGAAGGTTGGTGACTGTGCTGTGGGCCTCTGGGGCAAAGGTATCCTTTGGAGCAGTGGTGTTCTGCTTGGCATGGCCGAAGATCTGAGATTGTGCTCGGAAGGTGAGCTTAAGTGTACTCAGAGATCCAGGAGAAAGGTGGGTCATTGATGAAGATGTCCAAGTGGAAGTGACTTTTGAAGAGAATTCCAAGGCAAGATCTTCAGATGTGGGGATTGGAAACCCTTGTGAGAAAGGCAAAGTTTCAGCGAGATTGGTTGGCTCAAAATGTGACAAATGTCTGGGTGGGTTGTTCAGAAATCCATGAAATCTGTTTTGGTCTCATCCGTCATCTATTGTGTAGTGTGTGTGGTGTGTCTGACCACAGTTCGCCACATGTACCTCAAAGTTACCCTCAATGTTAAAGTATAAAATAGATATTGTAAATTGTTTTATCATTCTGAACTTGTACAGTAAAGTTTATTTTTGTTTGTTCCAAACCTCTGGTATCTTGTGGCTTTATTCTAGAACTAGAGGTCAATGGTTAAAAATAATTTTAGATAGAAATGAGGGGAAATTTTTTCTCTCAGAATCATGAATCTTTGGAACTCCCTTCCTCAAAAAGGGTAGTGGTAGCAGAGTCCTTGAATATTTTTTAAGGCAGTGTGAGATAGATTCTTGATAAGCAAGGGGGTGAGAGTTTATCAGGGGTAGGCGGAAGATTACAGTCAGACCAGCCAAGTTCTTATTGAATGGCAGAGCAGGCTCGAGGGACCAAGGGACCTACTCCTGCTCATAATTCATATGTTCGGATGTTTGTATTCGCTTAGTAAGTGCCTTTACTCTCAAACTTTATCTACTTTAAACAAAACGTTATTGGCCCCAACCGGATCTTCCACCACATCCCGGAGTCTGGCCAACGATCATAACAGTGACAACTCCAAATGTCCCATTTGTGCCATGAAGGCAGCTGGAAATTACTGCTTTCCCAGGAATTTTTTTACAGACTCGGACTTCTGTTCTTTCTGAGAATCTAACTGCAGTTAAATCCAGGAGCCTATCCACATGTGACACTTTCACACAATCTAACAATTTAAAAGCAAGCCCTGAACCTGGGATTTCTAAATAGAATTTCTGCAATCTTATCTATAGTCTGTTAAATTCCATGATATATTCTTTTATGGAATAACCATCCATCTTTCTAAATTTATCAAAATCTGATCAATCCTCAAATGCATTTAATAGATCAACTTTCTTATAAATTTTATCCATAAATGTTAATAGAATATCCAAACCTTCCTCTGTCCAACTAAAGAACCTTTATCTCGGAAAATACTGTGCACCTGATCCTGCTTTTGTTAGGAAAAGGCTGGGCCAAGGCCATAACTTGCTTTTTCCTTGGTAAAGTCATAACCCGTGTCCACATATCGACTTCATTTTTACATTGGACTTTATAGGGTTCAGATTCAGAGAATATAGGTGGGAAATCATACTCTGCCATTTTAAACTTGGTTTCAGCCATTCTTCTTTGTTTAAAACCAACAAACACCAACAGTCTATATATCCTGGTGGGTATTGCTCCCCCGATATAAGAAGAACGGTATCCAGTAACAAAAAGCAACTCTGTCAAACATCAGATGAGAGGCACCCTCTACATGGTCATACACCTACACCCAGCCGCCTAAAGTCAAGGAAGAGCTTCATGAACAGTGTTGTTCCATTACAATCAACCCCATCTGAAGTCCGCATCGCCTTGTGGAAAGACCGGCTCGCCAGTCTCGAACAACCCCCAGCAATGGAAATTCTACCAGATGAAAGTCTTCCCCCAGGAGCTAATTGCAACTGGGCAATCTGGAAGTGCCTTAACAGACTTAGGACTGATGTAGGTCGTTCAAAGGTGTCACTAAGCAAATGGGGATATACAACCAGCCCGACAACTTGTGAATGTGGAACTGAGCCACAGACTATGCAACATCTCCTGCAATGCCTATCGCTAGAGGAACCCTGCACTGTAGCAGATCTTGCCGAATTCAACAAGGCACAAAAATGCATCTAGTTCTGGCTGGGCCATGTATATACTATCCATGGACATGATAAAAAAAAAGCAATTCTTCTCAAAAGTTACTCTGATTATAACCTGCCTAAATGCTTTTTTTAGTTTCCAATCTTCACCTTTAGGCAACCATCCTCTGCTACCGTGTTAAATAGATCCAAGCCAAATGGTGAAGTATGAAACAGGACACACATCTTTTCCTTGTTAGTAGGTTTATTTACAGGATGCAGAATTACAGATCTTTGCCTCCTCACAACTAACCCAGTGTCCCAGCAGACTCTATTTATATGTGCTCTCAGTCCTTAATCAAAAAATGCCCATCACCTGTGTATCTTTAACAACATAATCAACTAACCATTTCCCATTGCAATAAAGGCCAACATTCCTAATTGCTTGCTATATCTGCATGCTAGTTTTTTGTAATTCATGTAGAAGGACACCAAGATCCCTCTATACCACAGCATTCTGCAGCCTCTCTTCATTTAAATAATATTCTGCTTTTCTATTGTTCCCACGAAAGTGGACAACATCACATTTTCCCACATTATATCCCATCTGCCAATTTTTTTTACCACTCACTTAACCTATCCATATTGCTTTGTAGATTCTCTGTGTCCTCATCACAGCTTTCTTCCCAATTTATCTTTGTATTGTTAGAAAATGTGGTTATAATACTCACGGTCCTTTCATCCAAGTCAATAATATAGAGTGTAAATAGTTGAAGCCCCAGAACTGATCCCTGTGGCACCCCACTAGTTACAGTTTGCCAACCTGAAATATATACATTATCCCAACGTTCTTATTTCCTGTTTGTTAGCCAATCCTAATGTTAGTTATCCATGCTAATATATTATCCCCAACACCATAAGTTCTTATCTTGCGTAGTAGCATTTTATGGGGCACCTTACCAAATGCTTTCTTGGAAATCCAAATATTGCATCCACTGGTTCCCGTTTATCCACCCTGTTTTTTTACACCTTCAGAGAACTCTAATAAGTTTATCAAACATGATTTCCCTTTCATAAGACCATGTTGATTCTGCATGATTATATTATGATTTTCTAAATGTCCTGCTACTACTTTAATAATGGAATCCTGGAATTTCCTAATCACGGATGATAGGCTATCTGGCGTATTGTTTCCTGCTTTCTGTCTTCCTCCTTTAGTGAAAAGAGGAAGGAATCTAGGGAATTTTGGAAGATTACAACTGACTACACTATCTCTGCAGCCAGTTCTTTTAAAGCCCTAAGATGGAAGGCATCAGGTCCAAGGGACTTGTCAAACTTTAATCCCATTAGTTTTCCTAGCACTTTTTCTCTAGCGAGAGTGATTATTCCTCCCTCCCTTTTTCCCCTTGTTTTTCTACTATCATTATTGGGATTTTTTTGTGTCTGTGAAGACAGGAAATAACACTTGTTCAAAGCCTCTTCCATTTCCTTGTTTCCCATTATTATTTCTCCAAACTCATCCCATAAGGGACCAATGTTAATTTTAGCTAATCTCTTGTTATATACGTGTAGAAGCTCTTACTATCTTTTTTTATTTTTCTTCCTCGTTTGCTCTCATATTCTAATTTCTCCATCTTTGCTTTTTTTAGTCATCCTTTCTAAAATTTTCCCAGCCTACCACTAATCTTCGCAGCAGTGCATGTATTTTCTTTCAATTTGATACCATGCTTATGTAAGATAAGGTAAGTTAATTAGCCATAGTTCACAAAGGACCACAGGCATCTCTGTTAGAGAGAGGCAAATAGTAATATAGCTTGAGGGGCACCACTCCGCATCAAGTATGGAGCAAGACAAGGAGGTAGGTTTCATGAACAGCCACAGCTGGTACGGGGATTGAGTCCACATAGTTGGCATCGTTCTGCACTTCACTCTCATCCCAACTGAGATAACTGATCCCCATACCATTGTTAATTTCCTTAGTTAGCTATGGATGGTGCACCCCTCTCATAGAGTCTTTCCTTCTCAATGATATATCTTCTTAAATGTCTGCCTCTTCTTACCTATCATCTTACCTTTTAATCTATCCAGTGTAGCCAGCCTTGCCTTCATATCTTTGTAATTGCCTTTAATTAAGTTTAAGACATTAATTTCAGACCCATTTCTCTCACCCTCAAACTGTACACAAAATTCGATCATGCTATGATCTCTCTTGCGTCGAGGACCCTTTACCATGAAATCATTAATTAATACTGTCTAATCACACATTACCAGCGCTAAAATAGCCTATTCTCTGGTAGTTTCCAGAACCTATTGTTTGAAGAAACTATCCTGAAAATATTCTATGAACTCATCTTCAAAGCTCCCTTTGCCAATTTGATTCATCCAATCTGTGTGAAGTTTAAAATTGCCCATGATTATTGCTTTCTTACAAGTCCTCATTATTACTTGATGTATATTATGTCCGTATTGTAGGTAATGTAAGGGGCCCTATAAACATTTTTTTAATTCATTCAAGGGTTGTGGGCTTCACTGGTGGGACCTACATTTATTGCCCACCCCTAGTTG
Organism: Carcharodon carcharias; assembly: GCF_017639515.1. Classification (NCBI taxonomy): domain Eukaryota; kingdom Metazoa; phylum Chordata; class Chondrichthyes; order Lamniformes; family Lamnidae; genus Carcharodon; species Carcharodon carcharias. The sequence continues at coordinate 59,804,044 of NC_054474.1, forward strand.
TCTTTGAGAACGTGGTGGTGAGCTGCCTTCTTGAACCGCTGCAATCCATGTGGTGTAGGTACACCCACAGTGCTGTTAGGAAGGGAGTTTCAGGATTTTGACCAGTGACAGTAAAGGAACAGCAATATATTTCCAAGTCAGGGTGGTAAGTAACTTGGAGGGGAACTTCCAGGTGGTGGTGTTCCCATCTATCTGCTGCCCTTGTCCTTCTAGGTGGTAGTGGTCGTGGGTTTTGAAGGTGCTGTCTTGGGAGCCTTGGTGAATTCCTGCAGTGCATCTTGTAGATGGTACACACTGCTGCTACTGTGTGTCGGTGGTGGAGGGAGTGAATGTTTGTGGATGTGGTGCCAATCAAGGGGGCTGCTTTGTCCTGGACAGTGTCAAGCTTCTTGAGTGTTGTGGGACCTGCATTCGTCCAGGCAAGTGGGGAATACTCCATCACACTCCTGACTTGTGCCTTGTAGATGGTGAATAGGCTTTGGGGAGTCAGGAGGTGGGTTACTCGTCACACAATTCCTAGCCTCTGACCTTCTCTTGTAGCCATAGCATTTACATGGCTGGTGCAGTTCAGCTTCTGGTCAATGGTAACCCCCAGGATGTTGATAGTGTGGGATTCAGTGATGGTAATGCCATTGAATGTCAAGGGGAGATGATTGGATTCTTTCGTGTTGGAGATGGTCATTGCCTGACTTGTGTGGTGCAAATGTTACTTGCCACTTGTCAGCCCAAGCCTGGATATTGTCAAGGTCTTGCTGCATTTGGACATGGACTACTTTAGTACCTGAGGAGTTGCGAATGGTGCTGAATATTGTGCAAGCATCAGCGAACATCCCCATTTCTGACCTTATGATGGAAGGAAGGTCATTGGTGAAGCAGCTGAAGATGATTGGGCTGAGGACACTACCCTGAGGAACTCCTGCGGTGATGTCCTCGAGCTGAGATTACAGACCTCCAACAACCACAACCATCTTCCTTTGTGCTAGGTATGACTCCAACCAGCTGAGAGTTTTCCCCCAATTCCCATTTACTCCAGTTTTGCTCAGGCTCCTTGATGCCACACTCTGCCAAATGCGGCCTTGGTGTCAAGGGCAGTCACTCTCACCTCAGGAGTTCAGCTCTTTTGTCCATGTTTGAACCAAGGCTGTAATGAGGTCAGGAGCTGAGTGGCCCTGGCGGAACCCAAACTGGGTGTCAGTGAGCAGGTTATTGCTAAGTAAATGTCGCTTGATAGCACTGTTGATGACACCTTCCATTGCATCATTGATGATGGAGAGTAGACTGATGGGGCAGTAATTGGCTGGGTTGGATTTGTCCTGCTTTTTGTGCGCAGGACATACCTGGGCAATTTTCCACATAGCCGGGTCGATGCTAGTGTTGTAGCTGCACTGGAACAGCTTGGCTAGGCGCACAGCAAGTGACTTCTTTCACTTGTTATTTCTTAGCTCTATCCAAACTGATTCTACAATTTGACCCTCCTAACCAAGATCATTTTTCACTACTTTACTGATCTCATCCTTCACTAACAGAGCCATCCCACCATCTTTTCCTTCCTTTCTGTTCCTCTGAGATGATAATTACCCTTGAATATTCAGGTCCCAGCCTTGGTCACTTGGTAATTATGTCTCTGTAATGGCTATCATATCACACTCATCTATTTCTATTTGTGCTAACAATTCATTCATATTGTAATGAATGCTGTGTGCATTCAGATAAAATGCTTGTTCTGTCTTGTTACCATTTTTCCCTAATCCTACCTTATTTTCACTTTTATGTTTGTATACTCTGTCACTTTCTGTCACACTCTGGTCATCATTATCCACATCACTACCCTGCACTATTGCCTTGTCCTTTCTCTTTAACTTACCAAATGTCCCTTCACGTGAACTCCCCCCCCCCAAACTATTTAGTTTAAAGGCCTCTCTACAGCCCTAGTTATACGATTCACTAGTACACTGGTTCCAGCGTAACTCAGGTGAAGGCCATCCCAACGATACAATTCCATCTTTCAGCAGTGCCAGTGCCCCATGAATTAAATCTCATTTCTCCCACACCAATATTTGAGCCATGCATTGAACTCTCTGATCTTACTTACCCTATTCCAATTTACTTGTGGCTCAGATAAAAATCCAGAGATTATCACTTTTGTGATTCTTCATTTTAAATTTTGCCCCTAACTGCTCATACTCCCCTAGCAGCTCATACCCCCCTAGCAAAACCTCTTTCCTAGTTCTACTTATGTCATTGATATCCACATGGACCATGACAGCTGAATCCTGTCCCTCCCACTCCAAGTTCTTCCCCAGCCCTGAGGAGATGTCCTTAACCTTGGCGCTGAGCAAGTTAACAAAGCCTTCAGGACTCGTGTTCTTGCATGCAGAGAACAGTATCTATCCCCCAGTTACACTGTCATCCACAACTTTTATGTTCCTTTTTAATTCCCCCACTTGAATAGTTTCCTGCAACATGGTGCTGTTGTCAGTTTGTTCATCCTCCCTCAGTCCCTGCTCTCATCCACACAGGCTGCAAGAACCTTGAACCTGATGGACAACTGCAGGACTGAGATTCCTCCAGTGCTACCTTCTGGGACCACCTACCTGCCTTCTCATAGTCACAACTTCCTGTACCTTACCACAGACTGACCCCTTGTGGAAAATAATTATTGTTTCAACATTTTGTTTAACTCCAGTTCCTTTTCACAGGCAACATCACACAGCTGATATTTCATAGTCCACATGAACAACTCCTAAAATGAAGCTGCTCACTCATACTAATCATGGATTAGGCATTCCTTTACCCTGACAGCCACAGTACAAGAAAATATCCCTGAATGTGGATTATGCCTGGATCTGGATGCTGACGGATTAAATACACAAAATAATCACTTTGAGCATTTGTTGATCAGACATTCTAATGATTTATTCAGCTATCCTTAAATTTTTGATGCTGTAAATTTTCTTAGCATATGCAAGAAAACTTTAATATTCAAATTGGTTGGTGCCATCAGGAGAAGCCAGATGATTAATACACAAAGGTAAGTACAGATATAACAAACAGATGAAAGGTTCTTTGGCCCATCTTGCCCAAACTTCTGGAATAATGTTTCACGCTTTGCATAAAAAGGCTAACATTACCAAGAAAATGCTTACCACAGAAAAACTGTTGGTTGATCCAGTGGATAGATTTGGGCACCAATCAAGCACGACAGCAAAACATTTATTAGGATTTTACAGTCTATTTTGGTGTTAATTTGTTGCTTTCCTTAAGGTGATGACTTATGCTAGTGTTTCCGTTCAGAGTGTTAACAGGTTATATGACCTTGGGAGCATCAAATCCAAATCTGCTTCTATCCTTATCTACATTCCACGCATTATGTTTTAATGAAGGGTTAATCAATAAATTGAGATTTGGAACCCTGACTGATGATTGCCCTCATTATCCCAAACTTGCTGTGGCCCATTGATTGCCATCTGATCTGAAGCCAACTAACTCAGCACAGTCTAATGACAGGAACTTGAAGGTTCCTGGTTTTTGTGGCTCCGTATCACATTGGAATGTGCATTTAACTGCTAAGTAGAGTCAACTTAACAAGAAGGTTAAAAACAAAAAACTGCGGATACTGGAAATCCAGAACAAAAACAGAATTACCTGGAAAAACTCAGCAGGTCTGGCAGCATCGGCGGAGAGGAAAAGAGTTGATGTTACGAGTCCTCATGACCCTTCAACAGAACTTCTGTTGAAGGGTCATGAGGACTTGAAATGTCAACTCTTTTCTTCTCCGCCGATGCTGCCAGACCTGCTGAGTTTTTCCAGGTAATTCTGTTTTTGTTTTTAACAAGAAGGTTGCTTAGTAAGAAGAAAGTTGCAATAGTTCCTTCAGCATTTTTGTGCCTTCAATAAATATATTCAAATAGATTGGAACAGGATGAGATAAAACTCTTAGAGGATTGAATCAAGTTGTTGGAGATGATATGTAGTACTCTGCCCTATATATATAATTCTATATATCTATAAAACATAAATAGCTAATTGAGAGGCGGGTCAGCCAGGAGCCCTGGCGTGAATTAGAAAAAACATGAAACCTCATCCACGGGTGGCATGAGGTTTCATGTAGGCTTTAAAAAATTTTACTAAAGATTTTGTAAAAATTATGGACATATCCCAACTCATGTGACATTGTCACGTGCGGGGACATGTAAGGGAAATTTTATTTTTCTATTTTTGTCTTTTTTACATGTACAGATGATCTCCCTGAGGTTGCACTTAACCTCAGGGAGATGAGTGCATTCTTTTGTGTGCATGCACGAAAGAACGTGCTCGCGATTTTGAGATTCCCACCCCCCCCACCCCTCCCGCACAGGGAGCGCACAGCACTTCTGTGTGGACATCACACTGGGCGGGCCTTAATTGGCCCACCCAAGTAAAATGGCAGCGCGCCTCCACTCGGGGGTGCCGATCGGAAGCAAGAGTTAGGAGTTGCCATTAGGGATACATTTAGTCAGCAAGATGTCGTACAGCATGGCAAATTGTGACAGATACCTCTCACGACATCAGAAGATAATTGATTATACCAGAGAATCAATCAATTGTGGGATTAGGTGGAATATAATTTGACCCTGATGGTATTATTAGATAAGTATTATTATTAAATGAGCGTGGAGCCAATGATAAGCATTTCCATATTCAGGCAAATAAATATTCCAATGCATGTACCTTTCATAAAAATGTGCCTGTAACATCTGCAATTTCCTTCTGTTTGATTCATTAAGTATATTTCTTCCTTATTTGGATAGATTAATTCAAATCACATTCAATTAAAGCAACCAATTCAATTCTACAAAAAAGGATACAGCCACCATGACAGATCTCTGGTCAACTCAACCACAGCCTCGCTTTTCCGTTATTTAAAAATAGCATTGGCATGACATCTCCTGACCTGTAAAGTTGCACTCTTTCGCAAAGCTTGAAAATTGAAGACATAAAGGCAGAAAAGCCCAATCCAAAGCTATAACACTGGTATCTAGCCAACAATGTGGAAAGTTGCCCAGTTGTGTCCTACCAACAAAAAGCAGGACAAATCTAACCCAACCAGTTACTGCCCCATTGATCTACTCTTGATCATCAGCAAAGTGATGGAAGGTGTCATTGACACTGCTATCAAGCGACACTTACTCAGCAATAACCTGCTCACTGACTCTCAATTTAGGCTCTTCCAGGTCCACTCAGCTCCTGACCTCATTACAGACTTGATTCAAACAACAACAAAAGAGCTTAACTCTCGAGGTGAGGTGAGAGTGATTGTTCTTGCCATCAAGGCCGCATTTGACTGAGTGTGGCAACAAGGACCCCTAGCAAAACTGAAGTCAATGGGAATCTAAGGGAACATTCTCTGCTGGTTAGAGTCATACCTAGCACAAAGGAAGATGGTTGTGGCTGCTGGAGGTCAATCGTCTCTGTCCCAGGAAATCACTGCAGGATTTCCTCAGGATAGTATCCTAGGGCCAACCATCTTCAGCTGCTTCATCAATGATCTTCCTTCCATCATAAGATCAGAAGTGGGGATGATCACTGATTGCACAATGTTCTGTATCATTCATGACTTCTCAAATATGGACGCAGTCTGTGCCCATTTGTAGCAAGACCTGAACAACATTCAGGCTTGGTCTGACAAGTAGCAAATAACATTCATGCCACACAAGTGCCAGGCAATGACCATCTCCAACAAGAGAGAATATAGCTATCTCCCCTTTACCTTCAATGGCATTACCATTGCTGAATCCCCACTATCAACATCCTGGGGGTTACCATTGACCAGAAACTGAATTGACCAGTTATATAAATACAGTGACTACAAGAGCAGGTCAGAGACTAGGATTTCTCTGATGAGTAACTCACCTCCTGGCTCCCTAAAGCCTTTCCACCATCTGCAAGGTACAAGTCAGGAATGTGATGGAATACTCTCCACCTCTCCACTTGCCTGAATGAGTGCAGCTCCAACAGCACTCAAGAAGATTGACACCATCCAGGAAAAAGGATCCCGCTTGATTGGCATCCCATCCATCAACTTAAAAATCCACTCCCTCCATCAACAATGCACAATGACATCAATGTGCACCATGTGTAGACAGTAGCGTTGTGGCAATGTCACTGGATGAGTAATCCAGAGACCCAGGCAAATGTTCTGGGGTCATGGGTTCAAACCCTGCCGTGACAACTACTGGAATTTACATTCAATTAATAATCTGGAATTAAAAAGCTGGTCTCAGTAATGATGACCATGAAACTATCATTGCTTACTGTAAATAGCCCATCTGGTTCACTAATGGCCTTAAGGGAAGGAAATCTGCCATCCTTACCCAGGCTGGCCTACATGTGACTCCTGACCCTCGTGTGGTTGACTCTTAACTGCCCTCTGCAGTGGTGTGGCATGCCACTTAGTTCAAGGGCCATTAGGGGACGGCAACAAATGTTGGGCTTGCCAGCAATACCCACATCCCATGAAAGAATAAAACAAATGCAAGATGCACTGCATTAACTTGCCAAGGATCATTTGAACTTCCAAACCCACAACCCCTACCACCTAGAAGGACAAGGACAGCTGATGCATTGGAACACTGCATCCTGGCTTGGAACTATATTACTGTTCCTTCACTATCACTGGCTCAAAATCCTCAAGCTCCCTTCACTGTGAGTGTACCTGCACTCGATGGACTGCAGCATTCAAGAAGGCAGCTCACCTTCTCAGGGGCAATTAGGGATGGGTAACAAATGCTGGTCTAGCCAATGATGCCCACATCCTGTGAAAGAGAAAAAATAAACCCATGAGGAATGCCATGAGAGGTGCACAAGTCTTTATAAAAAAAAAACTGAAACAAAAACAGAAAATGCTAGCAACTGTCAGTCAACATCTGAGCAGAGAACGGACAAATTGATGCTTTGGGCAGCAGTTTAATGTGGGGTCAGCAGAGACACTCACATTCCTCCCAGCTCCATGTTCAGTCAAGTACTTTAGAACAAATGTACTTTTTTGGTGGCAGCCTGCAGCAATCCCTTTAAAGATGTTCTGTTAGATCCCAAGTAGAACTGGATTTTCCAAATGTAGGCAGTGCAGCCGCAGGGCAAGCCAATTTGCAGAGGGGGACTCATAAAGGCATTGGTCCCTTTACTTGCACTTTTAATAGGACTTAACCACTTATACCAGGCATGGGCTCTGGGTCTGTATTTTTTGTTTTTTGCCTACACCAACATAGGAGGAAGTGCATTTCCAGCACAAAATGTCATGCATCACATGACTGCCATACTGGAGACTTAGGTGCCCCTTAAACATTTGAAAAATGGGCACAGCTCCATCCAGTTTCTGGACCTCTCTTTCTCAAGCAAATTTCTATACTTCTGGACCTAGAGCAACTTTCTACTAGAGTAGCGAATGCAATTTCCTCCTCCTGAGTGACCAAGCGCTCTTTAAACCTGTCCTGCATGTCAAATTGTCACATTTCTCTCCAACATTATCATTACTTGCATGATTATACTTAAGTTTGAGATACTTAAGACAACGATTTCCAAAATAACTTTACTGACAATGGGCTTTGGATGTCAAGAGAGATGAGGTTTGCTAATTTTTGCTACTCAAACACTGTAAGCTACAATCTTCTAGTTGAAGAAGTCTACGGATTGTGTTGGTCCCTCAGATCCATTGCTGACCTGGAGAGCATCCCAATCCCATTGTCTCTTCTGCTGTTATTAAACAAGAAACCACACTGGTTTTTTAAACACCGCTTAGTCTTCAAAATGTTCATAGACTGAATGGAGCTATCTGATGTAACAGACATTACAAAGTAACACTTACAGCACACATAACATTTATTGCGGTGCCTATGTAATTGTTCTTTCATGGGTTCCAAAGGCGCTTAATAACCAATATGTTTTTAACCTGCCAGTGCCACAGGTGGTTTTGGTTAAATATTGACCAGGAACTACCACAATATTTTTGTAATTAAGAGAGAGCTGAATGATGAAAATGCTTTCAGAGCTCGAGGCAGGTAGGGGAAGTCGGGAAAATTCCCGGCTCAGCCCACCCTCCTTGGGAGAAAGTGCCCTCAAGGAAAGGGTTTTCATTCCAGGGACATGAGGCACAGGGGTGCATGGGCGGGCGTAGGCACAGGCACTTGCATGGGCTGCAGTCAGGCCAGGAAAATGTTCAGGGGAAACCACAAGGGCTGCTGGGTGAGGAGGTGGGCTGTTTAAAATGCATCCAGTTAAAATGAAAGCAGAAAGTCTCTTCAGCTCCCACCCCTCACACTTGTCACTCCCTCATATCCTCACAACCCCCCACAAACTCGGCCATGCCCCATCCATGCCACCTCATATCCCCCAGCCTTATGGTCCCCTCATGCACCCATACCAAGCTACGCCTCCCAAACAACTGTCAAGAAAAATACCATTTTTTCCAATATTACTGTGGGATACTGTGAAGCAGGCTTGTCGGGGCTGTGTGTATGTTGTGTGTGCATGACTAATTTAATTAAACTGAAGACAGACTGCAAGGTTTAAATCATAAAAGGGTTAGGTATAAAAGCAGGCATTTTGAAGTGCAGATGAACAAGCTAAGATGGGATACTGGTAAATACAACATGAATAGGAATTTTCATTAGGAGAGAAATGAGAAGTTGAATTTTTAGCTGTTGAATTTCACAGAGAAAAAAGGAAATTTTACAACTGGGAAAGATCATAAATGAATAAAGCAAAATTTATATTTTCCAAAAGTAGTGGCCATAAAGACAACGTGAAAGATTTTTTTATATTCTGGGAAAGGTAACCTTCAAAAGAAAATTAAGAACAATGGGTTTAAAGATGAAAGGGAAAAATATATTTAATAAAAGATTGAAAGCTGTATGAGGTACGGCCATATGATCTTGAAGAGTGTGCTGTGTGAGGACAAACCTGTGGAGTAAGCAGTCTCTAGCTACCCCAGAGAAGTGTTTGTTTGTTCCAGAAAGCAAAGTTTTGTTACAAGCTTTGGATTTCCATTGTTGAGTGAGAGGGAGGGAGAAGCCTGTGAAATACCTCCCCTATAGCAACAGTGGGTGCCTTGCGATAATGTTACTGGACTTTTTTATAGATTAAGAATCTGTAAGGACTGTTACCTAGAAAAGGGTGTTTATTTATGAGTCTGGCTAAATAGAAATCTTCTGGGAAATGTTATAAGACTAAATTTAACTGTGTAACTCTAATCTTGTGTGTTTAAGTTTTCTTTACTTTTGTTAATAAGTGTTTTAATTTAATATTTAAAATCTCCAAAAGTGGTAGCAGAATCTTTACTTGTGAATTCAGTGCACATACCTTCTCAAAATAAATACAAATTGCAAATCGTTGTGGTAGCTTGACCAAGTTTCCCTTTGGGATTTGGATTTGTAACAAACAGCTACAAAGTCACTAAAAAGGAATGAAACCAGATGGACCACCCAGCATCAACCTAGGCATAGGAAATGACAACAGCAATCTCAGCCCTGTCGACCCAGCAAAGTCCTCCTTACTAACACCTGGGGGCTAGTGCCAAAATTGAGAGGGCTGTCTCACAGACTAGTCAAGTAACAGCCTGACATAGTCATCCTCGCGGAGCCATATCTTACAGATAATGTCCCAGACTCCACCATCACCATCCCTGGGTATGTCCTGTCCCATGAGCAGGACAGGCCCAGCAGAGGTGGTGGCACAGTGGTATACAGTCAAGAGGGAGTTTCCCTGGGAGTCATCAACATAAACTCGGGACCTCATGAAGTCTCATGGCATCATGGTCAAACATGGCCAGGAAACGTCCTGCTGATTATCACGTACTGCCCTCCCTCAGCTGATGAATCAGTGCTGCTCCATGTTGAACATCATTTGGAGGAAGCACTAAGGGTGGCAAGGGTGCAAAATGTACTCTGGGTGGGGGACTTGAATGTCCATCACCAAGAGCGGCTTGGTGGCACCACTACTGACCAGATTGGCTGAGTCCTAAGTGACATAACTGCTAGACTGGATCTGCGGCAGATGGTGAGGGAACCAATAAGAATGAAAAACATACTTGACCTCATCCTCATTAACCTGTCTGCTGCAAATGTATCTGTCCAGTATCGGTAGGACTGACCACTGCACGCTTGTTGTGGAAGCAAAGTCCCGCCAGCATAGAGAGGATACCCTCCATCATGTTGTGTGGCACTATCACCGTGCTAAATGGGATAGATTTTGAACAGATCTAGCAACTCAAGACTGGGCATTCATAAGGTGCTGTGGACTATCAGCATCAGAAGAATTGTACTTGAACCTCATGGTCTGGCATATCTCTGACTCTACCATTACCATCAAGCCAGGGAATCAACCCTGCTTCAATGAAGGGTGCAAGAGGGTATGCCAGGAGCAGCACAAGGCATACCAAAAAATGACGCATCAAACTGGTGAAGTTATAACACAGGACTACTTGCATGCCAAACAGCGTAAGCAGCAATTGATAGATAAGGCTAAGTGATCTCACAACCAACAAATCAGGTCTAAGTTCTGCAGCCCTGCCACAACCAGTCGTAAATGGTGATGGACAATTAAAAACTCACTGGAGAAGGAGGCTCCACAAATATCCTTATCCTCAATGATGGAGGAGCCTAGAACATCAGTGCAATAGGTAAGTCTGAAACATTTGCAGGAATCTTCAGCCAAAAGCGCTAGGTGGATGATCCAGCTCAGCCTCCTCCAGAGGTCCTCAGCATCGCAGATGCCAGTCTTCAGCCAATTCAATTTGCTCCACGTAATATCAATAAATGGCTAAAGGCACTGAATACTGCAAAGACTATGGGCCCTGACAATATTCCAGCAAAAGTACTGAAGACTTTTGCTCCAGAACTTGCTGCGCCCCTAGCCAAGCTGTGCCAGTACAGCTGCAACACTGGCATCTACCTGGCTAGGTGGAAAATTGCCCAGGTATGATCCGTACACAAAAGGCAGGAAAAATCCAACCGATCAATTATCGCCCCATCAGTCTGCACTCCATGATCAGTAAAGTCATGGAAGGGGTCATCAACAGTGCTATCAAGTGGCACTTGCTTAGCAATAACCTGTTCACTGACACTCAGTTTAGTTTCTGCCAGGGTCGCTCAGCTCCTGACCTCATTACAGCCTTTGTTCAAACATGGACAAAAGAGCTGAACTCCAGAGGTGAGGTGACTGCCCTTGACATCAAGGTAGCTTTTGACAGAGTGTAGCAAAACGAGTCAATGGGAATCGGGGGAAAACTCTCCGCTGGTTGGAGTCATACCTAGCACAAAGAAAGATGGCTGTGTTGTTGGAGGTCAGTCATCTCAGCTTCAGGACAGGAGTTCCTCAGGGTCATGTCCTCGACCCAACCATCTTCAGCTGCTTCATCAATGACCTTGCTTCCATCATAAGGTCAGAAGTGGGAATCTTTGCTGATGATTGCACAATGTTCAGCACCATTTGCCCCTCCTCAGATACTGAAGCAATCCATGTCCAAATACAGCAAGACCTCGACATTATCCAGGCTTGAGTGGACAAGTGGCAAGTAATATTTATGCCACACAAGTGTCAGGTAATGACCATCTCCAACAAGAAAGAATCCAACCATCGTCCCTTAATGTTCAATGGTATTACCATTACTGAATCCCCCACTATCAACATCCAGGGGGGTTACCATTGACCAGAAACTGAACAGGACTAGCCATACAAATACTGTGGATACAAGAGCAAATCAGAGGCTAGGTACCCCGCAGCGAGTAACTCACCTCCTGACTCCCCAAAGCCTGTCCACCGTCTACAAGGCAGAAGCTAGAAGTGTGATGGAATACTCCCTGCTTGCCTGGATGAGTGCAGCTCCCACAACACTCTTGAGGATTGACACCATCCAGGACAAAGCAGCCCACTTGATTTGAACCACATCCATAAACATTCACTCCCTCCACCACTGACTCACAGTAGCAGCAGTGTGCACCATCTACAAGATGCACTGCTGGAATTCACCAAAGCTCCTTCGATACACCTTAAAAACCCACGACCACTACCATCTAAAAGGACAAGGGCAGCAGATAAGGACAAGGACTGCTTCTTAATGTGTTCCTAATTTTTGTCAATTTAGTTTAACTGTTTGCTCAAAAGAGTTAAAAAGCAGTTTTTTTAATATTGTGCAAGTTAGTAATGAATGATTTTTAAAACCTTTTTTTATTGACATTCTACTGACACTATAGGGTTCACTAGTTCTATACAATGTTTTGTGGACAAATGTGTATGCGAGTACCATGGCTTGTCATGGGGGTCCACAGGGGTTGTTTGCGGGGGCATGGCATGGAATGGGGGCATGAGGGGGACCTTTTGATTTACCTTCCAAAAGGTTTGCTCATGCAGACTATGATTCACGACACCTCTGAGGTGCCGTGAACCTTGACCCTTTGAAAACCTAACCTGACTCCATGAAAATTGCAGAGGTCTTGGACCTGGCTATCCCTGCAGTGGAGCCGGCCAGGTCAGGAATCCAGGATGCAGGCTTTTGACCCAAACCAGCTCACACCCTTAAAAGTCATTTCTGGAAATTGGCTACCCCGGGAATGGGGTTGGGAATCCTGAAATCAGGCCCGACCATCATTTTTAAAGGGCTCCTAAGTCATCCTGATTCGGTGAAAACCCAGTTCTCTGGGGCAATAAACAATTATTCAGTATAGGGCTAGAACCTATGATGGAAATCCCAGGGTACCTATATTTCAAGTGACTTTTGTTACAATATTGAGGTTTCTAAAATTGCTATGTTTTAACCTGTATGTTTAATTTTAGGTAAAGACAGGGATCATGTGACCTTTTCCAAATGCTGCTTGATAACAAGCTTAATTTATTCACTATGGGAACAAAAGGCCCAAGTCATGGAACTTGCTAGGCAAGGTGCAAAATTATCACTGCTGGGACAAAGGGCCAGGTCAACTGTGTTAGCAGGGAGCAGGGATGTCAGCTCCAGTCTTTTTGAGCAGAAGAAAGAGTGAAGGGTCTCACAGAGGGTGACATGCAGTTGCTGTATGGTCAGCAGAGATAGAGGAAGGTATCCTTTCTGTGGGCTTCCAAGCAGAATGCGGGAGGGCCTATGGTCTTTAGAGTGATGCATCCCATGGAAATTTAAGAAATCCAGAAGATTCATGAGTGCAGCCGGAGGTTGGGGTTGGGGGAGGGCAAAAAATAAATTGCTAGAATAGGCCTTACTGCTGGTAATTGGTTCAGGACTTCTCCGGAAACAGAGAATAGCACCTTTTAATGTTCAGTCGAAATTACAGCTCAGCAAAACAAGAAGAGGCGAACTCGTTGCGAGCTGAAGGTGATGTTGGACTGGTTCCTATAAAAACTGTAACTCTGTGGATAGTGGGATTTTTGCTTGTGTTATAAGTTACGTAGGGTTCATTTCTGTACTTTAAAGTGTAAGCTGCCGACAAAAAGAAAATAGTGTTTAGTCAATAGTGTTTTTCAGTATTTGTTTAAAAAAAATTTTAATGTGAAATTTTGTTGCATCATTCTTTCAGCTATTAACTGGAAGCTGAATCTCTTTTTAAAAGATATCAGTCTCTATGGAGGTTGTAACACCTTCCATTACTTAAAGAGCTTTGTCGATTCACAGCTTGGTCCACAGTTGAAGTGGATGAATGGAAAAGTTGGTCAGTTCATTTTGTAAGTGCAACTGCCATAAGTTCATAGATTGTATTAAGCACAGTGAAGCAGAAGTCTATGGTCAAGATTGTTTTTGTGAAAAGCAATCTGTACAGTAGCATGTCCCTCCTGTGGAGTAACTGATGGGTGAGAAATACCATAGCAGCCTAAAGGATAATCACATATGTTCATAAACAGGCTGTACTATAATGATTACCATCTGCAGTGTTAGGTTTTACATTAGAAAGACATTAAGGCTTTCAAGAGGGCATAACACAGATTAACTAAGATGCTGCCCTGGTATGAGGAAATACAAATATAAAGAAGGACTTGAAAAATAGGGTCCCTCTTCCTTCCAATAATATAGATTACAATGCAATATAAGAGAAATCTTCAAAATTCTGAAAGGAAAGGACAGGGCAAGTAGAAGCAGATGTGTTTCAATAGCTGATTGGCCAAGAATGAAGGAACAAAGATACAAGATTAAATGTTAGAGATTTAGAACATAGGATATGAGAAACATTTTCATACTATACAAGTTGTGAAGCTGTGAAATTCATTTCCAAGGAATCCTGTTTAGGCAGAAGCCACGTCAGTATTCCAAATTGGATTGTACAGCTGGATCAAGGAAAAAGAGTTGAAAGGATAAGGATAAGGTAGATGTATTATTGTGGTAAATTAGATTAAAACTATTTGCTTGCATGAAGGACAAACACCACCACAGATTGGTTAGACTAAATGATCTGTTTCCATGTTGTAATTTTTATATACTACGTAAAGTAGGGCTAAATGCATGTTTTCAAATCCCACTACATATTCCTTTCAACTAATTCATGCAAGCACTCCTGTATCAGTGTCCCATTAGTTCTAATCACAGATCACCAGAATCCCACAAGACCAAAAGTTTGAACCTATTCTGCTTCCTTTCATTTCATTCAAGTACCACCTTCTCTTGCTAGCTTGCCTTGCCTGTTCTTAGGTGAGTCATACGTGCAACACTGTGAAGCACTTTATCTCGGAGTGAAGGTGGTTAGTCATAAGCCATTGAAGCTCATTCCTCATCAGTTATTTATTACCTGTAATTGGCTGCAAAGAAAAAGTGGAAAAAGTAAGTAATACAATTATTCTGAAATGTGTGGCATAGCTGGATCAAAATAATGTGAAATGCAGATGGTTGTTGCTCCACTAGGTGGCAAAGCGTTCCTGCTGTTGACAACCATGTTATTTCATACACCTTTCAGTGATTACTGGCATTTTGGCAATAATTTTAATGGTACCATTAATAATTGGGCACAGACAATGGATGGTAATTAATTTTAAATATACACATACATTTTTCCTTTTTTCAGGACTAATAGGCACTGAAATAAATGTGGTAAATGTATTAAAAACAAAAAAACTGCGGATGCTGGAAATCCAAAACAAAAACAGAATTACCTGGAAAAACTCAGCAGGTCTGGCAGCATCGGCGGAGAAGAAAAGAGTTGACGTTTCGAGTCCTCATGACCCTTCGACAGAACTTGCGTTCGAGTCCAAGAAAGAGTTGAAATATAAGCTGGTTTAAGGTGTGTGTGTGGGGGGCGGAGAGATAGAGAGACAAAGAGGTGGAGGAGGGGGGTGGAGTGTGTGGTTGTAGGGACAAACAAGCAGTGATAGAAGCAGATCATCAAAAGATGTCAACGACAATAGTACAATAGAACACATAGGTGTTAAAATTAAAGTTGGTGATATTATCTAAACGAATGTGCTAATTAAGAATGGATGGTAGGGCACTCAAGGTATACCTCTAGTGGGGTTTTTTTTAAAATAATGGAAATAGGTGGGAAAAGGAAAATCTTTATAATTTATTGGAAAAAAAAGGGAAGGGGGAAACAGAAAGGGGGTGGGGATGGGGGAGGGAGCTTACGACCTAAAGTTGTTGAATTCAATATTCAGTCCGGAAGGCTGTAAAGTCCCTAGTCGGAAGATGAGGTGTTGTTCCTCCAGTTTGCGTTGGGCTTCACTGGAACAATGCAGCAAGCCAAGGACAGACATGTGGGCAAGAGAGCAGGGTGGAGTGTTGAAATGGCAAGCGACAGGGAGGTTTGGGTCATTCTTGCGGACAGACCGCAGGTGTTCTGCAAAGCGGTCGCCCAGTTTACGTTTGGTCTCTCCAATGTAGAGGAGACCACATTGGGAGCAACAAATGCAGTAGACTAAGTTGGGGGAAATGCAAGTGAAATGCTGCTTCACTTGAAAGGAATGTTTGGGTCCTTGGACGGTGAGGAGAGAGGAAGTGAAGGGGCAGGTGTTGCATCTTTTGCGTGGGCATGGGGTGGTGCCATAGGAGGGGGTTGAGGAGTAGGGGGTGATGGAGGAGTGGACCAGGGTGTCCCGGAGGGAGCGATCCCTACGGAATGCCGATAAGGGGGGTGAAGGGAAGATGTGTTTGGTGGTGGCATCATGCTGGAGTTGGCGGAAATGGTGGAGGATGATCCTTTGAATGCGGAGGCTGGTGGGGTGATAAGTGAGGACAAGGGGGACCCTATCATGTTTCTGGGAGGGAGGAGAAGGCGTGAGGGCGGATGCACGGGAGATGGGCCGGACACGGTTGAGGGCCCTGTCAACGACCGTGGGTGGAAAAGCTCGGTTAAGGAAGAAGGAGGACATGTCAGAGGAACTGTTTTTGAATGTAGCATCATCGGAACAGATGCGACGGAGGCGAAGGAACTGAGAGAATGGGATGGAGTCCTTACAGGAAGCGGGGTGTGAGGAGCTGTAGTCGAGATAGCTGTGGGAGTCGGTGGGTTTGTAATGGATATTGGTGGACAGTCTATCACCAGAGATTGAGACAGAGAGGTCAAGGAAGGGAAGGGAAGTGTCAGAGATGGACCACGTGAAAATGATGGAGGGGTGGAGATTGGAAGCAAAATTAATAAATTTTTCCAAGTCCTGACGAGAGCATGAAGCGGCACCGAAGTAATCATCGATGTATCGGAGAAAGAGTTGTGGAAGGGGGCCGGAGTAGGACTGCAACAAGGAATGTTCCACATACCCCATAAAGAGACAGGCATAGCTGGGGCCCATGCGGGTACCCATAGCCACACCTTTTATTCACTTCCTCCAAATAAAAGGTGTGGCTATGGGTACCCGCATGGGCCCCAGCTATGCCTGTCTCTTTATGGGGTATGTGGAACATTCCTTGTTGCAGTCCTACTCCAGCCCCCTTCCACAACTCTTTCTCCGGTACATCGATGATTACTTCGGTGCCGCTTCATGCTCTCGTCAGGACTTGGAAAAATTTATTAATTTTGCTTCCAATCTCCACCCCTCCATCATTTTCACGTGGTCCATCTCTGACACTTCCCTTCCCTTCCTTGACCTCTCTGTCTCAATCTCTGGTGATAGACTGTCCACCAATATCCATTACAAACCCACCGACTCCCACAGCTATCTCGACTACAGCTCCTCACACCCCGCTTCCTGTAAGGACTCCATCCCATTCTCTCAGTTCCTTCGCCTCCGTCGCATCTGTTCCGATGATGCTACATTCAAAAACAGTTCCTCTGACATGTCCTCCTTCTTCCTTAACCGAGGTTTTCCACCCACGGTCGTTGACAGGGCCCTCAACCGTGTCCGGCCCATCTCCCACGCATCCGCCCTCACGCCTTCTCCTCCCTCCCAGAAACATGATAGGGTCCCCCTTGTCCTCACTTATCACCCCACCAGCCTCCGCATTCAAAGGATCATCCTCCGCCATTTCCGCCAACTCCAGCATGATGCCACCACCAAACACATCTTCCCTTTACCCCCCTTATCGGCATTCCGTAGGGATCGCTCCCTCCGGGACACCCTGGTCCACTCCTCCATCACCCCCTACTCCTCAACCCCCTCCTATGGCACCACCCCATGCCCACGCAAAAGATGCAACACCTGCCCCTTCACTTCCTCTCTCCTCACCGTCCAAGGACCCAAACATTCCTTTCAAGTGAAGCAGCATTTCACTTGCATTTCCCCCAACTTAGTCTACTGCATTCGTTGCTCCCAATGTGGTCTCCTCTACATTGGAGAGACCAAACGTAAACTGGGCGACCGCTTTGCAGAACACCTGCGGTCTGTCCGCAAGAATGACCCAAACCTCCCTGTCGCTTGCCATTTCAACACTCCACCCTGCTCTCTTGCCCACATGTCTGTCCTTGGCTTGCTGCATTGTTCCAGTGAAGTCCAACGCAAACTGGAGTAACAACACCTCATCTTCCGACTAGGGACTTTACAGCCTTCCGGACTGAATATTGAATTCAACAACTTTAGGTCGTAAGCTCCCTCCCCCATCCCCACCCCCTTTCTGTTTCCCCCTTCCATTTTTTTTCCAATAAATTATCAAGATTTTCCTTTTCCCACCTATTTCCATTATATAAAAAAAAAACCCCACTAGAGCTATACCTTGAGTGCCCTACCATCCATTCTTAATTAGCACATTCGTTTAGATAATATCACCAACTTTAATTTTAACACCTATGTGTTCTATTGTACTATTGTCGTTGACATCTTTTGATGATCTGCTTCTATCACTGCTTGTTTGTCCCTACAACCACACACCCCCCACCACCCCCCCCACCTCTTTGTCTCTCTATCTATCCGCGCCCCACACACACACCTTAAACTAGCTTATATTTCAACTCTTTCTTGGACTCGAACGCAAGTTCTGTCGAAGGGTCATGAGGACTCGAAACGTCAACTCTTTTCTTCTCCGCCGATGCTGCCAGACCTGCTGAGTTTTTCCAGGTAATTCTGTTTTTGTGTGGTAAATGTATTATTGTTCAGAGAATGAATTAATTAGTATCAAGTGTATATAAAATTATTTGGAACATTTATACATGAAAATGAATGGACCAACATTCTTCTTGTTAGAATTTAATTTCAATTTTTGGTTAATAAAATAAAATGATTGCATTTCTGAAACATATGTGATGGTGGCTAACAAAAAGGCTAACAAGACAAGGGCTTTCTGTACAATTCCTAATGTAGCAAATGTATTTTTTCAGACAACTTAATATATGAAGTGTTGGGAATAAGAGGACAAACTAATCCAAGGATTCTCTCCCTCCGCCACAGCAAGCATGTAACAAACTTCTCAGACAATGATATAAACACTCTTATGTCTGAATTCAAGTTTGTTGGTGTCTGGGAGGGTTAAACATTGCCAAGGAATGCAACAGTGCTTGTGAAGGGCAAGGGACCTGCTCATATGGCAGTTAGAACCATGAGTGGCAATTGACTAACCCTTTCCAATGGAACTCAAGATTCAAAATGTGCATTCTGTCGGATTTGGGAAGTTGTCCAGGCACACAAAGTGCCCTCGATGGCTACTTCTGCAGGAAGTGTCACCAACTGCAGAAACTTGAGCTCCAGGTTGTGGAATTCAAGCAGTGGCTGGAATCACTTTGGTGCATCTGCAAGGGTGAGGATTATGTGGTAGCAAATTTAGAGAGGTGGTCACGCTGCAACTAAGAAGTATGCAGGCAGAGAGGGAATGGGTGACCACCAGAGTGTCTAAGAGAAACAGGCAGGCAGTGCAGGAATCCCTTGAGGCTATCTCAGTCTCTAACCATTTTTCCATTTTGGAGTGAGATGGTTCCCTAGAGGACTGTAGCAAGAGCCAGGTTCATGGCACCACAGGTAGCTCAGCTGTACAGGAGGGGAGGAGGAAGAATGGAAGTGCTATAGCGGTAGGGGATTCCATAATTAGGGGAGCAGACAGGTGTTTCTGTGACCATATATGTGACTCCAGGATGGTATGTTGCCTCTCTGGTGCCAGGGTCAAGGATGTCACAGAGTGGCTGCAGAACATTCTTTTGGGAGAGGGCGAACAGCCAGAGGTCATGGTCCACATTAGGACCAATGACATTGGTAGGAAAAGGGATGAGGTGCTGAAAGCAGATTTTAGGGCATTAGGAAGGGAATTAAAAATCCGGACCTCAAGAGCAGTAATCTCAGGATTCTCCCAGTGCCACGTGCTAGTGCGCATAAAAATAGGAAGATTGAGCAGTTCAACACAAAGTGTTGGAGAAGTGGAGTAAGAGGGATGGATTTAGATTTCTGAAGCTTTGGGGCTGGTCTTAGGGTAGGTAGGACCTGTACAAGAAGGACGGGTTACACCGTAACAGGACTGGGACTAAGATAAAAGCAAAATACTGTAGATGCCGGAAATCTAGAACAAAACCAAAAATACCTAATGTCCTCATGGGAGTTTTGCTAGTACTACTGGGGAGGATTTAAACTAGATTGGCAGGGGGATGGGAACTTGGGGGGAAATTCAGAGTAGAGGCAAAGAGAAGAATTGGCAGTGGGAAGTGGAGAAGTATTAACTGATAAAGAGATTAAATGAGGAAGTAGTATCAAAGCAGACAGAATACTTGGAGACTTTAATAAAATTACAGCAGACAATAGTAAGTCATTAGATGGGGTCAGAGTAAAGGGGTAAGTAAAAAAAGCCTAAATCAGGGTTAATGTGCATGTATGTGATGCATGGAGTGTGGTTAATAAGATTGGTGAACTACAGGCACAGGTTGACAAATGGAATTATGGTATTATTGCTATAACAGTGACCTGGGCAAAGAAGGGCAGGACTGGGCATTAAATATTCCTGGGTACAAGGTGTTTAGAGGAGACAGGAAAAGAAGAAAAGGGCAGGGGGAGTGGCAGTATTGATTAAAGATGGGATGACAGTACTGGAGAGGGAGGATGTTCCAGAGAGGTCAAGGACAGAATCTCTCCAGCTAGAGATAAGGTATGAAAAAGATGCCATAACATTGATCGGTGTAGTATATAGACCACCAACGAGTAGAAGGGATATGGAGAAACAAATCTGCGAAGAAATTACAAAGAGGCACAAGAATTATAGAACAATTACAATGGGAGGTTTTGATTATCCAAATATAGACTGGGGTAGGAATAGTGCAAAAGGACAAGAGGGGCAAGAGTTCCTGGAATATGTTCAAGATAGTTTTCTGCAGCAGTGTGTTTCCAGTCCAATGAGAGGGAATGCACTGTTGGACCTGGTTCTGGAGAATGAGTTGGTCCAAGTGGATCAAATATCAGTGGGAGAGCATTTAGGAGACAGTGACCTTTGTATCATAAGGTTTAGGTTGGCCATGGAAAAGGACAAGGAACAATCTAGAGCAGGGATAATTAATTAGGGGAAAGCCAGCTTCAATGGGATGAGAATGCATCTGAGTTGAGTGAGTTGGAATTAAATGTTGGGAGAAAAGACAATGGCTGAACGATGGGCTACCTTCAAAGAAAAAGTATTGCAGGCAATATCAAGGTATATTCCCCAGAAGGGGAAAGGTAGGACAAATAAGTCCAAAGCACCCTGAATGACAAGAGAGATAGAGGTACAGATGAAATGGATGATGTGCGCATACAATGGACGTCAGGTAGAAAATACATTGGAAAATCAGGCTGAATATCGAAGCACCAGAAAGGAAGTGAAAAAACTAATACAAAAAGCCAGGAGGGAGCATGAATAGAGACTGGCAGCTAACATAAAAGGGAATCCCAAGGTCTTCTATAAGCCTATAAATAATAAAAGGATGGTAAAAGAAAGAGTGGGGACAATTAGGGATAAAAATCGGAAATTGCATATAAAGGCAGGAGAAATAGTGGAGGTA
This sequence comes from Carcharodon carcharias, assembly GCF_017639515.1. NCBI lineage: Eukaryota > Metazoa > Chordata > Chondrichthyes > Lamniformes > Lamnidae > Carcharodon > Carcharodon carcharias. Next base: position 59,825,358 of record NC_054474.1, read on the forward strand.
TTAAACAAGTACTTTGCGCCTGTCTTTATAAAGGAAGACGATGCTACCCAGGCTGAGGTGAGAGAGGAGTTAACTGGAATACCAGAAGAATCTACAACTGAGAAAAGGCTATCTTTACTTAAAATTGATAAGGTACCAGGACCGGATGAGATGCATCCAAGGGTACTGAGGGAAGTGAGAGTGGAAATTACAGAGGCATTAGTTATAACCTTCCAGTCTTCCTTAGACACAGGGGTGGTGCCAGAGGATTGGAGAATTGCAAATGTTACACTCTTATTCAAAAACGGATGCAAGGATAAAGCTGGCAACTACAGATTAGTTTGACTTCAGTGGTAGGGAAACTTCTAGAAACCATAGTTGGGACAAAATTGATAGTCACTTAGACAAGTGCAGGATAATTAAGGAAAGCCAGCATGGGTTCATTAAGGGAAAATCATGTTGAACTAATTTGCTGGAGTTTTTTGAGGAGGTAACAGAGATGGTTGATAAGGACAACACCGTTGATGTGGTACATATAGAGTAAGGAGGTCTTATTGAACTTGTATTAGACACTGATTCGGCTTCATCTGGAGTACTTTGTCCAGTTCTGGGTGCCATACTTGAGGAAGGGTAAGAAGGCATTGGAGAGAGTGCAAAGGAGATTCACAAGAATGATTCCAGGCATAAAGAACTGTACAGATAGATTGGATAGGTTAAGACTGGAGAAAAGAAGGCTGAGAGGGGACTAGATAGAGGTATTCAAGATTCTGAAAGGAATGGACAGGATAAGTAGGGCGAAACCATTCCCACTCTAGGGAGCATCAAGAACTAGAGGGCATAGATTCAAAATAATTGGTAAAAGAAATAAAAGTGATGTGAGGAAATTTTTTTTCACCCAGGGGATGTTTGGAGTATGAAACAAATTTCCTGAGTGGGTGGTGAAATCAGGTTCCATTGAAGTATTCAAAATGGAATTGAATTGCTTTCTGAAAAGAAAGAATCTGCAAGATTACAGGGATAAAACAGGGGCGTGGAACTAGGTAAATAGCTCTTTCAGAGAGCCAGTGCAGACTCGATGGACTGAATAACCTCTTTCTGCATTGTGATTTTGTGAAATACCACAAGATTAAAAAAGAAGTGTATAGCTGAAAGCTGCCATTAAAGTGTACATAGAAAAGACCTATATTTACCCAAAAATTCATTTACAAAGTTAAGGGTATCATTCTGAGCACTAAACACACTTAATGACACCAGCGCATGGAAGACTTCAATTAAATATAAAAAATATTGATTAAATGCATGAGTGCCTGTTTCCTCACTATCTGCGAATATTCTATCAGAATTTTCATTGGTCAAATTTAACAGCCTCTGATTGACAACAAGAAGCATTCTTTTGTCATGTAGCTAATGATTGTATGCTATTCCCCAGCAGGACAGGCTAGAGGGAGCAGCAATACAAATGTTTGGAATTCACTGAACTAATGCTGTACAGGTTGGAGATGTGGGTGGAACTGTACCCATGGAAGGAAAATATTTTGCCGAATTCCCCGCAATTTTAACAAAATTCCAAACAAGAAACTATCTTGAGAGAGACTTAAGAATGAAGCTAGGGATCTCAGTAATGAAATGCAAACATTTTTATAACAAAAAACATATTGGGCAGAATTTTTCCATCAGCGATTTGGGGCGGGGCCTGCTCGCCAACACGAAAATGATGCGGGATGATGTCGGGAGGAACCCCCGAAGTCATCCCGCCCCATTTAAATATTCAGGAAGGCGGGCGGACAGCGAAATCAGCTGTCCGACCGCCGACCTGTCAATGGCAAATTGAGGCCATTGACAGTATCATTAAGCCAATTAAAGGCCCTGCCCATCCAACCTTAAGGCTGGCAGGCAGGCCAGGATAAAAAAACATGAAACCTCATCCACCAGCAGGATGAGGTTTCATGTCGGTTTTAAAAGAACTTTAATAAAGTTTCTGTGATATTTATTAACATGTCCCATCTCGTGTGACATTTTCACATGAGGGGGACATGTTAATTTTTTTATTTTTCTATTTTTGAAGTTTGTAAAACTTTCAGTGCTCTCTCTGAGACAGCACTTAGTCTCAGAGAGATGTGCGCTCTCTCATGCGCAAGCGCGAAAGAGTGCACTCTGACAGTTGGGGAATCCCTCCACCACCCACCGCCCCCCCACCCCCCACCCCCCCACCGCCACTTCCCATCGAGCGGCCCACTAGGCAAGTCTTAACTGGCCCGCCCACTCAAAATGGCGGCGGGGCCCATTTCAGCGGAAGCGATTGGCTGCCTGCCTGCCGCCGAACCGGTGGGGCCTGCCGCCGAACCGGTGGGGCCCGCCCGCCCATCAAGGGCAAAATTTTGCCTAAAGAATCTATGCAACACCACAATGAACACAATAACTCTCAAGATTCCAGTATCAGACCTCCTCAGCTGTTGTACTAAGTTGTCTCCTGTTGTACTACTTTATGTCAACTCTCCAAATCTTAGGCTGAAAATGACAGAACTTAAAACTGATGATGTCATTCTGGCCAAAGCGCATAACACTATTATTCAGGCCAGCATATTTTCTGCTTGAAGTGACAGCAGACAGGCATATTCACATAAGATAATAATGATGGAGCGATAGTTTGCATCTTTGGATAGAACACTTTATTACAGCCACTTGAATTAACAGAGGGAGAACTGAGGGAGATATCCTAATTGCAACAAAGTCTGCTCCTTCCAGCGAGGCAGCTGGAATGAAAACTGTTGCCTGGCCCCCTAAAGTGCTGCAGGCGTTGAACTCCTGTAGCAACCCTTATCCATTCCCTGGTGTAATGAGTTATGAAGTGCAGGTGGAAACAAGACCAAGCGCTTACTGAAAATATTTAAATTATGCTGACGCTGGAAAATTTGGCAGATTTTAAACCTGGTCTGTTGGGCAGATACAAAGCCCACCCTGACACTCTAACACCACAAATTGAGCAGAAGGAAATTATGGCTAACATTTCTTCACTGAAGGAAAACAAAGCATAAGCTCTTGAAACCTGATTAAGGTGTAAAAGTGACATATTTCTCAGGGTGTCGGCCCCTCACCCCTCAGGGCAATAATTACTGTTTAAAAACTGAAACTGCAGTTTGCAATGTTACTTTTTACCTTTTCCTGTGATCATTAAGTATTTCATGAAAAAAGGATATTGAACTGGACCTTGAAAGAGATGGCAGTAAATAACCTGTACTAAAAACAAAAAACAAAAAACTGCGGATGCTGGAAATCCAAAACAAAAACAGAATTACCTGGAAAAACTCAGCAGGTCTGGCAGCATCGGCGGAGAAGAAAAGAGTTGACGTTTCGAGTCCTTATGATCCTTCGACAGAACAGTTCTGTCGAAGGGTCATGAGGACTCAAAACGTCAACTCTTTTCTTCTCCGCCGATGCTGCCAGAATAACCTGTACTAGTTGACTGTAGCCTATTTGCATTGAACAAAATAACCATAACAAACAGATTGATCTTGAACACCGCATTCTGATGTTTAATTTTGACTACATCGTTGTTTGAAATTTTAATGTAAGGAGAACCATGATAGGTTAATGTCTTTGTTAAAATAGCTGACAAAGAACTTGATGGAAATGTATTAAGCATTCAAATGATACTGTCATCTAATCTTGTGCTTTATATTCTAGGTTTAATTTGTTTACATTACGTATAAAATTGATCTACATTCGCTTGTGCACATTAGGCTTTGTATATTTTTATCTATATTTCAAATGGAATACAATGAATTACTTATCTTTTTTGATCTCTTTTCCATCAAAAACAATGAGTCAATTCCTCCCAGAATACTTCAGGCTGTTCCAAAGACCGGCTTCTGAAATGCACATCTGCTGTTGGTATTATAGCTCTAACAACAGGCTACAGTTCATCTCTTCAAGGTCAAAAATATAAAAGGATTCAGCTTTCATCTTGTTGACTGGAGTGAGCTGGAAAATGGATGTTAGACCAAGAATGAATGGTAATTAAATGAACCATGCAATCACACTGCTGTGAAGAAGATAAATTTAAGTTCTTAAAAGATGAGAAATGTGGTGTTTAGTCATCTTTAAAGCAGGATCTATTTGGCCCAATAGTAATTGCCTAAAATTGGTGGATTGGAGTCCTGTCAGAGGTTAAAATGCAAAAAATCTGAAACAGGCACCAACGAGGATTCAAACTTGCCTACTCCTGGTTTGAACAAAGGCAGGAAGAGGGGCAGGCGACCAACCCACTTTTGGAAAGCGGGTTGGTCATTTAAGGATTATAAAGAGGCCGTGTGCCTTCATTTTAACATCATTCTATTTTAAATCACAGGCTGCCAAGACCCTGGGAAATCTGGCAGCTTAATGAAGGCAGAAAGGGCTGAATCCATGAGGTGTGTGTCTTAACAACACTACTTGTGGACCAGGAGGAATAGGTGTGTTTCCTCCAGGCTGAAATTAGGAGGTAAACCCTCCCTCCCCCCACAACATCAGGACTCCTGGACCACCATTTGAACCCACCCCTTACTATCAGGTCACTCACCCACAACTCAGACCATCACTCCTGCAATCAGGCCTCCCCAACCCATCACAATCTCTCTCACCATCCCAATACAAAGGCCTCCACCTTGGCAATTAGGGTGCCAGTGGGCAAGAACCCCAGTTAATGGAGTCCTGTAGTTAAATTCTCAGGATATTGCTGCTTTCCTGGAGCAGAATTTTAGGTCCCATGAGCACACACCCAACTGGGAGTAAAATGGTGTGCAATGACACCCGGCAAGTGTCCCAACCTCATTGCGCACTCATACAATATTTCGGTTGACGGGCAGACACGAGAGTCGGCAGTGTGCCCACCAATAATTAAGAGGTCAATTAAGGCCATCAAACCAGCAATTAATTTCTTAATTAATTTTTTGCTGCCCATCCAACCTTACAGTTGGCAGGCGGCGAATAGGCTGAACAGCCTTTGCATTTTTTTAGGAAACCTCATCCACGGGCGGGATGAGGTTTCCAACAGTAATTTAAAATTTTAAGCATCATTTTCAATATGTTCCTGTTCATGTGACTGAGACACATGTGGGGACATGTTTCCCTTATTTTTAAAATCTTTATTTTTCATTGTAAAATTCTTCAGCTCCCCGATGCTGCTCTGCGCCTTCAGGGAGCTTTCAGTGTGCGCTTCCCCGTGCATGTGCAGACTTTAGCGCTTGTGCTTCTCCCGTTCCCACTCCGGCAGCGTTGAGGTTCTCATGCTGGCTGGTCACTAATTGGCCAGCCAGCATGAAATTGCGATTGGGGCCCAATCACAGGTGGCGGTCCATTTTGCAGCCACTCCCAGGCCTGCCCGCTATACCTGCCTGATAAAGGGAAAATCCTGCCCTCAAAGACACAATAGCTCCTCTGCAGCTAAACCACTTCCAAGCTAAAATCCAGATCTTAGTTTCTAAGCCAATAATTTTTACTTTATTAATGGTCTGGGATCTTAGTTCCTTACCTAGTGATACAATAATGTGGTCACATTTACTAACGGTGAATTCTGGCTTCTGTTTCTATGCAGTTACCTCTGGAAATATAGTTTTACAATAATTTATATTACTGGACATCATTGAGCAAAATAATAGAAATGTAAGGAATCTCAGTTATCTTTATCTGTAAGATTCATGTCCATTATGCGTAACATTTCTAGAGTACTCAACAATGAATGGTGCAGCTGGTTTAGAATTAATAATAAAAGGCTGTGGAGACAGTTTCAGATTAATAGGGCATCCTATTTTTCGATTAAATCATAACTTTCTGTTCATCATTATTTTTATGTTTCCCAATTTTATAATATATTCTCATCAATTTTCTCCTCCTTTCTATTGATTATTTGTATTACCTTTACCTGTGAATTTCAACAGACTATTTAGCTGCTGAAGATATTCATATGTTTTAGAATATAACTTTTAGTCTGAGGAATTAAAGGTTTAACTGTAGAAAAAGGGGGTACCTGCTGAGAAACTGGTAACAGTAACCCTGAAGTAAATGCAATTCAAACAAGCTTGGAATTGATTACACTTAAAAGGTTGAGGCCATGGTGACTTAAGAGATTAACAGCTAGATAGGTAATTCATAAAACAGCGGGTGGGCTTTCTTAGCTTAAAAACTGGAGACATGACATTTGCAGTTTTCGCAGTAAGATATTAGTTGCTTCCGGGCAAAACAAAACTCATCACCATGGACATCCACAAGCTTCAGTTTGCAGGTGACCACTGCATGATGGCTCACTCTGTACAGGACATGCAAAGAATGTTTGACCTCTTCAACATCTTGTATAAGAGGCTTGGCCTTGCCAAGACGAAGGTTCTTTAGCAACTTTCCCTGGGACAGTTGAACATCCCCCGCACCATCCACATAGATGGGGTGGTTGTGGAGAACGTGCAGCACTTCCCTTATCTCAACAACCACCTCTCCCAAGGAACTACTATCTATGAAGAAGTCCAACATGGAGTCAACTGTGCTAGCACTGCTTTCTTCAAGCTGTGCCAATATGTCTTTAACAGGGACCTTTGCAGGTCAACAAAGGTTCTGGTTTATAAGTCTGTTGTGTTGACCACCCTCCTCCACTGCAGCAAACCATGGACTATCTACTGACGCCACATGCCACATTAAGATCCTTGGGAGCTTCCTTCAGCGGTGCTTGCGTCAAATCCTGGGGATTAAATGGGAGGGCTGCCAGATTAACACAAGTGTCCTCTATTAAGCTGCATCTACCAGCATTGAAGCCCTGCGGAGCCAAATCTAATGGATAGACCATTGCACCTGGGCGCCCAAAAACCTCCTCCCTCGGCAGGTTCACCTCACAGCTCTCCATTGGCCAATGCTCAAAGGGTAGCCAAAAGAAAAGGTATAAAGATATGCTCAATGTTGCCCTAAAGCATGGAGCATTTACACCGTTTACAGAGAGGAGAATGCTACCGATCACCTGGCATGGCACCACCTGGTCCATCAAGGCGGAAGCCACTTCAAGGCTCAGCGACTCGACAGCAAGATGGAACGGTGACAGCAAAGGAAGGAGAGGTAAGCCAACCTGGGGCTGTAATTTCCACTCCCCTGTGCAACAACATGCCCCTACTGCGGAAGAAGATGTGGATCCAGAATTAGACTCCTCAGTCATTTGAAATCTCACCAAGCATTATAGACGTCATCCTCGATTCTGAGGGACTGCCAACGATGAGTCTTTCATGTGGTTTCCTAGAATTTAGGAAGGCTTTGGAATTAAAAGATAGTTCAGTTGCATTTCTACCTGGGAACAGGCTGTGTTTGTCACATTGCCATGGAGATGGGTGGAGCTTAGTGAGATTGTTTGTTTTGAGTTATCTCTTGCAGTTCAATTAGGGCATAGCCAGCAGGTAAGACTGGTTTGAAAAGCAGTTAAGAGACTGTGTCAGCTTTGGGTCTTATGGCTCCTTGGAAGTCAAGAGATAAAGCCAGATCTACGCCTGAAGTTGAGTAAATGCTAGATCTATTGTCCATGACACAGCCTGTGTTTGGGAGCTGGTATTCAGCATAAGACAAAGTTGGTAAAGTGGGAAAATGACTGTAGGATTTATTTCGTTGGAAGCTAAAGGAAGAAATCACAGTAATCTTCAATAAAAGCCAATTAACCTGGCAGTTGGAGTTCTGGAAGTAATCAGCTTGGTTGCAGTTTGAAACCACAGCAGTGGCATTAGTCTTTATAAGTTATAGTGTTAAGTTAATAGTGCCTACTTTGTTTAATTATTTTTAATTACAATAAAGTTTGTTTTTGTTTTTAACAAAGTGTGAAATCGTGTGCTGTAGTTCTGTTGGTCAATTGCTGGTTGTTTAGATTTCTCCTTTAAACGTTAATGGTCCCCAAAAGGATCATAACAATTGTTTCTTTGCATTCCCTTTACCTGTGAACCTTTACCATTAGCGTCAGACTATTTAACTGCAGAAGGCATCACTGCTGAACTTGACACACTCCTTGTCCAACATCCATGCATAGCAGAAGATTTGACAACCATTGGAAGCAAAAGTTACACTTCTGGTGATGTTATGACGCAGACAGCTGTTTGACGCCAAGTATTGTGAAGCCATCAATAAACTCTACTCAAGCTTAAACCCACATAGGTTAAAAGAGAAACTGGAATAATGAAGATTTACTCTCTCACATGCCTTTGGATGGCCATATTCTCCAATCGCCTTCTACATGAGCCAGCCCTCCATGTAAGTCAGCAGGATCAATGATCAGAATAACAGTTCATCTATTGGTGTCTCACGCCTCAAATTGTCTGCCTTCATGGTGTCAACAGAAGCTCTGACTGATGTGCTAATTCTGTCAGCCAACCTTCCCGCTGCAGACTGCCTGAGTTCTTCTGCTCTGGTCCAGCATAGGAGCATCCAAACGAGATGAACATTTGCTTTGAAATGTCTTCACTTCAGGCAAGGGAAGAAGCTGCAGGGCGAGGGGTGGACTGAGGAAGGAGGGTATCGCAGGGTGTGTGCGGGGGCATATGTTGATCTGTGCAAGTGGCCTCAAGATGGTGAGGAAGCCGTTTCCAGAGGAGATGAGGCCAGATGGAGATGTGAGAATGAGTGTGAGAATGGGTTGTGATGTCCCTTGAGCCAGCAGTGAGTGAGATGCCAGTGAATGTGTGATGGGCTTGTGAGTGTGTGAGTTTAGAGTGATGAGATGATTGCCATACCCTGGCAGCATGGATGAGATCATTCATCCTCTATCTGCATTGGATGGCCAACCTCTTCTATGCAGCATTGGCACTGATCACCACTGCCATTGCCTACCAAGCCGGAGTGGTGAGATTGCTGGACCTCCTGCGCCCAGAGTGCGGGTAGAGGACATCACAACAGGCCTCCATGGCGTCCAAAAGGCGTTCCAAGGACAAGTCACTGAATCAGGAGCTGCAATCTCCTTGTCTTTCAGGGCCATGTCTTCTGTGCAGCAGTCCTGTGCAGGGTCAAATTGCAGGCAGTGGTCCATTTCAAGGCCGGTCTCAGATCACGTCAGCCATGCCCGCCCAACAAAGAGAAAATCCTGCCTATTGTGTTTTTTCTTTTCAGGTGCTTGCAAACCTGTTACAGATTTACAGTGTTTTTCTTTGTTGTTACTTTGGATTTCAGAACTCACAATTTTTTCTTTAGCTTCATCTTTGCATCACCATTTATATTTTTACAACTTAGGTAATATTGAACACAAAAAGGATGTATCCTTCTCTGCATGCAAAGCTAGAGCAAAAAAATTAACTGGTTTAATAAAATGTTTGCTTCTTTCATATCTTAAACCAATAAAGAGGGAATTAAGCATGAGCATTTCACAGTTTGATCAGCAGCCTGCAGCCATCAGATGCTTAATATTTGTGACTAATGAAGTCCTTGAAACATTGCTTAAGGATACATATGACAATAAAGAAGTAGGCCTGAAAATTACATTGGAAAACTTATGGGAAACTGCAGAGTCCTTGGACTGAATTTTTAAATGGCCACAGAGGAAGGACCAGAGGTGGAAGGGCCTTCAATTTCCCACCATCAGCCGGAGTGCCAGTCTCCTGCCAGGGTCATGCCTCTCAGCCATTATCAACCCAGGACTATTGGTTGAGGGGATGCTGGTTTAGCCTATTGGGCCAAGAAAAGAGCCTACTAAGGCCAATCTCCACATGCCAACTGGAATTTTCTAGTCAGCATATGAGTATCCCCACTGGATCCTAAAGGGATAGAGGCAACTTTCTGGTGGCAGACCAAGGATGGGTGAGTGGCAGCACTGCATCCTCCTAGGGAACTACCCACCACATCCCCACCCCACAAATCCGCGCTAGTCTTTAAGTCACACCTGTGGCCATTGACCATCCAGTGGATGAAGGTTGCCCCTCCGTAATCTCTCTCCACCCCCCCACACACCTTAAACCAGCTTATATTTCAACTCTTTCTTGGACTCGAACTCAAGTTCTGTTGAAGGGTCATGAGGACTCGAAACGTCAACTCTTTTCTTCTCTGCCGATGCTGCCAGACCTGCTGAGTTTTTCCAGGTAATTCTGTTTTTGTTTTGCCCCTCCATAATGATGGCCTAGCAGCTGTGTCTTTGTTTTTCTGAATAAAATTTTCATTCATCACTTCAGGAGGGTGCTTCCATCTTGAGATGGCCTCTCTCTCTCTCTCTCTCTCTCTCTCCTCTGAAGGTGGAACTGCTGCTCTCAAAGTGCTGGCGGGTCTCCTACAGATCTTCCAGCCTCAGAATCATGTCTGCCATCCTTAATTGGCTCCTGGATGTAGCCACTTAATTAGCCATTTCCTTAAAATTCTCCCTTTAGATCCCTCCAACAATTGTGAACCCCTGACCTGCCCAAAGTTGTAGGAAACCATGGGGGAGGTTTGTTTTGGAGTTGGGAACCTTTTTACAGGTGCATTTAGGAGGTGTTGCTAACTTTACATGTCGTAATATAATGCTGTAGGATAAGTTAAGTGTGTTTTAATGCAGTGATTATTGACAGGACCTTGTTTGGAAAAAGATAAGTAATGATTAAATTGATCTACATTGTGAAAGTGGTAAAATCTTCAAATGCATTAGATTAATTTAGCCTTAGATAGAATGCTCTTCTACATTTAACAGCATTGATTTTACTGTATCAATTGCACCCTGTGCTTTGATTTTTTTTGATTGACTGGTCAGCCATCTGTTCAGCCTTTGAAGAAGTGCAGCAGGTGGTTGAGTTCTTGATTAACAGATCAGCCATCAGTCCAGCCTTTGAAGCAATAGAACAGATGGCTGTCTATTCTACTACTTCAAGGACTTAAATGTACTGCATTCTGGAGGCTTTTTTGACACACTTCTGAAATGGAATCTAATTATGAATGCTTGGATGAGCTCCAAATGCCACCAATAGGGTGGAATCTTGTTGAAGTGTCGGGGTTCTCACTTACCAGCTAGAGAAACAATGAGATACCCAGTCAGCCTCTTCTCCAAAGGCCCGCTGAACCACATGCTAATCAGGCAGCAGGCATTCTCTAGGAAACAAGACCCCAGGGCAGAAGTCTCACCTACTGAGACCCGCCAGTTAATCAAAGGCTGGCAGCTCTTGTGCTCAGCAGCATACATGGGTGGCCATGGCTGCTGCCAGAAGGACAGGAAGGGAGGGTGTGGTTCATGAGGTGGGGCTCACAATGAGAGGGGTGCAGGGGAGTCAGCAGCAAAGGCAGGGGTTTGGCTCTCAGCAACTCCCACCACCACCCCACCGCCCCCCCCCCAACCTTCCTGATGTCCACTTTCTCTATCAGGCACTGAACGCCCTTGATCGAGGAAGCCACCACCACCTCCCTTCCCGCTCCCCGAGAGGTGACAAGCAGCCCACACAGGTTTATCTGCATGCAGGCCACATGGTGACAGGCCCACCTGCAGCTGTATCTCACCAGTGGTGGTGAGATAGGGCTCTTAAGTGTTCATTAATTGGCCAATTAAGGACCTCAATTGTGGTGGTGCAGAAAGATTGACCTTTCTGCCCAGATCTTAATTCAAGCAGATGTGGAAGGGTGGTTGAGTATGCCACCATCCGGACTAAATACATAGCATTTCTGCCTCCAAGCTCACCACGAATGAAAGCACAAAACTCCACCCCATAGATTCACCTCAGCAGTGGTTGCTGATAAAATGGTTAAGGGGGCTGTGAGCTCTCTTTTGATTTACAGTTTTATGAGATGCCAAGAGGATTATTTTTCTGAAGTGGATTTTGAATTGCTTGTTGGAGGGCATGAGGAGTGAGAGCTAGGGTGCCTAGCATTCATCTACAGGACTGGGCTGATATCCCAGTGGGCAGAGGCAGGATTTCCAACCTGCCGCCTCACTTCCAGCCACCTCCATTCCCCCATGAGGCCTGCTTCCGGAGGTGGCAGCCACAATTCCAGCCTGTGCCCATCACCCCAACACAAAAACAGTATAGGCGGGTGGCAGGAACACATCAGGAAATCTCCCAACTTCTGATTCCCACATTGAAGGGGAAAATCTGCCCCAAAGTGAATGATAGAGGAGATTTTTCCCTCGTTGGGCCAACTCAGCAGGGGCAGTCGGGAAGCTGACCACTGCCTGCAATCGGGGCCGGACCGCGATTTCACGCTGGCAGGACAATTAAGGCCCACCCAGTGTGAAATGTGAGCAGCAGCGCTCAGCGCTGCCTGTGTTGGGGGGAGGGGCGGGGAGGAGGGCGAGTGAACTTTGCGTGTTCACACTGGTGTGCGCAGAAAAATCTCCCTGAGGTACCCAGCTGTCTCCCTGAGCTGCCTCAGGGAGATGAACAGTTTAAAACATCAAAAATAAAGATTTTTAAAATGGTATAAAACATGTCCCCCCATGTGACTCTGTCACATGAGCAGGGACACATTATAAATGAAACTTAAAAATTTTTATTTTATTTTTATTTGCTGTTGGAAACCTCATCCCACCCATGGATGAGGTTTCCTAAAAAATGCAAAGGCCACTTGACCTTTTAGCCTGCCCGCCAGCGAAAAATTTCTTTCAATTATCTTTTTAATGGCCTTGATAGGCCTTTTAATTGTCAGCTGCCGACTCCCGCACGCACCCGCAAACTGAAATATCGCGCGAGTGCGCGATGATGTCAGGACACTCGCCCGACATCATCGCACGTCATTTTATGCTTGGTCAGGTCGGAACGAGCTAAAAATTCCCCTCATAAGCTATTAATCAAATTGTCTAAAGTGATTGAAGTAACCAAGACAAGAAACTGCTGATCACTTGATTCTAATTTCCCCATACTTCCTTAAAAAAGACATTTTGAATACTAGCATCAATTAATTAAATAAAAAGCAAAATATTTATAGCTTGGTCAGTTTTACCATCTTTCTCATTTTATAGGACACTGTATATGAAACAATTAAGAAGTACTTGCTTTCTATACTTGTGATCTCTTGCCCATTTTGAGGGGATAATCTATTAATTTATGTGTTTGAAATATTTGATAAATGTTGCATCCATTTTGCCTTGCCTAGCATTAGTATTTCTAGGTTAGATATGAAAGCAATGCTCTGGTATGGTACACCCTCTGTTGTATTAACGAGAGATTTACCAACAACAATCCTTGGCACTTGACAATGAAAAGTCCATTCTAGATTTGAACCTGCTAAGAATTTAACTAAGACTATCTAAATTCATTTCACTTATGACATATGGTCAGCCAAAAAACACTATCACTTGCGTTAAGTTTTGAAACCAGTGAGAAAGAACAATGTTTTAATTTTTATGAAGTTCCAGGTTATTCGCAGAAATATACCATCAGCCACCACTGTATATTAATGGTTCTAAGTACGTATAATAGGCATACGTATTTTACTATAACTATGTTCTCTGTGGCTTAGACAATTTATATAAGCTGCAGGAACTCATCAAGGCTCCTTAGACAGCACCTCCCAAACCCATGACTGCTACCATCTATAAGGACAAGGACAGCAGATGTATGGGAACACCACCACCTGGAAGTTCCCCTCCAAGCCACTCACCATCCTGACATGGAAATATACCGCTATTCCTTCACTGTCACTGGGTCAAAATCCTGGAACTCCCTCCCTAACAGCACTGGAGATGTACCTACACAACATGGACTGCAGCGGTTCAAGAAGGCAGCTCACCATCACCTTCTCAGGGCAGCTAGGGATAAGCAATAAATGCTGGCGCAGTCAACGAAGCCCACATCCCATGAATGAATAAAAATAGACAGAAGGAAACAATGAGCTATTTAAGAATCAAGAATCAACTCAAATTTAGAAAAATAGGGAACAAGGTGGGTACATGGGATTAGAATTAATGACCAACATGGACAGGCTGGGTTAAATATCATCTTTCCATGTTGTGGTTTCCAATTGATTTTAAGGACAGGATTTTTTGGACGGCAGGTTCCACGGTCAACCACCTGAAGAGTCAGCAGGGAACACATCCCCATCAATCACAGCAGCCCTGCAGCCATTTAAAGCTCTGAGGAACGTTAATTGGCTGGAACCAGTACTTCCTTCCCTTACTTGGGTGGAACTCCCACCTCAGAGAAATGCCAGCCAATCTGCACTCCCATCACCGTCAAAGGCAGAAATGGCCAGGACTGGGACTATAAGCAGTCACCAGATTCTAAGTCCCGTAGTCCAAGGCATGGTAAGTGCAGGGGGTCTCACAGCAGGAAGAGGAGGGGGGGCAAAGCCCAGGGTTGGGCTTCTTGATAGAGAGGCCAGTGGGGGAGGTATGCCAAGGGGGCAGACCTTGGGGTCGGGGCAGCTGATGTTCAGAGGGAGCCCTTGAGCGAGGCACCCATCTGAAGCCCGAGCATTGTGACCTGCCAAGCTTTGCCCCTGCACCTGAACTCTTCCTGTCAGCTTCAAGATTAAGGCTGGACAAGAAGCAGCTCTTAAGTGGTCATTAATGAGCCAATTAAGGGCCTCAATTGGGGCGAAGTTAGTCCTAGGCCTTGCCTGCCCCCATAAAATTGTGGACTGGTCGGGGGTGGACAAGTTGTGGCAGGAGGGCCAACCGGGAAACTTTAAGGGCTCCCGGCTTGCTAACCCACCAGCAGGGCACCATTAAATTCTGCCTTAAGAATGTATTTTATTTCAGATAATCTTTGATCTAGTTGCTTTTGAACAGACAGCTACCCACACTGGCCAGTTGGTTATTGAAACTCTAATAAACAGAACACTAAATAAAATGTTAGCATAATTTCTTACTGAGAACTGACAGCTGTCACCTTGATACAAAATAAAATGTAAGACACTTATGGTAAAATGAAGGCTTGTAGTGCAGAAAATAAAACAGGAAAATGTCAAAAGCATATAACAGGAGCAAAAAGAGAGATTAAAAGCTCTGGGAGTATATAAATCAATACAACATAAAGTCAGCATAAAGGGTAAAAGCAAAGGCTTTTATAAGCACATCAAAAGCTAATAGCTTGTCAAAAAAGAGATAGTGCCACATAGAGATGAAAAGGCAATCTTATAAAACAGAATAAAAGAATGGCAGCAATGTTTAATAAGTATTTTAGTTAAGAGAGGAAGGCTAATGAAGACAACTGAATTAATAGAAGAGAACATAAAGAATAATAAATAGATATAAATTAAAAAATATTAGAAGTGTTAATGAAACTAAAGTTGATAAGCCAAAGGGCCTAAACTTCAGAATGGAGAGGGAGATCAGTGATAAATTCACAGAGATAATAATCAAAATTTACCAACATTCTTTGAAAACCAGATTTGTGTTGAAGGACTGCAAGGTCACAAATATTACACCCTTGGTCAAAATCAAGTTAAAGGGAACTTAAAAATCCCATAATCTATGCTGAGCAGAAGAGTAAGATCATAACTGACTAATTAGAACCCTAAGCATAATTGAAAGTGTGAAAGAATAGATCCAGATGTAAAAAATTTGCCCCAGTGCTAGCCAAAACATGCATGTGGTTGCATAGTGCTACCTTGCAAATGAGTTTCAGGGGCAGGAAGAATATATTTTCTACTCCCAGCTAACTGATCCTTGCATTTTACATTTTAAATATTAATCATAGAATCATACACCTCAAGAGGACAGCAGTCACATCGTGCCTGTTCTGGCTCTTTGAAAAAAACTGGACAATTAGTCTCACACCCCTGCTCTTTCCCCATAGCCTCGAAATGTTTTACTTTTCAAGTGTGTTTCCAATTCTCTTTTAAAAGTTATTATTGAATCTGCATCCGCCATTCTTTCAAGTTGTGCATTCTTGATTATAACGCCTTGCTACAAAAAAACTATCATCTCCCCTCTTTTTATTTTGCCAATTATCTTGAAACAGTGTGTTCTAGTTCCCTGTCCTCCAGCAAGTAGAAATTGTTCCTGCTTGTTTTACAGTTTCTCCTTAACATCTCACTAGCATCCTACTCCTCTGTTAAAAGATTTTTTTTCCCTCTGGGCAGGTGGGTGCTATATTGTATCCATTAAAACCTGGTGTGCATATTAGACCAAGACATAACAAACAGGAGGCTGTGGAATACGTTCTGGATGAACGAGATGTATGCTCCATAGTTAACCTTCAAAGTACTGGAGGACATTTTTGTTGAAAAAAGTATAATTTCTTGCACTTGGTAAATTACATCTGGCATTGAATTAAAAACATTAAGGGTGGAATTTTCCGAGCCCACTGGTAGCGGGCATGGAAAATGTGGTGGGACCCACTTCATGACAGCATGAAGGCAGGTGGCGATCTTTCGCTCAGTCCTCTGTTGGCGGGCCGCGTTTCCCGTCATCGGTCGGCGGAGAGCTAATTGTAATTCGTCAGCAAATAATTGAAAGGCCATCCCGCCAGGCTCTTGGAATCCCTTTGTATCATCCATCCGCGTCAGCAGGAAAGCACACCAACGTGTTTCACAACAGCACGCAGGTGACATGTACTTGGCGGCCTTCACTTTGGGGCAACTGAGGTGAGTGAGCAGCAGCGTTCTCCACAGCTCACCCGCTGTTTACAGGCCTCAGGGGCGTGGGGGGCAGGGGAAACTGATGCCTGGCCTCGAAGGCAACTACTGAGGGGTGGGGATATCCGGGGGCAAATGCTGGCCAGCCTCGGAGGTGACTGCTGAGGGGTGCGGGGGTCAAGTGCTGCCCTGGCGCAGCATCCGCACACAGGTGGGAGGCAGAGCAGGTGAGGGAAGTGGCAACGCGTTAGGGACACCTCTATAAACTGACCATGCCTCAGCAACTGGGTCAGATCCAGGCACCAAAAGGCCACCAAGCACTCCAAACCTTACCAGCACAGACTTTGAGTCCACCGCCTCTTCATTGGACCACAGAGCAGTTGGACTGTACATGTTGTACAATCTCCTTGCCAACGCTGGCCATGTAGCAGTCACTGCTGGAGATGCTCACAGCCCCTTGCAATCTCAGCATCCCGGTTTGGACCAGTGTCCCCTGGGTCACAGGTTGACAGGGCAGCCATGCAGCGCACTCATCTCTCACCATGCAAGGGGTGACCAGCACTCACCGGAAAGCATTAAGGGGCGGTCACACAAGGCTAGGAAAGGTGCTAGGTACAGCCATGATAACCACGTCTCCATCTCTTTCATGCTGCAGGAGGACCACATCAGGATCATGGATCCTGGTGACCTAGCTGTATGCCTGATGGCCCACAGAGACCGTAGATGATGGAGGAGAGAGTGACTGAGGTCCTGGCTGCACAAAAGCAGGAGCAGCAATCTCATGAAGAAGGGGCATCAGGGGCTCCCACACATACTGCCCAGGAGCAACAGTGAGCCGTGGCTGGTCAACGCCTAGCGACACCCACGGTCCAAAGACAGCACCTGCCATTCCTGACAACGACCGAGAAAGTGTTGTCAATAACTGCACATGTATAGGGAGCTGGTAGCTCATATCTGCCACTTACTGCGGAACTTGGCGTCAAGGAGACATGGAGGGCATCCACTGCCAATGGCTATGAAAGTGACCACGGCACTCAATTTCTATGCCAGTGGCTCTTTTCAGGGCCTCACAGGTGACCTCTGTGAGATTTCACAATCTGCCACCCACAAATACATCCATGAGGTCATAGATGCCATCTTGTCCATGGCACACAACAGCATTTCGCACGGGACCGGGACAGCCAGGATGCAAAGGCCATCAGATTCACCCTGATCTCAGGATTCCCACAGGCGCAGGGTGTGATTGACTGCACTCATGTAGCGCTCAGGTCTCCATTGCTACACCCAGTGGACTTCATCAATCACAAATGCTTCCAATCACTGAACGTGCAGCTGGTATGCGACCACCAGGAAACGCATCCTGCAGGTATGTGCACAATTTCCAGGGATTGTGCATGACGCCTACATCCTGAGTCACTCACAGATCCCTGCAGTCTTCCAGGGTCCAGAGGCTGCAGTGTTGGCTCATTGGGGACAAGGGCTACCCGCAGAGGCCGTGGCTGATGACACCCATGCAGCGGCCTCAGACTGCAGCAGAGCGACACTATAATGAGGCTCGTACAGCAGCTCGCAACTTGGTGGAGCAGACCATTGAGATGCTGAAGATGTGGTTCCAGTGCCTGGACCAGTCTGGTGGAGCCCTGCAATACAATCCACAGAAGGTATCACGCATCGTCGTCGTCTGCAGTGCCCCTTACAACCTGGCGCTGCAACGGGGTGAGGAGCTGGCTGAGGAGGAGAAGGAGAAGCTGCATGTTTCCTCCAATGAGGAGCACGCTGATGGGGATGAGGGTGAGGGGGTCCTCAGTGGTGACGATGATGAGGATAAGACTTTTACACTGGCTAGACAAGGCAGGCATACTTGGGAGGCCCTCATAGCTGCCAGATTTGTGGAGGATGATGACAACAAGCAGTGAGGTGTCCCCATAGATCCTCACATCGCAGTTGTGAACGTTTTACTGCCTTCTGCCTTACCTCAGCGCCAATAACCTCGGCGAGAATGCTCCTGTCATGGAGATGCAGTGGAAGCCCTAATAGTCGCTCGATCATTGGAGGATGATGATAACATGCAGTGAGGACACTCCATGAATCTTCACATATCCTCTGAGAATGTCTAACTCCTGTCTGGCCGAGGGCAGCTCACTTGCGCTCCATGATCAGGGCCATCTCAGAGACGCACCCATGAAACTTTATTCGCATTTGGTGCTGTGTCCGCCTTCAGCACCTCAGCCCTTCAGGATCTGGTGCACAGCATCACTGTTACAGATGCTGGTGTGATGGGGGCCAGCCCCACCTTAAAGGTGCTGAGAGCACATAGAGACAATGACGGAACTCTGTGCTACCTGCCCACTAAATTCTGGCAGCAATGACCAGCACTGCCGAGGTGCAGGCATCAGTAATGTTTCCAGGGAGAGTGAGGCTGGACCATCACTGTGGTCTGAAGGCCGCACAGAGCACAGGGAAGAGGCCCTAGACTGAGACACCTGCCTTTATCTTGTGCAGAAAGGTTTCACATCTGAGTGACAAGAACATGCTCATCAGAACAAGGAGCCACAGGCAGGGAGATATTCTTGGGAGTTTACTGACAATAGCGAACGTTTTATACTAGTGATTAACACCCGTGTCCAGACTGTGCAACTAATTCTCCTTAACTTTCCTAACCCTGCTGCTACATTTTGGTGCTCCCCGGACATGCACAGCAGAGGTGGAGGCAGCCTGCTGACTGTGACCTGTCTGCGATGACTTTGTCAGGCGTCTTCTGGAAGGCTTGGCTTGGATGGCCCCAGCCTCCTTTCGGGGACCTGCTGTGTGGCAGTGGCACCTTCCTCAGCCTGTGAAGCTGGACCTGCGGAGATCACATGAAGAGGGGAGTCAGATGGGCCGGTCACTCCCAGAGTCACCTGGGTGGAAGGTCCCGGAGAGTGTACTTGCTGATCCTACTCCCTATGGGTGTCCAAAGGCCCCTGGCTGACTCCATGAGTGGAAGGGGTAACTGGAGTGAGACCGAGCTGCCCAGCCCCCCTCTCATGTACACACTGTTGGAGGCCAACAATGGCATCAGCGATGGAGTTAAGCACACGCAGCAATGCAGGAGTGACATCCTGGACCAACTTCTCCATGGCGGCCGCCATCCTGCCAGTGTTGACCTCGGTGCATTACAATGCCGGCGCTATCATCTCAGCCTGAAGAAGGACAGACTCCTCCATCATGCCTTGCAATCTGAGGAGTGCAGCGGACATCCCTTCCTGATGCTCCCTAGCTTGCCTTTGCAGCTCCAGCAACTGTGATATGACATGGTCCAGAGGATCATCATCTGACTCGGACTCAGCAATGTTCTGGCCTCCAGCACTCCTCCGAGTGCCGGGGACCTGAGAAGTCCCTACATCCACCTGCTGTGGATCAGAAAGTGCGATGTGCTCACCAGATTGTGATCCCGAGGCTACTCTAAAGCTAAGACCCACTGAGGTGTGTCTCTTTGCCCTGGTTGAAAGTGTGGCTGAGCATTGTGACAGGACTTCAGGAGAATGCCTTCAGATTCCTCTTCAGAGGTTTCTTCAGAGCTTGCTTGAAAGTTCTGGGTCACGGACTCCATCAGCTGCTTCCCAGATGTACCTGCAAAAGCAAAGGTAATGATTAGTGCATGTCAGTGGCCTGTGTAACAGGACACATTACTCACAGCATGGTTATCTGATGGATGTTGCACTGCTGGATCCTCACTTGGTGGAGCGGCACCAACCTCACCGTCAGTACAAGACCAGCCCCAGTCATCGCCGACCAGCTGGATGGCTGTTTTCAAATTCTGTTAGAACTTTGATCTCCGGCATTCCTCCACCTGTCTGCGATCTTTCCTTCCTGTTATGAGCCAGTTTGTCCTGCATGGATAGAGATGGGGAGAATGTATCAGGATGCCTGCCAGGCCAGATGATAAGTATACCTGGCCTGTGTGGGTGGTGAGTGGTCCCATGGATGGGATGAGGACAATGACAGTGTGTGTGAAAAAGTTAATGGCGATGTCCCTTGCAGTGGCAGTGAGTAAGGGCCCTGTGGACGGATGATGGGTTTGTGAGTGTGCGAGTTAGGAGTTATGAAAAGAGTGACTTACCCTGGCGGAACAGAGGAGATCATTTATCCTTTTGCGGCACTGGTGGCTGCCCTCCTCTGCAGGTCGTTCGTACTGACCTCCGCTGCCACTGCTTCCGAGGCCAGGTTGGTGACATTGCTACCCATCCTGCAGCCAGAGGAGGGGTACAGCACATCCCGGCGGGCCTCCATGGCTTCCAGCAGTCGCTCAGGAATCCATTGTTGAAGCGGGGGGCTGCAGTCTTTTTGCCTTTGCTGGCCATGCCTCCCAGGCAGCGGTGGTGTGCTGATAGCTAGCTAGCAGCTTCCTTTTAAAGATGGTAGCCTGTGTGATGCAGCAGTGGGGTGACGGCGAGCAGGCGAATGAGAGCATGCCCGCCATGGAAACGGCATGTTTCGTAGGATTGAATATATAATGAGGCGGGTTTGGGAAGATACATGAAATCCCTCCATTTTCATCGGCGGGGAGGACTCTGTTTTAACCCGCTCGCTACTGCACTTCGTGCAATTCTGGGAAAATTCAGCCCTAAGTAAACTAAGCAGTAATATAAAAATGTTATATCTGAATGCTAAAAATAAAATAAATTCTGTGTGAAAATGAAAGGACCACAAGTCATTTTACTGCTAATTGGTGTTTTGCCTTCAAAGGATTTATCAATATGATGCTACACTGCTGTACCTGGTTCTGTCGGAGTGAGGAAAATTAAACATCTTTCTAATGGACTAGTGAACTTAAGAATGACATATGATTTTGCAAATGTGCCAGTCTGCAAGTACAGACTGGCACATTTGCAAAATCATATTTGAAAATACTATATTGAATTGTGTGGACTAATGGAGATGAACTCCCAAAAGATGACCTGTCAGTCTAACACAACCTATACCAGGAAGTTGTAACAATGTGCTGAGGTAACGTTGACTCTCGTGTTGAAAGTAAAGCTCAAGTGAAAGCAAATCTTTTGTCAGCCTCTGTTAATAAGTTATCATATTATGGTATCTAGGATACACCCCCAGCAAGCAAGCACTCAACATAAGCATGTACTTTTTTGCAAAGTGAAAGTGTGTTTAGAATTGAATACCATTTGATGCACATTATTTCTTGAAGACATGGAGGATCTGAGGTTTTAATGAAGTGTATCTGTTGTAGTGTAGCTGAGTTGTACTATTCATGATAGAGTTGATCTGCAGACACTTCATGGTGGAAACATTAAGTTTATTTACAATATACTCAGCAGCAACTACACGTGTGCTCTTAACTCCAACTCCATCTCTACACTGGCTGCTGAGAAAGCCTGTGCTGCCCTCCTTTTGGTTATTAAAGATCATGTGATCCCACCTAAACAGTATTATTCTTAAAGCACATTACACACTAAATAAAACCATAATTACTACATTCCTCCCCCTTTGACTCAGCTGTACATATTATATTTACAAGAACATATTTTTCAATACAACATAATATTTACACAGGGAAAGAAATTTACAAGTTCATAAGAACATAAGAACATAAGAAATAGAAGTAGACCATTTGGCCTCTCAATTCTGCCCCGCCATTCAATAAGATCATGGCTGATTTGAACAGGCCTAAACTCCTCTTTCGTGCCAGCTCCTCATAGCCCTCATCTGCCTGATATTTCAAAAATCTATCTACCTCCCCTTTAAATACTTTCAGTGATCTAGCCTCCACAAGTCTCTGGGGCAGAGAATTCCAGACATTCACTACCCTCTGAGAGAAGAAATTCCTTCGCATCTCAGTTTTAAATGAGTGACTCCTTATTCTGTAACTATGGGCAGAATTTTCAGGTTGGCGAGCGGGAGCAGGGCCCGAGCCAGCTGTACGCCCACCGAACTGTCAAAGGCCTATTAAGGCCTGTTAAAAACTAATTAAAATAGTTAAATGAGCTGCCCATCCAACCTTAATGTTGGCGGGCAGGCGAAGAGCCCAGGCAGCCTTCACATTTTTCATGGAACCTCATCTACAGGCGGGAAGAGGTTTCATGAAGCTTTTATAAATTAAATAAAGTTTATCATTAATGTTCCTTGACATGTCCCGGCTCAGACGCTGTCACATGAGGGGACATGTCCTAAAATATTTTCTTTCCTTTATTTAGCTTTTAGAAACTTTAACTAATCTTCCTGAGGCACCTGCATGCCTTGGGGAGAATTCTGTGCTCTTTCAACCACATATGTGAAAAAACACAGGCCCCGACTCAGGGAATCCACCCTGCTCGCACGGGAGCACACAGTGATTCCGGGTGTGCGTCACGCTGGGCGGACTTTAATTGCCCCGCCCATGTAAAATGGCGGCACAGACCCAATCGGGGGCGCCGATTCGGTTTACGCCCGCCCCGCACAACCCCCTGACGGGGGAAAATTCTGCCCTTATGTCCCCAATACCTTGAGTTCCTATCTTGTGCAATAACCTTTTATGTGGCACCTTATCGAATGCCTTCTGGAAATCCAAATACATTACATCTACCATTCCCCTTTAATGGCTCTTTCTTCATAGCTCTTATTTAAGTTGACACTGGTTTGACACCCAAGCTGTTTGCCCTCAAACTGAATTTGAAGTTCTACCATGTTGTGATTGCCACCCTTAGACGATCCTAAACTACAATTCCTTTCATTAATCCCACCTCATTACACATTACTAGGTCTAAATTAGCCTGTTCCCGGGTAGGTTCTGCAATGTAATGCTCTAAGAAACAAACTGATGCACTCCACAAATTCTTCTTCCATGTTACCCCTGCCAATCTGATTTCTCCAGTCAATATGCAGATTAAAATCATCCATGACAATTGTAGCACCCTTCTTACATGCCATCATTATTTCCCAATTTATACTTTGCCCTACAGGACGCCAACTCTTCAGGGGCCTATAGATAACTCCCAACGATAACTTCTTCCCCTTCCTATCCCTTATTACCACCCAAACTGATACCACATCATGATCTACTGCACCTATATCACTACTCACCACTGCATTGATACCTTCCTTTATTAACAAAGCTACCCCACCTCCTTTTCCTGTTTGCCTATTTTTCTGGAACATCGAATAACCTTGAACATTGAGTTCCCAGTCTTGGTCACCCTGCATCCACATCTCTCTAATAGCTATCAAGTCATATTCATTTATTTCTAGTCATACTGTCAACTCATATATCTTGTTACAAATGCTGTGTGCATTCAGATAAAAAGCCTTAACCTTTGATTTTTTACCATCTTTACTTATTCTGATTCTTATTTCTGCTGCTTATATTTTCTGTCCATTCCTGTCACACTTTGATTATCGTTTGCCTCTTTACTAACCTACACCTCTGCTCTCTTGTTTTAAACTTCCCTTCAATTGAACCCTCCTCCCACTAATTATCTACAAACCTAGTTATACGATTCACCAGGACACTGGTCCCTGCATTGTTCAAATGAATTCTGTCCCAACGGAACAGTTTTCTCCTTCCCCAGTACTGGTGCCAGTGCCCTATGAATCGGAACCCATTTAGCAAACACCAATCTTTGAACTATGTATTTACCTCTCTAATCTTATTTGCCCTATGCCAATTTGCACATGGTTCAGGTAGTAATCTGGAGATTATTACTTTTGTGGTTCTGCTTTTTAATTTAGCCCCAAGCTGGTCATAGACCCTCAGCAGAACTTCTTTCCAAGTCCTACCTTTGTCATTGGTATCTAAGTGGACCACGACAACTGGATCCAACCCCTCCCACTCCAAGTTCATCTCCAGCCCCGAAGAGAAGTCCTTAACCTTGACACCAGGTAGGCAACACAGCTTTCAGGATTCTCTGTCTTTGCTGTAGAGAACGATAATTATTTCCCCTAACTATGCTATCCCCTATCACTACTACACTTCTCTTTTCTCCCCCCACTTGAATGGCACTCTGTACCACAGTGCTGTGGTCAGTTTGCTCATCCTCCCTGCGGTCTGTGCCCTCATCCATACCGGGAGCAAGAACCTCGTACTTATTGGACAAGGGCATCAGCTGAGGCTCCTCCAAAGCTAAATTCTGGATCCCCATACCTGCCTCACTCGTAGTCACACCCTCCTGTACCTGACCACGGTCCAAATTTGATGTAATTAATCTAGGGGGTGTGACTGTCTCCTGAAACACAGTGTCGAGGTAACTCTCCCCCTTCCTGATGTCTCACAGTGTCCGCAGCTCAGACTTCAGCTCATCAACTCAAGCAGCCAATACTTGCTGCAGATGTAGTCAGGGTGGATCGCACCAGACTCCACCAGTCCCAAATACTACAGCTGCAACACATCACCTGCCCAGCCATCTCTATTCTATTTAATTAATTATGATGTTAAATATTTTAAAAGTGAATTTCTTAACTGTACTCTTCAGTCATAAAGCGAGTGAACTGTAATAATGTCTCCTGATTTAAACCACTTGATCAACCAAAAGAAATATGGAAGAGGTACCCGCCAATCATCTACCTGTTTTCCTTTGTTGCCACGCTTTAGCTCTGACGGTTAGAAACAGGTTGAAGGAGCTCTCTACCCCCGGTTTTTATCTCCCGCTGCCAATGTCCTTCTCATGCAGGTCTGCTCTCTAGGTGCTGCTGTCTAGCTGGCTTGTGGTCTTCCTCTCTCACTCTCCTCAGTTCAATCCTTCAGATGATTTCCTAATACGTGTGGAACGTCACAGCTCCACAATTTCAAATTATTTGTCAGGAACCTCCTTTTCCAGAGGTGCCTGAACATCAGGTGCTTTGGTGGGCACTTGCAGTTCTGTATCCTCAACTCTTACAGGAACATCAGACATGTCAGTCCTGGGTTGAGTATCCTTAACAAGAGACTCAGACCCAGTCATGATCACTGGTGGAACCAAATCTTGGTGGTTTATCTCTCTCTTAAATGGTCCACATGTTTACAGATGATCTGGTCTTCCACCTCCACGTGGTAAGGTAGAGGTCCAGTCACAGCATTTATTTCAGCCGGTAACCACTTTGGTCCTTCCCTGAAGCTTTTTACCGGTTCGCCCACGGTAAACTTCCTTTCACAACTATGCCAGTCCTGTCTAGTTTTCTGGCTTCCCTGACTCCTTTCCACCTTCCCCTCTAAATTTGGCATTATTAAGCTCAATCTTGTCCTGAGACAGTGCTTAAATAGTAACTCTGCAGGTGTGGCATCTTTATTGTATGAGGGGTAGTCATGTAATGAAAAAGAAAGCGCGCTAGCTTGGTCACCAAAGAATCGCCAGTTAGTTTTTTCATGCCTGCTTTGAACGTTTGAACTGCCCTTTCGGCCAGTCCATTTGAGGAAGGGTGGAACGGTGCAGTTTTCACATGAGTGATACCGTTGAGGCTGATAAACTGTTGAAACTCAGAACTCATAAATGCCATGCCATTATCGGAAACAACTACTTCTGGTAGTCTGTGAATGGCAAAACTCTGCCATAGTTTCTCAATTGTAGCGGCTGATGTTGGTGACTTCACCTCATATACATCCAACCATTTTGAATGGAGATCGATAATGAGCAGAAACATTGTTCCCAGGACAGGTCCAATGTAGTCAATGTGTAACCACACCCAGGATCTACCTGGCCACTCCCATGGGTGTAACCATGCTGTCACTGGCAACTTTTGCAGTTGTTGTCATTGCACACAGTGCTTTACTAAACTCTTAATTTTGCCATCCACACCAGGCCACCGCAGCTGTGTGCTAGGTCTTCATTCAGGAAATTCCTGGATGGGCACTGAATAGTTTAATTTAAAGTAGCTCCCTTCCCTTTGGAAGAACTATCACTCGTGATCCTCGCAGTAAGATGCCATCCTGGCTGGTTATTTTATGTCTTCTGTTGAAGTGCGGTTTCATTTCATCAGATATGGGCTCCTACGACCAACCCATGTTGTGCTTGTTATCGTACCTGAGATAGGACTGGGTCCCAACTTGCCCAGTCTCTGATTTGTCGAGCACATACCGGCAAGGGATATAAGAAATTTAACAGGAAAACAAGTTCCTGTGGAACTGGGACATGCTCATTATTTTTTTGTGAAGGCAAATGACTAAAGGCATCGGCTTTTGCAATTTGATTGCCAGGTCTATGTACGAAAGTGTATTTGTGTGCTGCCAGAATTAAGGCCCATTGCTGTATTCTTACTAAGGCTATGGGTGGTATAACTTTGTCCTCACTGAACAATCCTAGCAATGGTTTGTGGTCTGAAACAATTGTAAAATGGTGACTGTGTACATAGTAGTGCAATTACTGACACCAAAGATGATGGACAGGCCTTATTTTCCTATCTGAAAGTATCCCTTTTCTGCTGTGGTAAGCATTCTTCATACATAACCTATTGGCTGTTCCGTGCCGTCTATCCAACCAATGAGAGAGCACTGCTCTGTAGGGAGGAGCATCACATGTCAGCACCAATTCTTTTTTTTGGTCATAGTGAACTAATTGCTTTTGAATCTCTTACAGCACTTTCCATGGCCAGCGCTATCTCTAATGCCTTCTTGAAATCCAGATTCACTTTGGACAATAATCTTTTTTGAATTGTGTCCTCTTTCACACCACACACTAAACGATCTCTGAACATATTGTTCAGAGTCATATCAAATTCACAATGTTCCATTAACTGCTTCAAATTTGCCACGTGGCATGCAATTGCCTCACCTGGTGCTCTATTTCACGAATTAAACATGAATATCTGCGTCGTGACTGAGGGCTTGGGTTAAGGTCCACCAATTCATCGAAATTCTTCGAATCTGGGGCATTGGGTGCCATCAAACTTCAAATCAGACTGTAGGTGTTACTCCAACAAGTACTCAAGAGGATCGCTCGCCTCTTCTCTTCCCCCGTAATTTTGTTCGTTTGAGAAAAGAAAGTAAGGCATTCTATGTATTGAGACAAATTATCTGTGGCTGGTTAAAAAGGATCAATTCTGCCAAAGTGTGGCATTTTAAGAGAGGATAATTTCTTCAATTCTAACAGAGCTTGCTACTTACAATCACTGGTTGAGGTACAGTGCCGATTTCTTTTTAACTTGATTTCTTCTGTTCAATCCTATCCCATCCTCATCGTCAGTTTGTTGTAGGGTGGCCGAGTTGTACTATTAGTGATAGAGTTGAGTTTAGTATTAGTGATAGACACTTCTTGAGCGGAAACATTAAAGACAGAATCTTCTGCCTGCCAGGCGGGCAGGTTGGGAGCGGGCGCGGGCAGGCATGGAGACGATCGCCACTTGTAATCGGCTACGTGCTGCCAATTTACATGGGCAGGCCAATTAAGGTGCACCCGGTAGTGCTCAGCTTTACCTGTGCAGGCGGGGGGAGGAGGGAGAGTCAGGGTCTGCGGTTTTTCACGCGTGTGCGTGAAAGGGCACAGAAATCTCCCTGAGGCACAGAGCTGCCACGAGGAGATTAAGTTCACACTGAAATTCTGAAACAAAGAAAAATTAAAATTATTCAGACATGTCCCCTCATGTGACAGTGTCACATGAGCTGGGACATATTTTTGAATTGAGCAAAATGCATTTATTCATTTAATGAAACATTCATGAAACCTCATCCTGCTGCTGGGCTATTCACCTGGCCGCCAACCTTAAGGATGGACAGGCAGCTGAAGCAGAATTGCCTACATTGATTTATTAATGGCCTTAACAGGCCTTTGACAGTTCAGCGGGTGTGTAGCTGCCTTTGGTACGCGCCCACCGAATGGAAGCTTGGAATGACGCATGGTGACGTCAAGATGCATGCCTGATGTCACCGTGCATCATTTTACGTGTTAGCATGTTCCCGCACACTGATAGGAAGATTGTCCCCTAAGTTTATTTACAATATACTCAGCAGCAACGACACGTGTGCTTTCAACTCCAACTCTATCTCTATACTGACTGCTGAGGTAGCCTGCGCTACTATCCTATTGGTTACTACAGATCATGTGATCTAACAAGTATTATTCTTAAAAGTAGATTAGACACTAAATAAAACCATAATAACTACAGTACCATTTGCTAGTTACTGCAAACTCTGTTTATAGGACAATTTTAGATGATGGAATTTCTCGACTGGAGAGTAATTGGAAAGTTATGCCCGATTTACACTCAGTTGAATGCCTATTTTGCCAATGACAACTCACACTGAAGTTTCCTGCAGAAGCAATTACATTGTACTGGAGTGTAAAAAGTCATCATGATTTAAGTATAATGGAAATTCCCTCCATTGTTGTCTGGATTTGTCAAATATATATTTTTATTTTGAGAAAGTAAAGTCACAGCTAGTTAGGTACAGGTTGTACCTGGTTGACAATAAATACATAATGGCCTGAAAAGTTTCTGAGGTGCCGACCGAATGTGTCCACTGTTAGTCCGAGTAAACCTGCAAATCGTTGGAATTATGAGATGGAAGCGACACATTACCGTCTACAGGGCATCTGGGATCTCAGGCAACAACTGTGCATCTCCTTACCAAATCAGACTGAAGTATTGTGAACTGAACAGTGCAAGGTCTGAACAAGGAAGTGTAACTTAGAGCAGGTGAATTCAATGTCAAGTCAGCTACAGACGGACAAATAAAAAAAGAATGGATTAAGAGAAAGGGTGAGAAAGAGACAGAAAGAAAAAGTAAAATAAGAAATTGTATTCTCTAATAATAAGTAAATAAGAAAGAATGTGACTCCACAATTACTATGGATAATTTTCAGTGCCATAGATGTTGACTAGCAGAAATTAAAACCTTGTCATGAAAAGTATATTTGAAATGACGACAACTTCCTATGGCCAGTTTTCTTCCTATCTACTGTGCAAGTACAGCAAATTCACACCGCTCAATGCGTTTGAATGATGAGACAGAAAACAGCATGCTGTTTTTGTACCGCTTGACAGCAGAGTGCCACAACTGGGACAGCAATGTTTCATTTGATTATGTAACTGCCCTCACCCGAATTTGCTGTGGCATTTGCACATTATTAATAGTCAACATTATTAGCCTCACAGTTATTTTGAGAACAATTTTGAGGGCTTTAAAATGCTTCATTCATTAACCAATTGGCATGTATTAAGTAGCTGTTCATCTGCTACTCAAATACATGCCACACTATATTTGATATTCCAATGTAATTTTCACCTTAAGTTAGCCAATTGTGGGCTATTTTATTGTGATCCATGTGTTTAAAGCTATGCAGTTCCCTCTATTTCATAATGTTTGTTCAAAGGTTTGAAACCTGCTCAAATTCCCTCCCCTAGTAAGCTATTCTAACTGTTGTGCTGGAGCTGGTAATAAAATTGCACCATCACTGAACAGGTTATTGATCTGAATTTAATACTTGCATCTCTACAAATTGTTCTTTGATTATCATTCTATGAATTCATTTTAAACTTAATTTCACAAGTATGGGATAAAGAAGATTTGGGCTGCCAAATTCTGGTAACTTGCTGGACTGAGTAACAGCAACCTATTGAGAAGGCATTACAGCCATTTCTGTAACTAAGCCATAATTAAATCAGATAGAATGATTTTGAAAGGCTCCCAATTCACAATTACAAGAAAATGAATGTGGCTATTATGAAAGCAATACAACATGAAGTAGTGCACTGTTACAATGGTAACTCAGTAATGTGCACAGATTTTAAAGTTTTGGCAGGTAATCAAAGTTAGTTGTCAAGGAGGAATATTTTCTTAGATTTTCAATTACTCTACAATGCATCAATTGGAGTGGTTGCAAACTAGATGAGTCCGCTGGCTTAAATGTTTAAGTTCTTTAAGGTTGTAAGTGAAAATCTCTGGTATATCTGTTGCATCCCAGCCAACTGACATAAAGTGACTACACTTATCTAGAATTCCTACTAAAGTTAGGTTCTTAAAATTTTAATGAAGAGAAAGCTGATTATCTCATTTCCTTCCATTTGGCACCTTGCTCTTTCATGGAGTGATTTTTTTTTTTCACTCAGCTTCAAAGTGATCATTGATTATCAAAAGCAAACACCAAGATGCTCTGCTGGCATTCATGTCATGACCACATTCAAATCAAAGGTACACTAAACAAGATATATTGGTGTCTAAGACATGAGTACACTAATCTGCCCATTAGAAATAATTTTAAAAGTCTCTCCCATGAATTTATTTTTCAAAACATTTAACAAAATGTTCTTTAAATAGTTTTCAGGAAACTAGATTCTGGTTATAGCCATCTGAATTCCACTGTGTTTGCTTTGACGGGGACATAAATCCAGAGGATGCCTGTGCACTAAAAGTCGTGGGGAAAATTTACACTTGTTCTGAAACTGCTCAACTGCCGGAAGTTTGAGTTGTACACTATTTTTCTAGATGAGCGGCAGGGCTGTGCTGAGTAGCGGTGGAGGATCTGGACAAACTCTTTTACGCTCATTTTAATTAGGATGACGAGTGACATTAACTACAAGAATTCACAAGTGTCCATCTTAAAGGGCACAACCAATAAATTGTAAATTATAAATAGGCTAATTGAAATTTAATAAGTTAAACTAAAATTATGTCTCAGTGTCGATGATGTCGCTCCAGTGCCCACTGATAGTTGAAAGCCTCAAGCAGACCAATAATCACCATGTCTTCACTCTCCAGGGACACCCAAACATTAACGTACCTGCGGAAGGGAGGTAAGGAGTTGAGCTGAACAATCAATTCAACCGCAAACTGCCTGGACCTGCAGTTAGCCACCTTGGCCAGGCCTAGGAGCAATTTTACAAGAAGCTCCTCCAACTTGCCTGCTCCCATCCATACTGGATGGCCAAAGAACAGGAGTGTGTGACTTAAGTGCAGGCAAATGTTGAAGAGCAACCCCTTCAAATTGTGGAAGGTGGGTAAGGCTCTGACCAAAGGTTTAAGAGAGCCAGAGGTAAAAGATTGAGGAATTCAGAAGTGAGGTAAGACTGATGGCCCATGACATCATAGTAACAATTAACATCAAGGAACTCGAGCAAAATTGAAGTCAATAGGAATTAGGGAAAACTCTCTGCTGGTTGGACTCATACCAAGCAGAAAGGAAGATGGTTGTAGTTGTTGGAGGCCAATCAACTCAACCCCAAGACATCACTTCAGGAGTTCCTCAGGGTAGTGTCGTAGGCCCAACCATCTTCAGCTACTTCATCAATGACCATCATAAGGTCAAAGTGGGGCTGTTTGTTGATGACTGCACAATGATGAATTGTACTGTTTGGAACTCCTCAAATACTGAAGCAGTCATGTCCATATGTAACAAGACCTAGATAACATTCAGGCTTGGGCTGATAAATGGCAAGCAACATTTGTACCATGCAAGCACTGGGCAATAAATGATTATTTCCAATAAAAGAAAATCTAACTATTGCCACTTCATGGGCAGAATTGTGCTCTCGTCGGTCGGCATGGCGGGCAGGCCTGGGAGCGGCTGTGAAAGCAACCACCACCCGTGATCGGGGCCTGACCACAATTTTACACTGGCAGACCAATGAGGGCCCACCCAGCATGAAATGCGCGCTGCAGCACTCAGCACTGCCTGTGTGGGGGAGGGGAGGAGGATGAGTGTGGAAGTTCGCACATGTGTGCGGATGTGTGCACAAAACTGCCTCAGGGAGATGAAGATTTTAGAAAACAAAAAAGAAAGATTTTAAAAATGGTAACTCTGTCACATGAGCAGGGACATGTTAGAAATGAGTTTGAAAATTTTAAAAAAATTTTTAATGACTGACCAAAACATCATCCTACTCGTGGATGAGGTTTCGCAAAGAATTCAAAGGCTGCTTGGCCTTTTTGCCTGCCCCTCAACCGTAAGGTTGGACGGGCAGTGAAAAACTTTATTCAATTAGATCTTCAATGGCCTTAATAAGCCTGTCAATGGTCAGCAGGTGCGCTGCCGATTCCTGCCTGCACCCGCCCGACCGAAATATTGTGCGAGTGCGCAATGATGTCGGGACACTCGCCAACATCACCACATGTCATTTTACGCTTGTCGGGTCAGGCACACACCCACCCGATGAATGCAATATTCTGCTCCATGTTCAACAGAATTGTCAGTAATGAACCCCCCTACAATCAATATCCTGGGGTTACTATTAACCAGAATTTTAACTGGACCAGCCATGTAAATATTTTGATTATACAGCAGGCCAATGGTTGGGAATTCTCTGGTGAATGACTCATCACTCAATTTCCCGAAACCTGCCTATGTACAAGGCAGAAGTCAAGACTATGATGGAATACTCTCCACTTAACTGGATGAGTACAGCTCCAACAAAACTGAAGAAACACGAAATCATCCAGGACAAAGCAGCCCAATTACTTGGCACCTCATCCACTACCTTAAACATTCACTCCTCCATCACCAGCATATTGTGCAGCAGTGTCTACAATCTACAAGATGCACTGCAGCAAACCACCAAGACTCCTCTACGGCATCTTCCAAACACTTGACCATTAACGCTTGGAGAAACAAGGACAGATGCATGGGAACACCACCTCCTGCAAATTCCCCTTCAAGTCATGCACCATCTTGACTTGAAACTATGCTTCCATCTCTTCATCACAGGATCAAAATCCAGACTCCCTCTCTAGCAGCACTGTGGGTGCATCTACAGTGCTTCAAGAAGGCAGCTCATCACCGCCTTCTCAAGAGAAACTAGGGGCAGGCTATAAAAGACCTTGCCAATGAGACTCACATCCCATGAACAAATTTTTTTTTTTTAATTGAGCATATCCCCAGAATGGTCATAAGTCAATTATTCCCCAACTCCCAAGATTGTTTATGCCACAAATCAGCATTGTATCCGATTATGCTTTCAATTGATATGAAGTTCCAGGCCCATGTGCACAGTATTAAATATCTGTGCTCCTTTCTTCAAAGTAATTCATAAGGTATACAAAGAAATATGAAATACTAGTGTTT
This sequence comes from Carcharodon carcharias, assembly GCF_017639515.1. Lineage (NCBI taxonomy): Eukaryota > Metazoa > Chordata > Chondrichthyes > Lamniformes > Lamnidae > Carcharodon > Carcharodon carcharias. The sequence continues at coordinate 59,858,723 of NC_054474.1, forward strand.
TTTTCTTATAGCTTTCAAAACTAAACCGCTCCAACAAAACTGAAGAAACACTAAAACATCCAGGACTGAATCCTAAAGATTTGCAGTATTCCGTTCAGCATTACACCTTATAGATGTTGTTTTAGTTATAAGGCCCAGTTTCTAAGATTAAATTCATTTACACTGTGGCTCAGTGGGTAGCCCACTCACCTTTCAATCAGAAGGCTGATAGTTCTAATCCCACTCCAGAGATTTGAACACAATTAACTTGGGCTGACATTTCAGTGCCATATTAAGAGTACTGCACTGGGAGAGGTGCTGTCTTTTATATGAGATGTTAAACCGAGACCCTATATGCTCTCCCAGGTGGATGTAAAAGTTGCTATGGCAGTATTTCAAAGAAGAACAGGGGGGTTATACCTAGTGTCCTGGCTAATATTTATCCCTCGATCAATATCAGTAAATAAAACTGATCATCATCACTGAAGTATAAAAGGTTAATGTTAAATATGTAATCCACAACGTCAGTGATGTAAGATCACATGATGACAGAGCATGGAGAGAGATGGTTCCATGTAGAACGTCATGTAGAGATTACCTTGTAAATACTTAGCATAATGTCATGGGCGGAATTTTCCATTCTGGATACTAAGTACAATGGCAGGTGGGAAAGTCAGCGTGATTCCCGCTGGGTGGCGAGGTTTATCCACCCGATTTTCCACTTTTCAGCTCATTAATTATGCATCAACAAGGAGCTCGTCAAACCTTGTGACAGGGAGATCATCCATCCACCCGGCCGTTATCTCATGGTCCTGGTGCCATATTTAAACAGCCTGAGGGCAGACATTCACTCACTGCAGGCCAGGTGTATCGTGAACTTCTGCATCACCATGGCGCCCAAATGTACCAAGCCCTTGGCTCCATGGTTCAGTGAGGCCTCCCTGGGGATTCTCCTCCAGGCTATCCAGGAAAGGCGAGAGGTCCTCTTTCTGAGGGATGGGAGAAGGACGTCCTCCCACCTCACCATGCCAGCCTGAGAGGATGTCGCCAGGGTGGTCAGTGCCCTTCACCAGCAGAAAAGGACTGTCCTGAAGTGCAGGAAAGGGATAAATGATCTCATGTGCTCCACCAGGGTAAGTGAAACTGCTACTCACTCTAAACTTACACTCTTATAAGGGCATTGGGCAGTCTAAGGGTTAGAGTCCACAGGGATGTCACACACAACCAGCAGATGGGATATCAGCCACTTCCTTTAAAACACTTGGATGCAGGCCATCAGGTCCTGGCAACTTATCTGCCTTTAGTCCCATTAGTTTGTCAAATACTTTGTCCCTTGAGATAAAGGCTGTTACAAGATCTTTCCTCCCATTAGCTCCTTACTTATCTGGTGTCTTTTGAATGTTTATAGTCGCCTCCATTGTGAAGACCGATATAAAATATTGGTTTAAATTATCTGCCATTTCCCTGTTCCCCATTATCAATTATCCAGTTGCATCCTCCACGCTCACTTTAGCTACTCTATTTCTTTTAATATACCCACAGAGGCTCTTGCTATTTGTTTTTATATTTCTTGCCAATTTATTTTCATAATCAATTTTCTCCTTTCTTATTAACTTTTTAGTCATCTGTTGCTGGTTCCTAAAAAAATTCCCAATCCTTGGCCTACCATGAGTTTTCACCACTTTGTATGCCTTAGTTTTTGATTGGATACTCTCCTTAACCGCCTTTGTTAACCATGGGTGATTCATCCTTCTCATCAAAGTCCTTCTATTTGACCGGGATAAATATTTTCTGAGTGTTATTAAAAAGCTGCTTAAATGTCTGCCACTGCTCATCCATTGATCTTCGTCTTAGTCTATTTTCCCGGCCCGCTTTAAACAACTCTTTCTTCATACCTCTGTAATTGCCCTTACTTAAGTTGAGGTCACTGGTTTGAGACCCGGGTTGCTCACTCTCAAACTGAATTTGAAATTCTACCATGTTGGGATTGCTACCCTCTAAAGGATTCTTAACTACGAGATCTTTTATTAATCCTATCTCATTACACATTACTAGATCTAAAATAGCCTGTTCCCGGATAGGTTCTGCAACATATTGCTCTAAGAAACAATCCCTGATGCACTCTACAAATTCATCTTCCATGTTACCCCTGCCAATCTGATTTCTCCAGTCAATATGCAGATTAAAATTACCCATGACAATTGTAGCACCCTTCTTACACACCGCCATTATTTCCTGATTTATGTTTTGTCTACAGTGAGGCAACTCTTCGGGGCCTATAGACAACTCCCACCCGTGACTTCTTCCCCTTGATATTCCTTATCTCTACCCAAACAGATTCCACATCACGATCTATGGCACCTATATCACTACTCACCACAACACTGATGCCTTCCTTTATTAACAAAGCTACCCCACCTCCTTTTCCTGCTTGCCTATTTTTCCAGAACGTTGAATAAATTTGAATATTGAGTTCACAGTCTTGGTCAACCTGCAACCACATCTCTGTAATAGCTATCAAGGCATATCCATATATTTCTATTTGTGTCATCAACTCATCTATCTTGTTACAAATGTCGCATGCATTCAGATAAAGAGCCTTAAGCTTCAGCTTTTTACCATTATTACTCATTCTGGTTCTAATTTCTGCTACACTCATCTGCTTATATTTACTGACCCTTCCTGTCACACTATGATTATTGTTTGCCTCTTCACTACCCTGCATATCTGCTTTCTTGTTTATTTTTGATTTTTTAAACTTCCCTTCAACTGAACCCTCCCCCCAACTAATTAATTTAAAGTCCTATCCACAAACCTAGTTACTCGATTCAACAGGATACTGGTGCCAGCATGGTTCAAATGAAGTCTGTCCCAATGGAACTGCTCTCTCCTTCCCCAGTACTGGTGCCAATGCCCCATGAATCAGAACCCATTTCTCCCACACGAATCTTTGAACCACTTATTTATCTCTCTAATCTTATTTACCCTATGCCAATTTGTACATGGTTCAGGTAGCAATCTGGAGATTAGTTTTGTGGCTCTGCTTTTTAATTTAGCCCCAAACTGCTCATAATCCCTCAGCAGAACTTCTTTCCCAGTCCTACCTTTGTCATTGGTATCTACGTGGACCACAACAACTGGATCCAACCCCTCCCACTCCAAGTTCATCTCCAGCTCAAAAGAGAAGTCCATAACCTTGACAGCAGGTAGGCAGCACAGCCTTCAGGACTCTCTGTCTTTGCTGCAGAAGACAGTATCTATTCCCCTAACTATGCTATCTCTATTACTACTACATTTCTCTTTATTCCCCCCACTTGAATGGTGCTCGGTACCACAGTGCTGTGGTCAGTTTGCTCATCCTCCCTGCAATCTATGCACTCATCCACACCAGGAGCAAGAACCTTGTACCTACTGGACAAGGGCACCAGCTGAGGCTCCTCCAAAGCTAAATTCTGGATCCCAAAACTGCCTCACTCACAGTCACACCCTTCTGTCCCTGACCACGGACCAAATTTGACGTAATTAATCTAAGGGGTGTGACTGTCTCCTGAAACAGGTGTCCAGGTAACTCTCCCCCTCCCTGATGTGTTCACATTTCGGATTCCAGCTTGTCAACTTCGAGCTGAAGTTCCTCGAGCAGCCAACACTTACTGCAGTTGTGGTCACCGTGGATCACACCACATCCACCAACATCCCACATACTACAGCTGCAACACATCGCCTGCCCAGCCATCTCCATTCTATTTAATTATTTAATTTGGGTGTTAAGTATTTTAAAAGTGAATTTCTTAACTGTACTCTTCAGCTGTAAAGTGAGTGTTGGTCCTCTAGAAAGTGTCAGTGGGGAGATAATAGTAGATAATAAGGAAATGATGGAAGTGATGAACAAATATTTTGCATTTGTGTTCACTATAGAGGATACAAAAAACATGACAGTAATAGCTGCAAATCAGGAGGTGAACGGGAGAAAGGAACTTGGTGAAATTGAAATCACTAGGGAAATGGTACTGAGCAAATTAATGGAGGTGCAGGCTGGCAATTGTCTGGGTCCCAATGGGCTACATCCTAGGGTCTTAAATGAGGTGACTAATGAGGTAGTCGATGCACTAGTGTTAATTTTCCAAAATTCGCTAGATTATGGTAAGATTCCATCAGATTGAAAAGTAGCAATATATAACCCCTCTATTCAAGAAGGGAGGGAGGCAGAAAACAGGAAACTATAGGCCAGTTAGCTTGATGTCTGTCATGGGGAAGTTATTAGAATCAATCATTAAGATGGTTATAGCTGGACACTTAGAAGAGATCAAGGCAATCGAGAAAAGTCAGCATGGTTTTTTGAAGGGAAAATAATGATTAACCAATTTATTGGAGTTTTTTGAAGGAGTAACATGCTCAGTGGATAAAGGGTAGCCTGTGGATGTCCTGTACTTGGATTTCCAGAAGGCATTTGATAAGGTCCCACATCAAAGTTTATTATGGAAAATAAACATGCATGCTGTAGGGGGTAATATATTAGCATGAATAGAAGATTGGCTGGCTGGCAGGCAGAAAGCAGAGAGTATGCATAAATGGGTCTTTTTCTGATTGGCAAAATGTGACAAGTGGAGTCCCACAGGGGTCTGTGCTGGGACCTCAACTTCTTACAATTTACATCAATGACTTAGATGAGGGGAATGAAGTCATTGTAGCTAAATTTGCAGATGACACAAAAATAAGTAGGAAAGCATGTTGTGAAGAGGACATAACGATGTTGTAGAGGGATATAGATAGGTTGAGCGAGTGGGCAAAGATCTGGCAAATGGAGTTTAATGTGGGATAATGTGAAGTTGTTCACTTTGGCAAGAAGGACAAAAAAGCAGAGTATTACTTAAGTGGAGAACGGCTGCATAATTCTGAGGCTCAGAGGGATCTGGGTGTTCTAGTACATAAGTCACAAAAAGTTAGTATGAAGGTACAGAAAGTAATAAAGATGGCTAATGGAATGCTATCCTTTATTACGAGAGGGATTGAACATAAAAGTAAGTGTGTTATGCTTCAGTTATACAGGGCATTGGTGAGACTGCACCTCGAAATCTGTGTGCAGTTTTGGTCTCCTTATTTAGGGAAGGATATAAATACATTGGACATGGTTCATAGGGGTTTACTAGGTTAATACCCAGAATGAGTGGGTTGTCTTATGAGGGAAAATTGGACAGACTGAGCTTGTTTCCACTGGAATTTAGCAGACTGAGGGGTGATTTGATTGAAGTATACAAGATCCTGAATGGCCTTGACAAGGTGGACGTCAAAAGGATGTTTCCTCTTGTGGTGAGTCTAGAACTAGGGGGCACTGTTTTAAAATCAGGGGTCGCCCTTATAGGACAGAGATGAGGAGAATTTTTTTCTCTCAGAGGGTTGTGCAACTTTGGAACACTCTGCCTCAGAAGCTGGTGGAGGCAGGGTCATTGAATATTTTCAGGCAGAGGTAAATAGATTCTTGTTAGGCAAGGGAATCGAATGTTATCGGAGGTAGGTCAGAATGTGGAAATCGAAACACAAGAAAATCAGCCATGATTTTATTGAATGGCAGAGCAGGCTCGAAGGGCCGAATGGTCTACTGTTGTTCCTATTTCTTATGTTATAATGTTCTTATAAAAATGGTGCTGCTGACCATCATCCTTGAGACCAACTTCCAACCTCTCCCTGTCAACCACCAAGTTCCTTCCATCTTCCTCCATAATCACTTCCTCCTAACTCCCCTTCCTCCTATCATTATCCAGCCAACCCCTGTTACCCTTGACCCCTTCATTGTCCATGTGGATATTCCTGTTCTCCCCCCATGAACCCTTTGATGTTGATGTCCCCATGCCTTTTGTCAACCTGAGCCATCCACTTCTCAAGCGCACATGCACCTTGACTTTTCGAGACACCCCACCCGACCCCATGAGACCATCCAAAACACCCCCATGATTTTTCAGCTGCATCCCCTGAACGTTACTGTGCTTTCTGCCTCACAATATTATGACTCAGACCCCAGGATCAAATGCCTTAGGTGACTGACATTGCTGTGCACACCATACTGTGCATGACCATCACTGCACAGAGAGGCTAAGACCGGGACCAAGACATACGTACCATGCAGAGCCCTGAAACATGGCCCACATGGCCCTAGGACAGTCTCTTCAATATGCCCCCGACAACATGGCCTCAACCCTAGGGCACTCGCTTCAATATGCCCCCAAAGGCATGGCCTCAGTCTCAGAATAGTCTCTGACTCTTCCTTGGACAGTTTTATAATTCTTACCCCAGGACAGCCTTTCATTACTCTATTCTGTTCCTTGGCCATCCCCTAGTCCTGCCTCTGTCTCCCTGCTCCCCTCCTGTGTTCCACAACCTCCCTCCAGCCCTGCCCCGATCTCCCCCCTCCCCTCCCATGTTCTATACCCCTCTCACTCCCATGTTGTGAGACAAGCATCTGAAATCTCACAGCAATGCTCTTAAGGCAGGCAAAAGCAGTGTCTATTGGCCTCGAAGTCTTGATGAAATAAAGCTCTCTAGGTGCACGCCACTTATATACAGTCGGGAAACAGGCTGTTCTAATTATCTGCTGGCAGGGCACTTAATTTAGACAGGGAGCGCAATTCCGGTGAGTTAGCCTTTTAATGAGCATTCATGAGTTGTAAAGTAATGCAAATGTGATTCCCAACATAGATCAACAGGAAACTTTAATCCACCATCAAAATCAGGAAAACAAAATTCCAAACTAATTTCCTGCCGGCAGGACATTGACTTTTTCCATCACATGAAATTTAGCACCCCCGCCTGCCATGATTCCTGCAGCTGGCAGGAGCAGAAAATTCCACCCACAGAGTTTTCCAGCAGTATCACCTCCAGCCTTATCTGTGAGTCCAGGGCCATGCCTACCACATACAAGACCAAAAACAACAACAAGAGAATAAATTTGTTGTTTTGGGGCAAAAACAAAAAATGCTGGAAAAGCTCAGTAGGTCTTACAGCATCTGTGGAGAGAAAGACAAAGTTAACATTTCAAGTCCATACAAAGTCTTCAGAGCTAAAGAGAAGTAAAAATGTGGTGAAATGTATACTGTTTAAGGAGGTGGAGCAGGTGAAGCTGGATAGAAAGCCAGCAATAGTTGGGGGCAAAGAAGAGATCGCCAAAGATATCATAAACAAAAGATCAAAGGGGTGTTAATGATGGTGGTATTGGCTAAAGGAGGTGCTGATGGTGACATTAAAGTCAGAAAGCAGAATGTGATAATAGCCTGGCAAGGGTAAGCACTCTGGAAAGAACAACATGAGCAAGTAACAGGTGGCCCTAGTGGGTGGGGCGGGGGGAGACAGTGGTGGGAAAAAAGATCAAAAATAAGCTAAAAGGTGGGGATAAAACAATGAATAAAAAATGAAAAAAAATATTTTAAAAATAATAATAAAAATAAGCGGAAAAAGAAATAAATAAAAAATAAAAATGAATATTGACAGAAGGAGATAAAAGAGGGGTAAGGATGGAGGAGAGAGTTCATGGTCTGAAGCTGTTGAACTCAATGTTAAGTCCAGAAGGCTGTAAAGTGCCTATTTGAAAGATGAGGTGCTGTTCCTCCAGTTTGATTTGAGTTTCACTGGAACATTGCAGCAGGCCAAGGACAGACATTTGGGCTTGGGAGCAGGATGGTGTGTTGGAATGGCAAGCGACAGGAAGGTCTAGATCATGCTTACGAACAGACCGAATGTGTTCCGCAAAGCAGTCACCCAGTTGTTTTGGGGGCCTTGCTGAAGCACAAATTGTCGGTTGTGTTTCCCACATTATAACAAGTGACTACAATTCTGAGGTTGTGAAAGGGACTATATAAATGCAAGTGTTTCTGCTTTCCACAAGTTGAATGATATGGACTGCAGCACAATGTAATAGTAATCTAATTCGCTACATTGATGATCTTAAAAGCGTTCAACAAAATGACAGATTTCTTTTCTACTGTGGTGTTATGCATAAGATGTGTTTATTCCCCCAACAGATGTCAGCCTGAAGTATGCCATAGTTAAAGCACAGCTAAATTAAAATGCCTCAGAGCTCCTCACTTGATATCAGTCTAACTGAATGCAGTTGTTCAAAATACTGTTAATTTTCAATTTCGTGACAACTATGGGCACGAAATTTGGATCAGTAACACCACTGGAGACAACACTACACAAGCCAATCACCCTCATGTGGGTGTGTACTGCACCACCAGCTGCCTCTGGCCCAGGCTGTGCGGTGTCCCATCTTGAGAAAATGTCCTGCGGGAACCAGAAATGACTGAACTGGTCATATTATTTTGTCACTCAGTCCGACCAGCTGATGTGATGCCCATTTTTTCACATTTGGACCAGGCAGGTCCATTCGACACATTCACACATCACTCACCAAAGGTCAAGTATTTATCTACAAGAGTTCATAAGAAGTCTAATAATCTCATACAGATGGTAAATGACAGTGAATGAATCACATGATATTTTCTATCCTGGATTTTAGTAGTAACTTGGAGGCAAGGTAATTTTGAAGAACTTCAGAAATTGCGAATAGTCTAGAAGTACTGTGGTATGCTTTTGGAGGTGGTTTGAGAGTTCCTGGATTTGGCAGGGAGTGTTACTGTATCCTCACAGGAAGGGCAGAGGATTAGATGAACAATCCACATAAAGGCTACAACAGGCATGGTAGCAGCAGTGGCAATACTTCTGGGTGTGCAGCACAACAGGGAGATGGAACAGAGGCTGTTAAGAGGGAAGCCCTGTATGATACCCTCTGCCAGCTTGGAGCTGGATTTCTCAGTGCTCCTTGACAGTGACAAGAGGCTGTCTGGCAGGTCAACCTATGCACCATGGTCTTCGTGAATGTGCCCACCAGCCTTTCCTTATATACTGCGAAAGTAAGGGGTCCATGGTCACACTATCTGCAGCTTGTTCATCATGACAGATAACACAATGAAGCTGCACTAGGAATTGAGAAAGGGCATAAGGCAAGAACATACCATTATCCTCAATTTTTTCATTAGCCCTGAATAATATGGGTTTTGTCACTGCTGGCCCCATGATGCTGTGTGCTGATTCCTTTCTCTCATTGAGTCATAGGGCAGAATTTTGCCCATGATGGGTGGGTGGGCCCCACTGGCTCAGCGGCAGGAGGGCAGCCGATCGCCACCGCCGAAACAGGCCCTACTGCCATTTTAAGTGGGCTAGCCGATGGGAAGCGCTATGCGCTTCCTGTGCAGGGGGGGAGGGATTCCCGAACTGTCAGAGTGCACTCTTTCGCGCATGCGCATGAAAGAATGCACAGCTCCCTGAGACTAAGTGCTGTCTCAGTGAAAGCACTGAAAGTTTTATAAACTTCAACAATAGAAAAATTTAAAAATTAAGATGTCCCCCTCACATGACAATGTCACACGAGATGGGACATGTTCATAAATATCACATAGAGTTTATTAAAGTTTTTAAAAACAGACATGAAACCTCATCCCGCCAGTGGATGAGGTTTCATGCATTATCAGAAGCCCCCTGGGGCTCCTGGCCTGCCCGCCAGCCTTAAAGTTGGATGGGCAGGGCCTTTAATTGGCTTAATTATCCAGTCAATGGCCTCAATTGGCCATTGACAGGTCAGCGGGCAGACAGCTGATTTCGCTGTCCCCTCGTCTTCCTGAATATTTAACTGGGGTGGGATGACATCGGGGGATCTCCCCCAACGTCATCCCACATATTTTCGTGTTGGTGAGCAAGCCCCACCCCCAACTCGCTGACAGAAAAATTCTGGTCATAGAGTTATAGAGCACAGAAACAGGCCTAGGCTTTGTGAATCACTTTATCCTTGTAAGAAAGAGGGGAGATAGTCAGTAAATATGTTGCACCGTGTCTGGCTGATGTGCTTCCATGGCTGAATATGGGGACGCAGTGAGGGATGGGTGCAAAACTTTCATAATTGGTAGATGGATGTGTATGAGGTACCTGGATTTTAGACATGAGTCTTGAGTGCCAGTGAGTGCTGCTGGGAGAGTGATCAGGATGTGGTGTTTTGAGCAGCCTGAGAAGCTGGTGGAGTGAAGGATAGAAAATATCATGTGATTCATTCACTGACATTTACCATCTGTATGAGATTATTAGACTTCTTGTGAACTCCTACCAGTTTCTCAGGTCCAGATATCAAGAATTGACCTCCGTGGCTACCTGTTGTTCTATTCCAGAAAGCCAGAGGGTGAAGAGTAATATTGGAGCCAATCTTTATTCAGTGTTACATTTATTTACAGACTAAAATGTTACAAGCTTATGTCTCCCAACTCAACTACACCCAGTAATATTTAGTTTTTTTATTCATTCATGGGTTGCGGGCAGTACTGTTTAGGCCAACGTTTATTGCCCAGCCCTAATTTCCCTCAAGAAGGTGGTGCTGAGCTGACTTCTTGAACTGCAGCAGTCCATGTGGTGCAGGTATCCCACAGTGCTGTTGAGAAGGGAGTTCCAGGAATTTGACTCAGCGACAGTGAAGGAACGGCAATATAGTTCCAAATCAGGTCGTGTGTGGTTTGGAGAGGAACTTCGACGTGGTAGTATTCCCATGTGTCTGCTGCCCTTGGCCTTCTAGTTGATAGAAGTCACGGGTTTGGAAGGTGCTGCCTAAGGAGCCTTGGTGAGTTGCTGCAGTGCATTTTGTAGATGGTAAACACTGCTGCCACTGTGCGTCATTGGTGGAGGGAGTGAATGTTTAAGCTGGTGGATGGTGTGCCAATCAAGCAGGCTGCTTTCTCTTGGTTGGTGTGAAGCTTTATGAGTGTTGTTGGAGCTGCACTCATCTAGGAAAGTGGAGAGTGTTCCTGCTTTTTGATGGAGGACAGGATTTGGGGAATCAGGAGGTGAATTTCTTGTTGCAGAATTCCCAGTCTCTGAATTGTTCTTCCAGCCACAGTATTTAAATGGCTAGTCCAGTTCAGTTTCTGATCATTGGTGACCCCTGGGGTGTTGATAGAAGTTATGGCATTTAAAATTACCTGAATTGCACCTCTCCCGACCTCTTACATGTTTCTTCTGCAAAATCCTCAGGCCCTTAAATTATGCCCACATTCCCAATGTGCCCAGCCATGCCCTTCAAGCCGCTGCTGCAGCTCCATGCCAAATGGATGTTCCATCAGATTTGTCAGCGCTCAAATCAAGAGGGAGCTCACCAACTATGCTTAAATGACGCTTGACTGTCAATGTGGTCTCTCACCAACCTTGGGCAGTTATTTCATCCACCCATGTACGCCAAGACCAGAATCAGAACCCATATCCTTTCTATCATGACTTCTGCCACCTCTATAACAATGCCTACTTCCCCAACACCTCAGCCCATCTTCCCCTTAAACCATCATTCATTTGTCACTATCTTTGACACTTCGGCTCTACAATACACTGTTGACTCCTCCACATTCCACCCTCCATGAACTTCAGTTCAAAATACTGCTGCCCTTATTTAATCCACATCAAGTCCCAATGGCCTATCACCCTGACCTCAATGACCTCCATTAGCTCCCAGTTCCCCAGTCCCTCACGTTTAAAATTGTCATTTCCATATTTAAATATTTCTGCGGCATCACCCCTCCTTATGTCCATAACCTCATCCAGCACTACAACCTTCCAGTATTCTCACTTCCTCTGACTAAAGCATCTTCTGCATCCTGCATCCATATCCAACAAGAGAGAATCTAACCATCGTCCCTTCACATTCAATCACATTACCATCATTGAATTCCCCACTATCAACATCCTGAGGGTTACCATTGACTGGAAACTGAACTGGACTAGCCATATAAATACTGTGGCTGCAAGGCCAGGTCAGAGGCTCGGAATCGTGCAACAAATAACTCATCTCCTGACTCCCCAAAGCCTATCCACCATCTACAAGGCACAAGTCACGAGTGTGATGGAATGCTGTCCACTTGCCTGGATGAGTGCAACTCCAACAACATTCAAGAAGCTTGACACCATCCAGGATAAAGCAGCCTGCTTGATTGGCACCTCATCAACAAACATTCACTCTAGCCACCACTGACGCACAAAGCAGCAGTGTGTACCATCTACAGGATGCATTGCAGGAATTCACCAAGGGTCCTTCAACAGCACCTTCTAAACCCACAACCACCACCATCTAGAAGGACAAGGGCAGCAGATAGATGCAAACACCACCACCTGGAAGTTCCCCTCCAAGTCACTCACCATCCTGACTTGGAAATATATCGCTGTTCCTTCACTGTCACTGGGTCAAAATCCTGGAACTCCCTTCCCTTTGCCACCAATAGTAATCATTTCTTCAGCCGCCTAAGTGCCACATGCTGCAATTATTTCCCTAAACTACTCCATCTCTTTACTTCCCTCTGCTCCTTTATGACCTTTACTAATATCCATCTCCGTGGCCAACCTTTGGCTCAAAGTCCAATCTTTTTTGTCACATCTCTATGAAATACCTTGGAACATTTTACCATGTCAAAGAGGCTGTTAAAATACATTGTGGTTGTGAACAATGTTTTGTGGAATAAACATACTACTTTGAGACAATGCGCTCAAGGTAGTATGTTCCCAGTCTCAATACAAGAAAGGCAGGGAGGGACCTCTCCATAAACAGGCAGGTGACATTGGAAGAAAGTCATTTCACCCTAGCAATCTCCTGGTGGAAAATTCAGTAGCTGCCTAGACTGGAAGAGTGAACCAATCGCCTACTGATTTATAAAGGTATTTAGATAGTAATGTTGCAATGGGAACACATCTCTCTCATCACAAACTAACATCCATCTCATCAGAAGCAGGTATTGGAAAAGGTGTAATGTACTGCAGCTTCCACTACAAAAGGAAATTAGAATGTTATCACAAAATCTGAATCGGTCTGCTGTAGGCAACTGGGGATGTGGGATTTTGAGTAATTTCCCTTCAAACCTGCAATTCAAAGCAATGTCCTTTTACAATGTGTGTTTTATATTGTCAAATTAGCACTGGTGGATAAAATGATGTACAAGAAATGCCTATATCAACTTAAATTTCAATAGAATATACAGCACAGATACAGCCCATTTGGCCCAACCAGTCCCTGCCGGTGTTTATGCTCTACTAAAGCCTCCTCCCATCTTTCTTCATCAAAATGTGCCATCATAATCAGCTTTTCCCTTCTCCCTGTCTAGCTTCCCTTAAATGCATCTATACTATTTGCTTCAACGACTCCCTGTGATAGCAAGTTCCACATTCCTACCATTCTTTGGGTAAAGAAGTTTCCTCTGAATTCCCTATTAGATTTCTTGGTGAATATCTTATATTGATGGCCTCTAGTTGTTCTCTTCCCCACAAGAGGAAACATTCTCTCTGTATCCACTCTATCAAAACCTTTCATAGTTTTAAAGACTTTGGGTCACCCCTCAAATTTCTTTTTTAAGAGAAAAGAGACCCAGCCTGTCAATATTTTCCTGATATAGATACCCATGAATTTCTCATATCATCCTTATAAATCTTCGCTGCACCCTCTCCAGTGCCCCTATATCCTTTTCATAATATGGCAACCAGAGCTGCACACAGTACTTTGTGTGGTCTAACCAAGGTTCATTGTAGGTTTAGCATAACTTCCCTACTTTTTGATTCTATCCCTCTAGAAATAAAGCCTAGTGCTCAGTTTGTTTTTTTATGGCTTTGCAAACCTGTAGCACAATTTTTAGTGATTGATGTATTTGTACAATGAGGTCCCTTTGTTCTTCTACCCCACTTAGACTTGTACCTTCCAACTAATAAGAGACCTCTCTATTCTTCCTACCAAAATATCCTACCTCGCATTTATTGGTGTTGAACTTCATTTGCCAATTATTTGCCCATTCTGCAGGCTTATTAATGCTCTCTGTAACTTTTTGCAGTCCTTCTCAGTATTGACTTTCTCCCCCAATTTGGCGTCATTTGCAAATTTAGTAATTGTGTTTTTGATTCCAAGTTATTAATGTAAATTGTAAATAGCAATGGTCCCAGCACCAAACATTGTAAAAAAAAAACCCTTCCCCCTTCTGCCATTTGTCCCCAGACTCCACATTCTCAGGCCTTATTCATTAGTCTATTATAAGAAACTTATCAAAGGCCTTTTGAAAATCCAGATAAACTACATCTACTACGTTACCATTGTCTATTCCCTCTGTTAGCTCCTCAAAAAATTCAATAAGTTTGGTCAAGCAAATTTGTCCCTTTTAAAATCCACGCTGACTTTTCATGGTTATATTTCTAATTTCTAGGTGCCCATAACTACCATAAAGGTTAATAGTTGTGCATTCACAGAGGAAATGAAATTCAGAAACCCTATTCAGAGAAAATAAGCTCCATGTGGAGAAATCTGGAAAGCACATCAACCACACGACAATAATCAGTTGAATCATGATCAATTTTTTTATACTCAATGAAATATTTTCTATTCAGTAACAATATGAAAGTACTTTTATTTGTGTATTATGCTTACTTGATGGGTTTTCATCAACGCCCATTATTTTTCTCAGCATCTGACCATTTTTCTAAAATTCAATAAGTTCAATTGTACTCAGAGATGCATAAAAACATTGACTATTAAACAATAAAGTTGCATTATGACTAAAACTAAAATAAAAAACATGTTGACATTCTCTTAAGTCAACTTATCAAACTTATCAGCAGTGTTAATTTTAGCTGGCAACTGTAAATGCAATAGCACCCCAATGATCAAAAGACCTTTAAGGATATGATAGGTAATGCTATGATATGTAAAGGTCATTACAAACAGAAACTCAATTGTTAATAAGAAACTTAGAAGAAGATAGAGAGTAGCTTTTGTCATTAGCAAAAGCTAATGTACAGATATGAAAAACACCTTCTCAGACTTAAAGAAATGCTTTCGGAAAAACAGTTATTTTTTTCAAATCTGTTTATTCCAGATTATTTAAAACCTTATGTTTTAGATCATTCTCACATGTGAATCCCCATTCCCCAAAATATTAAGAACATTTATCCTGGCCTTGAGATTTAAGTAGATTTCCAACAACATGAGTAGGACAATGAAAAGCAAACTCTGTTTGGTAATTGCCTGTCACATTTCATGATTTTGATCATTTCTTTTCCTTCGTGGAGAGGATTTGGGGATTGAGTTATGTTTAAATGTTGTCTTTCTTCAAAAAAAAACACAGACCTTTAAAAAGTTACAGATGTCTGTATTTTATAAATGATTTAAAACCGGTTTGTGAACGTCACAGCTCACAGTCTATTTGGAACTGATACAATGATGGACAACGGTTTCATTCAGGCCCATTAACTAGGTTAGCCCCATTCATTCGGAGAACAGTAGAGATTTTGTTTAAATCTACATCCTCAGGGAGGAAGAGAAGTAGCTGATTTTATTGCCAGACCTACTGGTATATCATCACCCAGCGGGGAAGAAGTCAACCAGCATCTGACCAGCTGGAAAGGGCAAAGGGCATATGGGTGGTCAGTCAGTTTTGAAACAAGGAAGTGTGAGCTCCAGATTTGGGGCTAATAAAAGGCACAAGGTACTGTGCCTTACTGACACTGTAATAGACTTGATGTATTGGACAGTTTTCTTACTTGAAACAGATAACTTTATTACAGAGCTATTTTAGAAGCTACATGCTTGAACCAGGTCCAAGACTAAAAAGCTCCGCCCTCAGGATTACCCACATTTAGGGCTCATTCATCAGTGCAATCATATGACCCCTAAAGGCAGTAGGAAAGGTTGTATTTTTAATCACTACAGTAACTGACTTTTATTCATTTTTCAAAAAACAGAAGCAAAATTGGATAAGGTTAAGTGCAATTTGATTTGACTGTTCCCCTGAATGATACATCATTATAGTGACATGTATCTCGCCAACTTACTAAGGGTGGAATTTTCCCAAAATTGCACTAAGTGCGGTAGCGAGCAGGTTAAAACGGAGTCTTATCTGCCAATGAAAATGGCGGGTTTTCACATCATATTTTCCCAAGCCTGCCTCATTATATATTCACTCCCACGAAACACGTCATCTCCGTGGCAGGTGGTCTCTCATTCGATGATTGCCATCACCCGCTATTGCATCATGCCAGCCACTATCTTTAAAAGGCAGCCACCAGCAAAGCACTAATATCACCAGCTCACCACCACTGCCTGGGAGACATGGCCAGCAAAGGAAAAAAGACTGCATCCCGCCCCCCCCACCCCCCCCAGCACTTCAATGACAGGTCCTTTGGGTGACTGCTGGATGCTGTGGAGGCCCGCCAGGATGTGTTCTACCCCCACTCTGGCCGCAGGATGGGCAGCAATATCACCAACCCTGCTTGGGAGGCGGTGGCAGCGGTGGTCAGTGCTAACGCCCTGCAGAGGAAGACAGCCACCCACTGCCGCGAAAGAATGAATGATCTCCATTCCGCCGGGATAAGTCACTCTTTTCATCGCTCCCAACTCACACATCATGACCCCATTACACAGCCATGAACCCATCACACGTCCATAGGGCACTCACTTACTGCCAGTGCAAAGGACATCACCATTCACTCTTTCACACACACCGTCATTGTCCTCATCCCGTCCATGGGACCACTCACCACCCACATAGGCCTGGCATACTTATCATCTGGCCTGGCAGGGGTCCTGATACACTCTCCCCATCTCTATCCATGCAGGACAAACTGGCTCACAACAGGAGGGAAAGGTCGTAGACAGCTGGAGGGATGCCAGAGGTCAAAGTTCTGACAGAATTCGAAAACAGAGCCATCCAGCTGGCCAGCGATAACTGGGACTGGTCCTGTGCTGATGGTGAGGTTGGTGCTACTGTACCAAGTGAGGATCTAGCAGTGCAACATCCATCAGACAACAATGCTGTGAGTAATGTGTCTTCTTTCACAGGCCACTGCCATGCACTAATTATCTCCCCTTGCTTTCACAGGCACATCTGCCAAACAGCTGAGAGAGTCCATGAGCCAGGGCCTCCAATCAAGCTCCAAAGAAATCTCCAAAGAGGAATCTGGAGGCACCCTCCCTGAAGTCCTCACCCACACCCTCCACCAGTGCAGAGACATATACCTCGGTGGGACCTAACTTTAGAGTAGCCTCGGGATCACAATCTGGTGAGCACATCATACAGCAGTTGGAGGCAGGGACTTCCCAGGTTCCCAGCACTCAGAGAATTGCTGGAGGCCAGAAAGTTGCTGAGTCCGAGCCAGCTGACGAGCCTCTGGAGTCGGTCATGTCACAGCTGCTGGAACTGCAAAGGCAAGCTAGGGAACAACCGGAAGGGATATCCGCTACACTCCTCAGATTGCAAGGCATGATGGAGGAGTCTGTCCTTCTTCAGCCTGAGGTGATAGCAGCGGCATTGCAATGCACCAAGGTCAACGCTGGCAGGATGGTGGCCGTCATGGAAACCTTGGTCCAGGACATCACTCCTGCACTGTTACGCGGGCTTAACTCCATCACTGATGCCATAGTTGACCTCCAACAGTGTCTATGTGAGAGGGGTTCTGGGCAGCTCAATCTCACTCCAGCTACCCCTTCCGCTCACGGAGTCAGCCAGGGGCCCTCGGCCACCCATAGGGAGGAGGATCAGCAGGTTTATGTTCCGGGGCCATCCACCCAGGTGACGCTGGGAGTGACCGACCCATCTGACTCCGCTCCGCAGCTCCAGTTTCACAGGCCGAGGAGGATGCCACTGCCACACAGCAGGACCCTGAAAACAGGCTGGGGCCCTCCAAGCCTCAGCCCTCCAGAGGACACTCGCCAAAGTCAGCACAGACAAGGCGTCACAGTCAGCAGGCTGCCTGCACCTCCGCTGTGGCAGGGATAGTAAACTTAAGGAGAATTAGTTGCATAACCTGGGCATGGTGTTGATCACATGTACATACTGTTCACTATTGTCAATAAACTCCCAAGAATGTCTCTCTGCCTACGGCTCCTTGTTCTGATGAGCAGTGTTCTTGCCACCCAGGTGTGAAACCTTTCTGCACAAGGTAAAAGGGCAGGTGTCTCAGTCCAGGGCCTCTTCCCTGTGCTCTGTGCGGCCTTCAGACCACAGTAATGGTCCAGCCTCACACTCCCTGGAAACATTACCGATGCCTGCACCTCAGCAGTGCTGTTCATTGCTGCCAGAATATAGTGGGCAGACACCACAGAGCTCTCTCATTCTCTCTGTGTGCTCTCAGCATCTTTAAAGTGGGGCTGGCCCACAGCACAGCAGCATCTGCGACCAGTGATGCTGTTCACCAGCTCCTGAAGGGCTGAGGTGCTGAAGGCGGACACAGCATCAGGTGAGTCTAAAGTTTCATGGCTGCATCTCTGTGATGGACCTGGTCACAGAGCACAAGCGAGCTGCCCTCAGCCAGACAGGAGTCAGACATTCTCAGAGGCTATGTGAAGATCTATGCATGTTGTCATCATCCTCCTGTGATCGAGCGACTATTAGGACCTCCACTGCATCTCCATGATAGGAGAATTCTCACAGAGGGTATTGGTGCTGAGATAAGCCAAACTGGAATCAAACATTCACAGCTGCAATGTGAGGATCTACAGGACACCTCACTGCATGTCGTCATCATCCTCCACAAATCTGGCAGCTATGAGGGCTTCCCAAGTGCCCCTGCCTCGTCTAGCCAGTGCGAGAGCCTCATCACCATCATCATCACCACTGAGGACAACCTCACCCTCATCCCCGTCAGCGTCCTCCTCATTGGAGGAGATGTGCAACTCCTCCATCTCCTCCTCAGCCAGCTCACCTCCCCATTGGAGTGCCAGGTTGTAAAGGGCGCAGCAGACAATGATGATGCATGGCGGCCTCTGTTGACTGTATTGCAGGGCTCCACCAGACCGGTCCAGGCACAGAACTGCATCTTCAGCATCCCAATGGTCTGCTCCACCAAGTTGTGAACTGCTGCATGACCCTCATTAGAGCGTCGATCTGCTGCAGTCTAAGGCCTCTGCACAGGTGTCATCAGCCACAGCATCTGTGGGTAGCCCTTGTCCCCAAGGAGTCAACACTGCAGCCTCTGGACCCTGGAAGACTGCAGGGATCTGTAAGCGACTCAGGATGTAGACGTCGTGCACATTCCCTGAAAACTGTGCACATACCTGCAGGATGCGTTTCTGGTGGTCACATACCAGTTGCAGGTTCAGTCCTTGCAGTTGATGAAGTCCACCAAGTGTAGCGATGGAGTCCTGAGCACCACATGAGTGCCATTAATCGCACCCTGCACCTGTGGGAATCCCGAGATCAGAGCGAATCCAATGGCCCTTGCATCCTAGCAGTCCCAGTCCCAGATGAAATGCACAAAGTTGTGTGCCATGGAGAAGATGGCATCCCTGACCTCATGGATGCATTTGTGGGTGGCAGATTGTGAAATCCCACAGAGGTCACTCGTGGAGCCCTGAAAGGAGCCACTGTCATAACAACTGAGCGCTGCAGCCACTTTCACAACCACTGGCATTGGATGCCCACTATGTCCCCTTGGCGCCAAGTCCTGCAGTAAGTGGCAGATGTGAGCCACCAGGACCCTAGAGATGCACAGTCAGCGGCAGCACTGGTTCTCAGTCATCTGCAGGAATGGCTGGAGCCGTCTATAGGCCCTGGGTGTCGCTAGGTGCCGACCAGCCACGGCTCTCTGTCGCTCCAGGGCAGCTAGAGAAGGAGCCCCTGCTGCCCCTTCTTCATGGGTTTGCTGTTCCTGCCTTTGCCCAGCCAGGTGCCTCAGTCGCTCTCTCCTCTGTCTTCTACGGTCTCCGTAGGTCATGAAGCATACAGCTAGATCACCAAGATCCATGATCCTGGCGTGGTCCTCCTGCAGCATAAAAGAGAGAGAGACGTGATTATCATGGCTGTATGTAGCACCTTACCTGGCCCCGTGTGACCGCCCCTTAATGCTTCCCGGAGAGTGCTGGTCACTCTTTGCATGGCCAGAGATGAGTGCGCTGCATGGCTGCCCTGTCAACCTGCGACCCAGGGGACACTGGTCCAAACCAGGATGCTGAGATTGCAAGGTGCTGTGAGCATCTCCAGCAGTGACTGCTACATGGCCAGCATTGGTGAGGAGATTGTACAACATGTGCAGTCCAACTGCTCCATGATCCAATAAAGTGGTGGCAGGCTCAATTTCTGTGCCGGGGGTGTGGGGTGTGCGGGGTAAGGTATGGACCCTTTGGGGGCCCTTTGGTGCCTCCATGTTGCTTGCATGGGTGGGCAGGCTAATAGCCTGACCCCAGTTGTATCACTGTGGCTGCGCCTGATCTGTCTTAGTTGCAGAGGCATGGTCAGTTTATACATGTGTCCCTAATGTGTGGCCATTTCCCTCGCTTACCCTGCCCCCCCGACCTGAATTGCCTGTGCACTGGATGCAGCGCCAGGGCAGCACTTGAACCCATCCCCACTCAGCAGTCCCCTCTGAGGCTGGCCAGCACTTGCCCCCGGATACCCCCACCCCTCAGCAGTCGCCTCCAAGGCTGGCCAGCACCTACCCCCATTCCCCAGTGCCCCTGAGGCCTGTAAACAGCGGGCGAACTGTGGAGAACACTGCTGCTCACTCACCTCAGTTTCCCCAACGTGAAGGCCGCCAAGTGCCCGTCGCCTGCGTGCTGTTGTGAAACACGTGCTTTCCCACTGACGTGAATGGGCGATACAGCGGGGTTCCAAGAGCCTGGCAGGATGGCCCTTTAATTATATGCTAATGTATAACAAATAGCTCTCTGCCGACCAATGGTGGGAAATGTGGCTCACCGTTGGCAGGCTGAACGGAAGATCACGATCTGCCTTCACACTGTCATGAAGTGGGTCCTGCCATATTTTCCGCGCACACCACCTATCACTCCGGCCGCCAGCGGGCTCAGAAAATTCCACCCTAGGTTTTTTCCAGTCTGGCTTCAGAAAGAGCACCTGCGAGACATAATATATTCAGTCCAAATTCCAAGCAGCTCTTACTGTTACAACACTACATTACCTGATTACATAATTGGGTATTCGTCTTCTTCTTAGGCAGTACCTCGGGACTGAAGATGACTTATTTCCACTCTGGGTCAAGGGGCTCTGAGGTGATTGATAAGTCAAATGCACAATCTGCAGGTGCTGCCACATGTGGGGCAGATGGTTCAAGTCATGGGTTGTTTGATGGTTTCTGCACTCCTTCCAATGCCTCGACTTCACCTCTGCATCATCCCAACAAAGTTTCGATGTGTTTGGTGCCCTCCCAAACAAGCCTTCTCCATTTTGGTCAGTCATAAGCCAGAGTCTCCTGTGAGGGTGTGTTTGATCTCTTCAGGGCTGCTTTGAGGACACCCCTAAAATGTCTCTGCTATCCTCCTAGGAGTCTCCTGCTGTGACCAAGCTCCAAGTAGAGCAATTGCTTTGGTTGTCTGGTATCAGGCATACAAATGACATGCCCCACCCAATGGAGTTGGTTTTGAGCGATTAGCGCCTCAATGCTGGGCATGTTGGCTTGGGAGAGGAACTGCTATTGGACTGCCTTTCTTGCCGCTGGATTTGGAGGATCTTGTAAAGAAACTGCTGGTGGTACTTCTCGAGTGCTTTAATTGCCTGTTTTATGTTGTCCAAGTCTCAAAACATATAGGAGGGCAGGGACATTGAGCTGTACAAGCAAACTCATGAATGCTAGTTACCCAGAGTGTTTGTAGAACTGCTGTATCCAAGAGAATATATCTAAGACATGCCCAAATTTTCTAACATTGTTTTTAGCTGCTAAACTAACTTTATGAAAGAATGAAATGTTTTCCTATAGTGTTTTCCATGGCCAAAAGACATCAAAAAGCACTTTTCAGCCAATTAAGTACTTTAAGTAGTAATGTTGGAAACGCAGCAATTAATGAGTGCAGCAAACTCCCACAAACCATGGTGTGACAATGACCAGATATGAGGCTGTGAGTGTAAAGTAGAGGACATCTTCCCTCTTCCCCAACTCCACCATTGAGAGACGAGAGAAGGAGAGATGTAGCACCTTCAAAGCAACCCATTTTCTCCCATGTTGTACCACTTTTTCCCAGGACAGATGCATTTCCTGCATGTCTCCCACTGTCTGTTTCAGCTGCAATGCAGCTCCCCTTTAAGAGGATAGTTTTAAACAATGCAGGCTACCTCTGGTGCTAAAAAGCTACAAGTCTGGATCCCCTGCTGATGTGTGCAGCCAATGAACAGCATAGTTGGTGCTGGCTGCACACAGAAATCACTCTAATAAGCAGGCAGCACAAAGTTAGCATGCTGCTTGCATTTCAATCAATGGTTGCTGGTTAATTGCACATGGCAATATGCATGTCTGTTTTCCAGACTATCCAATTTAGCCCATGGTAGTCTCAGTAACCATAAATGTTCCATCAACTGATCCAATGTTACAACTGAATTTGTCCTTTAGAATGGATTTTTTCCAATGCAGTTCAGAATGCATGTTCTTAAAATGCATTCAAACAATTTGTCCTTTAACTAGAATAAGCATGCATTGTGTAGCTTTAATGCAAAGTATAACCATAGAAGTAAAAATTCAATCGACATCACAGTGTCTAATACTGGCCTGTACTTTGAAACATTCGTTGAACGGGGAAGTGAAGAGTAAAATTATAAAAGTGTTTCATATACTGAAACAGCAAAATCAGCCTGACAGCGAACCTAATTACTATGTTCTAAACAGGAGTATGTTTAAAAAGAAATAAGCTTTCAAATTGTCATGAACGGTTTGGATCTGCCTCAATCTCTAGCTGTTTCTCATTGGCTTCTGGGAAAAGCACTTAATACCAATGTAATTGGCATCATGGTTCACAGTCTGTAGTGACCTCTTCCTAGATTATCCACTGAATTACATGCAGCCCTTCAATGCAAGAATAGTCTGTTGATCATCTTAAAAAGAG
This sequence comes from Carcharodon carcharias, assembly GCF_017639515.1. Classification (NCBI taxonomy): domain Eukaryota; kingdom Metazoa; phylum Chordata; class Chondrichthyes; order Lamniformes; family Lamnidae; genus Carcharodon; species Carcharodon carcharias. Next base: position 59,881,566 of record NC_054474.1, read on the forward strand.
TGACTGCTGCTTGAAAGCAGTAACATTACAGGAATGACCCTGGCGACTTGATTTGATTCATTATCTTTAGAACTTCCTCCTGTTCATGAGGTTTATGTGACACCTTCAGCTTTTCTTCAAGTTAATTTTTTTTCTGAAATATGTGTCTATTTACCCTGATTTTAAATGAAATTTTTATTACTGTCTACAGAATTATGACCTTTAAATGAAAACATTGAGGGCAATTTTCACTTTCACCATTTGGGCAGTAAACTGGTAAATAGATTGCTTATCTTTAAAGAACCATTATTTTTGTACTCCTTAAACAGACAGGCATTTCACTCCATCAACTTACTGCTCAGGCACTGAAGGTGAGCACTCATACCTTTAGAGCACAGCAGATAACCTAGAGGTATCCTCAGGATCCAGTGCACCAACTCCAGTGATAGAGAATCCAGTAGTGAAAAATACTTGTGTACAATATCTCCTTGCTGGCTTTGTGGCTGAGTGTGCAAAAATACTGTCCTGCATGGCATTGAACCGTAAAGAGCAGGTCCTGCATTAATCCTGGTCCTTTGTGTAGTTAGCTAGTCCCAACCAAGGTGGCAGCATGAGTATTAAAATTAGTCCCAGGACCCTGCACTGAGGACAAAAAAAACATCCTGGATTTTCATTTCTAATCACTGCCCCGTGATCCATGATAGAAAAAGGTCCCAGTGTAAACGTCTGTTGAGGATAAGACCAGCCTTCATTGTCTTCAGACTTCATGCCTTCTGCCATCAAATAGGGACCGACATCTTCCAATTGGACAAAGACATGAAGAATGAATAATTGTGCAAGATATGAAAGGGTTTCTGGGCAAATTGAACTTCTTCACAATCCTTCAGGACAGGAGGGGTGGGAGAGGAATTTAATTGTCTTTTTTCTAATGTAATCAATAGTAAGAATTCATAAGCCTTGAGGACAAATACAGCAGTTCTTGTTTAATAGAACCTGGCAAGCTTTATATCCGTAATACATTAAAATCATTCAAAGAACTGTGGCATATTTCATACAAGGAATAGGGCAGTGATTTACAATATGTGGAGAAACCCTGCAGGAAAAGAAAATAAAAGAGTCAGAAGAATTGACTTTAACCTACCCTCCATGATGGCAATGGTGGTGGGATTCCTTAAAATTGAACAATTCAATTTAGCACTCATGCTCCGACTGCAATCTGTTTTAAATCTGGACTTCAGTTAGGTGACTGAGACACCCGTGGAAGCAGCAAATGCAGGAATGCAGCAAATCGGGATCATATGATGTCATTCAGGCCCCAATGCAGGCACAGTTCAATTGACCCATCTGTTTGCTTCTTCATGAATCTAGGATAAGCAGGAATTCGGTATGTGATCCAAAATGTATTACTGTCCTTGTTACAAAAAACTTAGAAAAATTAAAAAATGCAAACATTTTCTCTCTAACCTAAATTATTCTATCTGTAATCCATTTTCCTAAAATGTAGGAATAGTAATGCTCCAAGGCTGAACAACCTTGGCACAGCAAAGTTCCCACAACTATACTGTGTATTGTTTAACTCAATGAGCTGCCAGCTTCACCTGCAAATGGTAAAGGCATGTTTATAAACAATCACTCAAACTTCCTTATAATTCTATTTTTAATTAAAAAAGATCAGTTTGAATTTGCAAAACTGTATTTTTTCTCCTTTTGTGTTAATCTGTCCAACTACATGTTTAATCGTTTTTAGCGATCAAAGTTCCTCCTGTACAAGGTTCAAGCTCCTCATGTAATTAATTATATTATAAAGGTGAGCTAATGATTGTTCAAACAATTGAGGCTAAACAATGTTATCTCACCATACACTGGGTATGAAATTGTTCTTGGCCAGTAGAGCAAACCCCAGCAATAACAAATTGACAGCTGGCTATACAACCTGCCGATTGTCTGAAGTTAATGGAACAAAATTGGGCAGGTTGTAAAGCTCAAAGTGAATTCACTATCACTTATTTTGCGATACCACTCGTGAAATTTGACCCCCAAATACATAAGGATTTCCTATATAAATTTATTTGGCAATCAGGTCCTTCATGCTTATAATATTTCAGTGGAATTCTTCTAGAATCATTTGAAATATTATACACGCTTTTTGTCTCCAATAATATACCATAATTTTTTTTTCCACTTTTGCATTTCCCATTCACCCACCACCCACCTCCACCACCTGCTGCTTTGCTCACGCTGTGACACTTTTCCAGGCTGCTCCCACTGTTTTGATTCATTTTTCTCCCAGGTTTGCTCAGATTGGGTTTTCTCTCCTTGCTGTGTGGTGTCTGGCTGCTGCTTTGCCCTATTTGCCTCTTATTAGTTCTCTCTCACTCTTTTCAAGCGTTCCTCTACCTGTCTGTCTCAGATTCTTTCAACAATGATCAGCAAAAGAATCTTCTGAGTAAAATGAACAGTAAAAAAGCTCAAATAAAATAAATTAACCATTAGATTGGATAATATATTGCTGTGTAATGTATATATGCATGTGTATCTATGGATGCTAAATTGCATGAGAACTTCACAAAATAATAATCCGTTGCAAAGAAAATATTTTTATATAATTGTTACTAAATTTTGCCCAAGAGAGAAGTGCAATAAAGAAGCTTTCAAAAGTAATACAGAGGACATTTTACCTGAAATTCAGTATAAGATGGTCAAACAGAAAGTGATAGAATGCACATACTGGAACTGCTGCCACTAGATACGAGGGATTGGTAGTTGTTCAAGATGGTGCAGAAGGGCATGACTGTGTTTTACTCAGGAATGTCAAAGTGAGTAACTGTTAACCTCATCTGATGCACGGGAACCCTAGCCACTTGACAATTATACAAGGAGGGTAAGAAGTTAGAAAGCTGGTTGTATTCTTTTGGTCATTCAACCGCAATGGTGTTTTTTCAACTGAAGAGTTTGATTGAGGCAATAAGAACATAAGAAATAGGAGCAGAGGTAGGCCATTTGGCTCCTCAACCCTGCTTCACCTTTCAAAAAGATCATAACTGATCTGATAGTGGCCTCAACTCCACTTCCCTGCCTCCCCCCCTCCCCCCACCCCCCATACCCTTGACTACCTTGTAGATCAACGACCTGTCTAACTCAACCTTTAATATATTCAATGACTCAGCCTCCACTGCTCTCTGGGGTAGAGAATGCCAAAGATTAATGATGTTCTGACAGAAGAAATTCCTTCTCATTGCATTAAATGGAAGACATCTTATGTTGAAACTGTTTCCCCTAGTTCTAGATTTCCCCATGAGGGAAAACACTCTCTCAGTGTCAAATATAAAAACAAAAAACTGCGGATGCTGGAAATCCAAAACAAAAACAGAAATACCTGGAAAAACTCAGCAGGTCCGGCAGCATCGGCGGAGAAGAACAAAGTTGACGTTTCGAGTCCGTATGACCCTTCAACAGAACTAAGTAGAGAAAGGAAAGGGGTGAAATATAAGCTTATATTTCAACAGAACTAAGCAGAAATAGGAAAGGGGTGAAGTAAGTTCAAAACGTGTTGATAACTTCATATGTTATAGCGTAATGCTCTATGATAAGTTACATATTTTTCGTACAGTGATTAAAGATAGGCTCTGTTCTTAAAAGATAAGTGACCATTAAATTGACCAGCATTGTGAAAGTGGAAATGTGTTCAGATGCATTAGAGTGCATTATCTATTGAATAAATTGTGTGTTTTTAATCAAATAGTATTATTATTCAGATTTGCCTGTCATTTGTCCCCTGTGATTTAATCTTTTAATTGAATCTGATCCCTTCCTTTTAAGCTTGAACAGATGGCTGAGGTCTTTCCCTGACTTCAAAGGTTTTAATGCATTCAGCTCTGGCTACTGTTAATACAGCTGTGCAATGGAATCCCATTATGAATGCTTGGCTCAGCTTCAAACTCCACTAATGAACTCAGCTTAGCAGGGGTTGTTGACAAAGCTATCAAGCGAACTGTGAGTTTATTTGTCTTGACAGATGTATGACCACTTAAGAGGATTATGTTTTTGAAATGACCTTTGAATGAGTGTTCATTTTTCTTGACAGTTTTAATAACCACTTAAGAGGATTATGTTTTAGAAGTGGTTTGTGAATGAGTGTTTGTTTATCTTCACAGCTTCATTACTATCAAGGTGTATCAATGTTATTAAAAGACTCAGGAGTTCTGTATATAGTGGGCAAGTGGGCATGTGGGTTGTTGAGTGGGCAGAGGGTGAAAGGGAATGGGGTAGGTGAATGCATATGGAAGTGGTGAAGGGGTGAGGGGATGGGTGAGTAAGCAGGGAGTGAAGGTGTAGGGGAGGCATGGGGAGCATGGGAATATGGAGGGGCTATGGAGAAACAAGGGTGTATGAGAAGAGAGGGATGGATGAGGGGTGTAAGGGGTGAGAGCCAGGCTGATGTCCCAGCAACTGGAGATGGGCCTTCTCACCTGGGCATCTACTTGCCTTCGTTCCTTCTTTTGGGAGGCGGTGATCTGGCTCCAGCCCACCCCCAACTTTGAGAGGGTAAAATAAAGTGGATGGGTACGGCCACTCAGGAGGCGGCATCATGATGTCGGAAAATGTTCTGAGTCTCCATTCCCTCTTCAAAAGGGAAAATTTGAATTATTGTGTCCTCCTCACAACTTGCTTTCCTAACTATCTTTGCATCGTTATCAAATTTGGCTAAAATACACTCAGTCCCTTCATCCAAGTCATTAATATAGATTGTAAGTAATTGAGGCCCGAACACTAATCCATATGGCACTCCAATAGTTATAGTTTGCCAGCCTGAAAGTAACGCATTTATCCTGACTCTCTGTAAAATCTGCCACCCCACACCCCCAACCAAAGTTCAGAACCACTAGGGAATCTAGTAGAATTTTTTTCAGAATATTTGCCCAAATAATAGTTAATAATTGCCAAGAGTTATCAGTAAACCGATTCACACTATAAAACTGATCTGGCTAACAATTGTAGCAAACATTCCCCCAGTGTCAAGGATAGATTCTTTGTCAGATCTTAAGATCATTACACAAGTATTCTATTTCAGTATGGGTACAGTCGTGTTGCGGTTATATTACTGGGCTAGTAATCCAGAGGCTAGACTGATATTCCAGAGAACATTAATTTAAATCCTATCATTGTTGTTTGAGAATTTCAATTCAGTTTGTTTTTAAAATAAAATGCTGGCATCAGTGTAAGTGACCAAAACTGTTGGATTGTTGTAAAAACTCGCAATTGCATCATTGATAGCCTTTAGGGAAGAATAGTGATCTAACAAGCCAGCCATAATAACGTCCACATCCAAACGAATGAAAAAATATGTTTGCCCTTTGTAGTCATTTAATACCCTGGAATTTTACTTGATTATTTTCAGAGGCTGAGAAGAAATCACGTAGAGCTTTAGCAGCTTGAAGGTTTAACCTGTGGTCAGTCATGTCCCTCAAGTAAGATTGAGGTCAAATCAGAGCAAACTATGGTCAAAGTGTTCTATTCTAGATGGTGAAGGGTGGAACTGGAGCCAATCTTCATGGAAATTTATAGGCCAGGATTTTAGATTGGTCAGGTGGGCTCGGCTGGAGCAAGTGGTGGCAGTTGGGAACCCAACCCGCCGCCTGCAATCACCTCCACACCACCATTTTATGCAGGCAGGCCAATTAAGGCCCGCGCAGTGTAATATGTGACTCCGGCATCAACGAGAAGGGGTGGGCGGACAGTGGGGGTGGAGGGGGAGCTCAATGTCTGCCGAGTTCAATGGCGACCCAGCCACCAATTCAAAAGCAGCTATGGCAGCGATGCAAAGGCTGCCATTGACTCAGAGAACTGTATGTATGGAGAACGTCAGTGCTGAACATGGCAGACGAGAGGGCAGATCGGTGAGGCAGTCAACCCCACGTTTTTCCGACGAGTGTCTCGCTGCCCTCCTGGAGGAGGTGGCAGCATGCCGGGATGTACTTGTCCCCAGGGACAGGAGAAGGAGGCTCCCCACACCTCACTAAACATGCTTGGGAAGAGGTGACACCCAGGGTGAGCTCCCATGATGTGGTGAGGCGCACATGTGTGCAGTGCTCTAAGGCTTCAATGGTCTCCTGCGATCGGGAAGGGTGAGTACCATGATGGCATGGGTCAGTTAGCGCAGCAGCTAGAAGCACGCTCCCCTCCCACCTTTTCACCACCCCCCAGAGGTCTTAGAGTGTGAGTGGCAAATGTCAATGAGCCGGCATCTGGGCAAGGGGGTGAGCCCTGGCTGCTTGGACTGAGTATCTTGCGGCTCCAGGGTCATGAATCGGCTGAGCCCTGTGAGGTGTTCCTCAGGTGGGGTTGGCCAGGCTGCAATGGCAATGCAGGTACAGGGTGGACTAATCAATGCTCCTCTCTCCTTTCAGGAGAAGACATCCCATAACAATGCCGAGAGGTTGAGGACTAGCAGAGGACCAGCCCACCTTCTAATCCTGACCTGATAGGAGCAGGAGGCCCTGGAGCTGAAGAGGCGCGATGCTCCCAGGTCAACCGGCTGCGGTGAGGCTGGGGTGCCACAGGGAGGTAAGAGTGTAGTGCACTGAGGTCAGAATGTCTGTAATAGCAACCATTCCACTGTCTCTATATTGATGTGAGCCACGAACATGGAATCCCCATTGATAATAGAAAGACGAGGGCACCCTGATCCGGGTGCCAGGCACGCACAATAACAGTGTAACGACTTCAACTAATGACATGTCCTTGTTCCTCCTTTCAGGTTCACCAGAAGCTCATCGGGGTCAGGAGCCTGAAGACCCTGCTCACCCCAGAGGATACAGACAATGGAAACACATCAGCATCAGACCCTCTCAGCTAGACAGGCACCAGCACAGATACCAGCACCTCTGTGGGAATTAGATCACCGGATAGTATCTCGGTGCACAGCGATGAGGGCACTTCACACTCACTTGAGGTGCAGGAGGAGACAGAGAGTGCCCAGGGCGCTGGCAGTTGGAGGACTGCTGGGGACAGGAACTTGCTCAGTCAGTGGTTGATGATGTGCCTCTGGAGTCATCCCTGAGGCAGCATATGCTAGAAGTCCAGCAGGGTGGGAGAATCTGGCGGAGATACATGAGGGAATGTGTGCCATGGTCTCTGTTGTGGAGGAGTCCATGTGGAGTGTGAGCAATGCAATGACCCTCATGGCTGAGCGCACTACCTCCTCCATGGAGAGAGTGGTGACTCTCATGGAGAGGCTGCTCCAGGAGCTGAATCGGGGCTTCCTGGGGATGCGTTTGGACCTGCAAGCACTCACACCGGCAATGACCTCAGGTGGTCACTGTCAGTTTGGGAAATGGATTAGGCACCCAGTGTCCCAGTTAGGTGTCTGTCCATCAGTGGTGAGTAGGGAGGTCCAAAGTGAGCTGTTGTTGGTGCACGAGCTGCTTGTTGTCTCTGTGGGCTTCTCTCAGGGCACTCTGACAGCAGCAGCTCCTCCGCCCCTCTGCCAGTTGCCAAGGCACCCAATGAGGCTGCGGTGACTGGGGAGATGCCAGCCTTGGCAAAGGCTGCACCCTCCCAGGTGGGACCAGCACAGATGCCACGGGCCAGAGGGCACCCGCCAAGGTCATCAAGGCCAACGGGACAGCAGAGTGAGCAGGCTGTCTCCAATGCCAGTGCCAGCAAGGGGGGAAGCACCTAGACCTGGCAGCCGCAAACATAAACTTAAGGTACCTTAAGCACAACACCGGCTTATCATTGGTGATTTTTTTGCCCCACTTTTACAGTAATTATGAGTATGTGTGATGGAGAACACCTTTGCATTTAATTTGTTTCATGTATGCCAGACACCAAACCATTAAATGTGTTTGTGTTCAACAAGCCTCTGGGTGCTTCATTAGTTCTGCAGGTGCAGGGTAACCCATGATGTTATGAACGACTTGTTTGTCATTTAACTTTATTGAAATGGCACATAATGCAAGTTGTTCACCAAGCAAATGTTCCTGTCAGGTATCAAGTATGGAGCCTGCAGCCCTGGCATGTGATGGTGGTTCACCTTTGATAGGCTAGCTGAAGGATCATTGGATCAAAGCCTCCCGGGTGTCCCTGCCTCCCTGGAGGTTGCCCAGGTGAGCATCTATCCCCTCAGCATTCTCCTGACCATGCTCATCCTCAGACTCACTAATGGATTCATCGTCTGCTGCCAGAGCAGCTGCGTCAACATCTTCTTCCTCCACTGTGTCCCCCCTTTCCAGCGTCAGATTGTGGAGAGTGCAGCATGCAACCACTGTCAGTGATACACGACCTGGGGGGTATTGGAGTGCGGCCCCTAAATGGTCCAGGCATTGGAAGCCCATCTTGAGAAGACCGATGGTTCTCTCTACCACAGCCCTTGTAGAGGAATGGCTCCTATTGTACCATTGCTTGGCCTCTGTTTTTGGATAGTGGAGAGGTGTCATGAGCCATCTTTTGAGGGGTAAGCCCTTGTCACCCAGCAGCCACCCATCTAGTCAGGCTGGAGAACTGAAGAGCTCCGGCACCTGGGAGTGTCTGAGGAAGTATGTGTCGTGGGAGCTGCCTGGGTACCTTGCACAGACTTGTAAAATCAACAACCTGCGGTCACACACTATCTGCACATTCATGGAGTGGAAGCCCTTCCTGTTGATGAAGGCACCGGGCTCACCTGCTGGCGCCTTGATGGCCACATGTGTGCAGCTGATTGCAGCCCTGATGCAGGGGAGAACCCAGTAATCACGGCAAGCCTCTGGCTCGCTCTGCCCGGCTGACCTCGTCCGTGCGGTAATGAATGAAAGTCAATACATGCTTGAACAAAGCATCTGTCACCAACTTCACACAACAGTGGACAGCTGATTGGGAGACTCCACAAAGATCACCCACTGATCCCTGGAAGAAGCCAGAGGCATAGAAGTTGAGGGCCACTATGATCTTCAGTGGCACTGGCATGGGGTGTCCACCCACACTGTTGGAGCTGATCTCAGGGCCAGTCATCTGACAGATGGAGGTCACTGTCTCCCTTGAGAGGCAGACCCTCCTTCAGCATTGCACATCAGACATATTGAGGTAGCTGCATCGCCACCTATAAATCCTGGCAGCAGGAGAATAGTGTCTTCTGCCACCCCTTCTGCCTTGGACTTCCTATTGGCCCTGTGCCTGCACCTGTCCTCCCACAGGTTGCTGCCCTGGAGGCTGAATAGGGGCACCTGGCCTCCTCCCCCTTCTGGCCCTCTCTTTCTCCTCAGAGGAGGTGCATCCAGAGGAGGCCACAATCCCCATTCTCAGGGTAAGGGAAGGCTGTCTGATACCTGGAAGGACCCAAGTGTATGACTCCTCTGGAATCCTGAACTGAAGCCTATTATTTCTGTCAAAGCAACTCTGAAGCGAAATGAAGTTGTCCTGTTCACACAAGCTAGCAGCAGCAAGTTATACGTTAAATTGCTAACAACCCGCATTCATGAGCACACTTATCCCTCTTAACCCATCCATGGATGAGGTTTTTGAAAATGTGGCCCGTGTGATTTAATGTTCGCGCTTGGGCCACTCGGCCAGGCAACCATCACATTTTTAATTGAAACTCGATCCAGGGCGGGATAAAAGGGGGCCAGAACCTTTGCAATTAGAGTAGGTAGGAGTTTAGGTGTGAGTTTGCTGGAGGTGGTTTTCATTGCGTTTTCTGTGTTTTATGGATACTCTTTGGGTTACAGACTTTCTCAGAGGCTTTCATCCGAGTGCTCCCTTCAGTGAACTATCCTGTGCCACCTGCATTTCAGCAAATGAGGATTGTCTGCTCTGCTGGAGGAACCTCCTCTGAACAGGAGGAGAAGACCAGAAGGGAGAGGAGGTCTGTCCGCAGGCAGTGTCCCAGAGTGCAACCTGTGGGAAGGGAGGCGCAGCCAGTGGGGGTGCAGGGCCAGCAGGAAGTCCAAGGTGGAAGGGTCTGCAGAAGGCACCATTAACCTGCAGCAAGAGTTTACAGGCAGCTCTCTAGCTACCTGGACATGTCTGAGGTCCAATGCTGAAGGAGGCTCCACCTCTCTAGGGAGACTGTGACCTCCATAAGCCACACGATTGGCCCAGTGATCGCCTCAAACTGAATAGGCGACTGCCCTATATCAGTGGCTCTTAATGTTACAGTGCCCTGAATTTTTTCACCTCCGGGTTCTTTCCAAGGGTCAGTGGGAGATCTATGTGGTGTCTCCCAATCTGTTGCATCAAGCTAGTCACTGACGCTCTGTTCAAATGGAATATGAACTTCATTTATTTTCTGACCAACGAAGCCAGCCAGGCTGAGTGAACCAGAGGCTTCGCGGCAATTGCTGGATTCCCCCACATCCAGGATGTCATAGATTGCACTCATGTGGCCATAAAGCGCTAGCGGGTCAGCTGGATGCCTTCATCAACAGAAAGGGGTTCCAGTCCCTGAATGTCCAGATTGATTGAACATAAGAACATAAGAACTAGGAGCAGGAGTAGGCAATTCAGCCCCTCGAGCCTGCCCCGCCATTCAATATGATCATGGCTGATCTCATTTCGGCCTCAACACCAATTTCCCGCCCTTTCCCCATAACCTTTCATCCTGTTACTAATTAAAAATCTATCTATCTCCTCCTTAAATTTATTCAGCGTCCCGGCATCCACTGCACTCTGAGGTAGTGAATTCCACAGGTTCACTACCCTTTGAGAAAAGTAATTCCTCCTCATCTCTGATTTAAATCTACCATCCCTTAGCCTAAAACTACGGCCTCTCATTCTAGAATGCCCCACAAGGGGAAACATTCGCTCCCCTTAAGCATCTTATATACCTCAATTAGGTCTCCTCTCATCCTTCTAAACTCTAGCAAGTATAGGCTTAAACCGCTCAATCTCTCCTCATAAAACAAGCCCCCCATCTCTGGGATCAATCTAGTGAACCTCCTCTGAACCGCCTCCAATGCAACTACATCCTTCCTCAAATAAGGGGACCAAAACTGTGCACAGTACTCCAGGTGTGGCCTCACCAATGTCTTGTACAGTTGCAACAACACTTCCCTATTTTTATACTCTATTCCTTTAGCAATAAATACCAAAATTCCATTTGCCTTCCTTATTACCTGCTGTACCTGCATACTAGCTTTCAGCGATTCATACACGAGGGCACCCAGATCCCTCTGCAATGAAGCATTCTGAAGTTTCTCTCCATTTAAATAATAAGTCGCCTTTTTATTCTTCCAACCAAAATTTATCCATCTGTCAAATTTTGGCCCATTCACCTAACCTGCCCATATCCATTTGTAAATTTCTTATTTCTTCATTGCAACTTACTTTCCCACCTATTTTAGTGTCATCTGCAAATTTAGCTATAGTACTTTCTATCCCTGAATCCAAGTCATTAACATAGATTGTAAATAGTTGGGGCCCAAGGAGTGAACCCTGTGGCACCCCATTAGTTCCAGCTTGCCATCTAGAAAAAGACCCAACTCTCTGCTTATTGTCTCCTAACTTATTGCGACCACAGGACACAGATGTTGCAGGTCTGCACCAGGTATCCTGGCAGCTGCCATGGTGCATACATCCTGCGACACTCCCAGGTGCCAAGGCTCTTCGTCGCTTCAGCTCGGTTGGATGGTTGGCTCCTCGATGACAAAGGCTATCTGCACTGCACAATCCGGCTCTATCAAGGGCAGACCCATTGGAGGATAAAGATAGTGAGGTAACTTCACAGGCCGCAAAGGAAAACTCAAGTGATAGGTCTGAGGAGGAGTCAGAGGAGGCCCAAGATGAGGACGTGGATGCGGAATTGAGGCACCTTATAGGAGGCAGGGAGACCAAGGAGGCTTTGGTTGTCTGTTCTTTCAGCTAGGCATCCAAGGCATGGCTTGAAAGTGAGGGCAAGGATGACGCTTCCTTACTGAATGTTCCTGATGAGGCCATCCTGTCACCCATATGTCAAGTAACAACCTCTGAAATAAAGTTTGCAACCCTTCCCTTCTGTCACAAGCCACTCCCATGCCCTTCACCTATGAAAAAACATGAAGCACAATCAGGCCATTAGACATAATGACATCTTTATATGGTGGTCCCGTTAACACAATTTGCATAATAGACCTATAAACTGAAGTTATATCACCCGTGACAACTCCTTTTGTGTTTATAGTGCCTTAAACATCCGCTTGCTAGTGCTGCATGTTGGTGCCACCCCCCCAAACCCCCTTGCTGACAGCAGTATTAGAGGCAGCCTGCTGACTGTGATGCCCTATCAGCCCTGATGACCTTGGTGGTCCTCCTCTAGCCAGTGGAGCCTGAGCAGACCCCGCCTGGGAGGGAGCGTCCAAAGCCATGGCTGGGCACTCCTCAGGCTTCATGGGCTCGTCAGATGACATAGGCACTGGCAGGGTGGCAGAGGAGCTGCTGCCTTTGTCCAGAGCACCCTGACAAGAGCCCACATATACGACATTTAGCTCGTCCACCAGCTTGAGGTTGGTTTGAACTTCCCTGCTCACCATTGATGGACGGACACCTAGCAGAGAGACTGGGTTTCTCATCCATCTCTCACACTGCCAGTGAGCTTCTGAGTTCACTGCCAGTGAGTGGGCTTGTAGGTTTGAGCACAGCCTCAGAAACCCCTGATTCTGTTCCTGGAGCTGCCTCTCCATGGGAATCACCACTCTCTTAATGGAGGAGGCTGTGTGCTCAGAGCTCCAGGTCAAAGCAGCGCTCACGTTCCACACGGCCTCCTCCAAGATAGAGATCATGGCACGCAGACCCTCAGGGATCTCTTCCAAATCTTCTCACACATCCTGTTGGACATTCAGCATCTGCCACCTGATGGACGACTCCAGAAACTCATCATCTGCCTCGGACTCACAAGATCCTGATCTCCAGCAGTCCTCCGATTGCCAGCATCCTGGGCACTCTCTGCCTCTGCTAGCTCCTCATGCGAGTGTGATGTGCCCTCACCACAGTGCACTACCATCTGAGGCAACGCATTATTGGTCACCGATGTGCCTGTGTCTGCGCTGGTGCTTGGTTCAGAGAGAGGATGTGACGCAGGTGCTTCTGTCCACAGCTCCTTGGGTGTCAAGGGAGGGCCCTCGGGGTCTCTCTGATGTTGTGAGGATGGCACATCTGAGGGATGAAGAGAATATGTCAGTTGACAACATCATTACAAAGTCACTGCGTGCATGATGGTTGCTTGTCACAACGGACAACTGCCTCGCTGAGGCATTCTGATTGGGCGAGCAATGGGGATTCTTGGTTTGAGCTTCCCATTGGAGATGCCATGATCCATCATCTCTTACACATTTCCCCAGTCTCTCACCTGTTGACTAGACTCTTACCTTCCCCCGACCCCTGCCTCTCCATGACCTGTGGGCTTTACTCCACGCTCATATTCCATGTCAAGAGCATCCATCTCAGAATTTGAAAGGATCAGGAGGTTGGCCGCCCCACTACCCACTCGTGCGAGCTCCTGCACATTATGGCTTCTCTTCTCCTGTATGAACAAAAGGCTTTCATTAGTCCACATTCTACCTGCCACACGATACCAGCCTCGTGCACCCCCCAATCCCACACCCCAGGAGTTGCAGGTTGAGATGCTCACCAGATTGGCACATGTCACCCTTGTATACACACAAGCCAAGTAGGCACATCTCCCAGCCTTGGCAGGCACAGGGTATGTAGCATTTGGCATTCTGCATCTCACAACCCTGGGCACTACAAAGAACAGCCACCCTCCACAGAATTCAGGCCACAGTTTCACTCTGTTCCTTTTCGCTCTTTTGATTAAGCCAAATTAACATAACGAGAGACAAATTGAAAAAGCAGCCCCTTAAAGAGAGACTGCAAAAGAAAACCAAAATCATAAAGGAAACTTACAACATCAAATCAAAATCTGATTAAAGGGGTCAATAAAGCACCTCAGTCCCCCACGGTGCCCACTGGGCATGAAAGGCCTCAATCGTGCCAGCGGACACTGACGCTTCCTCTTCAGGGGCACTCGGCCGCCAATGTAGCCGCAAAAGAAGGGCAGACAGCCAGGCCGGACGATTCTCTTCCTTTTTACTCTTTTGAGTAACCAAATAAACTAAATTAAAGAAAATGAGGGGCAAAGTAAGAAGCAGCCCCTTGAAGGGAAACTGCAAAAGGAAAAACTAATCTCAAAGGAAACTTACAACACCAAATTAAAATGTGATTTAAGGAGCCAATAAAGCACCCCAGTCCCCACGGTGCCCACCAGGCACGGAAGGCCTGAATGGTGCCCGCGGACACCACGTGCTCCCTCTCTAGGGATAACCGGCCACGGAGGAGGAGCAGAAAGTTGGGCCAGGCAACCCCCTTGGTCGCCGGCTGCCTCGGCCTGTTGATGGCCAACTTGGCCAGGCCCAGAATCAGGTTTACGAGAAGGTCCTCCTCCCTCTCCGCCACTCCCCTCCCCTCCGCACCAGGTACCCATAGGTCAGGAGCGTGGGGCTGAAGTACAAACAAAACAGAATCACAGAATCTCACAGGGCAGAAGAGGCCCTTCGGCCCATCGAGTCTGCACCGACACATGAGAAACAACTGACCTACCTACCTAATCCCATTTACAGCACTTGGCCCATAGCCTTGAATGTTATGATGTGCCAAGTGCTCATCCAAGTACTTTTTAAAGGATGTGAGGCAACCCGCCTCCACCACCCTCCCAGGCAGTGCATTCCAGACCGTCACCACCCTCTGGGTAAAAAAGCTTTTCCTCACAACCCCCTTAAACCTCCTGCCCCTCACATTGAACTTATGTCCCCTTGTGACTGATCCTTCAACTAAGGGGAACAGCTGCTCCCTATCCACCCTGTCCATTCCCTTCATAATCTTGTACACCTCAATCAGGTCACCCCTCAGTCTTCTCTGCTCCAATGAAAACAACCCAAGTCTATCCAACCTCTCTTCATAACTTAAATGTTTCATCCCAGGCAACATCCTGGTGAATCTCCTCTACATCCTCTCCTGTACAATCACATCCTTCCTATAATGTGGTGACCAGAACTGCACACAGTACTCCAGCTGTGGCCTCCCCAAGATTCTATACAACTCCAACATGACCTCCCTACTTTTGTAATCTGTGCCTTGATTGATAAAGGCAAGTGTCCCATATGCCTTCTTCACCACCCCACTAATATGCCCCTCCGCCTTCAGAGATCTATGGATACACCCACCAAGGTCCCTTTGTTCCTCAGGACTTCCTAGTGTCATGTTGTTCATTGAATACTTCCTTGTCAAATTACTCCTTCCAAAGTGTATCACCTCACACTTTTCAGGGTTAAATTCCATCTGCCACTTACCTGCCCATTTGACCATCCCATCTATATCTTCCTGTAGCCCAAGACACTCAACCTATCAAGCACCCGGCCAATCTTTGTGTCATCCGCAAACTTACTAATCCTACCCCCCACATAGACAACTATGTTGTTTATATAAATGACAAATAATAGGGGACCCAGCACAGATCCTTGTGGTACACCACTGGACACTGGCTTCTAGTCATAAAGCATCCTTCTGTCATCACCCTCTGTCTCCTACAACTGAGCCACTTTTGAATCCACCTTATCAAATTACCCTGTATCACATGTGCATTTGCCTTCTTTATAAATCTCCCATGTGGTACTTTGTCAAAGGCTTTGCTGAAATCCATATAAACTACATCAACTGCACTACCCTCATCTACACACATGGTCACCTCCTCAAAAAATTCAATCAAATTTGTTAGGCCCTCCATCTGACAAAGCCATGCTGGCTATTCCTGATCAAACCTTGCCTCTAGAAGTGGAGATAGATTCTCTCTTTCAGAATTTTCTCCAATAGTTTCCCTACCACTGACGTGAGACTCACTGGCCTGTAGTTCCCTGGCTTATCTCTACAACCCTTCTTAAATAGCGGAACCATATTAGCTGTTCTCCAGTCCTCTCGCACTTCTCCCATGGCCAGGGAAGAATTAAAAATTTGGGTCAGAGCCCCTGCGATCTCCTCCCTTGCCTCCCTCAGCAGTCTGGGACACAAATCATCCAGACCTGGGGATTTGTCCACTTTCAAGCCTGCCAACACCTCCAATACCTTGTCATTCCCTATTTCAATTTGCTTAAGAACCTCGCAGTCTCTCTTCCCCAAGTTCAATACCTTCATCCTCATTCTCTTGGGTGAAGACGGATGTGAAGTATTCATTCAACACTTTAGCGATGTCCTCTGGCTCCACCCATAGATTGCCCCCTTAGCCCTAACAGGCCTTACTCTTTCCCTGGTTGTCCTCTCCCCATTGATATGCTTACAGAATATCTTGGGATTTTCCCTACTTTTACCAGAAGTAAAAGATTTTTCAGATAACTGAAGAGGGAGTGCAGCCTAGTACAACTAACATACACGTGGTCCACGGACTCCACAA
This sequence comes from Carcharodon carcharias, assembly GCF_017639515.1. Classification (NCBI taxonomy): domain Eukaryota; kingdom Metazoa; phylum Chordata; class Chondrichthyes; order Lamniformes; family Lamnidae; genus Carcharodon; species Carcharodon carcharias. The sequence goes on from NC_054474.1 coordinate 59,897,932, forward strand.
GGCCGCAAAAAATGCAGGTGTCTTGGGAGTCTGTGAACCAACGCATCCTACGGTTGTACGGGGCTGCCTCATGCTGCATCCTATACCCTAGGTCCCCAATGGTAAGGGGGAGAACTCCTGCATAGAGAGCCCGCCACTGGGAACCTCCACCGCCGGATGGCAACACGGCACGCCAGGGTGTGTCCGTGCAGTGGGTGAGGGCAAAGAGGTGGAAGGTGTGCAGCAGCAGCCCATACAGGAAACCCCTCCACAACGAGCGAAAGGGCAAGGAGGGCATTTTCATGAGGGGGCTCAGTTTGCGGGTCTCCGGCTCCCGCGGGGACGGCAGGGTTTGAGGCTAGGGGCTCTGTTCCTTTTTAGCTCTTTTAAAGCCAACCAAATAAGCCAAATTAACAAAATAAGGGATAAAGTAAACACAGCGCCTAAGTTAAGTTAGCTGTAAAACCAAAGACAAAGTTTAAAGAAAACTTACAAACATCAAATCAAAACATGATTAAGAGGGTCGATAAAGCACCCCAAACCCCACGGTGCCCACCAGGCATGGAAGGCCTTGATGGTGCCGGCAGACACAGCGTGCTCACTCTCCAGGGACACCCAGCCGCAAACGTAGCCACGGAAGAGGGGCAGATCGCTCGCTGCCTGGACTTGTAAATGGCCAACTTGGCCAGGCCCAGGAGCAGGTTCACAAGGAGGTCCTCCTCTTCCCCAGCCCCCCTCCGCACTGGGTGTCCGTAGATCAGGAGCGTGGGACTGAAGTGCAAACAAAACAGTAATAAAAGGTTTTTTAATGACTAAAAAGCGAGTGCAACCTACCACACCCTATATAAACATGATCCATGGACTCCACAAGACCACAAAAAGGGCAGGTCACGTGGGAATCCGTGAACAGACACATTCTATGATTGTAGGGAACTGCTGCGCGCAACACCCTCCACCTCAACTCCCCGATGGAAAGCGGGAGGACACCTCCATACAGGGCCTCCCAACAAGGACCTCCGCCGCTGGACGGCAACAAGGCACGCCAGGACTTGTTCGGGCAAGAGCAAAGAGGTGGAAGGTGTGCAGCTGCCCATACAGGAAAACCCTCCGCACCGAGCGAAAGGGCAAGGAGGACATTTCTATGAGGCGGCTCAGGTTGCAGGGCTCCGGCTCCTGCGGTGAGGGGATGGGGGGGCAGGGTTTGGGGCTTGGGGCTCTGTTCCTTTTTTAAAAAGTTTTCAAAACAATGTTAGTTTTATTTTATAACATCAAAAACTGCATAAAACACATTCCAAAACAATGAATCCCCAGTTAATGTCCACCACCTGCATACAATTAAACACAATTAATATATAATTAACATGATGGGGCGAGTGGGTTTAATGATCTGAAAAAATATTTCTCATCCTATGGCAAGACAATTGAGAAAACTATAGTAAGTAATGTATAATAGGTTTTGTTTTAACACTCAAACATTAAAAATATGTCATTTGCAAGAAAACTTCTTGAACCCCTACCAGGTCGATGCAAAGCTGTATTTCCAAAATTTAAATAAAATTTACAAACTTTAGATGGGATGGTTATTAATGTCATATAAAAACAGACACTCCTTTTTTATTCTCTCCTAATCTTAACAATTTGCTGTTGGGGGAAGGGCATACCCACACAATACTTTGTTATTGCATTTGAGCGCCTGTCAAATGTACAGCCTGGATTAAACAAAGAATTGCAAAGTGCATTGCAGATCACTACTGGGAGTAGTTAATGTTTTTGTTATCCAATTCTCAAGTTCTCCAAAACAAAATATTTAGAAATCTGCAACTGTGAGGGAGGAGGGAAAGAAATCAACAAAAAAAATTTGTTTTACATCTTAAGTAAAATGGTCCCGAGTAACTTTAAATCAGCAATCCTATTTGGAGAGTGTTACTCCCATCCTGGTTAATCATAGCATGTCATCACAGAAAGATGATGTTATATCTAAAAAAAGCAACAGAGTAATTGCAAAGCTTGATATGTCACTTGAAATGGTGGGGCACTCAAACTAGGCCAGATGCTAGTTTTGTTGTGTTCAATTTAAGTACTATGATCAAACACCCTAAAGTAGAGAATGTTTTAAGGGCAATTAAAATATTAGAGAATTAAATCTGGATAAATGTGTACTTAAGTTCGCATCTTTAAGTGCTCCAAAGGACATTTTTAACTATGTGTCTGCTAATCTTCCTAATGGGTATTCTGTTGCAACTAGTCTCATAATGTTTCTTATGGGTGAGAATGGGAAATACTGTCTTTTAACTTGGGAAGCTAAGAAAATATAGAACATTGTTAAAAGCACTCTGGCTAGCAAACACTGGGCAATGGGTACGGGATTCCACCAGCCAAACATTTTAAGTAAGATTCTATAAAATGGACATAATGAAGATAGAATATCCATTGAATGCCCCATAGATAAGTATTCATGGTGGGATAATGTACACACTACAAAAAGTGTCAGTTAGAAAAGGTTATGGATTGACCATGCTGGCTTGAAGAAAATTCCAGAGTGAAAGGAAATCTTTAAAATTAAATGGGTGAACAGGGGCATTAAATGTAGGATTGTTTCACAAAAAATAATGCATGTACGAAGAAGTGGTTCAGAATCCAAAGAGGAGGGGTGTCTTCCAATGTAATGCTTTGCACAGAATAAAGAAGTCTTTGATTTCAGTTTTTTTAATTTTTGGCTGCATATATAAACTCTAATTGTTATTTAAATAGGTAGGAATTTGTTAATTGCATAATAATTGAATATTTAATTCTGTTCACATGATGGGCATTAACTGGGGATTCATTCCTATAAATAGGAACAGAATGAAATTTTGGTTGTTGGGTTGGGAGGTGCACATTTGTAAATGAAAGCTTGGACTTTAATGCTGCTCTTTATTGCCCTGCTTTCTGGAATAGAACACACCAATATCACTCGGATTAAATGTTGCCAACTCCTTTCTAAATGCTATTCATTTGTAATACCTTCCAGTTCTGACAAAAGGTATAAGCCTAAGCTGGCAACTAGTTTGTTCTCTTTTTTTTATTATTCATTTACGGGATGTGGGTGTCGCTGGCTGGGCCAGCATTTTTTGCCCAGCCCTAGTTCCGCTTGAGAAGCTGGTGGTAAGCCGCCTTCTCGAACTGCTGTAATCCATGTGGTGTAGGTACACCAACAGTGCTGTTAGGAAGGGAGTTCCAGGATTTTGACCCAGTGACAGTGAAGGAACAGTGATGTAGGGCAGGATTTTCCAGCCTCTCACACCAGCGGGATTTTCTAGCCCCACCAAAGACAACAGGCATTTCAATTGCTCACAGCATCCGCCGCAGCATGGCTGGAAAATCCCGGTCATAGTTCCAAGTCAGGATGGTGAGTGACTTGGAGGGAAACGTGCAGATGGTGATGTTCCCATGCATCTGCTGCTCTTATCTTTCTAGGCCATAGGGGTGACGGGTTTGGAAGGTGCTGTTGAAAGAGCCCTGGTGAGTTGATGCAGTGCATCTTGTAGATAGTACATACTCCCTCCACCACCAATGCACAGTGGCAGCAGTGAATGTTTAAGGCAGTGGATAGGGTGTCAATCAAGCGGGGCTGCTTTGTCCTGGATGGTGTCAAGCTTCTTGAGCATTGTGCGAGCCGCACTCATCCAGGCAAGTGGGGAATATTCTATCACACTCTTGAGTTATGCTTTGTAGATGGTGGGCAGGTTTTGGGGAGTCAGGAGGTGAGTTCTGCTTTGCAGAATTCTCAGCCTCTGACCTGTCCTTGTAGCCACAGTATTTATATGACTGGTCCAGTTCAATTTCTTGTCAATGGTAACCCCCAGGATGTTGATAAAGTTGGGTTCAGTGATAGTAAAGCCATTGAATGTCAAGAGGTGATGGTTAGACTCTCTCTTATTGAAGATGGTCATTGCCTGGTATTTGTGTGGCATGAATGTTATTTGCCACTTATCAGCCCAAGCTTGAAAATTATCCAAGTCTTGCTTCATGAGGACATGGACTGCTTCAGTGTCTGAGGAGTCGCGAATGGTGCTGAACATTGTGCAATCATGAGCGAATATCCCCACTTCTGACCTAATGATGGAGGGAAGGTTATTGATGAAGCAGCTGAAGATGGTTGGGCCTAGGACACTACATTAAGGAACTCCTGCAGCGATGTCCCAGGACTTAGAAGATTGACCTCTAATAACCACAACCATCTTCCTTTGTGCTAGGTATGACCCCAACCAGTGAAGAGTTTTTCCCCCGATTCCCATTGACTCTAGTTTTGCTAAGACCTCTTGATACCACACTCAGTCAAATGCTGCCCTGGTGACAAGGGCAGTCCCTCTCACCTCACCTCTGGAGTTCAACTCTTTTGTTCATGATTAGACCAAGGCTGTAACAAAGTCAGGAGCTGGAGTGATCCTGGCAGAACCCAAACTGAGGGTCAGTGAGCAGGTTACTGCTGAGTATGTGCCACTAGTTAGCACTGTCGATGACCCCTTCCACCACATTACTGATGACCGAGAGTAGACTGATGGGTCAGTAATTTGCCGGGTTGGATTTATCCTGTTTTCATCGACAGGGTATTCCTAGGAAATTTCCCACATTGCCAGGTAAATGCCAGTGTTGTACCTGTACTGGAACAGCTTAGATAGGGGCACAGCAAGTTCTGGAGCACAAGTCTTCAGGGCTATTGCCAGAACATTGTCAGGACCCATAGCCTTTGCAATATGCAGTGCCTTCAGCCATTTCTTGATATCACATGGAGTGAATCGAATTGGCTGAAATCTGGCATCTGTGACCTCAGGTGGTGACTGAGCTGGATCATCCACTCGGCACTTTTGACTGAAGATTGTAGCGAATGCTTCAGCCTTATCTTTTGCACCAATGTGCTGGCCTCCCTCAACATTAAGAATGAGGATATTTGTGGAGCACCCTCCTGTTAGTTATTAATTATATACCGCCATTCACAACTTGACGTAGCTGGACTGCAGAGCTTTGGTATGATCTGTTAGTTGTGAGATCGCTTAGCCCTGCCTATTGCATGTTGCACCTACTGTTTTGCATGCAAGTAGTCCAGTGTTGTAGTTTCACCAGGTTGACACCTCATTTTTAGATATATCTGGAGCTGCTGACATGCCCCCCTGCGCACTTCATTGAGCCAAGATCGATCCCCGGCTTGATGGTAATAGTGGAGTGGGGGTATGCCAGGCCGTGAATTTGCAGGTAGTGGTTTTATATAATTCTGCTGCTGCTGATGGCCCACATTGCCTTATGGATGCCTGGTTTTTGAGTTGCTAGATCTGTTCAATATCCATCCCACCTAGCATGGTGGTTGTGCCACACAACATGATGGAGGTTATCCTCAATGTGAAGAAGGGACTTCATCTCCACAAGGACTGTGCAGTAGTCACTCCTGCCATTACTGTCATGGGCAGGTGCATCTGCATCAGGTAGATTGTTGAGGCCGAGCTCAAGTAGGTTTTTCCCTCTTGTTGGTTTCCTCACCACCACTGCAGACCCAGTCTAGCAGCTATGTCTTTAGGACACGGCCAGCTCAGTCAGTAGTGGTGTTACCAAGCTACTCCTGTTGAAGGACATTGAAGGCCCCCACATTCTGCACCCTTGTGCAATTGGTGTTCAAGATGGAGGAGCCTGATCTATCCCATCTAGCACGGTGGTGAGCAGTTGAGCAGGTGGTAGTCAGCAGGAAATTTTCCTTGGCCATGTTTGACCTGATAGCATGAGATTTCATGGAGTCTGAAGTGATTATTGAGGAATGCCAGTGCGACTCCATCCTGACAGTATACCACTGTGACATCACCTCTGGTGGGTCTATCATACCCAGGGATGGTGATGGTGGTGTCTGGGGCATTGTCTGTAAGGTGTGATTCAATGGGTATGACAAATCTGTAGGACAGCTCTCCCAATTTTGACACAAGCACCCAGGTGTTAGCAAAGAGGACTTTGCAGGGTCGATGGGGCTCAGTTTCCCACTGTTGTTTCCGGTGCCTAGGTCAATGCCAAGTGGTCTGTCCTGTTTCATTCTTTTCAGGTTCTGTAGTAGATTGAGTTGCTTGCTAGGCCATTCCAGAGACAGCAAACCACATGGCTGGAGTCACAGGTAAGCCAGGCGGGTTTTTAATGATAATCGTTTCATGATTTCGAGACTGGAATTTCAGATTTCTGAATTGAATTTAAATTCCACCAGCTGCCGTGGTGGAATTTGAACCCATGGGCTGAATCTTCCGGGTGGCGTGTGGGGACGGGCCCGACATGGCAACGCGTAAAATGATGCGCGATGACATCGGGCGTGCATCACGATGTCATCACGATATTTTGTTCGGCGGACACGCACAGGAATCAGCTGCGCATCAATGTGAAGAAGGGACTTCATATCCACAAGGACTGTGCTGTAGTCACTCCTGCCTTTACTGTCATGGGCAGGTGCATCTGCATCAGGTAGATTGTTGAGGCCGAGCTCAAGTAGGTTTTTCCCTCTTGTTGGTTTCCTCATCACCAGCTGTCCTTCAACAGGAGTAGCTTGGTAACACCAAAATGTTAAGGGCCTATTAAGGCCATTAAGGGATTAATTAAAATACTTTAGAACACTTTAAAACACTGCCCATCCAACGCCTTCACGTTTTTTAGGAAACCTCATCCACAGGCGGGATGAGGTTTCTTAAAGCTTTTATAAAATAAATAAATTTCCCCAACTTCACAAACATGACCCAACTTATGTGACACTGTCGCATGAGGGGACATATTTAAATAAATCTTTACTCCATTTATTAAAATGTTTTATAATCTATTCAATCTCCCCACAGCAGCTCCATGGCTCAGGGAGATTTCTGCGCTCTTTCACGGGTGGCAATCGGCTCTGCACCCGCCCCCGCCTACTCTCGCCCAGCCCGCCCACCATAGGAAAAATCCAGGTCTCCCCAGAACATTAGCCTCTAGATTGCCAGCCCAGTGACATTACCACTTACCACCATCTCTCCACTGTGGCTCTTGACCAGAGCTGATGGGTTAAGTGTTTCCAGCATTACCTGATTTTGTTTTTATCTGACCGTGTTGCACTATTTTTGCTTCACATATTGCACAAGAAAATAGTCTTACATCCTTGCAAAAAGAAAAACAGGTGCTTAGTTCCACATATAATTGGAAAATTAACAATTATCTTACTATTTTAATTTTGTCCAAACTTATTGATTAATTTGGAAGTAAAATGAACACAGAACTGAATTTCTGTGACTAACTGGGACTAAATATTAGTTAATATTGCTAAATATTAGAAATACAGCAACTTGTCTTTGGCAGAATACTGACTGCAACTTGAGCCATGAAATTTTGTATGTGCATCAAGCACACTACTTCAAAAAGGTTTCAGATCAAATAAATGTCGAACATTTTAATGTTAATTTCTGGTCTGAACAGTGTAAAATTATTTTACATTGAAATATTTGACAATCTTTTCTTTTCAAATACCATAAAAACATCCTGACAGTTTATTTTCACACAGCTTTAAAAAAATTAATTAAATGTCTTGGTGGCGATCCAAGTTTGAGCAACTTGCAAATATTAAAATCATGGCATCTCCCTTAATTTAATCATAGTATTTGATAATGTATAATCAAGAACTTTTAGAGTAAAAATGAATTACTAAAAATCCATTAGGCTTTTCCCTAGGTTGACAAATATTGGTTTCAAGGTTTTCCAATCAAAAATGTACAATGCAAAGCTGAAAGTAATTTTTTGGCACACTGCTTGTCTATAATGAGAACTTGAATTACACTTCAGTGTGTTCCCTACAACAAAAGATTCAACAAAATATTAAACAGAATAGCAGAGATAATACAATTCATTGAAGCACTTGTATTTTTAAAATACTCAAATGTGATCTCCAATTATTCTTTAATTGCTTTAAGCCTTCCTTCCATCATAAGGTCAGAAGTGGGGATGTTCGCTGGTGATTGCACAATGTGCAGCACCATTCGTGACTCCTCAAATACTGAAGCAGTCCATGTCCAGATGCAACAAGACCTGGACAATATCCAGGCTTTGGCTGACAATTAGCAAGTAACATTCGCGCCACACAACTGTCAGGCAAATGATCATCTCCAACAAGAGAGAATCTAACCATGGCCCCTTGATGTTCATGGCATGACCATCACTGAATCCCTCACTATCAACATCCTGGAGGTCATCATGGACCAGAAACTGAACTAGACTAGCCATATAAATACTGTGGCTACAAGAGCAGGTCAGAGGCTAGGAATCATGTGACAAGTAACTCACCTCCTGACTCCCCAAAGTCTATCCACCATCTACAAGGTGCAAGTCAGGAGTGTGATGGAATACTCCCCACTTGCCTGGATGAGTGCAGCTCCCACAACACTCAAGAAGCTTGACACCATCCAGGGCAAAGCAGCCTACTTGACTGGCACCATATCCACAAACATTCACTCACCAATGCATAGCATCAGCAGTGTGTACCATGTACAAGATGCAATGCAGGAATTTACCAAGATTCCTTCAACAGCACCTTCCAAATTCACAACCACTCCCATCTAGAAGGACAAGGGCAGCAGATAGATGGAACCACCACCAGCTAGTAGTTCCCCTCCAAGTCACTCACCATCCTGACTTGGAAATATATCGCCATTCCTTCACTGTGACTGGGTCAAAACCCTAGAACTCCCTCCTGAACAGCACTGTGGGTGTACCTGCACCACATGGACTGCAGCAGTTTAAGAAGGCAGCTCACCACCACCTTCCCAAGGGCAACTAGGGATGGGCAATAAATGCTGGCCCAGCCAGCGAAGCACACGTCCCGTGAATGAATTTTAGGAAAGGTAACGATGATGCCAAACCTGATACTTCACATCTCAATCCCATAGGACTTGTGAGAGATTTGGACACATTATAAGATGTGTGACATTACCAAAGGCACTCTTGCAATCTGTTAGCTTTTATGCTGATCAATATGAACTTGCACGTCAGCAATCACTGGATGCCCTTTGGCCCATGTACCAGGACACTTTAAGAAAGCACATTTGGGGCTTTCATTGATGACCTGGCAGATATGTAGCAGCTGTGCTTCCTATCCAGTTTCCCTCATTTACATTCTCACATACCTCTCTGCTGAAGTTCAAATGGAGTGACTCTATTGTGAAGCCAGCGACTCCTGCAGTCTCTCGTGAAAGCATAAAAAAAGGCAATAGCTCCCATGGAACCTTCCCAAGGAAATCTTCCTCTTTTCTATCAGCTCTGACTTCATTTCAATGTTTTAAGTGCTAGCAGGTTGAGGATTTCCTCTGAAATGGGCCTGAGTGAAGCCCTGGGCTTCTCCCATACTGACTGCGAGCTCTCCTGTCCAGGTTCTTTTCCACTTTCGGTTTGTTACTGCAACATTAATTCATATTGACAAGATGTTGGTGCTGATATTTTATTTTGAGACCAGCTTCGACCCTCCCTCTGTGAGTGTTCCTGTCCCTCCAATCTTCCTGGAACCCCATGGTGTGCAGGTAGAGCTCCCTCCCTTTATTCTTCAGCCTCCTCCAGTAATCCTGGATCCCATTGTAGTTGTGGTCGATATTCCAACCTCCCATCTGAACCCATAACTGTTGTTGTCCCTATGCCCACTGTGGACCTTATCCCTTCCCATCTCGAGTCTGTGTGCACAGTCACATACAGAGAAGACCCCCCCAGGAAAGTTTCAAATACCCACCCTCTGTACTACCTATTCCCCATTTGCAGGCTGAAGATGCCTCCCCTAACCATGACCATCCCATCTGCAGCCCAGTACCAAGCCAGACAAGCCCATGGCCAGTGACGGTAAGACCATGACAACACCCTGCACACCAAGTTGTGCCTTATCCCAGTTGAACACACAGCCCTTGGCCCTCCCTGGAGCGGGGCCACAATGTGTGTGCCATGCATAGCCCTGTAGCATAGCCCACAAAGCCCCAGGACTGGCTTTTAATCTTTCAGTCTGACTATTAGTTGCACTCAGCCCCAGGACTGCCTTTAATCTCACACATGACTATATGGCCTCAGACCAGAGACTATGAATATCTTTCAATGAGCTGTCCCATTCCTTTTTTACTGCTGGCAACACAGTGACCTTCCCCCACCTCCCATGAGTCTCTGTGCAACCCATCCTCATGTGCCACACGAACACTACCCCCCACCCCCTTGGTATTCCAGAGTCTGCGTACATCCCCTCCAACTTGTATGGTTCGGTTCCCATTCCACCCCCTTCTGTGTTGCATTCCAGTCTTTCATGTTGGTCTGCAGCTTCCCCACCACCCCACCCCTCAGTCTCCCCTCTGCCTGCCAACATCTCCAACACACCTTCCCCAACCCCACCATTGCCAATTGTACCCTGTGCCTCCTTCCTCCTTCCCAAACCCCCGCCCCAGTCGCAATGTTGGTCACTGTCTCATCTGCAGCCCCACCTGGGCCCTGAAGAAGGCACCCTTCTGGAGAATCCCTCTGGAGATCCAATTGATGTTATCTACTTGGACTTCCAGAAGGCATTTGACAAGGTGCCGGACAGGAGGCTGCTCAGTACAATAAGAGCCCATGGTGTTAGAGGCAAGGTACTAGCATGGATAGAAGATTGGCTGTCTGGCAGGAGGCAGAGAGTGGGAATAAGGGGGACCTTCTCAGGATGGCGGCCGGTGACTAGTGGAGTTCCGCAGCGGTCAGTGTTGGGACCACAACTTTTCACTTTATACATTAATGATCTAGATGAAGGAACTGAAGGGCATCCTGGCTAAGTTTGCAGATGATACAAAGATAGGTGGAGGGACAGTTGGTATTGAGGAGGCGGGAAGGCTGCAGAAGGATTTGGACAGGTTAGGAGAATGGACATAGAAGTGGCAGATGGAATACAACGTGGGGAAGTGGGAGGTCATGCACTTTGGTAGGAAAAAGAGGAATAGACTATTTTCTAAATGGGGAGAGAATTCAGGAATCTGGAGTGCAAAGGGACTTGGGAGTCCTAGTCCAGGATTCTCTTAAGGTTAACTTGCAGATTCAGTCGGTAGTTAGGAAGGCAAATGCAATGTTGGCATTTATTTTGAGAGGACTAGAATATAAAAGCAGGGATGAGCTGCTGATGCTTTATAAGGCTCTGGTCAGACCACATTTAGAATATTGTGAGCAATTTTGGGCCCTGTACCTCAGGAAGGATGTTCTGGCCCTGGAGAGGTCCAGAGGAGATTCACGAGAACGATCCCAGGAATGAAAGGCTTAACATATGAGGAACGTTTGAGGACTCTGGGTCTATACTCAATGGAGTTTAGAAGGATGGGGGGGTGTTTGATTGAAACTTACAGATTACTTAAAGGCCTGGATAGAGTGGATGTGGGGAAGATGTTTCCATTATTAGGAGAGACTAGGACCCGAGGGCTCAAGCTTAGAGTAAAGGGAAGACCTTTTAGAACAGAGATGAGGAGATACTTCTTTAGCCAGAGAGTGGTGAATCTATGGAATTCATTGCCACAGAAGGCTGTGGAGGCCAGGTCATTGAGTGTATTTAAGACTGAGATAGATAGGTTCTTGATTGGTAAGGGGATCAAAGGTTACGGGGCGAAGGTGGGAGAATGGGGTTGAGAAACTTATCAGCCATGATTGAATGGTGGAGCAGACTCGATGGGCCGAATGGCCTAATTTCTGCTCCTATGTCTTATAGTCTTAGATTTTTTGGTCTTATGGAATGGAGAAAGCCAATGAGCAGAGCCACCCTATACCCCCACCAGCGTAGCATTTCACTGGCATTGGTGAGAACCTGGAGCAGCACTGCTGCATGTAGGCTTTGAGTGTCGCATGCACCTTGAAGTCAGGAGTGAAGTAAGGGCCGACAGCTACATACCACTCATTTCCAAATGTGTTTCAGGCTGGTCTAATTTCCTGCTGACGCAGTGCTAGAATGGGTGGGGCTGGGTGATTCTGGTGAGTAACATTTTTAATTTGCATTCATGACATGGTAATGCAAGCAAATGGCATTCCCACCATGGATCAGTGGGAAACCCAGCCCACCGTCAGCCCACCACGGATGTGGTGAAAGAAAAATTCCAATCTGTTTTCCCGCCAAGGGGATTCCGATTTTACCCTCTCTCTAAATTTTCCTGTCCCACCCACCACAAATCCCGCCACGACCTGGAGGGGAGAATTCCATCCGTGATGCCTGTGAACGTCAGAAATATGACAAAATTGTTGCTTCCCCCCAGTAGGAAAATTAAAACATTTAACAAATTTAATTTGTGTTACTACCTTGAAAGGTAAAAATTTCTTCATGATAATCTTGTCTTTCTTCCTGTTTTTTAAAGATATTACCATATTTTATTTGCTGTACAACCCTCTATACCATCTGAAAAAAACAGCACCCAGCCAACTCAGTTTGTTGCTAGGCAACTAACTGTATGGTGTATCCTGATTGGATTAGAGTGCCATGCATCCAGTGAAAAGCAGAATAATTGGGGCAGATGCTATTGCTGAAGTAATCAGTCTGACTCATCTAACGCCAGCATCCTGACATCCATCACAATGAAGCACAGAGACAACCTGAATAATTAGATAAACTGGATTCTACATAACATGTTCAGTCTCTTCACAAATTTACACAGTCTGTTTGCAACAGCATTTCTTATTTTTCTGGATTGTGTATTCATATTAAACATATTATTTGAAAGTGACCCATTTATATCCATGTTAAAATCTGTGGGGAAACCATCTGTGAAGTGCTTGGCGTAAAACCGTAAGAAATATGAAAGAGACAAATGCTATGGCAACACAATTGTATTGTTTCTATTAAATAAATATGTCCAGAATTAGGCTATGCATTTACTTCAAATTATTGCCTGTTCCTATATCAAAGTTAATGCACTCAGACTCTGAGATTGAGAAATCAAACAAAAATATGCTGTGCCTGTTGCATCATTACAAAAGCACAATATAATCAAAACAACAGCAAAAATAATTTTACAAAGACACAAACCCTAATCCATTATGCCATTATAAATTATTTTTAATAGAGATGAAACAGCTATAATTTGTTAAGTAAATGATTTTCTATAAAAAATATTTACTGCCTTCAAGGTATTATTGATTAATGAACAAATGCTTTGCAATATTATTGCTCTAGATTAAGTCTCAATTGAAAAAAAGCATGTAACAGGTTACTCTAGCTGAATTTCAGGAAATTAATAGTACATTCCGCACATAATGTCATCACCCACCAGAAATTTTCCCAAATCCTAATCAGTTTATACGTTGTAAATGTTTCTAATTTATTCTTTTTGACAACTAGCATAAAGATTTCTTCTCTAGTCCAGCATGGTTTGCATTACAATTCCACGGCAGGCTGCTGTGTGAAATCTCAATGCCTGTGCACAAGAAGTACTTTAATATGAGCCAGAACTACATCGGTTGTGTCCAAATTCAAATAACTCAACTGTTGTGGCTTTGTTCAGGCTGAGACAACATTCTTATTTTTGCAAATCAAACAGGAAAATTTGAGCTTAGCCAAATTTTTACTTTGTAGTATTAAGCGTTAGTATTAAATATGTGAAATATATAGTCTACGCCATCAGAGATGTAAGGTCACATGATAACGGAGCATGAAGAGACATAGGGCAGAATTTTCTGTGTCCACTGGCGGACGATATGGCGTGATCGATTTCACAACGGCAGGAAGCAGGTCGCAGTCATCCAATCAGCTGTGTTTCCCGCAATCGGTTGTCTGGGACCTCATTGTAATATATCAGCATCTCATTAAAAGGCCATCCCGCCAAGCTCTTCGACCCCCGCCGAACTGTCCGTCCACGTCAGTGGGAAAGCACCTCAACGTGTTTCACAGCACACAAGCGACGTGCACTTGGCAGCCTTCACTTTGGAGGAACTGAGGTGAGCGAACAGTATCATTTTTCAAAGCTCGCCAGGGTTGCCCAGTGCTTTGCAGGCTTTAGGGGCACTGGGGACCCTGGGTGAAATGCCGCCCTGCCTTGGAGGCGACTGTTTTCGGGGAGGGGTGTCCAAGGGCAACGGCTGCCCAGCCTTGGAGGCTGCTGTTGTTATTGTCGGGAGCGGGGGCAACTGCTGCCCTGTCTTTGGATCTCACGCACAAGAAATCGAGGTGGGGGGCAGGGTAGGTGAGGGAAGAGGCCACGGAGTAGGGACACCTGTATAAGCCGACAATGCTTCTGCAACTGAGACAGTTCAGGTGCAGCCACAGTGATATGATTGGGGTCAGGCTCCTAGCCTGCCCGCCCATGCAAGCAATGTGGAGGCATCAAAGGGCCACCAAACGCTGCAGACCCCACCCATCCTGCCCCCAAACCCCCCTTGCCCCCACCCCAGCACAGGCTGCCAGTCTGTGGCCACTCGTGACCATTTTATTGGACTGCAGTGCAGTTGGACTGCACATGTTGTACAAACTCCTTGACAATGCTGGCCATGTAGCAGTCACTGCTGGAGGCGCTCACAGCCCCTTGCAATCTCAGCATCCTGGTTAGGAACTGTCTCCCCCACATCACAGGTTGACAGGGTAGCCATGTAGCACATTCATTCATCTGTGACCATCCAAGCAGTGGCCAGCACTCTCAGGAAAGCATTAACGGCCAGGAATGATGCTAAGTACACCCATGCTAACCACGTGGATCCTGATGACCTAGCTGTATGCCTGACAGCCCACAGAGAACATAGAAGGTGGAGGAGAGAGTGACTGAGGTACCTGGCTGCACAAAGGCAGGAGCAGCAACCTCATGAAGGAAGGGCAGCAGGGGCTCCCACACATGCTGCCCAGGAGCGACAGTGAGTCATGGCTGGTCAATGCCTAGTGACACCCAGGGTCTACGGATGCCTCCTGCCATTCCTGCAGATGACTGAGAACTAGTGTTGCTGACAACTGCACATGTCTAGGGACCTGGTCGATCATATCTGCCACTTCCTGGAGGACTTAGCACCAAGGGGTCCTGGAGGGCATTCCACTGCTGTGAAAGTGACTGCAGTGTTCAATTTCTATGCCAGTGGCTCCTCTGTGGGACCTCTGTGGATATCACAAGCCGCCACCCACAAATGCATCCGTGAGGTCATGGGTACCACCTTCTCAAAGGCACTTTCTGCATTTCGCCTGGGACCAGGACAGCCAAGATGCAAGGGCCATTGGATGAGGGTGAGGAGGTCCTCAGAGGTGATGAAATTGGAGATGAGGCCTTCGCACTGGCTAGACGAGGTAGGAGCGTTCATAGCAACTAGATTTATAGAGGATGATGACGACATGCAGTGAGGTGACCCCACAGATCCTCACAGCACATTTTTGAACTTTTGGCTCCAGTCTGGCTTATCGTAGCGCGAATACTCTCTGTAAGAATGGCCCTGTCATGAAGATGCAGTGGAGGCTCTAATAGTCACTTGATCGGAGGAGGATGATGACAACATGTAGCGACGACACTCCACATAGCCTCCAAGAATGTCTGACTCCTGTCTGGCGGAGGCAGCTTGCTTGGGCTCTGTGATCAGGGAGACTGGCACTTCGTCCGCCTTCAGCACCTCAGCTCTTCAGGAGTTGGAGCACAAGATCAGTGGTCACAGATGTTGAAGAGGTTGGGGCCAGCCCCTCCATAAAGGTGCTGAGAGCACACAGAGAATGGGAGAACTCTATGGCGCTTGCCCATTACATTCTGGCAGTAATGACCAGCACCACCAAGGTGCAGGCATCAGTAATGTTTCCAGGGAGTGTGAGGCCAGACCATCACTTTGGTCTAAAGGCTGCACAGAGCACAGGGAAGAGAGCCTGGATTGAGACACCTGCCTTTATCTTGTGCAGAAAGTTTCACATCTGAGTGACAAGAACACTGCTCATCAGAACAAGGGCAGAGAGCCTTGGGAGTTTATTGAAAATAGTGAACATTACGTACAATTGATTAACACCCGAGTCCAGCTGTGCAACTAATTCCCCTTAACTCTCCTAACCCTGCCACTATGTCTTGATGTTCCCCGGACATCCATAATGTAAGTGGAGGCAGCCTGCTAACTGTGACCTTCTATCTGTGATGACTTTTGACATCCTCAGGAAGGCCGAGACTTGGAAGGCCTGCTTTCGGGGTCCTGCTGTGTGGCAGTGGTGCCCTCCTCGGCCTGTGAAGCTGGGTCTGTGGAGGTCACAGGAAGAGGGGATTCAGATGGGCTGATCAATCCCGGAGTCACCTAGATGGATGGGCCCGGAGTGTCCACTTCTTGATCCTCCTCACTACGGGTGCCTGAGGGCCCCTGGCTGATTCCTTGAGAAGTAGCTGGAGCGAGATTGAGCTGCCCTGCACCACTCTCACATTCACACTGTTGTAGGCCAACTATGATGTCAGCAATGGAGTGCAGGAGCAACATCCTGTACCAATGTCTCCATGGTGGCCACCATCCTACCAGTGTTGACCCCAGTGCATTGCAATGTTGCCGCTATCACCTCAGCCTGAAGGCGGACAGACTCCTCCAACATGTCTTGCAATCTGTGGAGTGCAGCAGACATCCCTTCCTGATGTTCCCTAGCTTACCTTTGAGCTCCAGCAACTGAGACATGACCGAGTCCAGAGGCTCATCATCTGACTCGGACTCAGCAATTTTCTGACCTCCAGCAGTCCTGTAAGTGCTGGATATCCGGGAAGTCCATGCCTCCACCTGCTATGGATCAGAAAGTGCAAGATGCTCACCAGATTGTGGTCCTGAGGCTACTCTAGGGCTAGGTCCCACTGAGACGTTTGTCTCTGCGCTGGTGGAGGGTGTGGGTGAGCGCTGTGGTGGGACTTCAGAGAGGGTGCTTTCTGATTCCTCTTCAGAGGTTTCTTCGGAGCTTGATTGGAGGCCCTGGGTCATGAACTCTGTCGGCTGTTTGGCAGATGTGCCTGTGAAAGCAAAGGGAGATAATTAGCACATGGCAGTGGCCTGTGAAACAGGACACATCATTCATGGCAAGATTGTCTGATGGATGTTACACTGCTGAATCCTCACTTAGTAGATCAGCGCCGACCTCACTGTCAGCACAGGGCTGGTTCAGATCCTTGCCGGCCAGCTGGATGGCTCTGTTTTCAAAGTCTATGTGGACCTTGATTTCAGGCATTTCGCCACTGCTCTGTGACCTCTCACTCTTGTTGTGAGCCAGCTTGCCCTGCATGGATAGAGATGGAGAAAGTCTAAGCAGGACACCTGCCAGGTGAAATAATAAGTATGCCTGGCCTGTGTGGGTGGTCAATGATCCAGTGGATAGGATGAGGGCAATGACGTTGTATGTGAGAGAGTGAATGGTGATGTCCCTTGCACTGGCAGTAAGTGCGTGCTCTGTGGATGTGTGCTGGGCTTGTGAATGTGTGGGTCAAGAAAAATGAAAAGAGTCATTTACCCTGGCAGAACAGAGGAGATCATTCATCCTCTTGCAGCACTGGGGGGCTGTCCTCTTCTGAAGGGTGTTCGTGCTGACCACCGCTGCTATCATCTCCCAAGCCAGATTGGTCATGTTGCTGCCCATCCTGCAGCCAGAGTGGGGGTACGGGACATCCTGGCGGACCTCCACGGCATCCAGCAGTCACTTGAGGGGCCCATCATTAAACTGCAGTCTTTTTTCCTTTGCTGGCCATGTGGTGGTGAGCTGGTAGCGATGAGTTGAGTGCTGGCGGCTGCCTTTTAAACATGGCAACCGGAGAGATACAACTGCAGGGTGATGGCGGGAGAGCGAATGAGAGCCTGTTTGCTATGGAAACGGCCTGTTTCCTGGGAGTACATAAATAATTAGGTGGGCTTGGAAATAAAAGGCTCACAAATCTGCCATCACCATTAGCAGATAGGACACCATTTTGCCCGCCTGCTACTACACAGTGCAAATTTGGGAAAATTCCACCCATAGTTCCATGTAGAGACTTGTGTAACATAGAAACTAGGAGCAGGAGTTGGCCATTCGGCCCTTCGAGCCCACTCCACCATTCAATATGTCATAGCTCATTCTCTATCTCAACGCCATATTCCTGCTTTCTCTCCATATCCCTTGATGCCCCTAATATCCAAAAATTTATCAATTTCTTTCTTGAATATACTCAGTGAGCCGGCCTCCACAGGTAGAGAATTCCACAGGTTGACCACCCTCTGAGAGAAGAATTTTTTCCTCATCTCAGTCCTAAATGGCCTGCTCCGTATCCTGAGACTGTGACCCCTGGTTCTAGACTCCCCGAAACATCCTCCCTGCATCCAGTCTGTCTAGCCCTGTTAGAATTTTATATGTTTCAATCAGATCCCCTCTCATTCTTCTGAACTCTACTGAATACAGGCCTAGTCGAACCAATCTCTCGTCATAAGACAGTCCTGCCATCCCCAGTATCAGCCTAGTGAATCTTCGTTGCATTCCCTCTATGGCAAGTATATTCTTTCTTAGGTGAGGAGACCAAAACTGCACGCAATACTCCAGGTGTGGTCTCACCAAGGCCCTGTATAATTACATTAAGACATCCCTACTTCGGAATTCAAATCCTCTTGCAATGAAGGCCAGTATACCATTTGCCTTCCTAATTGCTTGCTGCACCTGCCTATTTATTTCAATGACTGGTGTACAAGGACACCCAGACCCCTTTATATATCTGTATTTCCCAATATATCACCAGGTAAATAATACTCTGCCTTTGTGTTTTTTCACACTGAAGTGTATAACTTCACATTTATCCACTTTATACTACATCTGCCCATATGTTTGCCCACACACACAACTAAATTGTCCTGAAGCTTCCTTGCATCCTCCTCATAACTTACAACCTGTCCAGTTTTGTGTCATCAGCAAACTTGGAAATATTGCATTTGGTTTCCTCATCCAATACATTTATATATATATATATATTGTGAATAACTGTGGCCCAAGCACTGATCCCTACGCCATGCGACTAGTCACCGCCTGACATTTATTCCCACTCTCTGTTTCCAATCTGACAACCAATTCTCAATCCATGCCAGTATATTACCCCCAATACCGTGTGCTTTAATTTTGCCCACTAGCCTCTTATGCGGGACCTTATCAAAAGTCTTTGGGAAATCCAAATACACCACATCCACTGGTTCTCCCTTATCTATTCTACTAGTCATATCCTCAAAAAACTCTAGTGGACTCGTTAAGAACGATTTCCCTTTCACAAACCCATGCTGACTTTGTCTAATCCCATTAATGCTTTCTTGGTGTTCTGTTACCACTTCTTTTATAATAGGCTCTAAGCATTTTCTCCACTACTGATGTTAGGCTAACTGGTCTGTAGTTCTCTGTTTTTTCTCTCCTTTTTTAAATAGTGGGGTTGCATTTACCACCCTCCAATCTGTAGGAACTGCTCTAGAGTCTTTAGAATTTTGGAAGATGACTACCAATTCATCCAATATTTCCAGGGCCACTTCCTTTAGTGCTCTGAGATGTAGATTATCAGGCACTGGAGATTTTTCAGCTTTTAACCCCATTAATTTCTCTAGCACTATTTTTTTACTAATACTGATCTTCTTCAATTCCTCCCTCTCAATAGACCCTTGGTTTCCTAACATTTCTGGGAAATTATTTGTGTCCTTTTTTGTGAAGGCAGAACTAAAATATGTGTTCAATTCTTCTGCCATTTCTTTGTTCCCCATTATAATTTCCCCTGTTTCTGACTGTAAGGGACCTATATTTGTCTTCACTAATCTTTTTCCCTTTACATATTTATAGAAGCTTTTACAGTCAGATTTTATGTTCCTTGCAAGTTTACTCTAATACTCCATTTTCCCCTTCTTGATCAATCTTTTTGTCCACCTTTTCTGAATTCTAAACTGCTCCCAATCCTTAGGCATTCTGTTTCTTCTGGCAATTTTATATGTATCCTCTTTGGATCTAATACTATCCCTAATTTATTTTGTAATCCATGGTTGAGCCACCTTTCTTGTTTTATTTTTGCGCCAGACAGGAATGGATAATTGTTGTAATTCATGTATACATTCCTTAAATATTAGCCATTGCCTATCCACTGTCAACCCTTTTAGTAAGGTTCCCCAATCCATCGTTGTCAACTCGCACCTCATATCCTCATAGTTTCCCTTTATTTAGATTCAGGACCCTAGTTTTGGATTCAAATTCCTCACTCTCCATCCTAATGAACAATTCTATCATTTTAAGGTCACTCTTCCCCAAGATTGTTAATTAATCCTTTCTCATTGCATAATACCCAGTCTAGGATAGCCTGCTCTCTATTTGGTTCCTCTCAATGTATTTGTCTAAAAAACTACAACACACACACCCCAGGAAATCCTCCTCACAGTATTATTGCTAGTTTGGTTTGTACAATCTATATGTAGATTACAGTTGTACCCTTATTGCATGCATCTCTAATTTCCTGCTTAATGCCTTCCCTTACATCTCCATTACTGTTTGGGGGGCCTATAGGCAACCCCCATCAACATTTTCTGCCCCTTGTATTTCTTATCTCCACCCAAACAGATTCCACATCATGATTTTCTGAGCTAATATCTTTCCTCACTATTACATTGATTACCTCCTTTCCCTATTTGTCTGTCCTTCTTAAATATTGAATGCCCCTGGATGTTCAGTTCCCATCCTTGATCAACCTGCAGCCATGTCTCCGTAATTGCAATTATATCATTATTGGCCTTCATAGCCAGAGGATTTGAGTACAGGAACAGGAATGTCTTGCTGCAATTGAACAGGGCCTTGGTGAGACCACACCTGGAATATTGTGTGCAGTTTTGGTCTCCTTATCTGAGGAAGATGTACATGCTACAGAGGGAGTGCAGCGAAGGTTTAACCAACTGATTCCTGGGATGGTGAGACTGACATATGAGGAGAGCTTGAGTCGATTAGGATTATATTCGCTGGAGTTTAGAAGAATGAGGGGGTATCTCATAGAAACCTATAAAATTCTAACAGGACTAGACAGGGTGGATGCAGGAAGGATGTTCCCGATGGTGGGAGAGTCCAGAACCAGAGGTCACAGTCTGAGGATATGGGGTAGACCATTTAGGCCTGAGATGAGGAGAAATTTCTTCACCCAGATAGTGGTGAGCTTGTGGAATTCACTACCACAGAAAATAGTTGAGACCAAAATATTGTATGCTTTCAAGAACGAGTTAGATATAGCTCTTGGGGCAAAAGGGATCAAAGGGTATGGGGAGAAAGCAGGAGCAGGCTATTGAGTTGGATGGGGCAGCAGACTCAAAGAGGCAAATGACCTACTCCTGCTCCTAGTTTCTATGTTTCTATGTTTATATATATTTGCGCTGTTAATTCATCTACCTTATTACGAATGCTCCACGCTTTAAGATACAAAGCCTTTAGACTTGTCTTTTTAACCTTGTTAGTCGTCTTAGCTTTATTTTGCGCTATGGCCCCATTTGTTTTTCACCCTTGTTTTTTCTGCCTTCCACTTTTGCTTTTTACTTTTCTTCTTTTGTTTCTATCCATGTTTCTCCCTCCTCTGTCTCCCTGTTCAGCTTTCCATCCCCCTGCCATTTAAGTTTAAACCCTCCCCTACTGCACTCATAAACATCCCACCCCCCCCGGAGGACAGTGGTCCTGGTCCTGCCAAGGTGCAACCCGTACTGTTTGTACTGGTCCCACCTTCCCCAGAACTGGTCTCAATGAATCCCACTCCCCTACACCATTTCTTCATCCATGTATTCATCTGACATATCCTGTTATTTCTACTCTCGCCAGCATGTGGCACCAGACGTAATCTTGAGAATACTGCCTTTGTGGTCCTATTTTTTAATTTACATCCTAACTTCCTATATTCAACTTGTAGGACCTCAACCCTTTTTTTACCTCTGTAATTGGTACAAATATGTACCATGACCACTGGCCGTTCACCCTCCCCCTTCAGAATGCCCTGCAGCCTCTCTGAGATATCCTTGACCCTGGCACCAGGGAGGCAACATACCATCCTGGAGTCTCTTTTGCAGCCACAGAAACACACGCCTGTTTCCCTTAGTATTCCCTAATCACTATAACCTTGCCACTATTCTTCCTCCCCTCTTGTGCGGCAGAGCCACCCATGGAGCCGTAGACTTGGCTCCTGCTGCTTTCCTCTGAGAAGTCATTTCCCCGACAGTGTCCCAAACGGTATATCTGTTAGAGAGGGGGACAGCCACAGAGGAGTCCTGTGCTACCTGGCATCCTCTACTCTGCCTGGTGGTCACCCATACTCTTTCTGCCTGTTCAGTCTTTACCTGCATTGTGACCACCTCACTGAACCTGCTGTCCACGACAATCTCAGCATTGCAGATTCTCCACAATGAATCCACAGCAGCTCCAGCCCCGAAATGCGGTTAGCCAGTAGCTGCAGCTGGACACACTTCCTGAACACATGGTCACTAGGGACACTGGAAGTGTCCATGACTTCCCACATAGCGCAGGAGGAGTATATCATGGATGCAAGCTCTGCCACCATGACTTCCTTTTACATTAAGCTCATTAGTTACTCCCTTTAAAGAATACTACTTATGCTAGGGGTCTTATTCCACTCCGAACACTCCCACCACAGTCCAAAGTCCTTCCCTTATTTTGTTTAAGATAATGGACGGCAGTAATTTAATTAGTAAATAAAGTAGAAGTAGAAGTACTCACCTGACCCTACTTACTAATCAGCTGCCTGCCCTGCATCACCTCACTTTTTGAAGATAAAATTTTCTAACAGTATCACCTCCAGCTTTATCTGTAAATCTAGGACTACGACTACAATATACCAGACTAACGACAACAATAACAGAAGGTGCCAACAGTAAACATCACGAAAGGCGCAACAAGTGGAAGAGCCCAGCAGCTGGAAGGAGCAGCAAGGACACCAACTGCAGGATAAGGAAAGCCTGGGAAAATTTCCAACCATATTCCAGAAGCAAGAACAAAAGAGAGATGGAAAATGTCCTACCTTACCAGAGTGCTTCACCATGTGGAAGGCCCAGATTAAGCCGAGAAGTGGCAGAACTGGAGTTGCAGGTTCACTGGGTACAGAACAGCTCCAAGACAAGCAAAAGAAATTAGCAAAGAGCAGGTTACCTTACTATATTCTATCTACAGTAGTGCAGATGACATTATGGTCAGATTGGGCATAAATATAGAGACAGCATCATATGAAGAAGTTATCAAAGTCTTTGATACTTATTTTAATCTTCGGAAAAACACCATAATAGGGTGAGCAAAATTTAATAGGCATGCCCAAAGACCAGGAAAGAGCATAGGTTCCTTTATTAATGAGTTATATCGACCAGCAGAAAATTGTGAATATGGAGCCCTGAAGGGCAAATTAATTAGAGATTGCATTGTTGTTGGAGTCTTCGAAGAGAACCGGTCTGATTTTTGTAGTTGTGGGAAGGCTTGACTTTATCAAAAACAGTACAGGTAGCGAGGCAAGCAGAAGAGAGAAAAACAAAGAAGTTTTATTTGAGTTGTAAAATAAATCTCATGGAGAAAGCAGGCTGATACAATCCAGCTTACAGCATGAAAAAGTTACAGTGCACCTAACCCCAAACAGAGAAAAAGAGAAGAGGACACAGTAGCCACCATCATTCAGTGTTCTCATTGTGGCAGGAAAAGGCTGCATGTCAGTGCAAAGAATGCCCATTAAAAATGCAGAGTGCCATTCCAACAAGAAGAGAGGCAATTTTAAATCAGTTGTCAAAACAAACAGCTTTTAACCAAACAATTAAAGGAGAAACAGACAAGGTCAGGTGCCATCCAGGAAATTGAAGACATTCAAGAAATTGAAAAAGAGGAAGAACCAGAAGTACTCTTGGGAGAAGTCACAGGATGAAGTGGAAAAAAACTGGTGTGCTGAGATTCTCGTCAATGGACATAAAACAAACTACAATTAGACACTGGCGCAGGAGTTTCAATTCTGTCAGACACAGAGAAGCGGTTACACCTACAGATACTCCAGTCATCAACTATAAGACTCTATGGTCCAGGAGGCATTCAGTTCAAAGTCAAGTTGACTGCAGAACTCCAACATAAAGGAAGAGAAATCACAGAAACCTTGTATGTGATTCACAACTAAGAAAACACACTGTTACGCTTGAACTGGAAAGCTTGCACAGATTTGCAACTTCTCTTTAAATGAGATGAACTGGAACACCTAGAGGGAAGCAGACAGAAAGCTTCCCTGCAAGGCAGGTGAACAGCAGACACATATGTACAAGGCAGGCAGCAAAGAACAGCAGATAGATTGTCCTTCATTCCACTGGGAGGCCAGAACAGGAGGACAAAAATCTTACGGAGGATGTAGAGTTATACAGCTCACTCAGAACAAAATTCTTGCCAGCAACCACACGGAAGCTGAACAAAATGCACCAAGCACAGGAAACAGATGAGGAGTGTGCTAAAATCAAAAAATACTGCAAAAATGGATGTCCAGTGTATTTTACTAAAACAGTACTTCAAGCAACACAGGCATCTCAGTATTGTGGACAACTTATTAATCTACGATGAGAGGTTGGTCATACCAAGAGTCTTCCAGCTTGAAGTCATTCAAAGAATACACCGGGGCACCTAGGTATTACATAGTGTTGTGTTAGGGCACAAAATTCAGTTTGGTGGACCAGAATTTCAAAATCATTAGAAGGCATGATTTTAAGCTACATCACCTGTGCAATCATTGCCAAGAGCAGAAGAAATTGTTAATGGTATCATCTGTAGGCCTACAGCTGGCAATCACTAATTTTTGTAATTTTATTTCTGCTTCACTTTTGATTTTTAAGTGAACCTTTATTGAATCTTACTTTGTAGATATTGATTTAAACCTAGTTGTGATTGTGCTTTGATTAATTAATCAATAATAATTAGTAACAATATTGTTAACTATAGGCATGTTTTTCCAAGACCTTGTTTTTCATATTGGCCATTCATAGCTGGTATTTGGTCTACATCTTTGTTTTCCCTGCCCAAGCTAGACTACTAAAATAAACGTTACCTTTTGTTTATCAGAAGTGCTTTTTCTAAGTGCATTCAATGACCCTTGAACTACAAGCGAGGACAATAAACAGCTTTACACATGGGGTGGTCAACCATGGTGTGGAATCAGGAGATGGAGTTTGATTGATGGACATGCAACCTGATTGATGGTAGATGGGAGACACCATCAAAAGATGCATATACAACTTGAATATGGCAAAGTCAGCAAAGCCTTCCAGTGCCTGTGAGGAGAATTTATAAGGGTTCATGTTTTCCAGATTCTTGTTTTTGGAACACCTGAGTAAAGCTTTGAAAGGCTAGAATTGAGCCAAAAATTTGGCTTAAAGGGGCACTGCTTTAAGGGTTTACTGCTGCCGCCAGAATGGAATAGCCAATCACTCAAGACTATTGGAGGAAGGGCTATGAATGGAGTGACTGACTGAAGTACCGAACTGTGTAAAGTTATTGGCGACTTGCTGATCTATGAACCAAGGGGAGTTTTACATCTCAGTATTGTGAAAGACTTATTAATCTACGATGAGAGGTTGGTCATACCAAGAGTCTTCGGGCTTGAAATCATTCAAAGAATACACCAAGGGCACCTATGTATTACATAGTGTTGTGTTAGGGCACAAAATTCAGTTTGGTGGCCTGGAATTTCAATATCACTCAGAGACATGTCATGAACAGGCCAATTTGGAGTTGTTTTACCAGTTTGGGGAGCTGTTTTGAACAGACCAATTTGGGGTTACATTTGTATTCTAGTATGGATCTGTAATATAGTATGTATACTTTTTTGTGTTGTTTTTCTTCCTTTCTTTTATATATTTAGTGTTTTTTCTTCCTTTCTTTTTAACAGCACTATCTTTCTTTCATTTTCTCTAAACCATTAATAATTGTTTAATGGTTGTCACATAAAGATTGCTGTTTTCATACATTGCTTGGTACTGAGTTACTCTCTCCTGTTTGTCCAGCATATGACTCCGAACTTAGGTGAGACTCTGCAAGGGACTCTCATGCCCTTACACAACCTTTCTATCCAGACCCTGGGAATGTCTTGGAATGGACCTATTTGATCTCAAGGGGAAGATATTTCTCATAGTTGTTAACTATTACCTGAGATGGATTGAGGTTAAACATCTTCATGGAACAACCTAAGAAGCAATCATCAATTCAGTCAAAAAAAAATTTTGCCACACATGGTATTCCAGATCTTGTCATTTCAGACAATGGTCTGCAGTTTGTGAATGAAGGGTTCAAGAAATTTAGAGAAGACTGTGGGTTAGTCCATAGGTACCCACAAGCAAATGGTTAGGCTGAAAGAGGAGTAAGAGCAATTAAGATTTGGTTGAGAATGAATGATGATTTCAGCTTAGCACTGTTGATTTGCCATTCCAGACCATTTCAGAATGGGTTAGCCCCATCAGAACTACTGATGGGAAGAAGATTACTCAGCTACCTGTTCTTCCACATGTACTCATACCATGTCCTCATCCCATGTCTAAAAACCTCTTACATCAAGAGAGGAAGGGAGAAGGAGGATGAGTTTCATGCAAATCAGACAAAGAATTACAATCAATGCCATAGAGTGCATGAGTTACTAGAACTCAAACCAGGTGAACCAGTCTAGATTACAAACCAAAATAGAGAAGGCCAAGTACTGGAAAAGATACAAAGTCCAAGATCTTATTTGGTTGAAACAGAGAATGAGATAGTGAGAAGAAATAGAAGTGCACTCATATCAACAAGAAGACCATCATCAATTGAATGGACTAATTATCCATGTCATCAGGGAAACAACCTGAACAGAGAACTAATAATCTAATAACAGAAACTTCAGGTTTGGCCCCAGTTTGACTGAAGTTTATTTTCTGAACCATTCTTTAAAAGCATTTCTTGAATTATGTAAAATAACCTTGAAATTAGGTATTAACACATCCTTGGAATCTTTCCTATTAGGACCTTCACATATTGATTTTTTTCTTGAGCATGGCTCAGTTGGATCCTTGAACTCACACAGTAATCTTTTGGGCAGAAGAAAACTAAGGGGTTGATTATTATTTTCCCCTTTCTCCCCACTGTGCTTTTTGCAAATGCCATCTTGACCTAGGCTGAAGCTGGTTCACTTGTTTTAATTTTTTTTAGTGCTAAGTGACTGTATGACCTGAAAGTCATCACTTGCTCCAAAGTGAGGTGGAAAGTTATATACTCATCAGCTTTGTGTGATGGATTCTGTTAATTAGCAACAGAATTCCCTTCCCATCCACACAATGAAACCTTGCTGTAATGAGAAAAAAACCTGAAAACTTAGCTTTCTTGAGATAAGGCCAGCAAGTCTGGTAGTGTTAATAAAAGTGAAAGTGATCTTATTCTTCAAAGAAAACCTCAGGGGATGGATTTGTATTACACCTCTGTTTATTGATGTTAGTCCTCAGCCATTGTTCCAACCTATGTTGTATTCAGCACACTTAGCTTAGCAAATCCAGCAAGGTTACATTTGAATCAGTGCTTGGTTTTACACAACAGTTTCCCTAAACAACATATAATTTCTACACAAGCAGGGAACTCTGCATTTAGAATTCATTATAATGCTGCCATTGAATGGATAGATGCACTCTCCTGAAAAATAGTGTGATTTATGATTGGGTTCAATAGGAGTGTATAAAGAATTTTGGAAAAGCATAAGGTAAACTGATACATTTCAATTGCTTGTCAATATATATATATGATTTAATATTGGTTAAGAAGAAAGGACATAACAGCAAGGTATTTTGGTCAATGTACTGGCTCAGATATCACGACTAAGATGCTGTGCCATCAGCTTTTAGTTCTTTCTGACACTAACTGCACTGTAGCAATTTCTTTCCTAGAGCAAGAACTTAGCTGCTCTTGGATTCATCATTCACTGAAGCATCCAGTGCCTATTAAAGTGCTAATTACAAAGTGAATTTTGTGAATGAGCTAATTTATAAGAAGTATTCTGCTGAACTATAGGCATCCCTAATTGTTCATAATTACAACATGCCATATAGATTATATTCTTCATTGGAATAGCTGGTATAAATTGTATAGTATGGAACGGCAGGGAAATGGAAGGGGTTGTTTTTTTAATGAAACTTAAAAACCAAAGCACTGTCTTTTTGTTCCGAAAGAAAGATTATGTGACAGCCTTGCTTCTCATAAGACAATGATTTGTGCTGTGATGATCAACTCAGCGTTAAGCATTGCCTGGTATGGCTCAGTATCCCCACTGGAATGGCAGTCTCTGCTGCATTTGTTGCAGAGGAAGCCAATGGGCTGAGAGGGTGCGCAATTCACTGAGATAAAAGCAAAAAACTGTGGATGCTGGAAATCGACTGACTTCTGTTTCCTCTGGGCCCCCTTCTCAGCCAGCTGAGCTTTTTGTTTCTGGTCACCTCTTCCAATGCCCTTCCAAACAGTCAGCCTCCAGAGGTCACAACCATCAATGACTGTCTCCCAGTTGTGGTGCCAATATCCGCCATCTTAATATCTTGTTTGCAGGTGTCCTTGTAGCGTAGGTATGGAACCCAGGAGATTATGACCCAGCGGCCAATTCACTGTACAGAATGTCTTTACGTAATCCATCCGATGAACGTTTCTGAGCCTGTGCAGACTTTGTTGGCTTAGCAATGAGAGTATACTGTCAGAATTAGCACACTCTAGGACCTTTGAGTTGTTGACCTTGCCCTACCAAGAGACGCCAATGAGACTTCTGAGACAGCAAAGGCAGAAACTGTTCAACATTTTCTCCAGCTTAGCATATGTTGTCCAGATCTCACCACTGTAGAGGATTGGACTGAGGATTCAGGCTAGGTAGACTCAAAGTTTGGTCTTCTCAGTCAGGTTGCTGTTGTCATACTCTTTTACGCAGCTTGGAAAAAGCAGCTGCAGCTTTTGTGAAGCGTGTGTTGATTTCAGCACAAGGGATGGATTGTTGGTGACTATGAAGCCTAAGAATCTGAAGCTATCAATAACCTCCAGTGACACATTGTCAATGCTGATAGATGGCAACATCCGGGTCCAAAGACATTTTGTCATCCTGATGCTGATGGACAAACCAAACTCTTTACAGGCTTCAGAGAATGTCCATTTGCCGCTGTAAGTGCTCCTCAGTATTGAACATTAGTGCGGCAGCGTAAGCATAGAGAAACTCCCTGATGAGGACTTCGTACACCTTTATCGTGGATCTAAGGTGAGCAAGGCCAAACAGCTTTCCATCAGTTCTAGTGTTTAAGTAGATACCCTCGGTAGGTGACCTGGGGGCATAACACAGCAGCAAAGAGAAGAATATACCAAATAGTGCTGGTGCCAGAACACAACTCTGTTAGACCCCACTGCGAATCTCAAAGGGTTCCAATGTTTCCCCGTTATAGCTCCATCATGTTGTCATGGAAAGAGGAGATCACATTGAGCAGCTTTGGTTGGCAACCAGCTTTTTCTAGCAGCTTAAATCGACCACCTCTGTTCATATGGTCAAATGCCTTAGTGAGATCGATCAAGGCAATATATAGTGGTCTCCTTTGTTCACAGCACCTTCCTTCCAGCTGCCAGGCTGAGAAGATCATATCAATTATTGACCTTCCAGTTCCAAAACCACACTTGGATTCTGGGTAGGTGCATTCACCCAAGATCTGCAGTCTGACAAGGGCAACACAGGCAAACACTCTTCCCCCAGTTCTCAGAATGGGGGTGCCTCAATAGTTGTTTCAACCACTGCAGTCACCATTGTTTTTATACAGGGTCACAATGTTTGCAACAAGCATGTCCTGGGGCACTGCTACCTCCCTCCAGCAGAGACAGAGATGTTTGTGTAGAAGCTGCATGATGATATGATCATAATACTCAAAGTATCCCATTCATTTTACAATGAACAACCTCACAGCTTTAGTATTGCTTATCATGCATTTTGATATTCTAGCAGGGCACATATTCAAGTTGCAATTTATAGCTGCCCATGCTCATAACTCTAAAAGTCAAATTTTTAGAACTCAATTATTCCATATCTGTAGACAAATAGAGGTGGAGCCCTTTAAGAAGTAGACTGCTGCTTAATCATTTTACAATGTGTCTAATTATTAGAATATTTTAAGCTTTCCTAATACCATGAGGATTGAATATTGGAATTGTTCATCTTATTCCCTTTCACAATAGAGGAAGTTAGTCAGTTATCTAATTTATTGAAAGGCTAGATAGTATAAAGACAGATTAAGCAGTGACAACTCCAGCAGTTTTTTCTGTTTGATATATCTGCCAATTGAAACTTGCCCAGTTATGTAAAGTCTCTAACTTATTAACTATTAAATATATTTTATGTGGAGGTGAACTATCAGATAGTTGATTCAAGAGATTACAGTAAGTTTAATTATACCTTTATTCTCATAGTAATACAAGAATACAAGTATACTTGAACAAAACATTTTGTTTTAACAGTTATAATACTATGAGTAATGACAATACCTAAGACCTTCAACTTTCAGTTGTCAGAGAATGGGGAAGAAGGGAAATACATGCCTGAATTTTACAGGACCAGTTACAGCAGCATAGGGGCATGGGGCTGAAAAACCGGGGAGAGAGAGTTCCGGTGGGAGGGAACCAAGTGCCCATTGCCTCCCTACCACCATGGCGTTTTGCCAAAGGCGGGGAAGGCGGTGGATGGCCTGCCTGTCCAAAGGCCAATTATGCCACTTAAGTTACCAATTAAGGGCCTCTTCCAACCGCCATTGGCATTTTCCCAGCAGTGAGTAGGCCCCCTGCCATGTGGGGAGTCCACCCAGTGAATCCAGGTGGACACTTTGCAAGCTCAGGTAGTTGGGGGGGTGGTGGGGGGTGCACCCTCCTAACTGGGCAACCTCCTCAGTAACACCATGTCCCTGCACTCGCCACCCCGTCCCCTGCCTCTCTCTCATTGACACCTCTCCTCATACCGGTGTCATCAGCCAGCTTTTCAGTGGGTACCCCTTATCCCCAAACAGCCATCCCTGCTAAGATAATGGCCCCTCGAAAATCTCAGGCACCTGGGAGTGACTCAGGATGTAGGAGTCATGGCAACTCCCAGGGTACTGTGCACAAACGTGCAAGATGTACTTCCAAAGATCACATACCAGATGTACATTGATGGAATGATAGCCCTTGCGGTTTATAAACATTAGGGCCTGCTACCATGGAGCCCTTATAGTCACACGGGTGCAGTCTATTGCACCCTGCACTCTTGGGAAGCTTGAGATGGCAGCGAAGCTGGTGAATCTTACAGCCTGGCTATCTTCATCCAAACCTGACATAATAATGGACCTTCCCCTAAAGGGCATCTGTGACTTCCTTTATGCATCAATGTTTTGCGACTGAGAGATGCCACACAGGTTCCCTATTAATCCTTGGAAAGAACCAGAGGCCAAGAGATTTAGTATCGCTGTCCCCTTCAAAGCCACTGGCAGGGGATACCCTCCAACTCTACAGGGCATCTTCACAAAGAATGTGGCATATGTGATATACCAGAGCTCAGGACAAGTGCAGACGTGCATGGCATTGCCTCTCACTCATTTGTAAATATGAGACTCTTCTATGATAAACCCTAGGTCTGGCGAACCGCCCCATTGTCTGGATCTCCCCTCCTTACCCTCCTGTTTAAGCTCTGGCTCCACTTGACCATGTCCGACCTGCTGAAGATGCCCACAGATCGCCTCTTCCTCCTTTGCCTCCTCCACTGCGTTAGGGCCCTGACAAAGGCAATATTGAGCCCTAGATCCGTATGTGCTTTTGTCTTCTCTCTTAAGGGAAACATTGAAGACATTAATGATTCAAGGGACAAGAAAGTGAAGCTCAGAAGATGGCATGTCTGGAAACTGCAAGGGTTCATAGTTTTTCCTGCTCTCCTTGCATGATGGCAGACACCACCTTGTCCCTGAGACAGTAGCCCACACATATCGAGGCAACCAAGATGGCATCACATATATGTAACATCTTAAGTCCTGCGTGGGATGCTAAAGTTTAATTGAGATGAATGGCCCAACCTACCTCTGCGCTCTAATTTCTAATGTGGCATATTAATGACCATTCTTTTTTCATTCATTTACAGGATGTGGGCATCATTGGCTAGGCCAGAGTTGATTGTCCAACCCTAATTGCCCTTGAGAAGATGGTGGTGAGCTGCCTTCTTGAACAGCTGCAGTCCCTGTGGTACAGGTACACCCACAGTGATGTTAAGGAGGGAATTCCAGGATTTTGACCCAGTGACAGTGAAGGAATGGCGAAAAATTTCCAAGTCAGGATGGTGAGTGGCTTGGAGGGGAGTTTCCAGGTGGTGGTGTTCCCATGTGTCTGCTGCCCTTGTCCTTCTAGGTGGTAGCGGTCGTGGGTTTGGAAGGTGCTGCCTAAGGAGCCTTGTTGAGTTTCTGCAGTGCATCTTGTAGGTGGTACTTACTGCTGCTACTGTTCATCGGTGATGGAGGGAGTGAATGTTTGTGGAAGGGGTGCTTTGTCCTGGATGGTGTCAAGCTTCTTGAGTATTGTGGGAGCTGCAGTCATCCAGGCAAGTGGAGAATATTTCATCACACTCCTGACTTGTGCCTTGTAGATGGACAAACTTTGGGGATTCAGGAGGTGAGCTACTCACCACAAGATTCCTAGCCTCTGACCTACTCTTATAGTTACTGTATTTATATGGCGTGTCCAGTTCAGCTTCTGGTCAGTGGTAACCCCCAGGATGTTGATAGTAGGGGATTCAACAATGGTAATGCCATTGAATGTCAAGGAGAGATGATTAAATTCTCTCTTGTTGGAGATGGTCATTGCCTGGCTCTTGTTTGGCACGAATGTTACTTGCCACTTGTCAGCCCAAGCCTGAATATTGTCCAGGTCTAGTTTGCATTTGCACATGGGCTGCTTCAATATCTGAGGAATCACGAATGGTGCTGAACATTGTGTAATCATCAGGTAACAACCCCACTTCTGACCTTATAATGGAGGGAAGGTCATTGATGAAGTAGCTGAAGATGGTTGGGTCTAGGACACCACCCTGAGGAACTCCTGCAGTGATGTCCTGGAACTGGGATATTTGACCTCCAACCACCGCAACATGGTCAATGAGTGGACACCCTTTGGCGAGTTAGGATTGTCAAATCTGGTGAACAGGTGACAGGCCTTCATTAAGGGAATGCCATATATGATACAGCTGTGCCTCCTTCACTGTTGCTTGCATTCCCAAATTATACATTCTTATGTGTAACTCTTGAGATGCAGCGACTGGTGAAGCCACTGAGTTCTGAGTAGCCCTTTATCAGTGCTAATGAAGCCATTGGCTTTCAATGGCTTTCATCGCAAGGAGGTCTTTCTCCTTTCTTTCTAAGCAGACTCCTGTTCACTCCAGTGGCAACAAGAAGTTAGAGGGTGACCCCTGAAAAACTCCTTGTGTTCACCCTTCCCCCTCACTGCCATTCCACAGCCTTCCCTCCTCATTGCCCCCTCATGTTTGCCTTCC
This sequence comes from Carcharodon carcharias, assembly GCF_017639515.1. Classification (NCBI taxonomy): domain Eukaryota; kingdom Metazoa; phylum Chordata; class Chondrichthyes; order Lamniformes; family Lamnidae; genus Carcharodon; species Carcharodon carcharias. Next base: position 59,931,357 of record NC_054474.1, read on the forward strand.
CCCTCACTGCCATTTGAACATACGAACATATGAATTAGGAGCAGGAATAAACCAATGGCCCCTCAAGCCTGCTCTGCCATTCAATAAGATCATGGCCAATCTAAATGTAACCTCAACCTCACATTCCTGCCTACCCCCCATAACCTTTCACCCCCTTGTTAATCCAGAATCTACCTAGCTCTGCCTTAAAAATATTCAAAGACTCTGCATTGATTCTCAGTGACTGATTCCACAGCCTTCCCTCCCCGATGCTCCCCTCGTGCTTGCCCCTCCCCCTCACTGTCATTCCACAGCCTTCTTTCCCTATTGCACACCTCGTTCAAAACAGCCTACCCACTGTTGAAATGCTGGTTTCTGGAAGTGGAGGCTGGCATGAGTACCACAGCACAGTGGTGTTCTTCAGGACAATGTAGGCAAAGAAAAGGAGCAGACCAACCCTACAGCCCCAGCAGAGTGTCGTACATTGCAAAAGACTGGTGCAACGCTCTGGCAGGTAGGTTAGGTATGTTCCACCTACCTTGAAGTTACCAGCAAACTGAGGTCCGACTTGTACATGCCATTCCTTTTCAAAAATTCCCACTGGTGTGACACAAGATTGGAAGGCATGACAAGATTCCGGCAAGCAGCTGTTTTAACGAGCATTCACAAGATGAGATGACATTCGCAGAACTCCAGTCCTCTGGGAGCTCGCCTGTATTTAGTGAGAATTGGAAAATGATCCTCAGGACAACTGCTATTTCCTCCTTGACTTCTTTTAACATCCTGGAAATACAATCCATCTAGCCCTGGTGATTGATCCACCTTCAAGAATGCTAGTCCCTCCAGTACTTCCCTTCTCACTATACTTATTGTATCTAACATTTCACACTCCTCCTCTTTAACTAGAAAGTCTACATCAACCCTCTCCTTAGTGAAGACAGAGACAAAGTACTCATTGAGAACCCTGCCCACATCTTCCACATCAACTCACAAGTTATGACGTACATCTCTGACAGGCCTTAATTTTCCCTTAGTTATTCTCTTGCTCTTAATGTACTGGTAAAACATCTTAGGATTTTCTTTGGTTTTAGCTGTCAATATTTTTTCGCATCATCTCTTTGCTTTCCTAATTTTCATTTTTACTTCACCCCTGTACTTTCCACACTCCCCTAGGCTTTCTACATTATTAGGTCTTCTGTGACTGTCATAAGCTCTCTTTTTCTGCTTTATCTTGGTCTGTATGCTTCTGGATAACCAGGGGCTCTAGATTTGGCAGTACCACCCCTTTTCTTTGTGGGCACATGTCTACACTGTGCCCGTAGAATCTCACCTTTGAATGCCTCCCACTGATTTGACACAGTTTTTCCTTCTAATAGCTGTATCTAGTCCACTCTCGCCAACTCACCTCTCAGCTTTGTAAAATTTGTCTTCCCACAATTTAGAAATTTTACTCTGGTTCTATCTTTGTCCTTTTCCATAATGATGCTAAACCTATCTATATTGTGGTCACTATCTCCAAAATGGTCCCCAATTGCTACTTTATCCACTTGCCCAGCTTTATTTCCTAAGCCTTGAAATAGAATTGTGCTTGTTGAGCTTAGAACATAAGAACATAAGAAATAGGAGCAGGATTAGGCCATTCTGCCCCTCAAGCCTGCCCCACCATTCAATAAGATCATGGTTGATCTGCCCCAGGCCTCAACTCCTCTTTCATCCCAGCTCCTCATAGCTCTCAACTCCCCGATACTTCAAAACTCTATCTACCTCCTCCTTAAATACTTCCAGTAATCTGGCCTCCACTACCCTCTGGGGTAGAGAATTCCAGACATTCACTATCCTGAGAGAAGAAATTCCTTTGCATCTCAGTTTTAAATGAGTGTCCCCTTATTCTGTAACTATGTCATCTAGATGAGATTCCCCCAGTAGTGGAAACATCTTCTCAACATCGAGATAAAAACAAAAAACTGCGGATGCTGGAAATCCAAAACAAAAACAGAATTACCTGGAAAAACTCAGCAGGTCTGGCAGCATCGGCGGAGAAGAGTTGACGTTTTGAGTCCTCATGACCCTTCAACAGAACTGAGAACTGAACCCAGTTCTGTTGACGGGTCATGAGGACTCGAAACGTCAACTCTTTTCTTCTCAACATCTACCCTGTCAAGCCCCCTCAAAATCTTGTACGTTTCAATAAGATCACCTCTCATTCTTCTAAACTCTAATGAATAAAGGCCTAAGCTATTTAGCCGTTCTTGATAAGTCAACCCCTTCATCCCAGGAGTCAGCCTAGTGAATCTCTTTTGAACTGCCTCCACTACCAGCATATCCTTTCTTAAATACGGGGACCTAAGCTGTCCACAATACTTCAGGTGCGGCCTCACCAACACCCTATACATTTGCAACAAGACTTCCCTATTTTTAAACTCCAACTCCCTAGCAACACAGGCCAAAATTCCATTGCCTTCTTAATCATTTGCTGCATTTGCATGCTAGCTTTTTGTGTTTCATGCACAAGAACACCCAGCTCCCTCTGTGCTGCACTTTTTTGGAGTCTTTCTCCATTTAAACAATAGTCTGTCTTTCGATTCTTCCTGAGAAAGTGTATGACCTCACACTTTCCTACATTAAACTCCGTCTGCCAAGTTTTTGCCCACTCACTCAACCTATCTATATCCCCTTGCAGATTCCGTATGTCCTCATCACAACATGCCCTCCCACCTATTTTTGTATCATCAGCAAATTTGAATAAATTACAGTGTGCCCCTCCTCCAAGTCATTAATATAGACAGTAAATAATTGAGGCCCTAGGACTGATCCTTGTGGCACTCCACTAGTTACGTCTTTCCAACCTGAAAAAGACCCATTAACCCCAACTCTAGTCTTCTGAGTGTTAACCAATCCTCAATCCATGCTAATACATTACACCCAATACTGTGAGCTCCTATCTTGTACAATAACCTTTTATGTGGCACCTTATTGAATGCCTTCCAGAAATCCAAATACACTACATCTACTGGTTCCACTTTATCAACTCTGCTTGTTATATCCTCAAAAAACTCTAGCAAATTTGTCAAACATGATTTCCCTTTCATAAAAACATGTTGACTCTGTTAGATTGCATTAAGCTTTTCTAAACGCCCTGCTATTTCTTCCCTAATAATGGACTCCAGCATTTTCTCAATGACAGATGTTAGGCTGATTGGCCTATAGTTTCCTGCTTTTTGTCTGATTCTCTTCTTGAACAGGCGCATCACAATAGAGGTTTTCCAATCCTCTGGAACCCTCCTGAAATCCAGTGAGTTCTGGGATATTTCAACCAATGCCTCCACTACCTCTGCAGTCACTTCCTTTAAAACCCTTGGATGCAGGCCATCAGGCCCTGGAGACTTGTCTGCCTTTTGTCCCATTAGTTTGTCAAATACTTTGTCCCTTGTGATAGAGACTGTTACAAGATCTTTCCTCCCATTAGCTCCTTGCTTATCTGATATCTTTGCGATGTTTATTGTGTCATCCACAGTGAAGACCAATGCAAAATATTGGTTTAAATTATTTGCCATTTCCCCATAATCAATTCTCCAGTCATATCCTCCAAGGTTCCCACGCTCACCTTAGCCACTCCCTTTCTTTTTATGTACCCATAGAAGCTCTTGTTGTTTGTTTTTATATTTCTCGCCAATTTATTTTCATAATCACTTCTCTCCTTCTTTATTAGCTTTTGAATCATCCACTGCTGGTTCCTAAGAAAATTCCCAATCCTCTGGCCCACCATTAGTTTTTGCCACTCTGTCTGCCTTAGGTTTTGATTGGATACTTTCCTTGACCACCTTTGTTAACCACGGGTCATTCACCCTTCTCATCAGGTCCCTCTTTTTGAAAGGGGATAAATTTTTGCAGAGTGTTATGAAATATCTGCTTAAATGTCTGCCACTGCTCATCCACTGACCTTCCCCTTAGCCTATTTTACCAGCCTGCTTTAGACAACTCTTTCTTCATACCTCTGTAATTGCCCCGATTTAGTTGAGGACTCTGGATTGAGACCCGAGTTGCTCGCCCTCAATCTGAATTTGAAACTCTACCATATTGTGATCGCTACCCCCTATAGGCTCCTTAACCACGATATCTCTTATTAATCCCATCTCATTACACATTACTAGATCTAAAATAGCCTGTTCCCGGATAGTTTCTGCGACATATTGTACTAAGAAACAAACTGATGCACTCTACAAATTCATCTTCAATGTTACCCCTCCCAGTCTGATTTGTCCAGTCAATATGCAGATTAAAATCATCCATGACAATTGTAACACCCTTCTAACATTATTTCCTGATTTATACTTTGTCCTACAGTGAGGCAACTCTCTGGGGGCCTATAGACGATTCCCACTCATAACTTCTTCCCCTTGCTAATCCTTATTTCCACCCAAACTGGTTCCACATCATGATCGATTGCACCTATGTCACTACTCACCGTCGCACTGATACCTTCCTTTATTAACAAAGCTACCCACCTCCTTTCCCTTTTTGCCTATTTTTCCAGAACATCAAATATCCTTGAAAATTGATTCCCAGTCTTGGTCACCCTGAAACCATGTCTCTGTAATGGCTATCAAGTCATATTCACTCATTCCTATTTGTGCCATCAACTCGTCTGTCTTGTTACAAATGCTACGTGCATTCAGATAAAGAGTCTTAAGCTTTGACTTTTTACCATTATTGCTCATCCTGGTTCTGATTTCTGCAGCGCTTTTCTGCTTATATTTTCTTCCCCTTCCTATCACACTTTGATTATCAGTCACCTTGTCACTACCCTGCACCTCTGCTTTCTCATTTCTTTTTGATTTTTTAAACTTCCCTTCAGTTGAACCTTCCCCTCCACTAATTAGTTTAAAGTCCTATCTACAACCCTAGTTATAAAATTCATCCAGCATGGTTAAAATGAAACCCGTCCCAATGGAACAGTTCTCTCCTTCCCCAGTACTGGTGCCAATGCCCATGAATCAGAGCCCTTTTTTCCCAACCAACCTTTGAGATATGCATTTATCTCTCTAATCTTATTTACCTGCGCCAATTTGCACGTGGCTCAGATAGTAACCTGGAGATTATTACCTTTGTGGTTCTGCTTTTTAATTTAACCCCGAGCTGTTTACTCCCTCAGCAGAACCTCTTTCCTAGTCCTACCTATGTTGTTGGTACCTACATGGACAATGACAACTGGATCCTTCCTGTCCCACTCCAAGTTCACCTCCAGCCCAGAAGAGATGTCCTTAACCTTGGCAGCAGGGAGGCAACAGAGCCTTGGGACTCTCTGTCGTTGCTGCAGAGAACAGTATCTATTCCCCTGACTATACTATCCCCTATTACTACTACATTTCTCTTTTGTCCTTCCATTTGAATGGCGCTCTGTACCATGGTGCTGGGGTCAGTTTGCTCATCCTCCCTGCAATCTGTACCCTCGTCCACACCAGCAGCAAGAACCTCGTACCTATTGGACAAGGGCACTAGCTGAGGCTCCCCCAAAGCTAAATTCTGGATCACCATACCTGCCTCACTCACAGTCACACCCTCCTGTCCCTGACCATGGTCCAAATTTGATGTAATTAATCCAAGGGATGTGACTGTCTCCTGAAACACAGTGTCCAGGTAACTCTCCCCCGCCTTGACGCGTTGCAGTGTCCGCAGCTCAGACTCCAGCTCATCAACTCTGAGCCAAAGTTCCTCGAGCAGCCAACACTTGCTGCAGATGTGATCACCATGAATCACATGGAGACCACCAGCTCCCACATGCTACAGCTGCAACACATCACCTGCCCAGCCATCCTTTTTCTATTTAATTAATTAATTTGGATGTTAACTATTTTAAAAGTGAATTTCTTAACTCTTCAGCTGTAATAATATCTCCTGATTAAAAACACTTGGCCAATCAAAAGAGACACAAAAGAGATACCCACCAATCACCTACCTGTTTTCCTTTGACGTCACACTTCAGCTCTGACAGGTAGAATCATGTCATCCTCTTGCACTCTCCTCTAGCTTGTTACGTTCTGGTTAAAAAAATTCTCTTGAATGCAGTTCAAGAATTTTGCACCATTTGTGCCTTTCACACTATTCGTATCCCAATTGACATTAGGATAGTTAAGTTTGAAAAGAACGCAGAGAGTGGGAGAGACTTCAGTTTAAAAAGGATGCAGAGAGCAACAGGGACTTCAGTTTGAAAAGGACAGAGAGAGCAGGAGCAATGGAGACTTCAGTTTGGGAAACTTACTGGGAGTCAGAGCGGAGCGGACCGGCAGGAGACATTCGGGAGCTGAGGAACACTTATAAATACAGACAGGGGATTTGAGCAGTTTCAGCTGCTGTGAGGCTGCAGTCCGGGAAAAAGAGAAAAACAATTGTGTAGTCACAGGAAGCTAGTAAGTTGATTGGCCGGTAAGTGCTCAGTCTAAGGGACAGTGTGTGAGAAACCAGCTTAGGACAAGCAAGTTAAGGTAGATCATAAATAAAAAAAACTAAAATTTTAAAATAATAAACCAAAATTTGAAAACTTTAAAATTAAAATCAAACAATAAATATAAAAAAGCAATAAAAATTAAGTAATTTAAACAAACATCTAAAACACATACCTTGTAGTTAAGAAGGATATAACCTTTAGTTGTCAGAGGTACTAGCACTCAATAAACACAGTAAATTGTAGCATACATAGAAAAAAAGTAATTAAAGTAAATTAACTGAAATAACATTAATTAGAATGCTTGGTCAGGTGTTATGTTGCAGCTGTGGGATGTCTGTGACATCTTTTGGTTATCTCCACCTATTACTGGCTGCTTGTCCCAACAACTCCCACTAACATCCCCCCCCCCCCCCCCACCCCCCGCCCCCCCCCCAAACCAGTTTATATTTCACCCCTTTCCTATTTTTACTTAGTTCTGTTGAAGGGTCATAAGGACTCAAAACGTCAACTGTGCGCTCCTCCACCGGTGCTGCCAGACCTGCTGAGTTTTTCCAAGTATTTCTGTTTCTGTTTTTGTTTTAGATTTCCAGCATCCGCAGTTTTTTGCTTTTATACTATCCTGGAGTCAATCTATGCCCACAGAAATGCCTGTCTGTTCCCTGAACTAAGGAACCTATAACTACGGCTCTTCCTCTCTTCTTTCCCCCTCCTGTACAGCAGAGCTGCTTGTGGTGTCAAAAACTTGGCTCTGAATGCATTTCTCTGAGGGACCAACACCCTCACTGGCATTCAAAACTGAGTCACTGGAATTTAATAGAATGAGAGGGGATCCTAATGAAATGTATAAAATTCTGACAGGGCTGGGCAGACTGGATGTAGGGATGAAGTTTCCTCTGGCTGGGGGGGTCTAGAACAAGGGGGCACAATCTCAGAATATGGGGTAGACCATTTAGGACTAAGCTGAGGAGAAACTTCTTCCTATGGAATTCTCTACCACACAAGGCTGTGGAGGCCAAGTCACTGAACATATTTAAGAAGGAAATAGATAGATTTCTAGACTCTTAAGATATCAAGGGGTATGGGGAGACAGTGGGATTATGGCGTTGAGAAAGATAATCAGCCATGATCATATTAAATGGCGGAGAAGGCTTGAAGGGCCGAATGACCTACTCTTCTCCTATTTTCTATGTTTCTATGAAAACCGATTGGTGAGCGGACACCCAGGGGACTCCTGCACTACCTGCCTCATTTTCTTGGACTGCCTGGTGGTCAACCATTCCATTTCTGCCTCCAGACTCATAAGGTGTGGTGTGACCACCACTCTGAGCATTCCATCCACATGGCTTTTTTTTTGAAAAATATACTTTATTCATAAAATATCTGAAAGAACATTACAAAACATTTCAAAATGGCCATCACAAAAAGTGCAATCATATTCCAGTTTACCACATAGATTATGTGATGCTATCCACGTATCTCTCAGCCTTGTAGATGCGCCACAGTGACTCCAGCCACTGCTTGAGCTCCGAAACCCAGAGACACCATTCCATTACCAACACCTCCTCCCAATCTCTACATCCCTAAGATCAGCTCTGACAAAGGGTCACCAACCTGAAAAATTAACTCTTTCTCTCCTCACAGATGCTGCCTGACCAACTGAGTATCCCTGGCATTGTCTACTTTTGTTTCAGATTTCCAGTATCCAGGGTATTTGTTCTTGACACATCTGCATATCAAAATCCAGGAAACATTGTATGGAATATAACTCCAATGTGGTGTAAAGTTGAGTTTAAAAACAGCTCAGTTGAGCATTTTGACTTCCTTTTAAAAATTATAAACTTATTAAAACAGTTTTTTTAAAATATATTCAGGGTTTGAATATGCCTCATGCTCTGAAAATATTCAAAATACAACTGACATCTGAGTACTGCACATGCATGTAAGCATTCTTGCGTAAAGCTCTTTTCTGTGGGCAAAGTGAAAATTGCAGCTTGCAGAGTAATTCAAGGAAGGATGACTTGCACTCTGCAGATCTAAAGCTAGTTACGCAATATAATTGTAGCTTAACTGAATTGTAAATTCCTAACTATGTTTTCCTATATATCCTTTTGTATGGGTGACAACAAACATTATTGATCAATAATGAATCTGATGTGTTGTTTTATTTTTTCTCAAAACATTATAAATTTATTTGAAGAGCTGTTCTCAATGCAATCTTCAATGAACAGCATTCTTATTGCTACACGTAAGTAATTGCATATGCATGCTAAAAAAAAGGTAACTTATGAATCAGCTGTACTCTTTTAAGGTCACCATTTACTCCACAAGAGTGCCCGTTTTTACAGCCACTCCCGCAGGTGGAATTTTCCGGTCCCACTGAAGTCAATGGACTTTTGAATGGCTCGGCGCATTTTATAGCTCCGCCCATGCTGTGATGGGGCCATAAAATTCCACCCTCTGACTGGATTCTCACAAGCTTTAAGTTCAAATTTTAGCATTTGACTCAGGCAACTGCGGTTTCAGCCGACTACCTAATGCCTGGGGTGATCGTCAAATTAGTTATAAATGGGGGAAAATAAATCAATTCCAATTTATAATCTAGTTTCTGTTTCTAGTCAATTGCATCTCTTAGTTGCTCAAGATCCTGGCTGGTTCCTGAGAAGCCAACATGCTGAATGCATTGTAGCTTGGTGAGGAACCTTAGTGACCTTAGTACGTTGGTGCGGCTCAAAACTGGGCATCCATGAAGTGCTGTAGGTCATCAGCAGCAGCAGGAGAGGAATTGTACTCAATCACAAGCTGTAACCTCATGGCCCAGCATATCCCTCACTCTACCATTACATCAAACCAGAGGATTAATCCTGGTTCAATGAAGAGTACAGGAGAGCATGCTAGGAGCAACATACCTAAAACTTAGGTGCCAACCTGGTGGGGCTACAACGTAGGATTATATAATTCCAAACTGTGGAAGCATCATGCAATAGACAAAGCTAAGCAATCCCACAGCCAACAGATCAGATCAAAGCTTCGCAGTCCTGCCATATTCAGTCGAGAATGCTGGTGGACAATTAAATTAATAATGGAAGGAACAGACAAATATAACAAAGGGGGAGCCCAACACATCAGTGCAAAAGGCAAGGCTGAAGCATTTGAAACCACCTTCAGCCAGAAGTGCCAAGTTGATGATCCATCTCGGTCTCCTGCCGAGATCCCCAGCATCACTGATGCTAGTCTTCTGCCAATTCGATTCACTCCAAATAATATGAAGAAATGGCTAGAGGCACTGGATACTGCAGAGGCTATGAGCCCTGCTTACTGAAGACTTGTGCTCCAGAACTAGCCACACCCCTGTCCAAGTTGTTCCAGTACAGCAACAATACTGGCATCTGCCCAACAAAGTGAAAAATTGCCCAAGTGTGTCCTGTCGACAAAAAGAGGATAAATCCAATCCAGCCAATTACTGCCTCATCAGTCTACACTTGGGGCGACATTTTCCCCCCATTGGTGGGGAAGTGCGGGAGCGGGATCGGGAGCAGGCGCAGACGGGCGGCCTTCCAATCAGCGCCCCCGGTCTGGGGGATGCCGCCATTTTAGATGGGCAGGCCAATTAAGGTCCGCCGAGCATGACGTCCGCCAGGAAGCGCAGTGTGCTCCCTGTGCGGGCGAGGGGGATTCCCTCAGCTGGGAGTGTGCTCTTTGGTGCATGCTCTGATTGAAAACTTTAAATAAAGTTGATAAAAAACTGTCCCTGCCATGTCCCCTCATGTGACACTGTCACATGAGTTGGGACATGTCCATAACTTTTATTGAAACATTTCATTAAAATTTAAATATCCTCATTAAACCTCATCCTGCCCGTAGATGAGGTTTCATGCTTTTTCTGAAGCCCACCTGGGCTCCCGGCCTGCCCGCCAACCTTAAGGTTGGACAGGCAGGTTCATTAATCACCTTAATTAGTTTTTTAATGAACTTAATAGGCCATTGACAGTTCGGCAGGCGCGCAGCCAAATTGCAAATCTAAATGACATGGGGTGATGTCAGGATGCACACCCAACATCACCCCATGTCATTTTATGTGTCGGCAAGTGGGGCCCACCTCCACTCGCCAACCGGAAGATGCTGCCCTTGATCATCAGCAAAGTGACAGAAGGTGTCATTGACAGTGCTATCAAGTGGCACTTACTCAGCAATAACCTGCTTGCTAATGTTCAGTTTTGGTTCTGCCAGGACTACTTGGCTCCTGACTTCATCACAGTCTTGGCCCAAGCATGGACAAAAGTGCTGAACTCAAGAGGTGAGGCCAGAGGAACTGCCCTTGACATCAAGGCAGGATTTAACAGAATGTGGCATCAAGGCACTCTCAAGGAGTGGGGATGTTCACTGATGATTGCAGTGTTCAGTGCTATTCCTGACTCCTCAGTTACTGAAGCAGAGCATTCCCACATGCAACAAGACCTGAACAACAATCAGGCTTGAGCTGATAACTGGCAAATAACATTCACACCACACAAGTGCAAGGAAATGACCATTTAGAACAAGAGAGAGTCTAACCATCTCCCTTTGACATTCAGTGCCATTATCATTGCTGAATCCACCACCATCAACATGCTGGGGGTTACCATTGACCAGAAACTTAACTGGACTAGCCATATAGATAATGTGGCGACAAGAGCAGGTCAGAGGTAGGGAATTCTGTGGCAAGTAACTCATCTCCTGACTCCCCAAAGCCTGTCCACCATCTACAAAGCACAAGTCAGGAGTATGATGAAATACTCTTCATTTGCCTGGATGAATGCGGCTTCAACAACACTAAAGAATTTGAACACCATCCAGGACAAAGCAGTCCATTTGATCAACAGCCCTTCCACCGGCTTCAACATTCACTCCTCCACTACAAGAAACACTTCAGCAACTTGTCAAGCCGCCTTCAATAGGTTCTTCCAAACCCATGACCTCTACCTGAAGGACAAGGGCAGTAACATGGGAACACCACTACCTACAAGTTCCCCTCCAAGCCATGCACCAACTTGACTTGAAACAATATCACTGTTCCTTCACAATTGCTGGGTCTAATTCCTGGAACTCCCTTCCTAACAGCACTGTATGTGTACCTACACCACATGGACTGCAGCAGTTCAAGAAAACAGCTCACCGCCACCTTATCAGGGGCAATTAAGGATAATGAATAAATGCTGGCCTAGCCAGCAATGCTGGCATTGTTTCTTAGAGCAATACATTGCAGAACTACCCGGGAACAGACTATTTTAGATCCAGTAATGTATAAAGAGGTGGGATTAATAAGAGATATCGTAGCTGGGATCCTCGAGGGGGTAGCGGTCACAACATGGTAGGATTTCAAATTCAGTTTGAAGGCGAGCAACTCGGGTCTCAATCCAGTGTCTTCAATTGCAGAGGTATGAAGAAAGAGTTGTCTAAAGCGGGCTGGGAAATTAGGCTAAGGGGAAGGTCAGTGGCAGACATTTCAGTAGATATTTCATAATGCTCAGCAGAAATTTATCCCGGTTAAAAAGAAGGACTCGATGAGAAGGATGAATGACATGTGATTAACAAAGGTGATCCAGGGGAGCATCCAATCAAAAACTAAGGCATACACAGCGGCCAAAACTAATGGTAGGCCAGAGGATTGGGAATTTTTTAGGAACCAGCAGCAGATGACTAAAAAGCTAATAAAGAGGGAGAAAATTGATTATGAAAATAAATTGGCAAGAAATATAAAAACAAAATAGCAAAAGCTTCTAGGGGTATATAAAAAAAGAGAGTGGCTAATGTGAGCGTGGAACCCTTGGAGAGTGCAACTGGAGAATTGATAATGGGGAACAGGGAAATGGTAGATAATTTAAACCAATATTTTGCATCGGTCTTATTATTATAAATGTCCCAAAGATATCAGATAAGCAAGGAGTTAATGAGAGGAAAGATCTTGTAGCAGTCTCTATCACAAGGAGCAAAGTATTTGACAAACTAATAGGACTAAAGACAAACAAGTCACCAGGATCTGATAGCCTGCATCCAAGGGTTTTAAAGGAAGTGGCTGCAGAGATAGTGGAGGCATTGGTTGAAATATTCCAGAACTCATTGGATTCCTGTGGAGGGTCCCAGCGGATTGGAAAACTGCTAATGTGACACCCCTGTTCAAGAAGGGAGGGAGACAAAAAGGAGGGAACTATAGGCCAGTCAGTCGTTGGGAAAATGCTAGAGTCCATTATTAAGGAAGAATAATGTAGTGTATTTGGATTTCCAGAAGGCATTCGATATGGTGCCCTTAAAAGGTTATTACACAAGATAGGAGCTCACGGTATTGGGGGGTAATGTATTAGCATGGATTGAGGATTGGTTAACACACAGAAGACAGAGAGTCAGAGTTAATGGGTCTTTTTCAGGCTGCAAAGACATAACTAGTGGAGTGCCACAAGGATCAGTCCTAGGGCCTCAATTATTTACTATCTATATTAATGACTTGGAGGAGGGGGCACAGTGTAATGCATCCAAATTTGTTGATGATACAAAAATAGGTGGGAGGGCATGTTGTGATGAGGACATAAAGAATCTGAAAGGGGATATATATAGGGTAAGTGAATGGGCAAAAACGTGGCAGATGGAGTTTAATGTAGGAAAATGTAAGATCATGCATTTTCTTAGGAAGAATCAAAAGGCTGACAATTATTTAAATGTAGACAGATTCCAAAAAAGTGCAGCACAGAGGGATTTGGGTATTCTTGTGCATGAAACATAAAAAGTTAGCATGCAGGTACAGCAAGTAATTAAGAAGGCAAATGGAATTTTGGCCTGTATTGCTAGAGGGTTGGAGTTTAAAAATAAGGAAGTCTTGTTACAACTGTACAGGGTGTTGGTGAGGCCACACCTGAAGTACTGTGTACAGTTTTGGTCCCCATATTTAAGAAAGGATATACTGGCATTGGAGGCAGTTCAAAAGAGGCTCGCTAGGCTGATTCCTGAGATGAAGGCGTTGACTTACCAAGAATGGCTAAATAGCTTAGGTCTTTATTCATTAGGGTTTCGAAGAATGAGGGGTGATCTTATTGAAATGTACAAGATTCTGAGGGACATTGACAGGGTAGATATTGAGATGTTTCCACTAGTGGGGGAATCTCAAACTAGAGGACATAGTTACAGAACAAGGGGACACTCATTTAAAACTGAGATGCGAAGGAATTTCTTCTCTCAGAGGTGAGTGAATGTCTGGAATTCTCTACCCCAGAGAGTTGTGGAGGCTAGATCACTGGAAGTGTTTAAAGAGGAGGTAAATAGATTTTTGAAATATCTGGGAGTTGAGGGCTATGAGGGGCTTGCACAAAAGAGGAGTTGAGGCCTGGGTCGGATCAGCCATGATCTTAATGAATGACAGGGCAGGCTTGAGGGGCCGAATGGCCTACTCCTGCTCCCATTTCTTATGTTCTTGTGTTCTTATGCTAACACCCCATGAAAAAATATTTAAAAATTGAAAAATATCCATGGGACTGGAGCTTTCTGCTCGACCTGGGCGATGTGAAGTTCCATATTGACAGCATATGTGAAAAGGAAAACACAAATATGGTTCAAAGCCCATACCTCGCTTACTCATCAAAATATTACATCAATAATGTGTAGTGTGGATTATGTTTGTGAATTAAATGAATTGTAAACCAGACTAAAGGGGAAGTATGTGAGCCCATACATGCATTTTTATAATGATGGATGATGAATCACATTTGATGCCACTTTACAGCTCTCTTTACTGAGTGATAACTATTGTTTTACATAATTGACTTTGTTTCATTAAAGGAAGAAAATAGGCAAGTAATGCATACTTTGTAGAAGATTCTGCCAATTTATTGGCTTAGCACTGCCAATTTCAATTGGCATATTAACATCAAGAGAACTTGCATTGTTTCTTGTACTTAATCTTTCCAAGACAATTTGTATGATCTGGGGAATTGTGGTACAATGGCCACTGAGTAAAAGCGCAAGATGATTAAACAAGGATTTCACTCCAATTTTTTCATTTTTTCCACAGGCACTCAAGTTGTCTTCCTTCTTTGTAAAATAACAGTTGCACATGGTATGAATAGAATGCCTCTGGCGGTACAAACTTCTGATCCGTTAATGGCCCTGCTCATTGTAACCACAAGAATTTTAATTATGTTCAGGTAATGTATTTGTGCCAATTATAAAGCAAAAGGTTCTGACTAGCACAAAAAGTTACTCAGTGCCCCACGTTTACCATAGCAATGCTTTTGCCTCATTTTGTCTTTAAAAAAGGGTTCACGTTTATCAGCTTATTCAAAGTGTAACATATACTTGACATTGTGTTTTTCCATTTTTGTTATATTTTTTAAAATACTTATGCAGCAAATGCCAGAAACAGTTAAAAATGTTGGTCAGCAATAACTTAGTAGATACTTTTTTATCCACAAAATAAACCAAATTAAAATCTCCATGAAAATAAAGCAAGTCATTTATGTTGCTGAGAAGTACTCTTTCCATGCTTGATTCTATTGCAGTTCATAAAAGACCAAATTAATAATATTGCTGTGAATATGAGAGGTCAGGGTCTGCACGGCATCTTGAGAATTCTATTCTGAAAGTGCTAAATTTCACAAATTAAGTATTGCTTCAAGTAACATTTGTAAATAATGTACTAAGTACAAAGAATAAGTTAATATAATTAAACTGAATAAATTACATAAATAAAAATACCTGGAAAAACTCAGCAGGTCTGGCAGCATCTGCGGAGAGGAGCACAGTTAACGTTTCAAGTCCGTATGACTCTTCAACAGAATTAAGGAAAAATAGAAGAGAGGTAAAATATAAACTGGTTGGCGGGGTGGGGGGGGGGGGAAGCGGCGGTGGACAAGTAGAGCTGGATAGAGGGCCAGTAATAGGTGGAGTTTGCCAAAAGATGTTATAGACAAAAGGACAAAGAGGTGTTGAAGGTTGTGATATTAGCTAAGAAATGTGCTAATAGGTGACATTAAGGGTAGAAAACAGGACGAGCAAGGTACAGATAGCCCTAGTGGGGGTGGGGTGGGGGGAAGGGATTGAAATAGGCTAAAGGGTAGAGATAAAACAATGGATGGAAATACATTTAAAAATAATGGAAATAGGTGGGAAAAGGAAAATCTATATAAATTATCGGAAAAAAGGGGGATCGGAAAGGGGGCGGGGATGGAGGAGAGAATTCATGATCTAAGGTCGTTGAACTCAATATTCAGTCCGGAAGGCTGTAAAGTGCCTAGTCGGAAGATGAGGTGCTGTTCCTTCAGTTTGCGTTGAGCTTCACTGGAACATTGCAGCAGGCTAAGGACGGACATGTGGGCATGAGAGCAAATTACATGTCTAATTTCTGGGCCATACAATCAATATTCCGTGATAAGCAGCTGCAGATGCTGCATGCCTTGTACATTCATTTGGCACACTGATTTGCACATGAAGCCAAAATAATGCACAGTTGTCTCTTTTACCTTGGGTAGAAAGGTGGGGCGTTGGAGCTCTGTCACCACCATGTGTACCCTTTCTGATATGTAGCTGTAATACATGAAATAGTCTGCATCAATATTCCCCAGAAGGGCTAACATGGGCTGCCTCAAGAGATCCAGCTGATTTATTTTGCCACTGTTCTATTAGTATGTCCTGGCATCACAATTTGAGTTGCTGTGCAGTAATTTGCAAATTTGCAACAATATTTTCTAACTAAATTATTTGCATCACAATGGGAAAACAGCGACATGAAAAGATTGAAGCAGACATTTTATAAACATTCTCACCAGACCAGCCTGTAAAATTATCCTTGTGGATCTGGTAGTGACTGGTCAAAACATAACTTTATGCATATTAAAATGCATAGTCCCACAATATAATGACACTAATAAGTTATACAGTGTTAAGCAGTAGCATATTGACCATATCAGAACATTGAGAATTCTGATGTTAAAACTAAATAAATGAAATAGAGCAATGTAGGAGCTGGAAAAAAAACGATAAAATTACATGAAATATGAAAAGAATACTTAATCACTGAATATTAACCATAAGAGGTCGAAAAGGCCTAGTTTCATCAGCACTACTTAATAAAAATTGTATGACGGATATTTTAGTTTTAAGACTTAATTGTTTTACAGTGAAAGGCACATTTTTAATAATTTGACCTGGAGTAGAATTTAATGCCTGAATGTTTTCTGTTTCATCTGCCAAGTGTCAATCAAAGCAGAAGCCACATATTCCAATTAGATGTGAAAATGTGGAATACCTTAAATGAAAAATAAAACCATATCTTTACTTCCAGAAGTATCAACAGAATAAGAATAATTTCCTGTTTCATCAATATCTTCATCAGTCAAGTGAAATACGTGACAATTTTGCTTATATATTAGCACTTTATTAAAACTGCAACATATATCATAATCTGAGACACAGCAAACATATATAAAAGAATCTAACTGGGAGGAAAGTATCATCATCTTCTGACTTGGGAGACTTAATATAAAACAATACTTGGCCTACTAGATCTTGAAAGCAATACTTTGAAGTTTGCTTTAACTGAACTGCGATAAAGGCCCAGCCTTTTCACAAGATCATTTCAGATGAGGAAGGACATTCTACCCATCTTAGTTTAGTGACCCAGAGAGGTACTGATATCTCCACCCATTGGAACAGCCAAGTCCATCTTAAATAATTCCAAGGTTTTTGCCTCCATTGTCCTATTTGGAATTGTAATCCATGCATTGATTAATGTATGCATAAATATTGATGTTAGTCCTAAAATGCCCTTTTCATTTACAGTTCTAATTTGAACCCTTTTTCTCTAGTTCTAGTTCCACAGTAGCATTTACAGTAACAGCATTGATAATATGTTTCTATACCCTTAACTAATATAACTCTATAACGTTACTTATTTTCCAGGTTGGAAAGCTCAAATTGCTCCCATACTTCCTCATAACTCAGACTCCTGACACTAGTCTGGTAGCCCTTTTCTATGCTACCTTCAGGACTTGAACACCTCTTTTATTTCTTAGCAACCAAAGTGGATGAAAATTCAAGATATGCATCCAGCATAGGTGCATCAGATGGAATGGCCTTTTTCTATGCTGTAATATTGTATGATTCTATGATGTGACCCGACAACCATAACATTTGAAATTTTACTTTTCTGGTTTATAATCTATTGTTTTTAACTCAACATTCATTGGCTTTGTTGATTGCTATTCTGCATTGGGTGAATGTGTTTAGCATCAATGCTAATAAGACTCCTGAGTATCTTTTTGTTTTAGCTGATATATATCATCCACTTTTCCATCCAATGTGTATGTAGCATTTTCTAAAGGAGGAACAAGGATCATCATCCCAAAATTTTAGGATGTAATAGATTTGAGATTAATAGCTGTAGTTCAGGATCCAGGCAGCAGAGTCCCATTTTCAATACTTGGTTTCTCTCTGGCTAGAATTCTAATTATACTGCCCAGAGAGGACTTCTGAAAATGAATGAATACAAAACTGGACAGAGCTCTCTTCCAAGAGTTTGAAAATATAGATAATTAGAGAGCAGGGAGGGAAGAATCTAAACATTTACAGAAGATCAGATATGCATTTTGTGAAACAAATGTCTGACAATGCACTGAAATTCCACTATTTGCAGTGTCTCCTTCTGGAATCTGGTTCTGCTTTGTTCTGGTGTAGGATTGGATCTTGACTTCAGATTTGCACTGTAGATTTAGTGATGGCATGAAGTCGAAATTATTTTTCTACCTACAGGTTCAAAGAGGCCCATACTTAATTGGAAAGCCCTTCCCAGAACGCAAATAAAATGTTATTTTAACCATATAAGTTTACACACACATTATTTAGAAATGAATTAGGCCCCAGTCTTTCCATGTTTGTTGTAATGCTCAGTTCACCTCCTATCTTAATTTTAAAAATTACTCTTATATGACAGATATACCAATTATGGTCATGAAATTGTATTTACTGTAGCATTACTGCATCTTAAAGATAGATATGATTGTTAACAGGATCCAAACCAATTGGTGAAACTGAAGACAAGATACAGAGATATTCTTTGTTGAATTTATTAACTTGTTCAATCTCACAGCTCTCTTCCCACTTTCCTCAGTGTACCAACTATCCACTATTTATATGTGCTCAAAGCTAATACTCATCACTTGTTTCTCTTAATTTTAACAATGTAGTTGACATGACATTGACAATGACATCCAAGCTGAAGATAAATAATACAAAAAACATATGATATTATACTTTAACAGTATAACTTTGTAGAATTTGCTATGCTGTTCAGTTCATTTTATTTATTAATTATTCACATTGAATAAATTATTTACACACATTCCCCATGTTATAATTGATGTGAACTAAACTGATATGCCACAAATGAAAGGCAAGAAGCCTTTGAAGATATTTTATATGAATTAAGGGTCAGAGTGTAGAATATTTTGTTGTATTTTACTGTAATTGAAACAATTCTTGTAGGACTGTCAACAAACTGCTGTACAACTTTAAGAGTAAAACAGCAAACAGAAAACCATAGTATGATCAGAGGGAGATAAATTGACAAATTTAATGCATTATTCCAGAACTATGAAAAAGCAAAACCAGTTAACGTTATATTGTTCTTTCCAAATGAATGAATATATTTTAACTCTTCCAACAGTGTATATGTAAATCTATTACAAATCCCAATTTGTTCTTACTTAGTCAACACAAGTATATACCCTTTTCTTACATTCAGGTTTAATTAGAAATAGTATTTTACTTCATTCTACTACTTACCAGTTATGAATTTACTTGCATCATGGACATGTCTTTAATTTACCTATTACAGAAATTATATCCAATTTATGGTTCATTTGAATGTGATTTATATCATATTTTAGGCCCTCAAAAGAAAAGGCATTTTAAAAGTTTTTAATTCTAATATTTAAAATCACACAATAAGCAAATTTGCTGGGGAGCTTGTCATTATGCTTCTGTTAAAATCAAATTGGATAGCTATGACTGTTTACCATACAGCTTTGAGCTTCAGGTACTCTTAGATAATCTAAGACAGAAGTTTGCAGATAACTGGATTTTAATGTATCTTGTTACAAGGAGGGTAAGCAGGGAACTTTGTGCATGTGCGCAGGTGCATGCAAGCACAGAGCTGCCTCAAGGAGCTGAAGATATAAAAAAATCAAAAATAAAGAATTTTAAAATGTTAAAAAAAAACTCTTGTCACTTGAGCAGGGACATGTTAGAAATTATGACATTTTAAAAAAATTTTTAATGACAGATCAAAACTTCATCCAGCCCATGGATGAGATTTCACAAAAAACCCAAAGGCTGCTTGGCCTTTTCGCCTGCCCACCAACCATAAGATTGAATGGGCTGCGAAAAATTTAATTCAGTTAGATTGTTAATGGCCTTAATAGGCCTGTTTATTGTCGGCTGGCGCACTGCCAACTCCTGCACCCGCCCGCCGAACGAAATATCGTGTGAGTGCGCGATGACGTCGGAACACTTGCCATCATGCGTCATTTTACGCTTGTTAGGGTCAGGCACACACCCGCCCAATGAGCAGAAAATTCTGGCCATGGTTTTAACCAATGGAACTACGACAGAAGTTTTCACTATAATTTAAGCAAAACACAAACGTCATTGCATATAAAAGAATTAAACAAAGCAACCACTATTAACAATATAGCTTATAACAATGCATATATTGCACTCGGGTTTACTTCTTATATCCCCAAGAATTCTCTTATATGACACATCAATCTTAAAGTTATTTATTTTTGTAGGAATCACCCATAAGCATGCTCTGAAGAATTCTCTTCAGCTCTAGCTATTCTCAGAGGTAAAACTTTCATTTGCCCTCTATTGACTGTGGAAGCCTCAATCCCTTGTTCTGGTTACTTTTAATACTGCCAAGCTAATCTGCTTGTGGTTTTCTTTGGCACAAGACTCTATGGAGGACCAGTCTAAATTCTCAAGCCAGTTAATGCTCATTCCAAAAGAGAGAGATGGTGAGAGGGCAGCCTTTAGCTTGTTTGTTCTGCTGAAAACTTTCTTGGCACTCCCTCTGTCACTAGTAAACTCTCTGCAGTGGCTGCAGCCTGGCATGTTATACTTCACCCATTATGTACTTTCAAGGCTTTTGGGCGGGTCTGTCTCTGGCAGCAATTGTTTCAATAGCCAGCACTTTTGCATTTTATTGTCTCTTCCTTAGACAATGATGAGTTTCGATGGATCTTTGAACTCTAAGAAATGCCCCTCTCTTCACACTTCCCTGGGGGTATCTTGTTTGCTTTTTTGCATTCACTTTGAAAGGTGTCCTTTGCATTTTCAAGTAGTTTGTTCTGTCTTATTTCAAATTGCAAAATTTCCAGCCAGTTAAAAGTTGTAAAATCATCTTTTCAAAATTAAAGGGGCATAGCCTCATGACACTCTGCTTCAAGTGCAGGCCTATCTAACTGTCACTTACTTTGGCTATCTTCTCACGCTGAGCTGCAAACTGCACACACCAGTTCCAAGCTGCAACTAACTCTTTTAGCAAAAACATCCAGATAAATTGAAATCAAAGAACTTCCTAAGTTCCATCCATCTCCATGACAACATAGCCTGCTCTGGGATGTCCTCAATCCAACCTTTAGATTAATTATCCCTCATTTACAATTTATTTTTAATCTGATGAAGTAAATGGATTTCATAGCCTTTCGGAGTTTATTGAATGCTTTTAAAGTAATTGAGCTCTAACTCCCAAAACAAAAGTATCTCTCTGAAATGCACTTCTTTGTAAAAACACAAGAACACAACAAACAGGAGCAGGAGTAGACTATATGGCCCATTGAGCCCTCTTCGCCATTTAATACATTCATTGACCTTGGGCTTCAACTCCATTTTCCCACTCACTCCCCAAATCCCTCACTTCCCTGAGAGACCAGATGTCTATCCCAGCCTTAAATGTATTCAATGATGCAGCATCCACAACCCTCTGGGATACAGAATTCCAAAGATTCACATGCCTTTGAGTGAAGTAATTTCTCCTCATCTCAGTCCTGAATGATCAGCAACTTATCCTAAAACTGTGCCCTTGTGTTTTAGATTCCCTGACCAGTGGAAACGATCTCTCAGCATGTACCATATTAAGCCCCTTCAGCATTTTGTAAGTTTCAATGAGATTGCCTCTCATTCTTCTAAACTCCAGAGAATATAAGCCCACTTCACTCAACCACTCATCATAGGACAACCCCCTTAACCCAGGGACCAACTTAGTGAACCTTCGCTGTACCGCTTCCAATGCAAGTACATCCTTTCTTAAATGTGGAGACCAAAACTGCACACAGCATTCCAGATGTGGTATCACCAAAACCCTGAATGATTGTAGCAAGACTTCTTTATTCCTGTACTTCAATCCCTTTTCAACAAAGGTCAACATACCATTTGCCTTTCTAATTGCTTGCTGCATCTGCATAATAACTTTGCGTTCCCTGTATGAGCACACCCAAGTCTCTTTGAACATCAACACTTAGAAGTTCCACACCTTTTTAAAAATATTCTGCTTTTCTATTCTTATGTCCAAAGTGAATAACTTCACACTTCCCTACATGATACTCCATCTGCCATCTTGTTGCCCACTTACTTAACCTGTCTAAATCTCTTTGCAGCCTCTCTGTGTCTTCCCAATAGCTTACCTTTCCACCTTGCTTGGTATCATCAGCAAACCTAGGTATGTTACTCTCTGTCTCTTCATCTATATCATTAATATAGATTCTAAATAGCTGAGGTCCCAGCACTGATCCTTGCGGCACTCCGCTATTCACTAGCTGACAACATGAAAAAGACCCATTAATGCCAATTCTCTGCTTTCCATCTGTTAACCAGTCCTCCATCCATGTTAATGTATTATTCCCAACTCCATGGGCCCTTACCTTGCCTATTAAACTTTTACATGGTACCTTAGCAAATGCCTTTTGAGAATCCAGGTATACTGCATCTACTGGTTCCCCTTCATCCATCCTACTAGTTACATCCTCAAAAATGCTAATAAATTTGTCAAACAGAATTTTCCTTTCGTAAAACCATATTGATTTGTTCAAATCATACTTTGCTTTTCTAAATGCAATGTTAAGACTCCCTTAACAATAAATTCCAGTATTTTCCCAACAACTGGGAAACATAGACTAAAAATTACATCCAGTGACTTGAGCTCACAACCAAAGATAGTGACACAATTTGCATCACTGTACCTTCCACATTCCAACCCCACTGAGATGGGGGCCACATGTCCACAGAAACCCAGCAATAACAATGACCTCAGAAGGATATAAGTGAACCACATCTCCTGTCCCATTAGCAAAGCATCACGACTGGTATACTCAACTGGGTGGAGACAAACCATTAAATCTAATCACTTGGACAATGGGATCCTTGCTAAGAGGGAGATTCCCAGACATAATCTAATCAAGTTACAATTAGAATACATGAGCCATAACCATATTTGAATTACTGGTAAGGTTGGAGAGAGAAGGCCATGTGACAAACACAGGCCTTTCTGTGTTTTAAGCATATGTTTTCTCTGCAATACAGGACAATCATGCGAGCCCTGAAGAAACAAGATCCGCGTGGTGTCCGTCTTCCACTCTCTCCAACCCAAGTTGCAAGGTTATGGAACCCTGCTCCTGGTTGTAACTATCCAGGTGCTGCAGACAGAGGTTTCTTAAAGGAACTCAGCCCAGCACTAGTCTCCAGAAGAACAAATCGTTCATCTACATCTTTAAATCGTCTTGACGAAGGAAAGCAGCAGGATAACCAAATTCAGCTTGAAGCCAGCCAACTCACCAACCTCCATAAACTGTATACCCCTTTAATGTTTACCAGACTCTAACTTGCTTAAATTATCCTTCCCCAATTTGTAATCTGTTTTTGTGTATGTGTGAACTTTGTGTGTATGTTTGTGTAAGTGTCTGCGTGTGTGCAAAAGTCAGAGCATATTTTATTATTTTACTTAGACTGGGTTAAGTACAATAAAAGCTATCCTTTTTTGAAAACTTGTCTGATTTTGTCTTTTATGACTACAGCACATAAATAGATAAACTGAATTGGCAAGTACATCCTTTTTCAAAAAAATCTGTTGTAGTCAAATGGGAATTGGGAAAAGAGGGGAGCCATCTTCTCACCTGGTTGTAACACTGACTAATAACCTTATAAAAACTAACTCAATGTAGCATAGTTTTGTGTCCCCATCTTAATGGCTGGGTTCTCTACCCAGCTATCTAATGTTGCATTTATTAGAAAAACTCCCTGTACCTGTCTAACTATTGAAAGAAGCAATACACATTATAAATGAAGTTTAATTAACCTTAATGTAATATGCTGAAAAGCAAAATAAACCTCTAGTATCCTTACAAATAATAATCTCATCATGCTAATACTCAAAATTTAACTTCTGTACATAATCCTTGAACAATTTACTCCTATTATAAGATAGATTTTATGCTTGACTATTTTGTAAGAATTTTCACAGTGAATGTTTTTGGTCCTTGTAATGTGGGAGCATACTGTGAAAACCTGAATATAAAGGTCATATTAAAAAGATATGTTCATCTTTAATCTGGTACTTCCTGTTGCATAACCAAACTGAATTTCTTGCAAAACTATACATGCGCACATTTTGACTCTTTAATTAGCTTAAATGGCAAACAGCAAATTCTGCTGATGATCAGTTAATAAGGTTGAATCAGAGCTGGTCCACATGAATTAATTAGAATACATTAGAAAGCTGTAGTGGCAGATGACAAACTGCAGCTTTTTTTGTTTTCGCAGGTTGGGGTATTATTGAATCGACAGCCTCCTAAAGCTACCATGAATAGTGGTTTTAAAAAGTCTTAAATTAAATGATGTTTTATTATAATCTGATAATTTAATTCGGAGGGTAATTGTATACCTATCTGCTACCTCCATACCAACTTAATTATCCTAGATGTTCTATTTAATTTGAGATGTGGAAAACATATTTTACCAATTTACTAATGCGAAAACCCTTCCCACAATTATTTATGGTAATACTTTAGGTTACAAGGAAAAATTTCCACATTTAATTGGCAATGTAACACTGTTCCTATCAACCACAATGGCTACAATTTTACATAGTATACCCTGTACCTACTTTCTCCTGGTTCATAAATATTTTGCTGGAATTAACAGCAGTCATGAACAGCCTGACAGAATCAGTGACAAGCTCTTTCGTTGGCTTCAGAAAATGTAGTTTACACAATAATTCTCAGCAACTGCTAACTACTCAGTACTTTAATAGTAAAGTTAATTATAAACAGAGTTGCTAATAATCTAACACACTATTAATGTGATAAATGCATTAGCCTACTGCATGAATAGCTTCCCATGTTGATGATAGACTTGAGAGGTTATAGTTACCATAGGATATAAAAGCCTTTCATCACTGGAAAAACAATGTATAATACAAATTCAGTGCTTTAGAATTTACCCTGTTCAGGTAGCCAGCCTTATTCATTAAATCATTGTTGAATTTCTTAAGACTGCATCACTGCATTTCCTTCATTGGATACAAGTCTGGCTATAATGATTCAGGCTTTTGAATTATTATTTTCCCTTTCAATTAACACTTCTCTTGACTGGTCCTTCTCCCCATGTAAACAGGAAGTGTGCTTCTTTTTGCCTGCACTAGTCTTATAAAAGAGACCTGCTGAGTTTTTCCAGGTAATTCTGTTTTTGTTTTGGATTTCCAACATCTGCAGTTTTTTATTTTTATCTTATAAGAGTGTGCACTTTATGTAAGTGCATTTTAAATCCTCAGTCTGCTCTAAATAATAGTAAAAAGGTAAACTTAGCCACAACATTTATTTGAAAATTAACCAATTAAGTCTGACAGCTCAGCAAATGCAATACAATCTAGTCCTAGGCTTGGCCTAAATAGCCAAGTGGTTATGGCACTGGGCTTGTAACCCCAAGATCAAGAGTTCAAATCTCACAATGGCAAACTATGAAATAATGTAACTTCATCTGAAAAACAGATGGAAACATGTTTGTACTCAAAAGAGTTACAATCTAGGCCTGTAAGGGTTAATTTTCTATTTTCAACTACTTCCTTTAATCCTGAGAAGGACTTAAGTCTTCTTTCAACATTCAAATATACACAGAGCAAACTCGAAAACTTCTTTCAGTTTTTTGCCAATGCACTGCTTAGTTGGTGAACTTTTCCTCAAACAGCTTTTTTTTAAGTCGGATTCATGGACAGTATTCTCTTTCAGCAACCAAAATATTCAGCATTTGGGCTCAGATTTTCTTTTCAGAATTGCATGCCAAAGGATGCAACTCTGACATGAAATAATAATACAATCTCTCCTAGAACAACTTTAAGCATGTTGGAATGTTTAAAGGCATTAAATAAATATAAGTTAGTTTTGTAAAATCAAAACGTTACTAATAGAACATCACATAGAAGTACAGAATGCTTGTATGAAACTTGAGTAGTGACTTTTGTTTGCCCAGCTGTAGTAACTCACAACCAAGAAACTGTCTAACCTTTTACTTACTTCATTTCACACTTACTTCATTTTCTTAATTGAGTACCTGATCAAAGCAGGAGCTAGACCGATTGAATCTGTCATTTTACTTTTTTAAAAAATTGATATATTTTGATTCTAGTTACATTTCATTATAGAAGTGTACACATACATAGTAGAACACGGTTTGGCCTAAATAGCCAAGTGGTTATGGTTCTGGGTTTATAACCCGAAGATCAAGAGTTCAAATCTCACAATGACAAAACTATGAAACAAAGTAACTTCATCTGAATTGGAACAGATGAAAACGTGTTTGTACTCGAAAGAGTTACATGGCAGAACATTGTTCCGATTTTTTTCACACCTTATGTACAAAGGCAGTCCTAAGCCCGCTCCCCCTGCTCCCAGTATGGAGCCAAGAATCAGGCTACAAATCCCAGCATACATTGCAGACTTTGCCACAGTGTAAAAACTAGATGAAGGGATGAAGCGAAAACATTTTGCAACTGCGTTATTAAATTATACATTTACTATTAGGTCAAACGTAATCGTTTCACATTTTGTTCATTCTAAGTACTGTAACATCGCTAAACCTTAGGTGTAAGTCTGGATGTTACAAAACATATACTAATGTAGGTTAACTCAGTCTTCAGCAATCAAATTGACTTATTTTTTCAAAATAATCTTGGAACGTGCACGGCTCTTAGTCAACAGTCTCTACAAAACCTGTTTTTCTGATCACACACGTCATTTTCAAACAGTTGTGCAATGGAAATTACAATTTCCTCCCTGAACAGAAGATGTTTGCAGCTCAGGGTCAAGATTTGCTAGGATGTTCTTGTTAGCAGCATCTTTTTACAAGTGTTACATGCAAATGATGCAAAAGCAAACAAGCTTTAGGAATCATAAAAGAATGCAAACTTCCTGTTAATCCACTGCCCACATCTGAACCACAGGGTGTTTCTTGGTGTTATTTTCCAAAGACCAGGATATGTAGTTTACATAAATATTCTTCACAGCTTCAACAGTAGTTTACGTTTCCTTATTAATCCTGTTAATAACCAATCTCTTTTTTCCAAATCAGACACACGTCACATAGCCGAAAGCATCTGGAATTTTTTGGCAGGGTTCATGGGGAATGTACGATATTTACAAAATTGTTCAGATGTAAAATCACGGAGAAGTGGGCAGATAAATTCTTGAACTGCTGCATTATGTCTATAGCCAAATATGGAAACACTTTAGATAAAAGGAAATGGAAATAGTAGCCAGCGAGGAAATAATCTTTTAAAGGTCTTACTTTTAATATGATAGCTTTTATATCTAGATGCCCAAAGCCCTTCAAAGCGAGTGAACTGGTTGTGAGCTGCAGTCACAATTTCTGTAAGTAGCAGTCCAGGAACAGCAATGAGATGAATGGCAAGTTAATATGTTTCGAGTTAGCTCAGTTGCAGGAGGAATGTTGCCCAACTTGTTTTGACAATGTTGATTTTAAGACTTTCACGTTCTAACTTTTGGTAGTAAGAATGTGATCGTCATTGATTTACTTGAAAGCTTAAGTTTGTGCCAGCTAAGTAACCCTCCATTATGTCACAATACTGAAGCCGTGATTACAAAAGTAGTTCAATATCAGGTAATCCATTTTCCGTACAATTATTTTCGATTTAATCTAGGGTAGTCAGACCAAGCGCCTTACTTTAAATTTAACTATTTGTGTACGGTATTCAGGTTTTAAAATGCATAATGGCGGAGTCAATATTAATGGTCATGATTATTTTGCAAAATGCTTTACTTCCAAGTTGATCTTGAATAACTTGGGACGTACGAGGCACAAGGATAATCTCCACAGTACTCGAATGTGTTAAACTGCCCTCATTAATACATTTCAGCGATGGTAACAGACTGCTGGGTTTTCGCGGAATTAACTGGATGACTGTTTCCCGCCACATTCAGAAATATTCCTAAAAGCAGCTCTGATCTGGGATCACATTTTTATGCTCCATTTCTGCCACTCATCAATACCCGCGCGTACAACTGCAGTTCCTGAGCATTTCGATAGAACACTGAAAAACATTCATGCAGTACACGTGCGGACAGTGGACTCAGGAAGTTTGTGTGCATTTGATTCCTAAATCCTGTTGGCTTCTGCATCATTTGTATATGCTATATGCCGTGAGATGTTTCTATTCGTTTCCAAACAGTATGACCTCTAAAATTATTTACATAACTTTACATGTCGATTTATCTGACGTCTTTCTCAGCCTCCGACTTATTTGCTGTAAATCTGTCCAGAAACGCTGAAGATTTAAAAAGTGCTCTATTGTATCTTAAAGACGCGCAGAGATCATGTGAGTATAAGTCTGTGATTTCCCTGTAATTGCTTCTTTGGCCTGATATTCCTAAATAAAATAAGGATTTATCACTTGATGTGTCATTCACAGTTGCCCGTTGGGCACGACTGTTATATTTCCTTCACTGTTAAAGGCCAGCTTCGTGGCTGGCAAATCAGACTGACAACCGAGTCAGCCATGGGGTTACTACTTCAATTGCTGCAGCCAATATTTATTACATTTTAAAATCTGCTCCTTCCAACACAAGACTGATAACCTGACATTTTAACCACTAGGACATCAGGGCACGAGATACAATGGATTTTACACATACCCAGCATTTTCTAAAACACGATGAATGTGGCAGCTAATTGAAACAAGGTGCTGAAATGGATACCCTGTTACAAATAAATGTTTGTCATGTTAACAACAACAAAAAAACCGAAACGATTCAAATTGCACAAAGCAAGTCCCGGTTATGCGCAAATACCGTAATTTTCCAAATAATCGATTCCGAATTAAATATTTCAACATCTCATTTTGATTCAGACCCGTATTAGAAGCTTGTGTTTCTGTCATCGCCTGGTTGCAAAGGCGAAAGGTATCACTTTACTGATTAACTTCATGTGGTTGCGATCAGGGAGATTGCAACACTTTGCAGACACTCTCCTGATCCCCTCCTCTTCCCCCACACCCCCGCCCCCACTGATTTCCAAGTGATTCCCACTGCACAATTTTGAACGTCTTCAGTTTAAGAGTCTTTCGCTTCCAATGACTGTGGAGACATCACAAAGGCCGCTTGCTATTCAGTGAGCCACCTCCATTTTCGTTACTTCTGTCACACTGCCGATATGAGCCTTTCTGGAAAAGTGGAGGATCGGCAGAAAACTCGGCACTGCCCCAACTCCAGCCAAAACAAAGTCAATGTAAAATCGTGTTAAAAGGGGGTTTTGTTGCCATTGCCGCTTGGCGAGATAGTCTCTCCCCCCACCCCCCCACCAACACACACACACACACTGCAGTTACACACATGCTCTGCCAATGCATTATGGCGATCCTAAGCAGCAGCGATTTCCATCAGTCCTTTGTTTAAAATCTTAAATAATCGCAGCTCCGAGCACAAATGCGGTCGTGTCCTTTATTTTGGGAGTGGGGACAGTGCCATTCGTGTCGGTGAAATGCTGATTAAAGGGTTCAGGTGTCGAGGGAGGGGGAATAAGAGGACGTTTCCAGGGAGACCGATACCTCCTCCACAGTGAGTGAAACAGTCCTTCCGTACGTAAAGCGGGAGTAATCCAGAGAAACAAGCCGAGTAAAATCCGTGTGTTTCAGGGGAAGCCCTGATCTGTGGCAGGATTACGGTGCTGTTCGTCTCTCTGACTCCCCTTCCAGCACAATTCCCCTCCCCCGCAAAGCTTTAACCATTCCTGGAGGGGTCAGGATAGTTTTAGGAGCAGTGTTGTGCTGGGCTGTGAAAGGCGAGAGGCGAGTCCTCGGGGTGGTGAGGTGAGTTAGTTCGGCCGTTTGCTGGGTGCCCATTTGCCCCCCTTCGGGTTCTCCAGCCTGAAGCTACATTTCAACAAGACAAGTGTTTGGATGTTGGGGAAAGAGCAGCGGGAGCCCATCGCGCCGGAAACGATTTACTGACCAGGCATGAGCAGTTTTTCGATTCGGAATCCATCTAAACTCGCTGGCAGTCGCGCAGATAGCGAAGGGGGGCGGGAGGTTATTTATTGCTGTGTATATTCGGTTCGGGAAGAGAAGCCGGGGGATTGTTAGGCATGGGAGTTGGTGGTTTCAGGGTCAGAGGCTGTGTGGCCAGGAGGTGGAGGTCACCCCAGACTCTCTCACCATGAGAGAGGAATGCTGACCAGAAGCTTCTGTTTCGTCCTGGTTTAAATCATCAATCTGAATACCGCCGTGAGCCGAGATTTAAAGAAAATTAAAAGCCGGGTGTTTAATTTTTTAAAATGTTGCTCGTTCTTTCCTAAAATAAAATGACTGACTTTTTAAAAGAACGGTACTTAAAAGCCTGCTTTTCATTTTGTAAACGATTTTTTTCTCTCTGCCTTTCAGGTTTGAATGTTTCCGTTTGCAGATGGAAATCTCCGGGGGATGTGAGCAAAACACAAACAGCCAATTGTAAGAGCTAAGAGCCCGGGCAGTTTAGTGAAAGCGCCACGTTACCATGAAACAAGATGGGGACCATCAAAGATCTCGATAGTTTGCAGTTCTCAGTATCAGTTGAGATGGAGAATAAGCGTTCTCCAGAGGCTGGCGTTATCGCTGCCTTCTGTAACAACCAAGACGAGAAAGATGGAAAAGCTGCAGGACATTCCAACTGCCAGGCTCTTTGTTCCAGCACTTGTACAGCCAATAACCTGAACAGTCTAAGAAACAGCCATCTGGTGGAGATCAACGTTAATGTGCCTCAAAGTGCCAACGCAGAAATGGGCAAGTACTGTAAAACCCCAGGGGAAGATTTAGATTTAAGCCAGGGAATGGGACAGGAAGAGCCCGGTGGTACTTTCGGTAACAGCACTGACGACATTAACCCAACGATATGTCTAAATATAAAAGAAAGCACAAGGTTGAACAATGACAGTTCAGAACCCAACCCTGACATCGCCTTAACAGGATGTGACCCAGAGAGCAAGGGAATGGAAACATCCAGTTGTACTAACCCTCAGCAGTCTCTTAACCTAATGGAGACAACAGAACCTACAAACATTGAATCAATCGTTCAGCCAGATACCAACATACTAGAAAATCATCAGCAGAGTGAAAAAGAGGACACAGCTGAATGCATTTCACAGATATCTACATCTGTCCCAACAAACCAAGATGCTGAGGTTCAGGTAGCTATCCAAGTGCAGAAGAAATCAGTTGCCACCAGCCCTTTGGCTCCATTAGATAACTATCCTGTATTTAAAATTCCTGATGTCAGATTACGAGATCAAGGAGTTGAGAAACCAACAGCATGTCTGGTGACCCCACCATCAGTCACTGCTGCATCTAGAAAAGATGTTGAGATGCAGGTAGATATAACTGTGCAATGTAAATCAGTAGGTACTGGTCCAATGACTCCATTAGAGAAGACCCCACTGGCCACTGTCCCTGAGGTTCATGTGGAGGCAATGGAAGACGACCAACCAGAGCCAGTGCGTGATGTCCAGTGGGATGAAAAGGGTATGACATGGGAAGTCTATGGAGCATCCATGGATGCAGAAGTGCTTGGACTCGCTATCCAGAAACATTTGGAAAAGCAAATAGAGGAGCATGGCAAACAAAATACTGAAGGGTGCCCAAATGATAAATCCAGTTCATTGAAAGGATCTTTGAGAAAGGAAGAAAACAAGAGAAGGCAAAGCAATGTTTTTCAAGCAGTTCTACACAACATCAGAAGTCCACAGTGCTGTACTCGTGGAAGCACTGCAGCAGAATGATATAGGTTAGATTTGGACCATTGACTAAATGATCATAAAGCCTGAAAAAGTTTGTTTCTTTGGCACACTTTCTTGTAAATCCCAATCTTTTTCATGTTTTTCCTAGGCATGTTGATAAAGCAGCAAAATTAATTTGCATCACAGATAAATAAAAGATTATAAATGCACACACAAGTGAAACATGGATATACTTAGAGTAGATGATAATTTATTTCACTTATTCTTACTGTATCTTTCTTCTATCTTAACTGATTTTAAATTTGAACTATTCAACAGTCATCTTCTGCATTTCCTACCATTGCAACCGTGTGTGTAATGGTAACATGTACATAAGTTCATTGATTTAACAAAAATTAGATTGAGCGCTATTTTCTCCCCATTACATGATCTTGCTCATTGCAGACCAACTTCTAGCAATAGAATGGCTGGGAGAATGGATCCTTGGCATCTATCATCACTGCTCTGAAAAGTTCCCCAGGGGCTTCATGACATTTCTCCAGGATTCATGCAGCCTCTCATTTCCCTGCAGCTGGCCTCAACTGTGGGGAGTCACTAGTCTCAAGTTGGTGCCTCCCTACAGTGATGTAGTTATGTTTGGGGAACTCAGGCTATGTTATTTATGGATGGAATCCAGCTTCATACTGGTGGTACCATTAATTGGTTTTTATTGAGTTGCAACACCATATTATCTAAACTTGCTTTTTAAAGTAAATTTATTTGGAAATAGGACTTTCGGAAATCATTTTGGTGCTTTTTGTTTTATTTTTATACATAATGTGTCATCAGACAAAAATATGGCCCTTATTAAAAAGCAATGCCACTGCAAATTTGCTATATCCTCTGTGCAGTAGACAAATTCATTTTAACCTACACAAAATAAGGGCTTGCCAAGAAGCATTTTAAAACTTTAACTGAAAATAAAATGATTTATTGTATGTTGCCTTGTTAACAGAACTGAAATAATATGAAACTGAACACTTAAATAAAATTGTTCAATATAGTTGTATTAGGGTATTTTGAGATCAGTAACTTGTAGAATCTGAATAGAATCCTGTTACTTCTTGGCAATTATGTTTCTATTTTTCTAACTATTTCTAGCTTTCCAATGTGGCTGTTAAACTAACTGGAATGGATATAACTTGTCCATTGAACAAATACAAAAAAAACCACCCAAAAATGTATAGTTACCTCAGTATGGTTAATGTCTGAAGTCATTTTCCTTATACAATATCCTGCTGGCTGTTGTTGATTGGTACGTGTGGTAGTATAATTGTATACTCAAGGTTTTGTACTTTGTCACTTTACAATGATATATTATTATTGATCCTTTAGATTCCCACAAGCAGAAATCTGAAGGAAAGTGGTTGCTGAATGTAGTAATAAGTGTTTGAATTAATCCTTTGGGTACTTTTTGTTGGATGGATAGAAATAACCATTAAATATTTTAGTTTACTCCATCCTCTTATCAGTAAAGGCAGTAAACTTCCTATTATAATTTGTTTTTCTATGTGGGGAATGCTCCTTTTATTCACTTGATATAATCTATCTGTAAAACCTTACTGTTTTGTGAGCAATCTCAATGCCAGAATTGGCTTCTTAAAATATGTCAAGGTCAAGTTTATGTTCCATCATTATGAACATTTTCTGCGTGGGTTGTTAAAATAATGTAATCTCAAATGTTGTAAAACTGCAAAAAAGATTGAAGGATTAAAATACCAGTCAAATTCTTCAGTTGGGACACTTTTTCTTTAGCTCCATAACAGAAATATAGTTAAAACAGTTGGTGAATTTCTTTCTTTACAACACAACACCCAGCAGAATCTGAAAAGGATACCAATATATTGAAAATTATTTTTGATCTTTACTTCAAATTACAATTTCTGGTGCTGAAATTACAGGTAAGAACTGTTCTTTTGTAACAATTTGTGGCATTGTGATATGTACAACACTAACATTTATAAAATATGTGGTTTATTCTGCAACAACTGCAGGAACATCTCACTCCTTGGCATCAAGGGGAAGGTCTTTTCTAGAGTCAGACTCAAAAGATTCCATCTACTTGCAGATTGAGTGTACCTGGAAAAACAGTGCAGTCCCTATACTGGCAAATCTACTGCAGACTTTATGCCAATTCCTCAGTCTCATCCACTCCTTCCATAACAACATGCACTGCCCAGTTTGATGGCTCCACTTCCAACAATTTGAATGAAGAATGGAGTGAAATAGTGCTGTGTGCTAGCCCCTACTCTGTTTGGCATTTTCTTCCCCATGCTTCTGACCCTTGCCTGCCCTACAGATGTGGAAGGAGTCCACTTGCATTCTAGTCAGACAGCAAGCTCAATGATCTATTAAAATTGAAAGAAAAAACACATCATGCCCTGATCAGGGAACCCCACTTCACTGATGATGCTGTGCTAGTCGACCCCACACACATTCAGCTATGTAAACTCATGGACTGTCTCTCCCATGCTTGTATAAGCGTCAAGAAAACAATGGTCATGTTGCATCTCATTACATAATATCCCATTGGAAGTGGTTGGCAAATTCTGCTACCTCAGGTCCACAGTGACAGACAACCTGTCCCTTGATGCAGAATTTGATGTGCGCTGAGGAAAAGCTGCTACCCCCTTTGGTCGAGTCATGAAACATGTATGGAAAACACCAAGCTGACCCTTAAGACCAAGTTGATGGTTTGTAAGGCTGTGTTCTCAGCACCTTTCTCTATGGCTGTGAATAATGAATGACTCATAGCTATTGAGTAAAGAACTTCAACAATTTCCACTATTGCTGTCTACTATGCAGATATATGCTGGCAGGACAAAATCAAAATGCAACAGCCTTCTCAAAGGCAGAGTTCTCAAGTTTTAGGTGACTTTGTTCGCTCAAGCATGTCCGCAGGATGGAAGAGAATCACACACCCAAGGGCTTTTTATATTGTGAGGTAGCCAAAGCCAGGCGATCAGCAGGACGCCCAAAGCTCTGCTTCAAGAATGGTTGCAAACATGTCATGAAGGCTCTAGACATTGATTATCACACCTGGGAGTTGCTAGTTGACAACTGAGGAAAAATGATGACACCACTCTGGGCTGGTGTGTACCACCATGATGACCAGTAGCTTGGCAATAGATGCCAACACCAAAAACAGCAACCCACAATGACACTTGGTAGCTTCATGTGTGGCACTTGTGGTAGAACCTGCCTGTCAAGGGTTAGCCCCTTTTAGCCATCAGCAAAGGTACATTATATGAAGATACCCTCTCCTGAAAGTGGATTTATTTGCTCCATGCCCATCATCTTTCATGGATGGAGGGATGCTGGAATCTGGGTTATTCTAACATGAACCACCTTTGGACCTACACTGGAATATTCTCCCTTTTTTTTTCAATTCTTGCTCTCTCTTTCTAATAATCCCTATGAAGTATTACTCAAATTAGTTACTCATTCTAGCTACAATAAAACCATTTCTCTGCACGTTAATATTTGCCTTGTTTTCTCTCTTTCCTCTGTATAATTTTAATAATTCAGGTGTATTGATTGAATTCTAGTTTTCTGTCCCTGTTTCATGCCTTGGAAAGAGAATAACTATTACCCATATTGTTCTCAACTGTGTAATAGGTATTTATTGAGCAGTTAAAGTGTCTACTCAATGTAACTCTTATATTCTACTCATGTGCTTTATATGGAAATTGTTTCTCACGTTATTTGAAGTTTCAAAATAAACACTAGTATGTCTATCCCATTTATTTGTTTACTAAGGCAATAACAGACCTTGCGGACTTCGATTGAAGCCTCAGAATTCCACAGAACTCTAAGGGCTGTCACATGACCATCCTTTGCACCTCTACAAAATTAAATGCAAAGAATTAACACAATTATAGACTAAAAAAGAAACAATCTTCCCAACAGAGTGTGCATAATCTTAAAGTGTTTTACAAATATAGTGACTACTATTACTTACAAGTTATCTAAAAAATAAATCATATCTTGGCAGAGAACTACGTAAGTCACCTGACCTTTGAGCTAGTTCTTTATGGCTCACATCATTCTGTGGTTTATTTTTAGGTAAATAGCCACTTCCTTGTGTGTCACCTGTGTTACTAATGCACTGACGAAAGACATCATATTGCTTTATCTTACCTGCTGTATAATAGGTACATTGAGTATTGTGCCATATGGATATTAAGCGTTAAGTAACACTAATGTAGATCTACGTCAAACTTGCTAACATTTAAAACAGGCAAATAATAAAAATTAGACTCATTGATATTTACTTAACACAGCTATTAGGAGTCACCACAAATTCACTGATCATCTATACTGAACCAGACATTAATATAGTTTTGGATGTTAAACTTTGCATTTCAAACCAGAAAGATCCCATGTTGCAATTTCACCATGTGAACTGAAATAATCTATTAAATCAATGCAGATACCCTTTGTGATAGATCAGAATCTTGTCCTGTTTCAGGCCTTAAGAATGTCCGTGTTATGTATTTCAATTAGTCCAGGGCATTTTTCCTTAAAATTGATTTAATCGGGCATCTATGTCTTTAATGTGCTATGTTTAGTCTGAGTTAGACGTTGAAGTAGAAGGGGAGGATAAGCATGTATCCCTGGCTACGACTTGATGTCACTCCAAGGGACAAGTATTACAGAAGTGTTATCTATATTGGCCATTCTTCCAATGGAAAACAGCATTGTATTGTTCTAAGATTATTAAAGAACCCAATATCTCATCAGGTAGTCATTATACTTTTGAACCCTACTTTAGTTAACAGTTGAGTTGTAAGGATACACTATTTAATTTTTGTCTGTTCTATTTTGAACTTTAAAGAGAAACCTATAACTAATGCTAATAGTCTAAATGCTTTTATGTTTTCTTACTTGACTTAAGCTACCTTACGTGCTAGGAGGTATGGGGTACTCTGGTTTTTATGTAGAGCAGATTTTTAAAATCAACATTGCAACAAACACTGCAGCTTCAGGATGTTTATTGTTTTAAAAGAGTGAAGTGTTATAATTTTTTTAAATTTATTCACGTAATCTGGTCATCACTGGCAAAACCAGCATTTATTACTGATCCCTAACTGCCCCCGGGAAACTGCTAGCGTTAGGGCGAGCAGTTTTCTCTAACCACAGCTGTCCACGCTGAGTAGATACACCCATAGTGCTGATGGTAGGGAGTTCCAGGGGTTTTAACCCAGCAACAATGAATAAATGGCAATCTGTTTCCAAGTCTGGATGGGGCCTTGCCAGTGGTGGTGTGTACCCATGCATCTGCTGCCTTTGTTCTTCTGGGATCTACAGCTTTTTTGTTTAGGAGGTATAATTAATTTAAATTCTGCTGGTTTTAATCTTCTGTTAATTCTTTTTTAAAAAATGCTTGATTCATAACTTTCAATGTGATGAGGTGTTATGGTCTGTTAATGTGGATCTTGCCATTAGTCATAGTGATCAGTAATATAGTGTAGAAAGATGTATAACTTCCAGAGCTTAAATTCCAGTGTGTAAATAGTACACCCTGTGGCCTGTTTTAACAAAAATACTTCATAGTCAAGATCACATTTCCTGTCAGATGGATTGAGGGCTTGTTTGTGGAAACACACTTTGCATTGGGCACAAGAATATCTCAACCAAGATTGAACTGTGTATTGGTAGTAATCAAATGGGATAAGTTATTATCTACAGATAGAAACAAACCAATGATTTTATTGATGATAGGATCAGTGAAGAATTTTGCACTTCTTTTTCTCTCCGTTGACCTAAAGTTTTTATGCCTGTCTCAGGAAAGTGTGCTGCAGCGAGGGGTAAGAATAGGATTGATGGTCTAAAGAAGTTCCAGCGTGCCAGTATGATACAGACAATGTGGACGAGCTTGCCTTTACCTGTCCTTTCTTGTATGCTCATATGTAAAAGCTCTTTCTTTCGAGATGTTCATTTTTCCCTTTCACTTTTGTTCTATTTGTTGTTCAAAAAATTGTCATGTATGGCAATAATACTGGCAGAATTTCCATCAATTCCATCTGTTTGTTAACTTAAATTAATGTTCATCAAATTGAAGGCAACTTATTGACTTGCATAGGTAGTAGAAATCAGAGAATAGGCATAATGGATATGTACTTTGATTGGAAAGAAGTGGCTAGTTGTGTCCCACAAGTCCAGGGCCTCAACTATTCAATATATGTATTCATGATTAGGTAACCCAATCAAAAGCCATATATCCACGTTTGCTGATAATGCAACAATTAGTGGTAAAGTAATGTAGGCCAGAGCATAAAGCTACAATGAGACCATTGATAGCTTAAGTGAATGGACAAAACAGTGACGGATCAAGTTCACCATGAGTAAATGTGTGGTTGTTGATTTTGGGCAAAAGAGGAAAGATCTGAGTATTATTTAAATAGTAAAAAGTTAACAGTGAAAATGCGAAGGGATTTAGTGATCTCTGTACAAGGTGATCTGTGTACACGGATCACTAGAATGTAGCAATAAACAAAAAATGCTGAAAAAACCGATCAGGTTAGGCAACATTGGTGGAGAGAAACAGTTAACATTTCAGGTCAAGTGACCTTTCATCAGAGTTGAAGGAAAAGGATCCACTAGATTTGAACTCTTAAAGTTGCAAAGGGGTTTATATGCATGTTAGAGTTAAGTTGACTAAGCTAAAATCTCGGAGGACATTGTGAGTCAAGAGATCAGGTTCAAGGAAACGAGAAGACCCCAGAAGTCCCGAGATCCATGGAAAAAACATCCATTGGACTTGTGACACCCATTGGACTTGTGTATCATGCCATGCCTCGAGTCGTAATGTTAACTATCAATCTATTTTTGTCCAAAAAACTTGTTAGCTTGTATTCTAAATTACTGATTGTCCTTTTTGCCAATATGGTTATTCATCAACAATAATTTTCTTACTCTGGGCTTTAATGCAGGGTCCAAATCCCTACAACATATACCTAAATTAAATGCCATTAGCCAATGTGTTGTCCATCTAAGTTCTTAGATGGCCTTAGCACATCTTAATTCCTTTGGATTTGATTGCACTTCTGTAACATCTAAACTCTTACACAAATTTTGGTGCCATCTACAAACTTACTTACCATTTTCCCAACATCACTATCCAAGTCATTAAGATAGTGAAGAGTGATGGGATTATAGCTGATCCCTGAGGGACACCACTAGTAACATGCATCCAATCTGTTTATGGCAACTTTATGGGCAGAATTTTGCCCTCAGATAGTGGGCAGAGTGCTTTGGGAACCATTCGTCCAAAGTTACCTTTTTCCTCCCTACCATGCCACATTTACTACATATATTTTAAATTACACTCATTTCCCAAAATGTTATTTTCTGAATTTTGTTTTTAAAAAATTAGGATTGGCATCAAGCAATCTGAAATTGGGTCTTATAAAGAATATATTTTATTCTTTCAGTGTGGCATTTCCTCATATCATGTCTTGTATTTTAGTATATTGTAAAGTTTTATAGTACTGTATGGACTCACGTTTATTTGGAACTTTGAAACTCGACGAACCATATTTCATTATGGAGCTTCTCAACAAAAGAAAAATCAGTGATAATCTCTGTTGTGTTGTGATTGCACCCAGGTCAAGCAGTGAATACTGTTGTGCTAACACCCCCCATTGGCAGCATGATCATCAGCTAATGGCAGCATGAGAATCATACACTTAGCAGCATAAACAAACATGCACAGACCACCGCATATTGGTAAATGGAATCGTACTGTGCTGTTGTTGCAGCCGGTGCGTGGGCACTGAACAACAGAGCTGCAATCCATTTTGAAATCTCCAAGTGTACAAATCAATAAATACCTCAGCTAATAAACAAGGAACCAGTTCATTTAATGCCCCATAAACTTAGAAAATATGCTGAGTGTTCCATATAGCAGAAAAATTTGCATGAAATAATGTCAGAATCCACAGTTAAATATATTAACTTTTTGAAGTATAAAATAATAGAACTGTCATCATGCCTGTCTTGTGTACTATGACCATACTGTAGATATCAAAGATGTGCTGCTCATCAGTCCCACTTCAATAGATAATTGAAAAGGAATGATATAAAACCAGAATAACTGATTAATGGTATTCTTGTACCTCAACTCAGACAAACCTACTCTCACAGGCTGGGAAATGCTGAAAACCCTGTACACACAGAAATCCAAAGACATGGTTGATAAAGCTGTCTTGCTACCTCAGCCCCCTCCATAATAAAACTTCCACGGAACCTGCATCTTTGAGTTTCTGTTAACGATGCCCACCATTGTTCAGATTCTAATTGTTTTCTTTCCTCCTTGTGAAGATTTTTGAAGTTTCTTTAGCTTAAAACTGCTTCATAAGTGCAAGTCGTTGTTGATTGAACTTTGCATCTCCTATTTACAGCACAACAACAAGACTGCAGCGGAGAGCTGCAACCTCTGGATCAAGGGTGGAGGCCATGGTGAGATTATAGGGAAAGACTTTGGACTGCTGAGAGCTCAGAAGCATGTGAAAGTCAATTTACCAAACAGTGAGTAACTCAAAAGGAAAGTGCTACACAGCTAATGAATGATTGACCGTCTTGCTGAAAAGGGAAAGAGAAGCATTAAGGCCACGAAAATAGCACTGTTCACGACGGATGGTCAGGGTGTTAGTGCAGGTGTGCCGCTTGTGTACCAGAAGCTTGTAGAGTGAGCAGATCATGACACCAAACACTCTTTAACACTGATTTGATGCATGACCTGTCATTTAAGACTGCACAGGTCCTGTTAACACCCCCTCGTAAACACATACAGCTGAACATGCGTAAGGGACCCCCCACTAACACTATTTAAAGAGCCTACCATTCAACTTCCAGGTGAGGAGCTTTTGACTTTTGTGGCCTAGTGTTGATGAAAGTGCTCTATTCAATTGTTAAGGGAAGTTTTGCAAACTTTTTTGGATTTGTAAGGAAGTGCTTTTGGATCTTGTAAGGAGGTCAGAGGAGTTGGAAGCCTCATCAGCTGAGAGTCAGTATTGATAATGGGACAAAGTTGCAGTCCTCTTGGGATGCAGCATGATATAGAAATGGAGCACAGGAAACAGTGAGGGAAGCAGTGAGCCTGGGAGGAGGAAGTATCCAGGACCCCTTCAGTCCAGATGGGCAGTCAGTGAATGAATACTCAGACACTGGTTCCCATGAGATCTTATCTCCACATCACAGTTGCTCCACAATTCCCCAGATTTCAATCCATCTGCTACAAACTATCACATGCCCTCTTGGCCAAAATTTTTTAATGTAAAGCACCAAAAAAAAATTCCATAACACCTTTATCCAGCAATAATTGCAATAATACATACAAAAATGCACTTTTGCCCTTGTGCAATTCCTTAGTGCCTATCTTGCAGGTGCCTTTATCAGTCCTTGTGCCCCTATGCAATGTTATCCCAGTGGATGCAGCTTGGCAGGTAGAAGACCACTGACTTTCACTGGGAGAGACTGCAAATGATTGAGCAGTACAGCCTCAAGTAGCTCTGAGTCTTTAGGGTCAGACAATACTTCCTCAGCATGGCTGACTGGCTGAAAGGCACTAGCAAGGACACTGGCAGAGTGGTAGCGACAGGAGCTTGAATGATATCATCCTGAGAGAGGTCAGCAAGTCCATGCATCAGGACACTGCCAATCCCACCAGGTAGCACCTCAGCAATCTTAGTAATCAATTGGAGGACTGCTGTGAAAGTCTGCAAGCTCCTTTGAGCACTGAAATCTACAGCTATGCTAGCAGCAATTGGAGCCTGCATGGCAGCAAGCATGGATCTCATGACTCCGCTGCAGCACTGAGATGTTGGGTGGTTTCCACCTGTGCTCCAGTGGAAGCTGAGACATCAGCCATCAGACCCTGCATCATTGGTAAATCACAAGTGCTTTCATGGAGTTGGCCACCACTTCCACATTGGAAAGGATGGGGTCCAAGCTCTATGCCACGTTGAACCCAGACTCCTCCATGCTGCTTGACAGTGACAATAGGCCGTCTGGCGGGTCTGCCAATGCACATCTTGGTGTATGTGACAATTGCATAGTTCCGTATGCTGTGACGTCACAGTCCTCACCTGAGTCCCCTGCAGCAGAAGTCATCTGTGAGTTGGCACATAAACCATCCTTTCCCCCGATCTAACTGCAGCCCACTAATAACCAGTGACTCACCATGTGCAGATCCTGATTCTACATTACCCTCAGCTATGTGCTGTGCCAGCATCTCAGCTGATGGCTACAAGTGTCAGATCACATGACTATGCTTCTTCACTAGAGGTCAGATGTAGCTGTCACTCTTCCTTGTGAGCCTGCAGTGTTTGGCTAGGGGGCAGGGCGCAGGTTGGGGTGGAAGGTAAGAGGTACATGGTCACATGGTTTGCAGCTTGTACCTCATGCCAGATAGCAAAATGAAGGTGTGCTGGGATTTGAGAATGCCGCAATAGGCAGGAATATATGGTCATCCTGAATTCTGCTGAGAACAGCCTCAATCATAGCTGGCCCTGTGGTGCAAAGAACCATCTCCTCTGGTGGGTTCAGGTGATGCAGGAGTGCCTGTTCCCCCTCTCTGCTCCCTCCTGTTATGGACCACTTTCTCCTCCAGGAAATAGGAAAGAATGTCAGTGAGTGTGTTGTGATATGTTTTTGCTGATGTACCTGCCATAGCTGGCATGTAAAAGCAGTGAGGAGTAAGTGTGAGTCTGGTAGTAGTGGATGGTATGCGAGGATAAGACAAAGTATTGGAATGTTAAGCGTGTGTCCTGATTGCTTGAGATTGCTGCTGGCTTAGTGATGGGGGTGTGGTGCATTGAGCAGTTTGGTGGTGCCGTGGGTAGGAGATATCATGTGAAGATGTATTCAATTACCTTGACTACTCATGTGACATTTTTTGCTGCCACGTCTTCAGGGCCAGACTCTGGGAATTGACCTTTATGGCCACCAGCTCCCATTCCCTTCTCAGGGTTTGCTTTGAGGGCCTCCTGGTGCCCTTTGGAAACATTGCATCTCTCCTCCTTGCCTCCAGTGCTGCAACTGAAAACCTGGGCCCTCTGCTTTCTCTGGGGCTACCTTTTCTATGTGTTAGCTTCTATCCAAGTCTTTCACACAGTCTGCAGCAGTTTCTATAGAATACGTGCAGCTGCCCCAATTAAAAGGGGAAGGTTGCCTTTCAGATGTGCAAGCTAGCTAAAACATGTACTAGCCATGCACACTACTGGGCTTTTCTTGAGCATTGTTGACTGGCTACATGCTAAAGAAGAGCCCAGTAGCATGCATGGCTAGCTTTC
This sequence comes from Carcharodon carcharias, assembly GCF_017639515.1. Classification (NCBI taxonomy): domain Eukaryota; kingdom Metazoa; phylum Chordata; class Chondrichthyes; order Lamniformes; family Lamnidae; genus Carcharodon; species Carcharodon carcharias. The sequence continues at coordinate 59,974,401 of NC_054474.1, forward strand.
CACACTAGGCTGCATGCTGAAATCATTTTGATGAGGAGGCAACACAAAGTTTGTGTACTGCCTGTCTCAACAGGACCGACTGTGGGGTAATCAGACATCACGACCCCTGTGCCTTGATGAATTTTTCCTCTTAAATGAGGGAACACTTCAAGTAGACGATTATAATTTCAAAAGGAGTGCAAATCAAGAGGTTTGGAACTGATTAATTGGAATTATGTGGTAAGGCATTAAAGTAGGATATTAGGGATTAGAAATAAGAAACAGAACTCAATGCGTTGCAGTGAAGCAAAATCTATTCTTAGCTGTAATGGAGGGTTCAGAACAAAGTAAAGAAATATCAATCATCCAAAACAGTACATAAAGTGCTTCAACTGATGTACATGACTGAAGGAGAATACATAAATTTAGAAACAAATATTTGCTATGCACCAAATGCTATAACAAACATAAGTAAACCTGGAGGAGAGTGATGATCCAAATTTAAAATCAAATGGATGACAACCAGTGAAGGAAGAGAATATATTTTAGCAAAGAAACAAAAAGAACAAAAGCAAACTTATAGGACTGTTGGTGCTGAAGAGTCTCTGAGATGGTCAAGTTGGGGTCTTGAGTTGCAACACCCAGTTAACTTGTCTTTAGCGCAAGGCGCCATCTTGGCCAAAGAATTTCAGCGCTTACTAGAAACAGCCAGCTCAAGATTGATTAAGTCACTGATTACAAATTAAATTGGCTCCAATGCTCACTGAAAAAGATGTGTGATACTTTCCTGTCTAGCACTGCATTTAAAAGTGCCCTCGCCTGCAGGCACTCAAGTCATTAGGATCTGTGCATAATGTAAGCAGTGCATTTCCAAGGCAGTTCTGAGCTTCCAATTTGATTATCTTCAGCAAATAAATGATTGCACAAGTAATGAATTGGGGCCAGAAGCAGCGTAAATTCAACATTAAGTATTTACAGTGTAATAATAAAAGCAAAAAACTGCGGATGCTGGAGATCCAAAACAAAAACAAAAATACGTGGAAAAACTCAGCAGGTCTGGCAGCATCTGCGAAGAGGAACACAGTTAATGTTTCGAGTCTGAATGACCCTTCAACAGAACTAAGTAAAAATAGAAGAGAGATGAAATATAAACTGGTTTAAGGGGGTGGGACAAGTAGAGTTGGATAGAGGGCCAGTGATAGATGGAGATAGCCAAAAGATGTCACAGACAAAAGGACAAAGAGGTGTTGAAGGTGATGATATTATCAAAAGGAATGTGCTAATTAAGGGTAGAAAGCAGGACAAGCAAAGTACAGATAGCCCTAGTGGGGATGGGGTTGGGTGAAGGAATTGAAAAAGGCTAAAAGGTAGAGATAAAACAATGGATGGAAATACATTTAAAAATAATGGAAATAGGTGGGAAAAGAAAAATCTATATAAATTATCGGAAAAAAGGGGGATTGGAAAGAGGGCAGGGATGGAGGAGAGAGTGAGAGGATGGATTGAAAGGAGTGTTTGGCTGCTTCTGGCCCCAATTCATTACTTGTGCAATCATTTATTTGCTGATTAAACACTCCTTTCAAGTGAAGCAGCATTTCACTTGCACTTCCCTCAATTTAGTCTACTGTATTCGTTGCTCCCAATGCGGTTTCCTCTACATTGGAGAGACCAAACACAGACTGGGTGACCGCTTTGCAGAACACCTTCAGTCTGTCCATAAGCATTACCCAGACCTCCCTGTCGCTTGCCATTTCAGCACTCCAAACTGCTCTCTTGCCCACATGTCCGTCCTTGGCTTGCTGCATCGTTCCAGTGAAGCTCAACGCAAACCGGAGGAACAGCACCTCATCTTCCGACTAAGCACTTTACAGCCTTCCGGACCGAATATTGAGTTCAACAATTTTAGATCATGAACTCTCTCCTCCATCCCCACCCCTTTTCCGATTCCCCCCCCTTTTTTCTAATAATTTATATATTTTTCTTTTCCCACTTATTTCCATTATTTTTAAATGTATTTCCATCCATTGTTTTATCTCTACCTTTTAGCCTTTTTTGATTCCTTCACCCCACCCCACCCCACTAGAGCTATCTGTACCTTGCTTGCCCTGCTTTCTACCCTTAATTTGCACATTCCTTAGATAATATCACCACCTTCAACACCTCTTTGTCCTTTTGTCTGTGACATCGTTTGGTTATCTCCACCTATCACTGGCCCTCTATCCAGCTCTACATGTCCCACCCCCCCCCTTAAACCAGCTTATCTCCTCTCTTCTATTTTTACTTAGTCCTGTTGAAGGGTCATTCGGACTCGAAACGTTAACTGTGTTCCTCTCCGCAGATGCTGCCAGACCTGCTGAGTTTATCCAGGTATTTTTGTTTTTGTTTTAGAGTGTTATAAGTCTTTCTAGGCCTACCCTACAACAGCCATTTCCTGTGGTTACTAGATGTATATCCATTGGCTGCACTTCACACCTGCTCGGAACACACTCATTTCATGTTAATCACAGGGACCTGCAAATTACTGTGCTCTTTCCAACACGATGGGTGTACTTCCAATGCACAGCAGCAGTATTAGCGCACACACCCTCCCCCAGCCCAAGCATGATCAAGATCATCCCGAATATCCTACTGCTGTCCATTTGGCCTATTATAATGAATTAGAAGCTGAAAAAAACTTTGGCAGCAAACAGCAAATGATTTATTGTAGTTTACGAACATTGCTGATAATCATGTACAGAACATTCAAAGTTTCAATTAGCATAATTTACAAACAATACAATATAATGTCATAGTTCCTTCTGGAATAAAATATGCATTCAATTGTATTTACACAACCTTAATTTAAAAAAATCGTAGGTTTTGCATTATTTCATACATGACTAAAACTTCTCCTATATTAAATAGATGCATAACTAAAACTGCTTACAAACATATTCCAACAGGTTTTATTTCTGCAAAAGAACTGAGAATTTTCTCTCTTCTATAGAAATAAGATAGATTTCCCAACCTGTCAGAACAATTTCTTTACTGTCTGCTAGACTCCCCTTTTCCTCCAAGATCAACTGTCACTTTACAGAATCCTTCTAACTATAATGTTGCTGTTCTCTCATTCCCAGGGTTCAGTTTCTCCCTCATTTATTGAGTTGTTACCAATATCCTAGTCAGTTATTCTCCTAAAATAATTTGTAAACATAATGAACAAATGTGAAGTTCTCAATGTCAAGAAACTGTTGTATACTCCTGTCCTTTTACTTCTCTCTTTGCTGAAGCATGTTTTTCCAATAGACATGTCTAGCAAGTTACCCACCTTCCAGCCACTATCTTGTTCCTCTTATCACATAACCCTCCTCCCAGCACTTAGCTAGTTCCTCACAATTTCTAAAACCTAAGGTAATGATTCATCTCTCCTCATTGCTGTGCTGTTCTTGGAGGTCATCACTTTATGGTTTTTACATGAATCAACCTGCATTAATGTTGAAGGGGAATTTAAACATTGAATTTTTTGGAAATTTATACAATTTTCCACACAATAGTCCTTATTAAATCAATTTAGGTTGTTTTAAATCAAGGGACAAAATCTTAACAAATAAATGGTTAAACAGAATTCATAGCAGGATCTTTCAAACTAGAAAAATGATGGATGATTGAGATCTTTTGTAGAGGCATTTAATCATACAGGATACAAGTGGCATCATCCCATTACTAGCCATGTTACTGCTAACTGCTTCCATACATGGAACTTTGTTCTTTTGCTATTTAAACAAAACGTACAGTTTTCACTGGTGCTATCAACAGCACAATAAATAACATTGAATAAAGAATGGTGTTAAAACATGCCAACATGTATTATAACATTAACTAGCAAAGGCACATGCTAAATATTATCAACCGATTCCATTTTCCTTAAAGATTTTAAATGCTGGTTTAAATTAAAACGGAATGAAGAGTCAAAGGCACCCAGTCTAATGCTCAGATATCAGTGCAGTTCAGTGTAGACTTGTGAATTCCATCCCCAGACTTCCCTGATGTTTTCTCTTTATTGTTGTCATGGTCATCCAGTGCAGCACTCAGAGGTTTGGCCTTTTCATCAATTGAGTGACTGTTAATTGTTTTCTCTGTCATCTTGTGCAAGAAAGAAAATGTAAATATTTAAACCAGGAAGCCAGAGAAAAAAAATAATCTTTACTTTTCTAATGGCAGGTTGAGAAAAATATCCACAATGCTCCATCCAGCTTATTAATTATTAGCCTTTGTGTAATATCCCTGGCTGTCACCTTTGTCACAGGTATCATGAGAGTCACAGATTTTCGTTTATTACATAATTCATCTTACTTTTTATTATTGTTTACAAGATGCTGCCAACACTGGCAAGGCCACACTAATTGTCCATCCCAAATACAGAAGATGGCGCAAGGGGAAGGGGTGAGTGGAGGAGGTGGGGGGGGGGGGGGGGTGCATGGAGGGGAGACGGGAGATTTGGGTGAGGGTGGTGGTGCTGCAATTTTTTTTAAAGCTAGACTTGTTTTTTAGGGTCTTGGCTAATTCACTTTCTAGGCGCCTCCAGTGGGACTTGCTGTGCACTTCTAGATACTGGTGCACCTCATTTCAACTGGCATATTGCCCTCCAGTGTTATGGTAGGTCCCCTATAAGTCAGGAAAGTAGATTCTCTTGGAGTCTCTTACCCTGATGCCACCACCTTTCATCATTGCCTTCATTGGGTTTGGCTGGAGGTTCTACTACTTACAAGGCTAACCAAGAAGTCTCAGAGTCAACAGGAATCTGGTACAGCTGAATCTCTGCTGTTTTCCAGTAGCTTCCATCAGACTCTCACCAGAGATATTGTGGTATTTCAACTGAGCCCTAAAAGTAGTTCAGGGACCACATTTAGCTAGGGATGAAATTTCACTAAATGTGTAGCATCAAAAGAAGAAATACTTTCAGACTCCAATGCAAAAACGTTCATACTTGTAGCATTTTATTACTTTTGATGAATTTTTGTGTATATAAATGTTAGAAATGTTTGTACTGCAAAATTGAACACTTTCTTATTTCAGGCACCATGGGCTGAATTTTATACCGACCCCCCCCCCCCCGCCCCCCTTCCCAGGTGATGGGATGGCCGGTGGGGGAAGGGGATAAAATTGGGTGCCATGTAGAGCGCATGCCTGTTGCCTATCTACCTTGTTGGGTATTTTACCCATAGAGGAGGAGGCATCCAAAAGATCGCTCACCCATAGATGCACTGAGGCCCTTAACTGGCTAATTAATGGCCACTTAAGGCCTTTCTCCAAATGTTGCTGCAATTCTCCACAAAACATCCTGACTGCCCAGTAAAAGCAAGTGGCTGGACCATGGGGATGCTTTGGGCGGGGGGGGGTGCCTGATGCTGGTGGTGGTGGTGTGTTGTCTCTTGTTTGGGGAACTTGTGCCCATTGGAGGTTACCCCCCCTCAAGGTTTTCAACCCCACCACATTTCCCCTCTCACCCTCGCCCTGTCCAACCTGGCTCCCCAACTGCCTCGCCAGGGTCTGCCAACCTGGCCACAGCAAGACCCCAGACTCATTTTTATATTTTTTCCTTTATGGGATGTGGGCTTCGCTGGCTGGGCCAGCATTTATTGCCCATCTCTAATTATCCTTAAGAAGGTGGTGGTGAGCTCCCTTCTTGAACTGCTGCAGTCCCTGTGGTGTAGGTACAACCACAGTGCTTTTAGGGAGGGAGTTCCAGGATTTTGACTCAGTGACAGTGAAGGAATGGCAATACCTTTCCAAGTCAGGATGGTGAGTGGCTTGGAGGGGAACTTCCAGGTGATGGTGTTCACATGTATCAGCTGCCCTTGTCCTTCTAGATAGTAGTGCTCATGCGTTTAGAAGGTGCTGCCTAAGCAGCCTTCGTGAATTCCTGCAGTGCATCTTGTAGATGGTACACACTACTGCCACTGTTTGTTGGTGGTGGAGGGAGTAAGTGTTTGTGGACAGGGAGCCAATCAAGTGGGCTGCTTTGTTCTGGATGGAATTTCTTGAGTTTTATTAGAGCTGCACTGATCCAAGCAAGTGGACAGTATTCCATCACATTCCTGACTTGTGCCTTGTAGATAGTGGATAGGCTTTGGGGAGTCAGGAGGTGAATTACTCACCACAGGATTCCTAGTCTCTGACCTGCACTGTAGCCACTGTATTTATATGGCTAGTCCAGTTCAGTTTCTGGTCAATAGTAACCCCAAGATGTTGATAATGGGGGATTCAGTGATAGTAATGCCACTGAATGTCAAGGGGCAATGGTTAGATTCTCTCTTGTTGGAGATGGTTATTGCCTGGCACTTGTGTGGCACTTGCCAGCTCAAGCCTAGATATTGTCCAGGTCTTGCTGAATTTGGACATGGACTGCTTCAGTATCTGAGGATTTGCAAATGGTGCTGAACATTGTGCAATCATCAACAAACATCCCACTTCTGACCTTATGATGGGAGGATGGTCATTGATGAAACAGCTGAAGATGGTTGGGCCAAGGAATACTACCCTGAGTAACTCCTGCAGTGATGTCCTAGAGCTGAGATGACTGACCTCCAACGACCTCAACCATCTGCCTTTGTGCTAGGTATGACTCTAACCAGCGGAGAGTTTTCCCCCGATTCCCATTGACTCCAGTTTTGCCAGGGCTCCTTGATGCCACACTCGGTCGAATGCTGCCTTCATGACAAGGACAGTCACTCTCACACCACCTCTTGAATTCAGCTTTTTTGACCATGTTTTGTCACCTGATTCCAGGCTCCTAGTTCCTCTTCCTCAGGTGATACGCTGTAGTCCAGCCTGTGGCTACAACTCCCAGCGGCGTTGCTGAGACAAGCTGGGGACAGATATCCTGCCTCAAGTCAATTAAAGGCCCAGCGGCTGTTTAATGACTGTGGGGTGAACCAGCCCAAGTGCAGGCAAGCACCCCAGTCCCCTGCATAAAATTCAGCCTAATATGTCAGCCTCGAGCATTCCAAACCAGGTATAGAATGGGCTAGATACAGCAATAAAGGGTCTTCTCTTTTGCCTTCAACAGAAACCCTATTAAAGCAGATGACATTTCTTTTTCTCATACCATTCAACCTTGTGGCATCTATAGGTGATACAGATGACTTGGTATAAAATTAGGGCAATTTTACACTGTGGGTCTACATTAGTAACTGCTAAATTGATACAAACTAGATTTTCCTTTTGCAAGAAAGATTTTTTTAAATCTTTCATTTCTTATACAATGCTTCTGAAGTATATTCACTGCTGTAATGTAGGACCCTTATATATAGACAACAGACAATAGAGCATTGTAGATTTGAACCTGGTCCAGAAGTGAAAGGACAGAGCTGAAAACCCTTGTATCACCCAGTCTTTTGAGATGCAAAGTCTCCGAATAGTTTAATACGTTTAGATGCATTGAGATTAACATGGATATTGTGTTGTGATAGCAGTAACACTTAATGTACATAAATACTTCATCAGATCATTGTTCAAATCTTGATAAAAACAAACACATCTTGGAGCCACATTTGTACTGCTATTAAATTAAGCACAGTCAGATTGTGATATCAAAACAGACACTTAACTTTGTTGCACTTCGGAGTTTTCATTTTTCACTTCCATACTACAAATATGAACATATTTGTATAACACATTTTGAGGGATGTTTTTAAACTTACCTCTAACTGGCTTGATTTCTTTGTTGGCATTTCTAACAAGGTATCAACCACATTCTCATCCAAAGAATTAATACTGCAAGAAATATAACATTCATTCTTACGAAATGGACAAAAAAATTAAGCTTGTCTCTCAAGCTCTGTTATTTATAAATGTGAACCAATTAGAATTAACCCAGTTTTGTCCCAATTTGTACAATCCAAATCAAATCCACCAACTCCTTTAGTATGCTCCAATCATTATAGTTAAGAATTAATTCCAAGAATACTAATATTGGAATAGCCTGTCATGTTGAGAAATAAAACCTAGATTCAAAATTCAGAGATCCATAACGAGAATTCTTATTGTATCAAAATGCAGATTTGCATGATATGTTATGTTCCACTATTATCTTAGGCTACAGAATATGCTCCATGAAAATGCTCTATGGTATACCATTATACCTCCAAAGAGAGTTAAGAAGTTTCCATTCCACTTCTTAACTGCTATATAATAATACATTACACATAAAAAAGTGAAAGATTGTTCTACTCCTCTGGAAATCATTTGCACATTTTGGATTGATTTTAATGAGACACTAGTCCATTTTGAGGGAAAGACCTTATAATCGTACTGCCAGTATGCCTCAGGTGGCAAAAAGGGTGTTTCACCAACAGCCTGCCATCATTGGGATATCCAGAAGTTGACTCAGTAAGAATCAAGGCAGATGCAGGTGGTGGAGAATGAGAGGGGGTGCTCAGGGCATAAAAGGTTCATTGAATTGGGAAAACCCAAAGAGGCAGAGCCTAAGACCATCAATTTTCACCTCCATCCACTGTCCAATTATGCTCCTGCTTCAGCTCATGTATTGCTGAAAGGCTCATCAATGCTTTTATTATATCTACACTTGCCTATTCCAATCTACAGCTGGCTGGCCTCCCATATTCTACCCTCTATAAACTTGAGTTCATTCAAAATTCTGCTGCCCATGGTCCTAATTTGCATCAAGTCCTGTTCTCACTGACCTAAACTGGTCCCCCACGCTAAACAATACCTTGATTTTAAAATTTTCATCCGGGTTTTCAAATCCATGCATGACTTTGCCTGATACAGGCAGATATTTTAGCTGCCCAGCTTAAGTCCTTTGAAAGTTGACATTGTGGGAACATGGTGGCCCCCATTTTTGAGCCCTAATACCCTGTTTCCATCCAATGGCATCAATGCAAATCTCCTCCTTTATATCAATATTAATTCTCAGGGATTGTTTCAGATTTTCATGGAATTATTTTGACCTTCATATAGCTCCCCTTTCCCCTCTCCAGATAAGCAGTAGATTCCTAAAATTCGCAAAAGCTGTGTTTTTAAATTTTACCTTGCACTGTCTGAATTAGCTTCTTCAAAACCAAGGTCTGCAGAAGTAGTAATATCAGTGTTCCATACTGGATTAGCACTAGAAAAAAGAATAAAAAATGATGCATGGAATTGTAACATAAAATTGGGTTTGTTTACTTCATTTCTTTCAGATTTTTATTTTACCATTAATAGTCAACAATTTTGTTTTCCCCCTAAATTTCTTAAACGCTTTCTGTTGGAATAATTATTCACAGTTGGTTTACCAAAATCATTACAGTTAATCTTTTTTGTTTGTAGCCTCATTTGAAAACTTTGAGCACGGCACCTCTGAAAGGATATGCAGATATTTGAAGCACATGCAGCATAAACTCACTAGGATGTTACTGGAGTTTAGGGTTAAATTATGAGGGCAGGTTGCATTAAATTGTTTTGTATTTCCTTGAGTATAGGCAATTAAGATGTGAAAACAACTGATCGAGTAAATAACGAGAAACTATTTCCTCTGGTGAGGGAGTCAAGCACAAGGGAACACCTGAAAATTAAGGTTAAGCCACTGGGGAGCTAAGTCAGAAGAACTGTTGCACACTAAGGGCTGTAGAAATTTGGAACACTTTCCTACAAAAGGCTGTGGATATTGGGACAATAGGAGCTTTTAAGTCTGAAATTGATAGATTTTTGTTCAGTAAGGGTATCCAGGAATGTGGAGCAAAGGCAGGAAAATGGAGTTGAGATGGAGTTGGTGCAGATCACAAAATCTAATTCAATAGCAGAGCAGGCCTGAGGGGGCTGAATTGTGTTTCCTGTTACTAATGTTCCTATGTTAAAGGGTACTTGCAAAAAATGTAATGCTAAGTGCAAAGCAGTTCTCTTAACTTTAAACTCAACTACATTTTCAATAAAATTAGTAACATGATGAAATAGTACTCACTAGTTTATTAATTCTTCACTGTTCCTATATTCCAGAGTTGAGACTGCACAATTCATTTTACCACAAAATACCAATGTCCACTTAAAAATTATTGCCCTTATGTAATAAAAAGTGATCAAACATCTTACATTTCCGCATATTACACATGGTTGAATTATAACGTGTGAACGCAAAAGGCGAATTTGGACAAACAATACAAATCAGTGTTTGTAACTCATTCGAGTACAAACCCGTTTCCATCTGTTTCAGATGAAGTTACATTGTTTCATAGTTTACCATTGTGAGATTTGAACTCTTGATGAAGACGGATGGTGTCTGGTGAGAGAGGGTGTTCTGTACGTTATTCCAGTTGCCCTCATCTTCTGGGTACCAAGAGATGACGCAACCGCAGAGTTACATTGTTTCATAGTTTGCCATTGTGAGATTTGAACTCTTGATCACATCACTGGGCTCCAGGGGTTAAGAACCTCCTTTTTCAATTGGCCAATGGTTTGGCCTGAAACTATGTTCTGCCATGTAACTCTTTCAAGTACAAACACGTTTCCATCTGTTCCAATTCAGATGAAGTTACTTTGTTTCATAGTTTTGTCATTGTGAGATTTGAACTCTTGATCTTGGGGTTATAAACCCAGAACCATAACCACTTAGCTATTTAGGCCAAGCAAAAATTACTGTCTACTTCAGAGTTTTGTGAAAGAGCAGGCCATTAGTAACTCGTTCGAGTACAAACCTGTTTCCATCTGTTTATTCAGATGAAGTTACATTGTTTCATAGTTTGCTATTGTGAGATTTGAACTCTTGATCTTGGGGTTATAAGCCCAGTACCATAACCACTTGGCTATTTAGGCCAAGCCTAAATTTTGAAACTGATGGAGTAAACGGAACTGTAACTAAGCAGGATTTGAACCTACGCGGGGAGACCCCGATAGATTTTGTAGTCCATCGCCTTAACCATTCGGCCATGACTCCCCTTATAGTTTTGCCATTGTGAGATTTGAACTCTTGATACTCTTTCGAGTACAAACCTGTTTCCATCTGTTTCAGATGAAGTCACATTGTTCCATAGTTTTGCCATTGTGAGATTTGAACTCTTGATCTTGGGGTTACAAACCCAGTACCATAACCACTTGGCCATTTAGGCCAAGCCTTGAACTCTTGATCATGGGGTTACAAACCCAGTACCATAACCACTTGGCTATTTAGGCCAAGCTAAAAGGGACTGCCCTTTAACTCTTTCGAGTACAAACCCGTTTCCATCTGTTATTTCAGATGAAGTTACATTGTTTCATAGTTTGCCATTGTGAGATTTGAACTCTTGATCTTGGGGTTACAAACCCAGTACCATAGCCACTTGGCTATTTCGGCCAAGAAAGCCTTGTAACTCTTTCGAGTACAAACCCGTTTCCATCTGTTTCAGATGAAGTTACATTGTTTCATAGTTTGCCATTGTGAGATTTGAACTCTTGATCTTGGGGTTATAAACCCAGAACCATAACCACTTAGCTATTTAGGCCAAGCAAAAATTACTGTCTACTTCAGAGTTTTGTGAAAGAGCAGGCCATTAGTAACTCGTTCGAGTACAAACCTGTTTCCATCTGTTTATTCAGATGAAGTTACATTGTTTCATAGTTTGCTATTGTGAGATTTGAACTCTTGATCTTGGGGTTATAAGCCCAGTACCATAACCACTTGGCTATTTAGGCCAAGCTAATGCTGGCTGTAGTCTGTAACTCTTTCGAGTACAAACATGTTTCCATCTGGTCCTATTCAGATGAAGTTACATTGTTTCATAGTTTGCCATTGTGAGATTTGAACTCTTGATCTTGGGGTTACAAGCCCAGTGCCATAACCACTTGGCTATTTAGGCCAAGCCAAATCAGTGTTTGTATCAGGATTAGTGAAGAAGCCATTGAGATAGGTTTTCCAATTAGATCTCCGATCAAACATTCACTGGGTAATGTATGATGATCATTAGTATATGGACAACACCTGCTTTTGCAGAGTTAGCTTCATTTTCAAGCGTGAGCAAGTTCCCAGCCCAGAGTGAGCTTGACCTAAAACACAGTTTATAAAAGTTGATTGCTACCATTAAAGGAATATGGCCACATGAAGGTAAATGGCTCTATATGGGAATAAAGACTGGACAAGAACAACTACAAGCCCCCCCATAATCCTATTGCCTGCCATTGGTTACCAGAGACTAGGGTTGAGTTCCCAACACCACCGAGGCATTAAGGCCTAAGGGAAGGACGAATTGAGAAAGTTAGCCAAAAACCACACAAACAATTGCTGCCACAAAGATTTGTACATTCCACTGTTATGTCATAAAATGCAGCATTCAAAATGTGTAAACTATCTAAAAAGGAATGGCTTCTTGGAACCATATATAAATGTAAATGTTTCCTCTTTCTCTCATTAAAGCTATTTTTGCTGCAGTTTTTCTTCACTTACCCTTCCAAAATATATTTGTTTGTACCAGGAACAACAGGCCCACTCTGCTGTGCATCAATTGTAATTGTTTTAGCTGTGTTCATTGCAGTCATTGATTTTATTTTCCTTTTGTAACTGTGGAATGAATATTCAGACAACATAGTTTTTATATAAACAACAGAGAAGAGATCAAATGCATATCCTGTACACCAGATGCATGTTCAATCACTTTCACCGTATTTCAAATTCTATCTTACACAAGTGAACGTACATTTAACATGACTAGCTATGAGGAGAGATTAGAACAAAGAAGGCTGAGAGGTGACTTGATTGAGGTGTACAAAATTATGAGGGGAATAGATAGAGTGGACAGGATAAAATTGTTTCCCTTGGTGGAGAATTCTAGAACCAGCGGTCATAGATTCAAGATAAGTGGCAGAAGGTGTAGGGAGGATATGAGGAAGAACTTTTTTTACGCAGAGGGTATTGGGTGTCTGGAGTTCGCTGCTCAAGTTGGTGGTAGAGGCAGAAACGCTAAACTCTTTTAAAAAGTACCTGGATCTGCACCTTAAGTGCTGTAAGCTGCAGGGCTATGGGCTGGGTGCAGGAAGGTGGGATTAGAAAGGGCACCTGGGTGTCGTCGGGCTGGCATGGACAAGATAGGCTTTTCTATGGTTCTATATTACGTATTAAGTGGCTACTTCGTGTCAGTCTTGAATAAAGATAATGTTGCTGAGTTACCAGTAATACAACATAGATTCCTAAGGTTGAAAGGCTCAAAATGGATGCAGATATAGTGCTGGCTAGAATAGACCTCAAAACAGCCCTGATGGCATTCATTAGAGAGTGCTCAAAGATATCCAGTCTGTGTGTTGAGATCCATTTACACTGAGGTTGTTCCCATGGATTAGCAAGATGCCCATGCTGCGCCTATATCTGGCAGAACAATGTCAGAACAAGGAAACTATAGGCCTATTTGCTTGATTTTGGTTGCAAGCAAGTTGCTAGAAAGGATTATTTCGAGATACACCATACAATCACCTTGACAACATAGAGGTTACTGGAGAATTTCAGTATGGCTTCTGGAAAAGTAGATCCTGTCTTATCAACCTGGTTAAACTTTTTGAGGGAGTTATAACATTGGTGGATGTCAGAAATCCACTTAACAATGTGTATCTTGATTTTCATAAAGCTTTTCCAAGGTGTCAAACAAAAAGTTACTCAATAAGGTTGAGTCCCACAATTATTAATAGTCATGGTTCTTTGTGGAAACCAGTCAGTAGCGAAGTCCCTCAGGACTTTAATGTACTTTAATGTAGTTGTCTTGCACTATTTTTATCAATAATCTGGATGAAACTGACTATCTTCAAACTGGCATGCGACATAAAGATATGTCATAGTGTAAGGATCTTGGATGAGAAAAATAATTGCAAACAGGTTGAAATGCAACGGGTTCATATCTGACAAATGTTTTATAGTACAGATAAATGTAGTGTTATTTAGGGAAGGGTATTGCTTAGTATGTATACATTCTCCAAGTAAAAGCCTCATATTATTTCAGAAGCTAACTGGATGGCTGAGTGAGGAGAAGTCTATAACTTTTTTAACTCTGGATGGGTGAGCTATAAAGGATCAATTAGGCTCCTGGGACTGTACTGACCTTATAATCAAGTAATGTTAAACGCAAAGAATGGCCATTTGGGTGAGATACTGAGGTCAATTAATGTCCTCGGAAAACTACTCTAGCAAGAATTTAATATCCCAGGAAAATAAAAACATATGCCATTTTTAGCATTTTTGTACATATTTGGTAAAACTCATTAATTTATTCCAAACAATGCAAAGATCTCTTTCATACAATGTATGTGAATTGAAATAATTCTGAAAATAATCATTTTCTAAAGACATAATTGTTCGTGAAAATGGTCTAGCTGGCCATATGAAGGAGTACAGGATTGTAAGGGCAATTGGGAGAAGCCCTGGAATCTGAATCAAGTCTTCTTTCTATCAAATACTCAGATGTATGTACTTGCTCCAGTCAGAATACCCTCAGATCGCCCAACCACAGCTCTAACTATTGTCAACAGATTGGCCTGCCTTTTGGGTGTTAATATATGAATCATGATTAATCACTGCAAAGTGACACTTTCAGCACAGCACCTGTGTCAGCCTGTACATGATCAGAAGGCTGCAGTCTGGAAGCATATTTTCACAGTAGGGAGTCAGGAAGTTATCACCTACCATTTCCTCAATGATCATTTTTAAAGTAGCATTCTGTAGTGTAGGTGACATTGTGTTATTATATTCTATTATGTATACAGTGGAACACTGTACACCAGTAAATCCTGACCGATAAACCAGCCATGTAAGGAACAGAAACATTAGGGGCAATTATACCCCTTCCGAATATGTGGGGAGGCAGTTAAAATCACCCATGCAACTCACCCACCGAGATCTCTCACATAGCCCACTGCTTCTGTTTTTAACTTGCTCTTCTAAGCAGGCAAATGGGGCGTAAAAACAGTTTGCATTACGAAAGAAATTTAACACAATGCCATTTTAGTCAAAGGCCTGCAAGGAAAAACCACTGTGGTTTTCCTGCCAGCCCAACCTAGTGGGAAGAAGAGACCCAAAGAGAGAATTTTGTTATATTTTTGTGGGAGTCACTTCTTTTGCTTTTCATTAACAGCTCAGTAACTGCCTCAGAATGGTCGCCCCACTGCCTGTTATACAGATGAAGAGGCCAGCAACATTTTTAAAGGGGCTCAGCATTGGATGCCAAAGCACCAACCTGTCTCAGATGGTTTTAATATACAAATTGGGGTCTTAGGACCCTGGTAGTCAATTTAGGTTGGAAATGGGCAGGGTGCATGCCATGCACATTCAGACCAGTTCCACACTAATGGAGCCAAGGTAAGTTTGGAATTATTTTTGTGGGCCTGGAGGAGCAGAAGTAGGCTGACTGTGGAACTCCTCCTGTTGTAAGTGACATTAGCAAGTCAGCAAAAACCAGGGATCCATCCTAAAATCTTCCAATAGATCAACTACTCACTGGATAAACTTACTGAGCCATTGGGAGGATTTAAATAAAACCTTTTATAAAGAATGCACATGTAGATTTCCATTGATGATCTGTGTGATGCTGGTACAAATACCTTTGACGATTGCAAACCACAATGGTAATCATGATGGCTAACACAATAACGAAAGCTGCTGCTAAACCACCTATAGTAGCAAGAAGCGGTCTTTCGGGATCAGTAGGTTCAGTTGGTTCTTTCTGAAAGATACAAAATTCAGTGACACCATGTTAACATTAGAATTAATTTTATAGCAAGTGAACCAAAAAATTCATGTGTCAAGTATAAATGGGATGGAAATCTATAGGAGATGGCCACAATAGAAATCCTAACAATGATTTCAACGGATGAACCAATTCTCCCACATTCGATTCAGGATCACAATTTCCAATCCCCCCACCTGAGACTGATTGAGGATTGGTTGAAGGACAGAAAACAGAAAGTAGGAATAAATGGGTCATTTTCGGGATGTCAGGGTGTAACTCATGGGGAGCCGCAAGGATCAGTGCTTGGGTTTCAGATATTTACAAGCTACATCAATAACTTAGATGAGGGAACTCAGTTTAATGTGTTCAAGTTTGCTGATAATGCAAAGTTAGGTGAAATAGTAAACTTGAGAAGGATGCAAAGATGCTGAAAAGAGATGTAGACCAGTTAAGAGATTAGGAAGAAAGTGGCAGATGGACTATAATGTGGGGAAGTGTGAAATTAACAATTTATACTTACATAGCACCTTCAACATCATAAAATGTCCAAGGCGCTTCACAGGAGCATCATAAAACAAAATATGACACTGGGCCACGTAAGGAGATGTTAGGTCAGACCATCAAAAGCTTGATCTAAGAGGTAGGTTTTAAGGAGCGTCTTAAAGGTGGAAAGCATAGTAGAGAGGCGGAGAGATATATGGGTGGGAATTCCAGAGCTTAGGGCCTAGGCTTACTAATGACGTGAATATAGGATCATAAGCTGATCTTGGAATAAATATGACACCAAGGTTGCAAACAGATTGATTTAGCCTCAGACTGTTGTCATATGTATGGAGTTAGGAGCAGAACCAAAAACAATGGCTTCAGTCTTTACAATAGTTAATGGAAGAAATTCTGCTCATCCAGTACTGGATGTTAGATAAGTAGTCTAATAATTTAGCAACAGTGGAGGAGTTGAGAGGTGATGGTGAGGTAGAGCAGGGTGTCATCAATGTACATGTGAAATCTAACACTGTGCTTTTGGTTGATGTCACCGAAGGGCAGCATGTAGATGAGAACTAGAAAGGGGCCAAGAACAAATTGTTGAGGGACACCAGAGATAATGGTGCAGGAGAAGGAAGTGTACCACCGTGTATCTTGTCTTCTCATGTCCCGTTGTTTTCACCAGAACTGTTTTTGAACATTTCCACTCCAAAGTTTAGTTGCTGGACATTGAAATTCATTTGGTATTTCATCCATGTTGCCTATGTGACTTAACGGTTACCTATGTTTTTGCCACTGTCTGATGATGAATTGCTGGAAACTGCTAATTTTGGCATTGAGGTCTTTTGGTAGTGTCTGGGCAATCTTAGTATTTTGCTGCAACACTGGACTGTTTTGTTCTATAAAGTGGCTACACCACATAGCTGTTAGTCTCAAATCTTTGCTGGACTCAGGATTTGATTTGGCCTGCTTAAGTGCGTAAATACACATTGCATTTCTGGTGACCATGTAACCATTCTGACGATTTTATAAGGACCCATTCTGATACATGCTTCTCAAGATCAGGCTTGTGGCTGGTCCCTGTTCTAATGGTGCATTCAGTCTTGGGCATCTTCAGGGTGGATTCCTTCTTCTTCCATTCTCATGTGAGTTTTTCATTAACACCAAATTCCACCACTGTAGCACAGTTATTTGATGAGTTAGCAAGTGTTACAACTCTTACCTTGAAAGCAGCTTCATACTTCATTCTTTTTGCTGGAGGTCACATTCCTGTTTGTCACTCTCCATGCCATGCGTGGCCTGCTCTACGTAGGCATGTTTTGTATTAAACTCCCATGTATGGGGTAGGATTAGTAAGTTTGTGGATGACACAAAGATTGGCCAGGTGGTTAACAGTGAGGTTGAATGTCTTGGGCTACAGGAAGATATAGATGGGAGGGTCAAATGGGCAGCTCAGTGGCAGATGGAATTTAACCCTGAAAAGTGTGAGGTGATACGCTTTGGAAGGAGTAATTTGACAAGGAAGTATTCAATGAACGGCATGACACTAGGAAGTTCTGAGGGACAAAGGGACCTTGGCCTGTGTGTCCATAGATCTCTGAAGGTGGAGGGGCATGTTAGTGGGGTGGTGAAAAAGGCATACGGGACACTTACCTTTATCAATCGAGGCATGGATTACAAAAGTAGGGAGGTCATGTTGGAGTTGTACAGAACCTTGGTGAGGCCACAGCTGGAGTACTGTGTGCAGTTCTGGTTGCCACATTATAGGAAGGATGTGATTGCACTGGAGGGCGTGCAGAGGAGATTCACCAGCATGTTGCCTGGAATGAAACATTTAAGTTATGAAGAGAGGTTGAATAGACTTGGGCTGTTTTCGTTGGAGCAGAGAAGACTGAGGGGCGACCTGATCGAGGTGTACAATATTATGAGGGGCGTGGACAGGGTGGATAGGGAATAGCTGTTCCCCTTAGTTGAAGGGTCAGTCACAAGGGGACATAAGTTCAAGGTAAGGGGCAGGAGGTTTAAGGGGGATGTGAGGAAAAACTATTTTACCCAGAGGGTGGTGATGGTCTGGAATGCGCTTCCTGGGAGGGTGGTGGAGGCGGGTTGCTTTAAAAAGTACTTGAATGTGCACTTGGCACATCATAACATTCAAGGATATGGGCTAAGTGCTGGTAAATGGGATTAGGTAGGTGGGTCAGGTGTTTCTCATGTGTTGGTGCAGACTTGATGGGCTGAAGGGCCTCTTCTGCACTCTGTGATTCTGTGATCTTCTTTGCAATGCAGCCCATCTCGCCTGCATGATTCCATGTGCTGACTTAGAGTATAAGGCAAGTAAAACATGCATTTCTGGGATGAAAAATTGAAGCCAACTGTAAATATGAGTATAGCATTTCATAACAGAAAAGGGGTTCAACTTATATGCTGAATATGTGCAAAAGCAGAAATATTTTGGCGCCAAAAAGATTAGGTCATCTTTTACGCCAGGTTGACTTCTACGCCACGATCTACAGTATATTCTCTGGAGTTGAGAAGAATGAGAAGCAACCTCATTGAAACTTATAACATTCTCAGAGGACTTGTCAAAGTAGATGCTGAGAGGTTGTTTTCCTTGGTTGGAGAGTCTAGAATTAGGGATGGTTGTCTAATCATTTAGGACTGAGAGGAGGGGAAACATCTTCTCCAAGGGGGCTGTGATTAGGCCATGTGGCCTATTTCTGCTTGTATTTCTTCTGTCCCTAGGTTCAGTGATGGTCACCAAATAATTGTTACAATTGAAAAACAGGCTGGGAATATCCAGCGTTTCAATGGTGAATTAAAAACTATATGAAATGGGCTGATTCAAATAAAACCCAAATTGCACAGGCACAACTGTTTCTTTTTCACAATGTGATCTGTTTTAATGCCTTATCAGCTGTGCATGCGAAAATACATCACGCAAGTATTCACCCTATTGTGAATTTTTGGATTACACTCCCTCAATACCAGTGCTAAGTTTTTTCTCACTCTGCAATAAGAGAAAGCGAGAGAAAGCTATCAGATCAAGATAGGCTGTGAGGACAGGGAGAAGGAAAAGACAAAGATGGAAGCAAAAAAATAAAAACAGAAAGGCAGGCACAAGGCATAAAACAGGAGGAAAGAATCTAATCATATTGTTTGGTCATCCATTGTAACCAATGGGGGTCATTTTCATTTTCGGTAAAATGTAAAGCTGACAGCAGCAGATCCGATACTGGTTATGCAACCAGCCCAATTTCCATTTCCACTGATCTGGTTTAAAAGGCAGCCAATCGGCTCCTGCCAGTATTCTGCCCTCACCAAAATATGATTGACATAGGTTGCCATTTTTTACCAATGTTATTGCTCTTCAGGCAACTGAGTATCTCAGATATATAACTCATGACTGGAAATATCACACTTCCAATATGCCCAATTTTGACAGTTCTACTTTTCAGGTTAAAAAAATCCTCTCCGCTCATTTATTTTCCAAACTTATTTTACTACTTACAATATTCAAAAGGCCAAAGTCTATCAGTTCTTTAACAGCCTCGGGATTAAACTGCAAGATGCTGCAAAGTAGAAAATCACATACAAAGTGAGCAAAATGTGGAAATTAACTGGATGATATAAAATGGTAATCTCAGTCATGAAGTGTTGCTGACTACTATAGTGAAAGGCCATTCTAGCAATACTTACATTGAATGAAATCTGCCTTCTTGACAACGGGGGGATTTGATGCTTATTCATATGTTAATTAGAGAAATAAACAGCATCATATTTCTAATGTCACTCAGGGACTAACCTGGTTAATTGCAATTGTTTAAAAAATTGTTTGAGGCGGAAAGTAGAGAACTTTCATGAGGATATTAATTAAATAGGTTAAATAACTTAGTGACAATGCTAAATAGCAATAAAGAAAGAACAAAAATAAATTGAAGAAATTAATGTGAACATGTTAACTATTATATTAGAAATGTTACACAGCAAAATTACAACCCCACCAATTATGTTAAACCAAAAGCCTGTTTTGGTGGACATGAAAAGATCCCATGGCCATATTTAACGAAGAACAAGGAGTTCTATCGATGCCCTGACCAGCATACCTCTCTCAAATGACACAATAAAGATTAACTGGTCATTTATTAATTTGCTTTTTATACTGTATGGAAAGAAGCTGCTGAATTGATATTTATAAGGGAGATTGTACTGGGTACGAAGTGCTTTGGGACATGTGTATGTGAGAATGCACCATGTAAACACAAGGGATAGAATTTCTGTATTCTTGCGCTGTTTGTTTTGGCACAATTCACCCAAAATCAGCATAAAACTCTGCAATCTTTTGCGCAGGTTAAGTGCAAATTACATCATGTAAATTGAGTTTCCGCAATTTTTGAACTAGTTTAAGAAAAATCACATGTGATTTCAACAGCACCCACAAAATTGTCCATGCCCTCAGAATGAATAAATCACCATTGGGAGTTCCCATTAGTTGTGCTTATTTCCTGGCCTTAAAGGAGTCTCGGGGCAGAATTTTCTGCCTGGCGGGAGCGCGGAGCGGGAGCGGACCCGATCGCCATCGACGCTGCCATTTTACGCGGGCGGGCCAATTAAGGCCCACCTAGCATGTTTCGTGGCCCCCGGGGACAGCGGGAGCGGGTGGGTGGAGGCGGATCGGCAGTCGCCGCCAGGTCCAATGGCGGCCCTGTGGCTTGTTTAAAGGGCAAACTGCAGCCTCTCCAAGGCTGCCGTACATGGCCAGAGGTCAGGGCCAATGCAGATCCAGGCTGGCCATGCAGGAGGGTAGGGCGGGTGGTCAATATGCACCCCAGTTTTCGGACGAGTGCCTTGCTGCCCTCCTCAAGGAGGTGGCAGCACGGTGGGAGGTGCTTGTCCCCCAGGATGGGAGGAGGGGCCCACTCCACTTGACAAAACATGCATGGGGCGTAGATAGTGGAGGTCGTGAGCTCCCACGACGTGGTGCAGTGCACATGGATCCAGTTCCGCAAGCGCTTCAGCAACCTGCTCCGCAGGGGAAGGGTGAGTAGCATGTTGGCATCGTTCACTTCACCCATCATGTAAGCTTCTCCCGCCCTGGTGCCCCACCCATGTCTGAGTGGCCTGAGTGCAATGAGTCATTGGCGGCATGTGTCCTTAGCTGGGCGGCCCAGCAGATATTCCTTATGCATTGGTCAGCCTGAGAGGGTGGTGATGAGATGGGTTTTGCACCCGCACATGTGGTAGACTGACACCCACATGACTGTGGTGGGGGCACCCTGGAGCATCTGCACCCAGGCGCACTGCTCGAACTCCAGGACATGTCAAAGTCAGGGTGATGACATGGTGGGATGGCATATTCAAAGTGGCATGGCACAGATGGATCTGCTTCCCTCTGCACTCCACGTCATTGTGCCTCCTTGCTATAGCAGGTTAAACTGTGTGCTCCCAAGTGTGCTGAAGGCAGCATGTGGCCAAGGCAGGGGGGTGAATGGGGGGGAGGAAATAGCTGGCATATTTGTCTGAGTGTTCGGCAGCAGCGGGGTAAGGATGCATTTGAGCTTGGGTGGTCCAGTCGCAAGGAGATTGACAGTACAAGTATCACTTATTAATGCTCTTTTCTCATTTCCAGGAGAAGAATTCTCACAACACCGCCAAGTGGGTGAGGACTGGCAGTGAGCCAGCCCAGGTAGTGCTGCTTAGCCACTTCGAGCAGGAGGCCCTCGACCTGGAGATGCGCCATGTGCCCAGGTGCACCGGAGCCGGAGAGGCTGAAGTTCCACGGGCAGGTATGTATGACCAGCACTCACGTCACCAGTAGTCGCCCAACAGCCATGGCAGTGCTGATTGTTGAGCGAGTGACATTACTAACATGGCTTGCCCAGTGCGTGTGGAATGATGAGCGCTTGCTGAGCCAGGGGACAGGCATGTACATTGACATTTCCCGCAGGCTAACTGATCGAATGTCCTTACTCTTCTTTTCAGCATCAGTGGCGCAGGGCTGGGACCCAGAGCAGAAGGGGCCCCTCTAACACCTGAGGGCCATGAAGTTCCAACATCACAGGCATCACAGCATCTCTGCCAGGCAGGCACCAGCACAGATACTGGCACCTTGGTGGGGATCATTCGGCTAGTGTCCCGGGACACAGTGGTGAGGGCACTTCACAGTCACTGGAGGAGCTGGCGGAAACAGAGAGGCCCATGGCGCCGGCAGTGGGAGGACTGCAGGGGCCCAAGCACGTGCTCAGTCCATGGCTGATGATGAGCCTCTGGAGTTGTCCGCAATGTAGCCAACTCATGAGACGTAGCTGGCTGTGCGGGACCGTCTGGTGGAGATACATGAGGCTGTGCTTGGCTTGGTGTCAGTGGTGGAGGAGTCTATGCGGACTGTAGCCAATGCACTGACCCTCATGGATGAGCGCCAAGCTTCCTCCATTGAGAGAGTGACGACTCTCATGGAGAGGCAGCTCCAGGAACAGGATCAAGGGTTCCTGGGGTTGCGCTCGGACCTGCAATCCCTCACAGCGGCATTGACCTCAGGTGGTCAGTGTCTGTGTAGGCAGTGGTTTTGGCACCAGGTATCCCACCTCGGTGCCCATCCATCTAGGTAAGCAGGGAGGGCCGAATAGACCTCACGTCGGCAGAGCAGCTGCCTGTCGTCTCTGCTGGTGCCTCTCAGGGCGCTCTAGATGAGGCCGGCAGCCCCTCTGCCCCTTTGCCAGTGACCACAGCACCCAATGAGGCTGTGATGACTGGGTAGATGCCAGCTGCCGAGCTGGCAGCTCCCTCCCAGCCAGGGCCACCACAGGCCAGAGGACGTCCGCCAAGGTCATCAAGGCCAACAGGACAGCAGACAGAGCAGGCTGTCTCAAATGCTAGTGCCAGTGAGGGGGCACCATAATGACATAGTACCCACAAACGTAAAATTAAGGCACCTTAGGCACACCCCGGGTTCATCACTGGTAGTTTTTCTGTTGGCCCCCCTACGAGTTCCTTCTGATTGTGTTTGCAGTGCAGCACCATTTTATTTGTGTTATTTTAAGAGACTTTTGTGAAAAGCATTAAATTAGGATTGTCTGACATGGATGGGGGTACCTCTTTTCTTGGGCAGGTGGATGGATTCCTGAGATGTTGTGAGTAATTTGTGTGTCATTGACATTCATTGACTGGGCGCATCGTCAATGCTCCTATCCTGACAGATTTTGCACTAAAGTCTCCAGAAGGAAGGCTGCAGCCCAGGCTTGTGTTGGAGGTCCATATGTGCTGTGCTAGCTGAAGGTTCCTTAGATTAGAGCGTCTCGGGTGTCCCTGCCTCCCTGGAGTATGCCTGGGTCAGCATCTGCCCCATCGGCGTTTCCCTGTGCATGCTCATCCTCGGACTCACTACTGGACTCATTGTGTTCAGCCGCAGCCACAGCGTCTACATCTTTGTTCACGGCGTCCCCCCTTTGCAGTGCAAGATTGTGAAGAGTGCAGCATGCAACCACTATCACCGACACTTGATCTGGGGGGTACTGGAGTGCGCATTTTGAGAAGACCGATGGCTCTCTCCACCACAGCCCTTGTGGAGGTTTGGCTCCTATTATACCGCTGCTCATCTTTTGTTCTTGGATGGCGGAGAGGCGTCATGAACCACCTTCTGAGGGGATAGCCCTTGTCACCCAGCAGCCATCCATCAAGCCGTGCTGGAGCACTGAAGAGCCCCAGCACCTGGCAGTGTCTGAGCATGTAGGTGTTGTGGGAGCTGCCTAAGTACCTTGCACAGACTTGTAGATCAGCATCCTGTGATCCAAAAGATCTGCACGTTCATGGAGTGGAAGCTCTTCCTGTTGACAAAGGCACCGGGCTCATCTGCTGGTGCCTTGGTGGCCACATGTGTACAGTCTATAGCACCCTGGGGGAAGCCAGCAATGGCCATGGAAAAACTCAGCAGGTCTGACAGCATCTGCGGAGAGGAATACAGTTAACGTTTTGAGTCCGTAGGACTCTTCAACAGAACCAAGGAAAAATAGAAAAGAGGTGAAATATAAGCTGGTTTGGATGGGGGGGGGGAAACAGGTAGAGCTGGATAGAGGGCCAGTGATAGATGGAGATAGCCAAAAGATGTTATAGACAGACCCAAAATCCACAAATAGGACTGACCCGACAGACTGATCGTGTCAGCCTTTTCCTGCCCCGCGGAACTCATTTCTCGCTATCTTGACTCCATTCTCTCTCCCCTTGTCCAGTCCCTTCCCACCTACATCCGTGATTCCTCTGACACCTTACATCATATCAACAATTTCCAGTCCCTGCCTCCTCTTCACCATGGACGTCCAAACCCTCTACACCTCCATC
Organism: Carcharodon carcharias; assembly: GCF_017639515.1. Lineage (NCBI taxonomy): Eukaryota > Metazoa > Chordata > Chondrichthyes > Lamniformes > Lamnidae > Carcharodon > Carcharodon carcharias. The sequence continues at coordinate 59,998,847 of NC_054474.1, forward strand.
CCCCACCGGGATGGTCTGATAGCTCTCCACTTCTTTCTCGAACAGAGGCCCGAACAATCCCCATCCACCACTACTCTCCTCTGTCTGGCTGAACTTGTTCTCTCACTGAACAATTTCTCCTTAAGCTCCTCTCACTTCCTCCAAATAAAAGGTGTGGTTATGGGTACCCGCATGGGTCCCAGTTATGCCTGTCTCTTTATGAAGTATGTGGAACATTCCTTGTTCCAGTCCTACTCCGGCCCCCTCCCACAACTCTTTCTCCAGTACATCGATGATTGCTTCGGTGCTGCTTCATGCTCTCGTCTGGACCTGGAAAAATTTATTAATTTTGCTTCCAATTTCCACCCCTCCATCATTTTCACGTGGTCCATCTCTGACACTTCCCTTCCCTTCCTTGAGCTCTCTGTCTCAATTTTTGGTGATAGACTGCCCACCAATATTCATTACAAGCCTACCGACTCCCACAGCTGCCTCGACTACAGCTCCTCACATCCCGCTTCCTGTAAGGACTCCATCCCATTCTCTCAGTTCCTTCACCTCCGTCGCATTTGTTCTGATGATGCCACTTTCAAAAACAGTTCCTCTGACATGTCTTCCTTCTTCCTTAACTGAGGTTTTCCACCCACGGTGGTTGACAGGGCCATCCACCATGTCCGGCCCATCTCCCGTGCATCCGCCCTCACACCTTCCTCTCCCTCCCAAAACCATGATAGGGTCCTCCTTGTCCTCACTTATCACCCCACCAGCCTCCGCATTCAAAGGATCATCCTCCACCATTTCCGCCAACTCCAGCATGATGCCACCACCAAACACATCTTCCCTTCACACCCCCGGTGGCATTCTGCAGGGATCTTTCCCTCCGGGCACCCTGGTCCACTCCTCCATCACCCCCTACACCTCAACCCTCTCCCACGGCACCTTCCCATGCAACCGCAGAAGGTGCAACACCTGCCCCTTTACTTCCCATCTACTCACCATCCAAGGGCCCACACACTCCTTTCAAGTGAAGCAGCATTTCACTTGCACTTCCCTCAATTTAGTCGACTGCATTCGTTGCTCCCAATGCGGTTTCCTCTACATTGGAGAGACCAAATGCAGACTGGGTGACCACATTGCAGAACACCTTCGGTCTGTCCGCAAGCATGACCCAGACCTCCTTGTCACTTGCCATGTCAACGCTCCACCCTGCTCTCATGCCCACACGTCCATCCTTGCTTACTGCATTGTTCCAGTGAAGCTCAATGCAAACTGGAGGAACAGCACCTCATCTTCCAACTAGGCACTTTACAGCTTCCAGACTGAACAATTTTACATCGTGAACTCTTTCCTCCATCCCCACCCCCTTTCCGATCCCCCCTTTTCCAATAATTTATATAGATTTTTCTTTTCCCACCTATTTCCATTATTTTTAAATGTATTTCCATCCATTGATTTATCTCTACCTTTTAGCCTATTTCAATCCCTTCCCCCCACCCCACTCCCACCAGGGCCATCTGTACCTTGCTCATCCTGTTTTCTACCCTTAATGTCACCTATCAGCACATTCCTTAGATAATATCACCACCTTCAACACCTCTTTGTCCTTTTGTCTATGGCATCTTTTGGTTATCCCCACCTATCACTGGGCCTCTATCTAGCTCTACCTGTCCCACCATCCCCAGCTCCCCCCACACCACCACCTTAAACCAGCTTATATTTCACCTCTTTTCTATTTTTCCTTACTTCTGTTGAAGAGTCATACGGACTCAAAACATTAACTGTGTTCCTCTCCGCAGATGTTGTCAGACCTACTGAGTTTTTCCAGGTATTTTTATTTTTCTTTGGATTTCCAGCATCCGCACCTTTTTGCTTTTATCTTAATGTCTGTGAACCTCTGGCTCACTGTGTCTGGCTTGCCTAGTCCCAGTGGAAGTGGATGAAGGTCAATGAACGTCTAAACAGAATGTCTGTAACCTGCTTGACACAAGGGTGGACAGCCGATTGGGAGACACCGCCAAGATCACCCACTGACCTCTGGAAGGTGCCAGAGGCACAGAAGTTGAGAGCAGCTGTGACCTTTAGAGCCACGGGCATGGGGTGTCCACCCACACAGTTAGCTCAGATCTCTGGACCAATCATCTGACAGATAGTGTTGACTGTCTCCCTTGACAGACGGAGCCTCTTGGCATTGCACCTCAGACACATTGAGGTAGCTGCTTTGCCACCTGTATACCCTGGCAGCAGGATAGTGGCGTCTTCTGTGGCCCCTTCTGCCTTGGACTACCTCTTGGCCCTTCGCCACTTGTGCCTGCGCCTGTTCTCCCAAAGGTGGCTCCTCTGGAGGCTGAGTGTGCATTCCTGGCCTCCTTGCCCCTTCTAGCCCTCCCTTCCTCCTCAGAAAAGATGCCTCCTATGGAGAGATCACCTCCCATTCTCAGGGTCAGGGAGGCTTCCTTCAACCTACAGGCCCCAAAACAAATCCTCATTGCAACGTGCTGACCTGAAGGTTATGAGTCCAGTCCAAGTAGTTGGTATGCGTTTTGAAGTTTTCCAGCTCTCACAGGCAAATTTCAGTAATTTTTGTACAATAACTTTTAAATCTGTAGAATCACAACCCCACTGAGCCCTCTTCTCCTGCTCGTGGATGAGGTTTAAACAAATATGTCCTACCCGCCTGCCCGCTGCGCCCGTGCGATGAGCTAAGATTGCACAGGTGCTGCAAAATCCCTGTCAATTGGAGTCTCAAGGGCCTTAAGTGGCCCGTTAATTAATGGCGGGCACGCAACTGAGATCATCATGCGCGCGTCCATCGAAATATCGCAATGGCATGAGGTGACATCGGGACGCTAGCCCGACGTCACCGCGCATCATTTTACGCGTTGGCGTGCGAGTCCCGCCCCCACAGGGGAACATTCTGCTCTCTAAAAATTAAGCTGGTTCTTTGGGCAGAAGGACACTTATAAGCATGCTTTAAAAGCTTTTGAATATGATTTTTCTTAATTTACTAAGAAGCTGACCTCTGTACAACTAGCAAGTGGTTCTGTATATTTTTTAAGAGACATTTTTAGTAATTAAAATCAGTGATGGATTGATAGGGTAATTAAAAATCTTTTTATGATAAACCCATTGTCAACTGTATTAATCAAATCGCACCCAATGAAATATATGAAGGCATATTTATAAAGCATTTTTTTCTTTCAAATGTTGCCTGGTTCTAGTAGTTCATGACAGATTTCGCATGCAAAGATATGCGGATGACTGAATGAAAACTCAAACTGGACACAACTTTGGGCACAATTTTGCCAACCGCACTCAAATCAGAAACTTCTTTCTTTATAGAGGAAGAGGAGTCGTGATGTATATTTTGGTAGGCCATTGCTTGTGTGTCATGGCAATAATCACAAATACTTAAGTATTAATTTTAAATATAAAATTCATTCATCCCACCTTTTCTTTACCTTGATATAAAACCCACAAAATAATTCATGGAAAGGATGTTCTCCCATGGCAATTTTGTTAAATTAGCCTACGTAAATTGTTTTTCACAGCATTAGTTCTCAAACCAATTCTTTTTCCCCCATGTCAATCTAGAATACTAGCAAAAGGCTAACAAACAGAAAAGCTGAAGCAGCCACAACAGTTGTTAGCTCAAGAAAATCACTGATTACAAACCTACGCCATGTGAAAAGTGCTCGTTAGATTGGAACTTAAGCTGTAAGTACAGAACATTCCTTTCATTTATACTAGAAGACAATTAAATATAGGTAAATAAAATTTTGAAGGATTAAGCACAAATGTGAAGGATAAAATTGGTTCTGAATTTCTGGCAGCCCCAGAGTAGAATGTTGAATATTTACATTAAGTGTATTTGAGTTTTGTTTTGGCACTTTTATAGTTCACATTTGATAGATTTCTAATCCATATAAAACAAGCAACATCCATTTCTGCCCTTTCTTTAAATTATTCCTTTCTCTACGATTGCATTACTATCCATTTCTGTCATTCCTCTTCCTTTGCACTGCCATCTGGTCCTCCATTCCCCTCAATGCCATCCATTTCCCTCTTCCCTCTCCCTTTAATCCTGCTTCAATCCTGCTCCTATTTCAATGTTCTGAGTGTTTTGCGGAGCGAGTTTGCCGATAAGAAGGTCCTGAGTCAAAATGTATTAATTGCCAGCCGTTCTTTGTCTCTCCCCCTTCATTTGGAATATTTTTATAAGCTTAATTACATACAAGTTACAAACAAATACACATAAGACATACCGATTCATATTTGCAGGAGGAATGGCTGTTCCATTGTTATATACAAAATACACCTCCATAACAGCTTTGGCTCCGTTTCTGTAAGAAAAATATTTCTTCCAATCATTTGATAATTAAAGTCCATCTTCAAAATATTAAAATAATGTGTTCAAAACAATTATCACATTATATTAGTTGATTGAAAAAATGTAGTTTATGTTGTGTGTGACATCTATTTTGAAAATAAATACTAGTTAGACATTGCATTTTCTGAAATCTCAATTCACTTATAGAAATTATCATAAAACTAGTTCTGTGTACATTTGACATGATTGTCAAGCGTGTACAAAAAGCATTAAAGTAAAATTCAACCATCTAACTATTTTTATGAGTATCGTCATTGAGCTCCAATCTGCAACTATTAATTAATATGTTGCTACCCTTTAGGTAAATGAAGCGCCTTTTTCTGAAATAGTATTAGAATATTGATACCATACCTGTCTAATGTTTGTGCTCTTTCATTGCCTACAGCATTTACACCTGCCACATATGGATTTGAATGTGTAGCTTTCCGAAGTACCCTATAAACAGAATAAAACACGTTAAAAGATCTGTAGGAAATTAAATACAATAAATTACAGATACCAAGTGCAACCAGCACCTATTTTGAGAAGAGGCTTGATAACTTACGCAATTATTTCATTCAAATTTTGCTGAACTTCCTCAGGTGCTATACCAAACTCTAATCGGGTCTTGTAACTCTCATCCACTGTAATTAACTATAAAAAAAGTGTTACAACATGCACAATAAGTGTAACAACAATTATGATTGTTTTACCTAATTTTGCATCACTTTCCACGCTCATCCTGCCTTTACGCTGTCTTCAGGTATCACAAAGCAGTGTGACAGTACTGTCAGTATTACGATTCCATATTCACCAACAGAAGACCTATGACATGTGTCTTAGTGCCACATTATCTTAAGATCAGAGAGCTGTGGGTGCCAATCAGGCACTTCCATGCAGCTGACTGATGAGGGCCTATCAAATTCCTGCCAGCTTTAAGCTGGCCATGATGCTTAGGTAAGAGAAAGTGGGGAGGGAAGAGACAAGCAGAGGAGGTTACCCTGGGTCAGCAGCAGTTCAATGCATTAATGTGGAATCAAGAGGAGGCTTGTTCAGCAGCCTCTAGGACGACTGGTCACGCCATTGCAGATCTGGAAAACCTAGTCAAAACCTGTGCAGTACATTCTCTACCTAAGACTTAACAAGTATAGCAAACAAGTCCTACAGCAAATGCAGGGCATTCATTTCAAAGGCCTGCATTCATTTCAGATGACTACCAGGGCTGCCTAAAAAAAGATAAATTTAGCAGTGGCTCAATTCATGCACAGATTGGTACAGGCCATTGCGCTTCTAAATTTCTCATTATTGCCATTGTTCCACAAGCATAAAACAGTTGCAACGATGCTGACTTTCTCCCCTAAAGCTCTTTCAGGTTGATGTACAAGGAATATTTGAGCGAAACTGACCAACACTCTATGGGTGGAATCGTCTACTCCTGTTTGCGGCGGATGTCATAGCAGGCAGGAGTGGAAAACATCAGGAGATCGCAAAAAATCAGTTTCATGTCGTAAAACCAGGGCTGCATTTCCCAACGCTGCATGTTGGGAACCTACTTTCTATACTTTAGCATCTCATTATAAGCCCCGCCTGCCAGAGTCAACCCCCACCCCCCGCCCCCCTCCAGGCAGCGTGATTGCACACCAACGTGTTTTGCAACTGCACATAAGCATTGTGCACCTGGCAATCTGCACTTTGCTTGAGACTTGGAGGTTTGTTTGTCTACCTTGCTTCGGGCAGCACTCACAGTCATCAGTACCAGCCTTCGCAGGCAGCACCACATCACTTTTAGGGGGGCTTACAGGCAGGTCTCTACCTACTAGACCAGCTGTAAGGTAGGGGTGGCTTTTCAATGACTGCAGGGCCAGGGCCTGCTTGGGGAAGGAAAGAAAGTGGTCTCATGCAAGGGAAGAGGCTGCAGTGTGAGGGTTGCACTGGGGAAGTGGGGTATACAAAGGTGTGTGTGGGGGAACATGTTGATTTACGTAAGTGGCCTCAAGATGGTGAGGGCTGAGGAGGCAGTCTCCAGAGGAGATGAGACCAGATGGAGATGTGAGGGTGTGTGTGAGAGAGTGACTGGTGATGTCCCCTGACTGGCAGTGAGTGAGATGCCAGTGAATGTGTGGTGGCCTTGTGAGTGTGTGAGTTTAGAGTGATGAGATGGTTGCCTTACCCTGGCAGCACAGATTAGATCATTCATCTTCTTTCTGCACTCGATGGTCAACCTTTTCTGTGCAGCACTGGCAATGACCACCACTGCTACCACCTACCAAGCCGGAGTGGTAAAATTGCTGGACTTCCTACGGCCAGAGAAGGGGTGGAGGACATCACAGCAGTCCTCCAAAAGGCATTCCAGTGACGGGTCACTAAACTCTTTTTGGTTTTCAGGGCCATATCTTCACTGCAGCAGTCCTGGGCTGCAAGCATTGAGAACTGTGTGCACACAACTGCATTTTAAATATGGCGCCCTGTGTGCGGAAGCGGTGAGGTAATGGCGTGGTGGGAAATTCAGAGGCCACCCACCAGCAAGATGGCGTGTTTCCTGTGGCTGCATAATTAATGAGGCATAAAGTGCAAAAACCCGCCATTGCGGCCATTGGGAAAGACGTCATTTTTCACGCCCACTTAGTGCAAACCTGGGATGATTCTGACCTATGTTCATTCAACAAGAGAAAATAATTTAATCATTTAGTGCACTAAGGAAGACATGGGGGAGAATTTTTACATCAGTGTGCAGGGCAGGCCCCGCATGCCAATGCATAAAATGATGCGCAGTTACGTCGGGCGTGTGTCCTGACATCACCACGTGTCATTCAGATCTTCCGTTTGGTGGGCACGCACCAGAGGCGACTGCGTGCCCACCGAACTGTCAAAGGCCTGTTAACGCCACTAAAAAACCAATTAACGTCATTATCAATGCTGCCTGTCCAACCTTAAGGTTGGCAGAAGGCGAAAAGCCCAAGCGGCCCTCACGTTTGTCATGAAACCTCATCCTTAAATTAATAAATAAATTTTGCTCAATTCATAAACATGTCGCAGCTCATGTGACACTGTCACATGAAGGGACATGTTTGAATAATTTTAATTTTTTTTTCAAACTTTAAACCTGAACTTAATCTCCCTGAAGCAGTTCTGCGCCTCAGGGAGATTTCTGCGCTCTTTCGCACGAATGCAGGCCCCGACTCTCCCTCCTCCCCCCCACCCGTACAGGTAATGCTGGGCGGGTCTTAATTGGCCCACCCACGTAAAATGGAGACACATAGCTGATTGCAGGGAGCAATTGTCTCCTCACCCACTCCCGACCGGCCTGCCTGATAGGCAGAGGTGTCTGCCCATGAATATCATAGCAAATTAAATAATTTTTACAATACTTACGTCTAAGTAACTTTTTGCAGTTAAAGTGGGCTTGCCTCCATCTCTAGCTTCTATAGTCACCTTGTATTGCCCCTTTAATGTTTTGTCCAGCGAAGATTTAATCCTATAAAATAGTAACAAAGGACCACTTTAAAATGATTAGGCAAGGTAGTTTAAAATTGCTCTTTAATGAGAAAGTATGCTGCGAAGCTGTGTGTCACTGTCTGTGTTAGGGAGAATGGCAGCAATTCTAAGATCTCACCTACATGAATGATATTTAACAAACTAATTGACAAATCAAAATTTAATATATATTTTGGATTTTTGACTTTGGAAAGAATCCTGAACATCAATAACAAAAAGGTTCAGGTCTCTGATCCCCATGCACTGGGTCTGAATCTTAGTCAAGCTGTTTGCTGGTGGCATCATATCAAGGTCAGCTGTAACACTAAGGAAGGCTGGGATAATGACTGAAAAAAAATTCAATGATTTTGTACATAGACTAATGTCCTGTTTATTTGTCATTTCTGAAACAGTTATAGCAAATTCAAAGGAAGGACCTTTATCATAGAAAAGGTAGAATTGTGTATTGATGAATTACAAAGTGATGAGAACAATTCATGGGAAATATCGCAATAAGGTGACAAAAATTCTGCAACTATTTGTAGAACCCCAAATGCACCTCCAATGCAAGATGCAAGCAAGTGATGGTGCAGCACAGTGTTTAATGGCTGCTGAAATTGAAATGGCTTTTCACGAGATGGCTGTAAGGTCCTCTATGCAATTCTACAGTGCTATAGGTTGGCATTGTAGCATTCCTACAAGGACAAGCCAAATTTCAGACCACAGCTGGTCAATACTGTCATTGCATGTGCCAGCATATGCTGCATGATAACTGCAGGTGTCCTTCCATTAAATAGCATAACTTATTATCTCATTTTCTATTGATTCCGATTCTGAGAAAACAGTTTACTTCAGTCACTGTCAGATTCATATGCAAGGGGCTACAAAAATGCTTGGAGGCATCTTGAGTTCATCCAATTCAGCTACCCTTGCTCTTGATCACATGGGCATGCCTTCTTTCATGCAGTGTCACTAAAAGAATGACATATTGTAATTGGAGTATTTTCATGAAGCATCCAACATAACAGCTTATGAGCCATTGATAAATCTTAGTGATGCCATTGTCCAGTGACCTTTGGAAAGTGGAGTGTCCTCCTGCACTAAATAGCTGCAAAAGAATGTCTAGCTACCACACTTCCTGCAGATGACACTGTGGGGGTGGACATAAAAGCATTTCTTGTGAAGCCTGACCAACCAGGCATCCATCTATGGGTTTGTCTCCTCAACTAAACAGGTGAGATGGAGGGATTCCTATTGGGTAACTTATTGACAAAGGCCCAGGTAGGAGATGAGGAGAACTTGTTTTACACAGCCAGCTGGTATGATCTAGAACAGACTGCCTGAAAGGTTGGCGAAAGTAACTTCAATAGTGAAAAGGGAATTGCATGGATACTCAAGGGAATTATTTGCAGGTCCATGAAACAAATTGGAAAGCTCTTTCAAAGAGCCGGCACGGACATGATGAGCCGAATAGCATTCTCCTGGAACCATGCCGACGCATGGTTGCCCACCATCTTCCAGCCTGCTATCGAGTCCACTGCCACCCCAACATAATTTAGCCCTAAGAATGGCTGAAACACACCTACCTTAATATTTGTCCATTCTGTAACCACCAGCATACTTGCCATCAGCTTGCAATCCTGAGTTTACATTTGTATTTGTCTACAAAAATGGACACTCCCCGGAATTAAGACCGAAAGGAAGTGCATGCCTGTTTGAGTTTGCCACTCCCACCCAGCAGAAATGCATCAGAAAGAAGAAATGAGACAGAGATCTGGTGGGACACCTGCCGATTTTCTCCTCCTGGCCGCCTGTTGTATGTCAGTCAGGGCAGCAGGGTCTGATGCAGAAAATCTAGCATGGATGGTCTAGTTGTGTCACCAATAATTTTCTGTTATTATAGTTGTATTGCTACTGTTTTTCAATGTGCACTGTTGACTTAAGATCACTTGTTATATGAATTAATAAAGAAATTTACATTACTTGATAGTTGCTGTGTATTCACCACCAACAAGGGTAGCTCTTGAAGCTTCAAATACTTCTGGCAATACTTTGTTTGGTTGCCCATCCGAAAAAATGAACAAAACTTTGGTGACAACAAAATTAATTTCTGCATTTTTTCCGGTATCATTGTCACTTGCCTGTCAAGAAAAGCTTTGCGTTAGTTTACATCTTATTTATTACTTACTACTGACTTACAGTTGATTTTAATGGTTCCTTCAGTAGCTACACTAAGAAGACATTAGCCTTTCAATGATAAACTGCCAGGGTTCAGGTTCAAATGTCTATATTAGTTACTATTTGGATGCTTGATGGGGATTCAAGCAGTCAAAGAATATTCATCAGCTGACAGGAAAAGTAGCAGATCTTGTAAATTATTTGCAACAATGGTTCCAGGAATGAGTTATGTGGATAGACTGGAGAAGTTGGGGCTGTTCTTTTTAGAGCCGAGAAGGTAAAATCATGAAGAGTTTTGATAGAACAACTAAAGAGAAACTGTCTCCAAAGACTGAAGGGACAATGATGAGAGGCCACAGATTTAAGTAACTGGCCAAAGAACCAGAGGCAACATGTGGAAAAACTATCTTGTTTATGCATCAAGAGGAATGCACTGCTTGATAGAGTTAAGGATGCACATTCAACTGTAGCCTTCAAAAGGGAGCTAGATTAATACTAGGATAATACTGGGGAGCAAAACTAGCTGAAGTGCTCTTCAAACCCACAGACTTCATGGGTTGAATGACCTCCTTCAGTGTTATACTGTTCTACAATTCTACAAAATTATATATTTTTATTGCCAGCGTACGCAGCAGTGATCATAAAATGGAACAGTCTTCACGCAGACTTCTGACTCGTTGTCATGGAACCTTATTTTCGGATCTGTCTCATGAACTGGCAGTTTTCACAGGTTCTGCAGAGAACAAGTCAAGCTGACAAGTACCACAAACATGGTACATTAGGACATGTTTCTAAATATGAAAAATATCCTTCAATCTAACAAATCCATTGATTCAAACCCACCAACCTACTTTTTTTGTCAGATGATAAAACCAGTCAGTGTAGTATGTATATTCTTACTGCACACATACAATATTCTTGTGAATTCAATTTTATACAGGCATTAACTGTTTAAAACAAATATATTAAAAACAAATAGTTTAATGCCTGTGTGACAATAGTATACATTTCAAGTGCATTAAGCATCTGAATGTGAACTTTGCGGATTGGGAGTTCGACCCTTCATTAATCATAGCTCTCTCTTCCTCAATTAATGCCTCTGACATTTGAACCTCTTTATTTAGGTAACTATTTGCTTTCCCTGATTATGAGTAACTCAAGCATATTATCCTTTGAAACCAAGTGATGTCAACACTTGAGATTTACATTCTTTACAAACTTTTAAAACTTTTGGAATGTAATTGGTCTATGCCAGTGGCTTGAAATGGGCTGGTAACAATATTGGCAGTTGATTCTTCACTTGGAAAATATTGCCAAGATTTTTACTTTCAAACTAAGGAAAAGTTACCAGGGAGACAAGGAAACGAGTCTCTGAGAAACAGTTTAACCATCATTCTGTGAATTTCAGTGGAAAGAAAATCAGGTGCTGTGAAACATCAGCTGCAATTTGCTATGAAGCCATTAATGCTGTTGCCATTGACCCTTCATCCCGGCTGATGCCCGCTCCCATTTTATCTTTGTCTCGAGATGTGTTTGGGCTTGTTAGCTGTAGTTATCATCAGGCTCTTTCGTGTCACTTTGAGCTGTAGTGCCACATTATTGTTTGACAAAAGCCAGAAAAATCAAATCCACAGACTGAAAATCCTTCAAAAACAACTTTATATTCATATTGGGGAGCTGATCATTTTCAAACTATTATTACATTTGTCAACAATATGTTACAATTTACAGGCAACATTTAACATATAGTTAAGAAGTGTTTTAATCAAATTTAAACATTAATTTGTGTTAGGAAAAATTGAAGGAAAATCAGAAACTATTTCTAAATCACATTTATCCTCATTCAACTCATGCATTTTCTGTCCATTCATTTCTGAAAACTGCCTACAAAAGCAAAATACTGCAGATGCGAGAAATCTGGAATAAAGCAATTCTGAAGTAAGGTCCTTGACCAGAAATGTTAACTGTGTTTTTCCCTCTCCCAAAATGCTGCCAGACCTGCTGGGTATTTCCAACATTTTCTGATTTTTTTCAACTGTCTACAAAAGGTAGTTAGTGACTCTAACAAATTCAGATCTCCAATATGAGAAAGATGCTTGTTAAAACAGGCCACATTCCAAGGGCCCTTTTTACAGCATTCATTTCGTGACAAAGTGTTGTTTCCTGTGTTTATCAGAAAACAGCTTTGTACCATAGTATATTAATGCAGTGAAAATGGGCACCGTTCCTTTGGATTTGAATGGTAAAAATATCAGAAATAATCTGTGTGGCTATTTTGTCCTTTTTCCAAACAAATTAAGCACTCACTAGTGCAGGTTTCATTGTTGTATTGGGTTAGTATGTTTGGTGCTCATGCAGGTTTTATATTAGAAAGACTTCAACAAACGGGAAAGGTAAACACTCTGTGAGGACTCAGAATAGTCATAAATCTGCACCAAAACAAAAACAGAATTACCTGGAAAAACTCAGCAGGTCTGGCAGCATCGGCGGAGAAGAAAAGAGTTGACGTTTCGAGTCCTCATGACCCTTCAACAGAACTTGAGTTCGAGTCCAAGAAAGAGTTGAAATATAAGCTGGTTTAAGGTGTTTGGGGGTGGGGGGGGGGGGGGGGGGGGGGGGGGGCACGGAGAGTGAGAGAAGTGGAGGGGGGGGTGTGGTTGTAGGGACGAACAAGCAGTGATAGAAGCAGATCATCAAAAGATGTCAATAACAATGGAACAAAAGAACACATAGGTGTTAAAGTTGGTGATATTATCTAAACGAATGTGCTAATTAAGAATGGATGGTAGGGCACTCAAGGTATAGCTCTAGTGGGGGTGGGGCGAGCATAAAAGATTTTAAGATATTTAAAAATAATGGAAATAAGTCGGAAAAGAAAAATCTACATAATTTATTGGAAAAAAAAAGGAAGGGGGAAACAGAAAGGGGGTAGGGATGGGGGAGGGAGCTCACGACCTAAAGTTGTTGAATTCAATACTCAGTCCGGAAGGCTGTAAAGTCCCTAGTCGGAAGATGAGGTGTTGTTTCTCCAGTTTGCGTTGGGCTTCACTGGAACAATGCAGCAAGCCAAGGACAGACATGTGGGCAAGAGAGCAGGGTGGAGTGTTAAAATGGCAAGCGACAGGGAGGTTTGGGTCATTCTTGCGGACAGACCGCAGGTGTTCTGCAAAGCGGTCGCCCAGTTTACGTTTGGTCTCTCCAATGTAGAGGAGACCGCATTGGGAGCAACAAATGCAGTAGACTAAGTTGGGGGAAATGCAAGTGAAATGCTGCTTCACTTGAAAGGAATGTTTGGGCCCTTGGACGGTGAGGAGAGAGGAAGTGAAGGGGCAGGTGTTGCATCTTTTGCGTGGGCATGGGGTGGTGCCATAGGAGGGGGTTGAGGAGTAGGGGGTGATGGAGGAGTGGACCAGGGTGTCCCGGAGGGAGCAATCCCTACGGAATGCCGATAAGGGGGGTGAAGGGAAGATGTGTTTCTGTTCCTCTCTTTTGCCTTGCTCACCTTCATTGCTTTCCATTTCCCTCCTGGTGTTTGACAAGGTGTTTACTAAAACCCGCTTTCACAGCCATATCTCCTTTCTCAGTGACTGTCTCCGTCTCCGACTTACCCCACGTGGATTTCAACTGAAATTCCACCCCTCATGTTTCGAACCCGCCCAGGATTACAGGTATCTCCGGGACATAAAACGTTTCTCGGACTGCTGTTCCCGTCACATTCTGAAATCCACACTCAGTGCCATGCGCTGCCATATGAACACACTCGACCTCCCCTCCAGCAGCACCGCCATACCCTTTTTCAAAGCTGCGCGTGCCCCCAGTTTCATTTTATTCTTCGGCTCATCCGACGCCTCAACAAGAAACTTTTTCTCTTTCTCTCAAGTGCTAAGGAACGCAAGCTCCAACAACTCATCGGCACCAACACCCATCTAGGACCCTCCACCCCTGCCCGTCCCTCCGTCCCCACCCCATTTTCCAATCCCAACCCCAGCCTTATATTCACTATACCCCCTGACCTTCCCCTCTCCGATGCTGAACGTTCAGTGCTCAGCAAAGGACTTAGTTTCATACCCTTACGACCTCACCTCAATGAATTTCAGGCTCGGCATGATGCTGAACTCTTCTTCCGCCGTCTTCGTCTCCGGGCTCACTTCTTTGGGCAGGAGTCCTCTCCCAGTTCAACGGATCCTTTTACCCATCTCCAATATTCTCCCTCGACCTGGACCCCTCCCTCTGGATTCTTACCTTATCTTGATCTTTTCATTGAGAACTGTCGGCGCGACATTAGTCGTCTCAATTTCTCTGCTCCTCTCATCCATTCTAACCTGTCTCTCTCTGAACTTACTGCACTCCATTCTCTCAGGTCCAACCCTGACATTGTCATCAAATCCGCTGACAAGGGCGGTGCTGTTGTTGTCTGGCGCACTGACCTCTACCTCCCGGAGGCTGAGCGTCAACTCGCAGACACTTCCTCCTACCTCTCCCTGGACCATGACCCCACCACTGAACATCAAGCCATTGTTTCCAGGACTGTCACTGACCTCATCTCCTCTGGGGATCTTCCTCCCACAGCTGCCAACCTGATAGTCGCCCAACCTCGGACGGCCCGCTTCTATCTCCTACCCAAAATCCACAAACAGAACTGCCCCGGTAGACCGATCGTCTCAGCTTGCTCCTGCCCCACAGAACTCATTTCTCGTTATCTTGACTCCCTTCTCTCTCCCCTTGTCCAGTCCCTTCCCACTACATCCGTGATTCCTCTGACACCTTACGTCACATCAACAATTTCCAGTTCCCTGGCCCCAACCGCTTCCTCTTCACCATGGACGTCCAATCCCTCTACATCTCCATCCCCCACCAGGATGGTCTGAGGGCCCTTAGCTTCTTCCTCGAACAGAGGCCCAAACAATCCCCATCCACCACTACTCTCCTCCGTCTGGCTGAACTTGTTCTCACGCTGAACAATTTCTCCTTCAACTCCTCTCACTTCCTCCAAATAAAAGGTGTGGCTATGGGTACCCTCATGGGCCCCAGCTTTGCCTGTCTCTTTATGGAGTATGTGGAACATTCCTTGTTGCAGTCCTACTCCGGCCCCCTTCCACAACTCTTTCTCCGGTACATCGATGATTACTTCGGTGCCACTTCATGCTCTCGTCGGGACTTGGAAAAATTTATTAATTTTGCTTCCAATCTCCACCCCTCCATCATTTTCACGTGGTCCATCTCTGACACTTCCCTTCCCTTCCTTGACCTCTCTGTCTCAATCTCTGGTGATAGACTGTCCACCAATATCCATTACAAACCCACCGACTCCCACAGCTACCTCGACTACAGCTCCTCACACCCCGCTTCCTGTAAGGACTCCATCCCATTCTCTCAGTTCCTTCGCCTCCGTCGCATCTGTTCCGATAATGCCACCTTCAAAAACAGTTCCTCTGACATGTCCTCCTTCTTCCTTAACCGAGGTTTTCCACCCACGGTCGTTGACAGGGCCCTCAACCGTGTCCGGCCCATCTCCCGCGCATCCGCCCTCACGCCTTCTCCTCCCTCCCAGAAACATGATAGGGTCCCCCTTGTCCTCACTTATCACCCCACCAGCCTCTGCATTCAAAGGATCTTCCTCCGCCATTTCTGCCAACTCCAGCATGATGCCACCACCAAACACATCTTCCCTTCACCCCCCCTATCGGCATTCCATAGGGATCGCTCCCTCCGGCACACCCTGGTCCACTCCTCCATCACCCCCTACTCCTCAACCCCCTCCTATGGCACCACCCCATGCCCACGCAAAAGATGCAACACCTGCCCCTTCACTTCCTCTCTCCTCACCGTCCAAGGGCCCAAACACTCCTTTCAAGTGAAGCAGCATTTCACTTGCATTTCCCCCAACTTAGTCTACTGCATTCGTTGCTCCCAATGTGGTCTCCTCTACATTGGAGAGACCAAACGTAAACTGGGCGACTGCTTTGCAGAACACCCAAGAATGACCCAAACCTCCCTGTCACTTGCCATTTTAACACTCCACCCTGCTCTCTTGCCCACATATCTGTCCTTGGCTTGCTGCATTGTTCCAGTGAAGCCCAACGCAAACTGGAGGAACAACACCTCATCTTCCGACTAGGCACTTTACAGCCTTCCGGACTGAATATTGAATTCAACAACTTTAGGTCGTGAGCTCCCTCCCCCATCCCCACCCCATTTCTGTTTCCCCCTTCCTTTTTTTTCCAATAAATTATATAGATTTTTCTTTTCCGACCTATTTCCATTATTTTTAAATATCTTAAAATCTTTTATGCTCTCCCCACCCCCACTAGAGCTATACCTTGAGTGCCCTACCATCCATTCTTAATTAGCACATTCGTTTAGATAATATCACCAACTTTAACACCTATGTGTTCTTTTGTTCCATTGTTGTTGACATCTTTTGATGATCTGCTTCTATCACTGCTTGTTTGTCCCTACAACCACACCACCCCCCTCCACCTCTCTGTCTCTCTATCTCTCCGCCCCCCACACACACACCTTAAACCAGCTTATATTTCAGCTCTTTCCTGGACTCGAACTCAAGTTCTGTCGAAGGGTCATGAGGACTCGAAACGTCAACTCTTTTCTTCTCCGCCGATGCTGCCAGACCTGCTGAGTTTTTCCAGGTAATTCTGTTTTTGTTTTGGATTTCCAGCATCCGCAGTTTTTTTGTTTTTATAAATCTGCACCAGAAGAGCGGCGCTTCTTCTGCAGGTGCAGTACCACTTCCAGATCAACACTAGTGCTTATGACTAATCACAGTACATCACAAAAGATTAACAACATTGATCGTAATTTTGACTTACCTTAACTGTTGCTACTTCAGCAGAAATTGGTGCTAATTCTGGCACGATAACTGAAATGCAAGATAATTCAATTAGTTACTGTACCTCAAAAATGGCTTTCATATAACTTCAAATGGAAGCACCTTTTCCTTAGTGGCCCTCGGATTGTACAGTCACTGAGGTCACTTTTGACTTTTTTGGTGAACTACAGGTAGAAGTGCACTTGTTGTCTGTCCACTCCTGTAGCAAAGAGGCTGCCGCTGTGTTTAAATTCAGTAGGAATGTTGTAGGGCGTCAAAAAGATGTCTTTATGCAACTCACCAATTAAGGCCTAAAAATGGGCTGGGGCAGCCGTTGAGAGGGTAGAGTCCAGAGTGGTGAGGGTTCCTAGGGTGACAGTGGGCAGATTATTTTTGTGTGACATCGAGGATCACTCCTTCTCCTCCAAGACCTATCATTTGAACCAGGTAGGCACTTTGAACACCCAGATGTAGGCCTCTTTAAAAATACAGCCAGCCATATTCAAGCATGTTAACAGGGTGGTAATGCTACCAACTTCATCGTGACGTCATTAACTGTTGTTAATGCCAGCCAAAGCTGATGAAAATTGACCCCACACAGCGGAACCCTGGACTCATATCAGAAAATTGATTGTGAAAGCTGTTGGATTTTTGTAAAAACTTGACTTTCAATGTCCTCAGTGCAACTAAAGATGGGCTATAAACACTCCTTCATCTGTGTTGTCCACATCCCAAGAACAAATGCAACTGATAATATAACAACTAGTAATATATGGTGGAGGTAGATTGATTCCCTTGCCAAACAAGAATCTAAGGTTATCAGGGGTAGACGGGGCTATGGAATTCAAAACACAAACACATTAGCCATGATCTTAATGAATGGCGGAGCAGGTTCAAAGGGCCAAATAGCCTATTTGTGCTCCTATTTTGTATGTTTGTATAATGTATGCTTAAAAATCGCTAGGCCTGCAACAGTGAAAAGAAAGGATATGATTTACATTCGGAGACTCTACAGAAAACTGGCTATAGTGGATTGGCTGCCTGTCCTACATGGTGCACAATTTTTCTTTAGATTGACTTCAGTGGAAAGGAAAGTTGGGCAGTGTGGATAGCAGGTACCACCACCTTTCACCAAGTGAAAATTACTCCCAAACTTTACCTGTTAGAAGTCAAATAAATTAGACAGTAGACATAGTACAAATTAATATTATCTGATGTTGAACGAGGAGAAGAACCTGTGTATTATGCTTGTGATCATGTGCCAGTGGCATATGGTTGTAATTAACACCTTTGTAGAATTCAGTAGAGTTATGGGAAGTGCAGAAAATCACTGCAGAAATTAGCATTCTTTTACATCAGTCAGCCTGCCTCAAGCAGCCTGAGCAACTTGCAGCCAGTAACATTCCCAGCAAGAAGCAGGAGTTCGTTGTTTCAATAGTAGCTTGGAACAAAAGTATTGAAACGATCAGACTGGTCTGGCTGTGGGCAATGATTGACAATACCAGTTTTGACTGCAGGACCTTAAAATGATTACAATATCAATAAAAATGAATGGGTTAGCATCTTTGTTATAAAGCAAAACAAGGATTTATACAAGTGCATTAATTAGCTTTTAGTAATATTGTGCAACATTACTTCAAAATAAGATGACATACCAGATACTCTTTCAAAGGCAAGAAACACAGGTACGTTGTCATTCGCATCCACAATATTGATTGTAAGTTTGCCTGTCAATGTTTAAAAACATCAATGATTAAAATGTAAAGTTTTATATGGGAACTCCAATTCTAATTAATTTATTAAACTAACCCTCTGAAGACAATTTTTTGAAGAAACAGTACATATGGTAGGATGCAGTTCTCACAAATCTCACAATTCTCTAATCAACAAAGCTCAGCCAGGCTGAGAAGTATAGGTGGAGAAGTCCCTTAGGAGGCTGGCTGCCCACCTCGTCCAACAGGTGCTGGCAAATGACTAGTGGAACGGGGGAAATCATAAATTCTCGATGAATAATTTAGCAGAAGCCTGCACTCAGTCAACATTAACAGTAACAATAATATTAATATGGTGCCTTTAATGTAAAAAAGGTTTTATTCCAAGATGTACTTCCTCCTTGTACCAAATCACTGAGTGGATAATTAAAATCTCCTAGAATATTATTATGTTATTTCCTGAACTGCCTTTAACTTCCATTTCCCTCCCACAATTAGGGGGCCTATAACCAATGTAACAATCCCTATCTTATCTTTGATCTCTAACCATGATGATGACTTCTGTCTGTTCCAGGACATGATGGACTATGCCCAGGATGCATGTCATTCTGGATTGAACATGGTCTGTTGTGGCTGTCGAGGCCATTTCATAAGTGGCAGTCCCTTCCGCAGCTGGCACAGAAGATTAACGTTGGCCTGAGGTAGACTGATGTTTTTTTTCTTCCACCAGGCTCTCTTTTCCGCCATCTGGTCATTTCCTTTGTCTTTTGCTTTTTTCACACCCTTCCTAACTGACTCTGGTTAGCAGCAAGGGCCTCCCATGAATTAACTCCAATCCCAGTTAACTTGAGGTCTCGCTTACAGACATCCTTGTATCACAGATGTGGGTGACTTTGTGGTCCCGTTTCGATACCAAGCTTGCCATTGAGCATGTCTTTGGGGATGTGGCTGCCATCCATTCAGTTCACGTGATCCACCAACAGAATCGCTGCTGACTCAAGAGAGTAAACATGTTGGGGATGCCCACACACTGGTGTACTTCCATATTCAGTACTTTGTCTTGCCAGGCAGTATTTGTCAGCTGGCAGGGGAGGTGGAAGCTGCTTTTCTTAGCTTGGATAAGTTGTCCATGCCTTGCTACTGTAAAGGAGGGTGCTGAGAACACAAGCTTGTACACATGGGGCAGATTTTTACAATTGGGTCTGCGGGCGTGCGCCCGGAATTCCCAAGCGTAAAATGACACGCAATGATGTTGGGGGTGCTTCCTGACGTCATCACGCACTCGCACGATATTTCGTTCAGTGGGCACGCACCAGATTCAGCCGCGCACCCGCCGATAATTAAAAGGCTTATTAAAGCCATTAACAACCTCATTAACTTGAAATTTACACTGCCCATCCAACCTAATGGTTGGTGGGAAGGCAAAAAGGCCAAACGGCCTTTACATTTTTTCGGAAACCTCAGCCACCAGCAGGATGAGGTTTCCTAAAGCTAATACACATTAAATAAAAACTTCATTTTGGAATTAAAAACATGTCCCATCTCATGTGACAGATTCACATGAGGAGACATGTTTTATTAAATTTTTACTGTCTTTATTAACTTTTTTAAAAAGCGCTTCAATCTCCCTGAGGCAGCTCCGTGCCTAAGGGAGAGATTGAAGCAATTTTTCGTGCGCATGCGCAAACTGCCAGTCCCGCTCACCCTCTTCGCCCCGCCCTCAGAGACAACGCTCAGCACTGCTGCTCGCGATCCACGCAGAGTGGGCCTTAATTGGCCTGTGTGAAATTGCGGGGTGGAGCCGATTGCGGGCAGCGGTCAGTTTCCCAGCCACCCCCGCCAAGCACCCCCGCCAAGGGCAAAATCCTGCCCACAGAGTTTTATATTTTTGGTTAGTTTGCTGTTGGTCCACACTCAACTTTGACATGACAACTGTGGCCTTGGCAATCTTGGTGCTGATTTCAGCATCAAAGGACAGGTTGCTGGTAATAAAAGTACGTGAAGCTGTCGATGACTTCCAGAGTGAGGTTGTCAGTGTTGGTTCAAGGTGGAGTCTCTACATCCTGGCCCATAACTTTGGACTTCCTGACGTTGATTGTCAATTCAAACTCCTTGCAGGCCCAGGGACCAATCTACAGGCTGTTATAACTGAACTTCATTATGGGATGCCAGCATGGCAACATCAGCAAACCTGCTGGCATTCCCTCCTTCACCAAAATGTCTCTTTCCTCTATTCTGTCTCTCTTAGCATCCAAAATATTCATTTTCCACTTCTGCCCCATTTTCAGCCAAGTTTTATTATTGCTATTAAATCTATGATTCTGATTTTAATCACCTGCTCACCAAGATTAGATTTTCTTGCTGTAAAGCTTAATGGATTTCCAAGGCATTAATAAGCTACTATATTAATTCAAACAGGACCTTCATTGTGCAAAGGGACTAATGCCTGTTTCAGGCATGGGCACTGCATGCCAATGTTTTTGGTTTTATCAATATGGCTGGTGGCACACTTCTAGCTTGTAATGAGTGCGCACTTCCTGCCAGCCATACTAGAAAGTCAGGAGGCCATTTAGCACCTGAAAAATGGATGCTGCACTGCTAGATTTCTAGGGTTAAATGTTCTGTCAATATTAGGTGATTGATCAAAACCAACACAATGTTACTCTCGTTGAAAACCAGGTTGACTGGGGCTTTGGGTCTTGGTGGAGTTGACACAGTCAAAGCCCATTTTGGTTCTCAGCTTCTGTACTCAGACGTTTCCACTGTACTTCTGTTACAATGATCATAAATACATGCACTTATTAGAGACATATTAAATTGAATAGAGCTCTCACTTTCTGATATATTACTCATGTAAGAAACTCGAGGGTTGCAGCTGCTACTTTGCCATCAGAAGTGGAATGGCATTACAAGCTGGAAGTGTGCCGCCAGTCATATTGATAAAGACAAAAACATTGGTATTCAATGCTCATGCCTGAAACAGGCATTAGCCCCATTGCATGATGAAGGACCCAGTAGCTGTTTGAATTAATACAGAAGCTGATTAATGCCTTGGAAATCCAGTAAGCTCTGCAGCAAAAGCATCTAAACTTGGTGGGAGGTAGAGATTTTGGGGGGGTGGGTGGGGAAAGAGGGGCCTTTTAGCATCATTGTGTCCTGACATTAATCTCATTCAAATCCTGATAGTTACAATCATTTACAAAGTTGGAGTGGAAAACATGCACATTTAAAGATGCAACAAAGGTAGCTGCTGAAATTAGATGATTGAAATCAGAACAGCATACGACTATTCCAACAGGGAAATTGCAAAGGGCCAAAAAAAATGGCTCCATAATTTTTGTTCCTTCCCTTGAAGAAGGAAGAGGCAGGATTGAAAAGGTGATCCCCCTGAAACTGACTTTGTCTCAAAGACTGAGAAGGATATAATGACTGTATATATTTTAAAAAGAACATCCAATAATATATTTGAGCATTAAAAGACTGGCTTACCAGTAGTAGATGGATAATTTTTTTCAGTGTAAAGGTCAGTAACACAAATTGTAATGTCCACCTGATCATACTCCTCATAGTCAATAACTGAAGATTCATTCATGTAGAGTGATCCATTTTCATAAAGCCCAAACCAGTCTTTGCATGGCGCATCTGGCTGAGCATCAATAATTTTAGACTTCAAACAAACCACTGAAACCAGCTTAAAAATTAAGGAGTGATTTGTATCAACATCAGTTGCAATTATGTCCCGCACTATTCCAAGATTGGTGTTATTTTCCATGACATCCAAATCCTTCATTGATTCCGGATCTAGTACAGGAGACTCATCATTCATGTCCAATACACTTACATAAACAGTTGCATGTGCTGACTTAGATGGAAATCCCAAATCTGAGGCACTGACTCCTAAAGTGTAAAATTTTGGTCCTTTGTCATAGTCTAGTGCTATTGTTGGATCAACAGTAATGTTTCCTTGGTACTGTTTTGGATAAATTTTATTGATTAACATTGTTCTGATTAGAAGGGTTCCTGTACTACCAGTTTCAATACGGTATATCAGCCGGTTGTTGATTTCTGTTGCATCATTGTCACTGGCTTTAACCAATGTCACAAAGGCTCCTGTATGCATGGTGAGAACAAATGAGAAAGGTGAGCATATTGCTCTAAGAAGAGATGTTAACATTAATACGGTTAATCAAGGAAAAAAATGAATATGTCACATTTCTTTGAACAGCATTACATTGAAGGTATTACTGTTTTATTTTGTAGTCTTTAAATTACAAATAGAATGGTTAAATAAGCCAGTGATAATTTATTCTGAACATGTACAGTTATTAAATCTTCAGTGAAATGTAGACAGCATGATGCATTTTGCTATTAAAAGATTTTTATTTGTATTATCAAATGAATGAAACTTGTGTTCTCCCCAGTTTTCATGTACCATTATCAATCAAGTGCTAAGCAATGACCAATCAAATCATAAAATTACAAAAACAAAAAACAAACATTATGGGCAGAATTTTCCCCCGTGGGTGGGGTGGCCGGGGGGGGGGGGGGGGGGGGGGGGGCGGGGGGGGAGTTCAAAACCGGGCGCGTGGAGGTGCACCTCCGATCGGGGCCCCCAATTGGGGGTGCGCTGCTATTTTATGTGGGTGGGCCAATTAAGGCCTGCCCAGCATGACGTCCGCAAAGAAGCGCTATGCGCTCCCTGTGCAGGTGGTTGGGGGTGGGGGGGGGGATTCCCTCAGCCGAGAGTGTGCTCTTTCAGGTACATTCATCTCCCTGAGGCTAAGTGCTGCCTCAGGGAGATCGGCTTGGCAGTAAAAAATATTAAAAACAGAAAAAAAAAAATTCCCTGACGTCCTCTCATGTGACACTGGTCCACTAATTACATTAATTACTTTGTCAATAGCCTCAAAAGGCCGTTGACAGGTCAGAGGGTGCACAGCTGATTCAGCTGAGCCCTCGCCGATCTGAAAATTTAAATGGGGCGGGGTGACGTCGGGAGTTCTGCCCAACTTCATCCCGCGTCATTTTACGTGTCGGCGAGCGGGCCCCTAGTTGACCGGGAAATTCTGGCCTACGTTTACAAGTACTGACAATGTTTATGGACTAAAAGTAATACTGGAAACATTAAAGGGCTGATTTTAAATCTACCTTCCTGGAAACTAGGCAGGTGGGTGGTTAAAATGGCCCATATGGGACTTAACCATTATGACCCTGCTGCAGATTCCTTCAGCTTTAATCTTAACCTGCTCTTCTGAGCAGACAAGTGGAGCACCCACCTGAAGCAGCAGAGTCCATCTTTAAAAATGCAGATATGGCTTTCAGTATCATCAGGACATGCTTATTATTTTAACTAGAAGGTTCCCTGGGGAAGCTATCAGTTCATGCACCAATTGGTAAATCAGGACAGGAAACTTATGCTCTAATGCACAAATATGAAATTTAATACATAACAAAGATCATCTCCTTATAGCTGCTATTTCAAAGTCATACCTTACCTAATGTGTTTTCCATTACAGAGGCATTATAGACAGACTCAGTAAATACTGGTGAATTGTCATTTTCGTCCTGTTGATTTTAAAAGAAAGAATATTTAAAAGTGTGCAAATTTTCTTCATTACTGCAAAATGTATTTTCATCCAAAAAAAGTACACAAACAACTTGAACCATTTTTAAATATTTCCTAATACAAATCACCTGGCTATATTTCAGCCTGATCAAACCTCCCCCCACTTCCAACATAATTAGGTTTAAAGTAGTTACAAAAGGGACAAAGAGAAATGGAAGGGGAACATACCCAATTGGCAAAGCCATTTTCAGTGATTTGAGAAGGAATCCAGCACA
This sequence comes from Carcharodon carcharias, assembly GCF_017639515.1. Classification (NCBI taxonomy): domain Eukaryota; kingdom Metazoa; phylum Chordata; class Chondrichthyes; order Lamniformes; family Lamnidae; genus Carcharodon; species Carcharodon carcharias. Next base: position 60,023,223 of record NC_054474.1, read on the forward strand.
GGTGGACTGGAAACAAAAATTGGTGAAAAGAAGTAAATCAGGAATGGCAGGTATTCAAGGTGAAGATAGTTTGGGTACAAACCAAGTGTTTTTATACAAGGAGGAAAAAATATGACACCCAAAACTAGAGCTAAAGTATAAGCAAGGAAATGGAGAATAAAGTATAAAAAGGAGGTTTATGTCAAACATCAGGTACCAAATGCAGTAGAAGCCAAGGCTGGATTTTACCGTTGGGTGGGTGGACTGCTCACCAGCACCCCCTCCTGTCGCAAGAATCAGTCAGCAGCCAATGCATCGAAAAAATCCTACCCCACAGTTATAACATGTTGGTGGTGGGCTAAATAGGCCGAGAGTGAGACTTAAATCTCGAGGGCTGCTGGCTAATCATCCCAATAGTGCCAGAACTCAGTGGGCACCACAGCAGCCATGACGTCTGTACCCAGCTAAGTCGGAGGTCTTGGGATCGGGCAGGCCGGGGGCGGGCAGTGGTGCGACTGGCATGGGAGGACTTGTTCCGGAGGTCAGGTGGGGGGAAACAAAGTGGGGGGGGGGGGGGTGATGGTAACATCTGGGGATTGCCCTCAATGTGCAAAGTGCAACCCCCTTATATGCCCTCCCTTCACCTTTCCACCTTTACAAAGTTTTTCATTAAAAAATAGCCTGCCTATTCTCGCCTGCCTACGCCAACCAGTTTATGACATGGACAGCATATTATATGGGTCAATTGGCTTGTTAACAAGCTCAATTTACCTTTTAATTACTTATTTAAATATGGCAGGTGGGCTGACGATTTAACGCCTACAGTGTTATGGGGGACAGCTCATGGGTGAGTGGGAAGGTGGTGGATTTGCCACCCTCATATTTTACATGCCCCCCTGCCAAAAACACACCCAGTGGGGGGCTGTAAAATCCAGCCCCAAGGGTACAGAGTGCAGGGTGAAATTGAAAAAAGATATAAGAATAGTAAAGAGAAAGTGTGAGGAAAGATATATAGCATACAATGATAGCATATAATGGAACCCAAAAATTTCTTGTAAACATATAAAAATTAAAAGGATACACAAAGGAACAGTCGAGCCGATTAAAAAACAGATACCTTCTTGTGGAGGCACAAGGTATGTCTGAGGTACTGAATGAGTACTTCATATTTGACCTCACAAAAGAAGAGGATGAAATTAATCTCACAGTAGAGGAGGACAGAATAAAGATATTGGGTAGGATGAAAATAAATAGAAAAGAGGTGCTAAAAAGATTGTTTTCACTCAAAGTTAACAAGTTGTCAGGTGCAGATGGAATGCAAAGAAACATAAGTAGACCATTTAGCGCCCCCCCACAAGTCTGTTCTGCTATTCAAATGGGGTCACGGCGGATTTGAAGCCTAACATCAGAAATCTGTCCTTTCCACATATCCCTTAACACCCTTGATTAACAAGAACCTATTAATCTTTGTTTTAAAATTAACAGTTGATATGCCAACAATTGCCATTTGTTGAAGAGAGTTTCAGAATTCTACCACTCTTTGTGGGTAGAAATGTTTCCTAATTTTACTCCCAATCTTCCGCAAGCATGGCCCTGAGCTTCCTCTTGCTTGTTATTTCAATTTTCCATCTTTCTCCCACTCTGAACTTCCTGCCCTTGGCCTGCTACAATGTTTTAATGAAGCTCAAGGCAAGCTTGAGGAACAGAACCTCATCTTTCAGTTCAGAATTCCAAAGCCTTCTGCACTCAATACTGAGGGCAGAATTTTGCCCTCGGATGGCAGGCGGGCCCCACCAGCTCAGCAATGTGCGGCCAGTCGACCCCCGCCACCGAAACGGGGCCCGCCGCCATTTTGAGTGGGCGGGCCAATTAAAGCCCGCCCAGGGGCCTGCCCGACAGGAAGGGCATAGCACTTCCTGTGCGGGGGGGTGGAGGGAATCCCCATCTGTCAAAGTGCATTCTTTCGCACGTGTGCACGAAAGAGCGCACGGCTCCCTGAGGCAAAGTCCTGTCTCAGGGAGATTACTGACAGTGGAAAAAAACTTTAAAAATAGAAAAATTAAAAAATTATTAACATGTCCCCCTCATGTGACAATGTCACACGAGATGGGACATGTTAATAAATATCACATAAAATGTATTAAAGTTTTTAAAAACGGACATGAAAGCTCACCCCGCCAGTGGATGAGGTTTCATGTATTATCAGGAGCCCACTGGGGCTCCTGGCCTGCCCGCCAGCCTTAAGGTTGGACGGGCAGGCCTTTAATTATCTTAATTACTCTGTCAATGGCCTCAATTGGCCAGTGACAGGTCGGCGGGTGAACAGCTGATTTCGCTGTCCGCCCACCTTCCTAAAAATTTAAAGGGACCGGGATGACTTCGGGGGTTCCTCTCGACATCATCCCACGTCATTTTCCTGTCGGCAAGTGGGCCCCACCCTCAAATCACTAACAGGAAAATTCAGGCCTGAGTGTTGATCGTAACGTCTGCCTCCATTTTTTTTTTGCTGGTTCAGCTTTGTTTCTTGTTTCTTTATTTCTTCACTTTGCATTCAGATGGCTGCTACCAGCCATTCACACCTCACCTGGATATATCTTTTGTTTTTTTATTCTTTTTGTACCATCGAATCTTTTGTCATTTAATTTCTCCTGCCGTCCATCCTATCATATACCTTCCCTTTTATCCTTCCTCCCCCTTTCCCCTGCTCAAAAGCTATTACATGTTTATCTTTCCTCAGTTCAGATGAAAGGTGATCAACCTGAAGCGTTAACTGTGGCATCAAGGAGCCCGAGCAAAACTGGAGTCAATGGAATCGAGGGAAAACTATCCACTGGTTGGAGTCATACCTAGCATAAAGAAAGATGATTGTGGTTGTTGGAGGTCAATCCCCTCAGTTTCAGGACATCACTACAGGAGTTCCTCAGGGTAGTGTTCTAGGCCCAACCATCTTCAGCTGCTTCATCAATGACCTTCCATCCATCATAAGGTCAGGAGTAGGGATATTCACTGATGATTGCCCATATGCAGAAAGGTCTGGACAACACTCAAGCTGGGGCTGATTAGTGGCAAGTAACATTTGCATCAAACAAGTGCCAGGCAATGACCATGTCTAACAAGAGAGAGTCCAACTATTGCCTCTTGACATTCATTGGTATTACTATTGCTGAACCCCTCACTATCAACATCCTGGGGTTACCATTGACCAGAAACTGAACTGGACTATCCATATAAATACTGTGACTACAAGAGCAGGTCATAAGCTGGGAATCCTGCAATGATTAACTGCCCTCCTGACTCCCCAAGGCCTGTCCGTCATCTACAAGGCACAAATCAGGAATGTGATGGGATACTCTCCACTTGCCTGAATGAGTGCAGCTCCAACAACATTCAAGAAGCTCAACACCACCCAGAACAAAGAAGCCCACTTGACTGGCTACTCATCTACCATCTCCAACAGCCACTTCCTCCACTACTGACATGAGTAACACAGTGTGTACCATCTACAAGATGCATTGCAGCAACTCATCAAGATTCCATCTAAACCAGTAACCTCTACCACCTCGAAGAACAAGGGCAGCAGATGCATGGGAACACCACTAACTGCAAGTTCCCCTCCAAGCCACACACCATCCTGACTTGGAATTATATCACCATTCATTCACTGCTGCTGGGTCAAAATCCTGGAACTACCTCTCAAACAGCACTATAGGTGTATCTACACCACGTGGACTGCAGCAGTTCAAGGCCGCAGCTCACCACCACCTTCTCAAGGGTAATTAGGGATGGGCAATAAAAGTGCTGGCACAGCCAGCAACATCCTTGCACCATGAATGAATAAAAAAATTCTGTTTCTCTCCACAGATCCTGCCTGATCTGTGTTATGCCGCTAGACTCAACAAGGCAGTTGTGTTGAAAATTGACTCTCCTATTTTACAGTAAAACAGGATGCCCTGGAATGCGGGTTGGTGTGAAGTTGTACTAAACTCTGCACAATGACAGGCCCATGTGACTTGGTTGCCATAGGGGCAGGGCCCATGTTGGAATTCATAGAAACTCAAGTGGCAGCTTTCACACCTGAACACAAAGGAGAAGGCAGCTGTGCTTGCTACTTGCAAACTCTCAGACTCTTAGAGGCAGTCAGACTGGAAGCAGATGTTGCTATGCCAGGCAGAGTAAAAGGACTGCTTTTGAGTTAATCACCAAGTGGAGTCCTGCTGAGGATGCAACCCCTGTTCAAAGGAACAGAGCTTGTCATGGAAAGTTGAAGACCAAAGAATCACCAGTAGATTCCTTTCTGCTGAAAGTCCATTCAAGCATGCTTAGAAGGTTTAGTGAAGGGGATTTTGTGTAAAAGTGCACTGGAAGATTCACCCTGGCAGGGCAGGGAGAGGGAGCCTGTTGAATCCCCAAGAGACATTTGGGACTGTAAATACAAGATTACATATCTACTGAGAATGTGCTTTAATGTATAAATGTGGCGTGGGGTTTTCAGTTGTGTTAAGAAGTTATTGAGGAATACCTATTCTGTAGTTTAGTGTATTAGTTGCCAAAACTAAGTAATGTTTAGTTTACGTTGATCTTAGTGTATTTGTTACAGTAAAAGTCTTAAAACATAGAATCTTGTCATGCAATTCTTTGTGTAGGTCACTGGGAAATTCATATCTCCTTTGAAAAATTATCCTTCTGTACAGGGATCATAACACCTGCTGAGTATTTCCAGCATTTTTTGTTTTCATTACTCCAGACTTTGTGGACTATACTCTGCTAGTTATAGATTCCCCAACCTCCCTATCTACTCCCTGTAATGCTTTGAAAACTTGAATCAAATCACCTCTTAGCCTTCTAAATTCCAGGGCATACAGTTTGTTCTCATTCTTCTCATAATTCAACCTTTGGATTCAAGTTATCATTCTGGTCAATGTATGCTGCACTCCCACCAAGGTCAATATATCTTTCCTGAGGTTTGGTGCCCAGAGCTACCTGAGATCTAACCAGGGTTTTGGAAAGTTGAAGCATTACTTTTACCCCTTGCATTCTAGTTGTCGAGATATAAAGACCAGCATTCCATTCATCTTTTTGATTTGATATTTCTATTTATAGCATTTTAATCATTCATGTACTTGGACCCCCATGTGTCTTTGGATCTCTGTGGTTTCTAGATTTTCACCATTTACAATCTACGCTGCTATATCCTTTTTTAGGTTCAAAGTGAACAATCTCATGTTTGCTTATATTGAAATCCATTTGTCATAGTTTTGACTATTCACTTAACCTTTCAATATCTCTTCATAATGTTACAATAATGGTTTTCCATCTGAACTACCTATAATGCGACCGATTTTTGTACATAGGCAAATTTGGATATGTGGTTTTCTATCCATCATTAATAAATATGGCGAACAGTTGAGGACCCAAAGGTGAATGTGCAAGGACACCACTTGTCACATTCGGGCACCTGCTCATCCCTACTTTCTGTCCCCTGCCATAATCTAACAGAACTGTTCCTGAGTTGAGAGAACTTTGGAAGATTATTGTTAGGGCACCTACAATGTTCTCACCTACCCTGGGATGGAAACCATCTGGTTTTGAAGATTTGTCATTCTTTAATGTCATTATTTTCTACATTACTGTTATTCTGCTTATGTTAATTTTGATAACTCCTTAAATCTGATTCAGTATTTGTTTCCTTTGGATGTCTTGCATGCTGACTTCTTCCTCAGCTGTAAATACTGATGAAAAGTAATTATTCAGCATCTCCACCAGTTCCTTGTTCTCATTAACAATATCACTGTTATCAGCTGCCATGGAGCCCACATTGCTTCTGATTGCTCTCTTTACCCTAATGTAATTGTTAAAAAAAGTCATATTGACCTTTGCCAGTTTCTTTTTATACTCCCTTTTTGCAGCTCTTATGACCTGTTTTGTCAGCTGTTGCTGTTCTTTGAATCTTACCCATTCACCAGGATCTATTTTGCATTTTTGTAGTTTTATGTTGTCTCTTATCTCTTTACTTGTCCATGACTGTCTTTTATGGCAAGTCGAGTTCTTGTCTTTGAGGGGTATAAACTGGTTCTGCATCATATTAAATTATTTTTTGAACACCTTCCACTGATCTTCTGTCATTTTATCTTTGACACATTTGTCCCTGTCTCACCCCATTGAAGTCAGGCTTACTTAAATCTGGAATCTTATTAGTCATTTTGTGTTTCTCCATTTCAAACAATACATTAACCTCAGTCAGATTATGATCGCTATTAAATAAATTTTTCATGCATCATTAAGCTGCTAACTAAATCTGGCTCATTACTAAATCTAATATGGCAGGCCCACTTGTTGGCTCTAGGGCACATTGTTGCAGAAGGCTATCCTGGGCACAATCATGAAATTCAATAAATTTCTTATATGTGCTAGTCTGCTTATCCCAATCTATATGAAAATTAAAATCCTTCATTCAACCATTCTGCCTTTGCTGCATGCTTGTCTAATCTCTGCATTTATACAATTTTCACAGCTGCTACCAGAGATCCAGTACTAAATTCCGACTATAGTCTTAAATCCTTTTCTATATCTTAATTCTATCCATAAAGTCTCCGCTACCTGCTCACCTCTCATTATATCCTCCCTTATCATTTAAGTTATTTCATACTTCATCACTAAGGTTACTCCTCCCCCTCTTCCATTTCGTGTCAACCTTATAACCTGGTATTTAGGAGTGTTGACTGTCTTGCAGCCATGTTTCAGTAATGGCTACTAAGTCTTACCCTCCAAGTTGAACTTGTAATTGCAATTCATTGTATCCCATGTTTCTGAGGGAAGCAAGGATGGAGATGGTAAAAGCTCTGACTACAACCTTTCAATCATCCTCAAATATGGGAGTAGTGCCAGAGGATTGTAGGACTGCAAATGTTAAACACTGTTCAAAAAAGGGGAGAGGGATAAACTTGGTATCTGTAGGTCAATCAGTCTAATATCATTGGAGGGCAAACTATTAGGACCATTGTTGAGGACAAAAATAATTCTATTTTGGAGAAGCCACAGGTTAACAAGGGGCAGCCAGTACAGATTTGTGAAAAAGAAATTGTGCCTGAGTAGCCCGACTGAATTCTTTGATGAAGAGAAAGAGATGAAGAAGGTAATGCAATAGATGTTGTACATGTAGGAAATTGATAAAGTACCATAAAAATAGACTTATTTGCAAATAGAATGATTTGGGATTAAAGGGACAGTAATAATTTGGGTAACTGGCTCAGAGGCAGGACACAAAGCGCTGGATTCTCCTATCCCAGCGTCCCAGGGACTTAAGTGCATCAGGTGGGCTTTAAAAATGATGGGCAAACCTGATTCAAGGATTCCCACCCCTTCCTGGTGCTGCCAATATTTAGCGGTGTGGGATAAGGGGGAAGGTCGAGAGCCAACACAATTGTGCCAAACTATTGCAGAAGAGGGTATTTCAGGACTTTTGCAATTTTCATGGATGTGGATCAGTTTTGGAAGGTGATGCGATTCACAGCAGCACAAAGATGCTGTGAACCATGGGGGGGAACCGTGGTTTGGAATCGAAAACCATATAAAAAGGGGAGGCAGTGGCATAGTGGTATTGTCACTGGATTGGTAATCCAGAGACCCAGTGTAATGCTCTGGGGACCTGGGTTCAAGTCCCACCACAGCAGGTGGTGGAATTTGAATTCAAAACAAAAAAAAAAACCTGGAAATAAAAGTCTACTTATTGTAAAAACCCATCTGGTTCTTTAGGGAAGGAAATCTACCTGGTCTGGCCTACATGTGACTCCAGACCCACAGCAATGTAGTTGACTCTTAAATGCCCTCTAAACAAGGGCAATGAGAGATGGGCAATAAATGCTGGCCTAACCAGTGACACCCATATCCCATGAATGAATAAAAAGAAACTAAGTTCAAGGGCTGTTACAAACGACACCTGAAATGCTGTATTATAAGTTATATATGTTTTTAATACAGTGAGTAATGATAAAGCTTTGTTTTGAAAAGCTAAATGACTGTTGAATGAAGTGATTGCTAGATTGCCAATTCTAACATCTGGCAAGCTGTCAAGGGAATGAACAGCATTGTGAAGATTGAAAAGTCTTCAGATGTATTTGAGTACATTATCCACTAGGTAAAGTGCTATTGTACAATGTGGAATAGTTAGATCCAGATCCAATGGTGTAAAATGTGCTCAAAGGTTTGATTTTTGTTCCTTGAAGTTCAGCTCGGCCATCCATTTAGCAGTTTCAAAACTTTGACAGATAGTTGAGCTTTCGTTATCTTTGAAGTTCAGGTCAGAGGTCTGCTTGGTTGTTTCGGGCTGTTTTCAAAGACTTGAATGGATTCAACTCAGGAGGATTTTCTGACACAGTTGTTCAATGAAATATCATAATGAATGTTTGGCTGACTTCCAAACTCACTGATGGATTCAGCTTAGGAGCAGTTATTTACAGTCATTCAATGGAATCTCACTGTGAATGTGTGGCTGACTTCCAAACCTACTAATGAATCCTGACACAGCTGTCAAAGGGAATGTGAGCTGGTTATTTTAATAGATTTATGACCTGTTGAGAGGATTGTGGTTTTAAGTAGATTTCATGTAATGTTTGTTTTGACACATTTATGAACTTTGCAAAGACTTCCCAACATTATTACAGAGCTTTGTTTATAGTGGATATTGGGTGAGTGGGTTGGGAGCATACAGGGAGGGGAAAGCTGAAGGAGGGATATGGGGGTTATGGTGGGCAAGGGGGGATAAGGGGGGTATGGAGAGAGTGAGGTGGTGGGTGGTGAGGGTTATGAGACCTCACACTTATCTCCATAACTGGACTTATGTCTCAGCAAATGGAGGCAGATATTTTAACCTGCCTCAGCATCAACCTCCATCTCCACTTTCAGCTTAAGGTAACAGGCCCTACTCCAGTCTATCCCTGACTCCCCACCATGAAAACAGCATTGGCAGGCACTGCCAGTCAGGAGATGGGTTTGCAACATCAGGAAATCTCCCAACTCTTGCCTCCAAGATGAAAATCCGACCCAAAGAGTAGCTATGAATGGATTTCTTTTCTGACTGTAGGAATGTACTGGGGTCCCCCTGGGATTGGTATCAAGATCATAGCATATCTTCTTATATATAAATGAGCTGTTTCTGATTTTTGAGAGTACAATTTCAAAATTTGAAGGTGATACAAACCTTTGCAATGTGGTAAACAGCAAGGAGGATATTAGCAGACTTCAGGAGAACTTAGGTGAAATGGGCAGTCAGATACAGATACAGCTTAATATGGGTAAATGTGAAGTAATATGCTTTGGGAAGGATAACTTGAGAGACAGTATAATCTTAATGGTACAATTTTAAGGGATGCACAAAATTTGAGGGGCCTAATGGTACATATTCAAATCTCTGGAGGTGGCAGAGCAAGTTGATAAGATGGTTAAGAAAGCTTATGTGTTACTTGACTTTGTAAATAGGAATATTGAATAAGAAAACAAGGATGTCATGTTAAACCTTTGCCAACCACTGATTATATCTCAGCCGGAGTATTGTGTACAATTCTGGCCACCACATTTTAGGAAGAATATCTTTGAGGGGGTATGTGGGAAGTTTACCAGGATGTTAACAGAGATGAGAGGTTTTAGACATACGTTGACATTGGAGAAGCTAGGATTGTTCTGGTTAAATCAGAGAAGGTTAAGGAGAAATTTAATCAAAGTATTCAAATTATGATGGGTTTTGATAGAAAAACTGTTTCTTCGGATAGGAAGGTTGGTAACAAGTGGTCATATATTTAAAATAATTGGCTAAAGAACTTGAGGGAAAATAATGAGGTTTTTCTTTGTAGACAGAGGGCTGTTAAGTTCAGGAACAGGCTGTCTGAAGGAGTGCTACATGCAGATTTCAAAGGAACTTCCAAAAGGCAATTGGACATTAGTCATCATGCTTTACGATGACTAATTTGCAAGGTTATGGAGACAAAGCTAGAGATCTGAAACTATATTGGCCAGTTCTTTCAAAGAGCTGGCACATGCACGTGTTATAAGATTCTCTGATTCTAAGTGTCTCTGATATTAAAATTATTCTGATTTTCTTGTTGCAAAATACAATAATTTCACTAAATACCATTTTAATTTATCTAACTAATTGCTATCTATGTGGATTTCTGACCCTCATTAGTTTTCTTTAAACATTCTGATTGATAACATATATCGGATTATTTATAAATACTTTAAAACTCACAAGTCTCAGCACTGATCCCTGTTACATCCCCAGTCACCACTGTCCAGCTAGATATTAATTGTTATGTTTTCTTTCCTGTTATTTTATCAACTCATTATCCAATTTACAATGTCCTACCAGTAATCCAGGTGTTTCACTTTAACCACAATTCTCTCTCGAGTCATAGGCCTCAATTTTAATTAAGGGCTATATTTTGATGGGTTAATTGAAATACAAGTTCCAATTTTAACTAGAGGATGGGCTGGGTTGAATTTGGGGTTGTGTCATAAGCTGTCTGCTCAAGCTCTAGAGATCCAATACATTTCTATGACTCAGATAATGCGTGAAATTTTAAAATAATTCCAATAATTGTTTAGCTATAGCTACTCTTTTGCAAATATATGCTAGCTCCAAATTACTTTCTTTACTTCTTTTAAATGCACTAAGTGTTACCTCCTTAACAAAAATATTTTATTATAAATGCAACCAAACAGCTATAAGTCCTAGCATATTTGACTTCCTACTGAAAAATTAGGACATGAACTATTTTCCCATTTTCTATTTTTGTCTCTCTATCCTGTGACCTATGACAAGTTTCTTCTTTGTAAAATTCTATTTCAATGCTGCAAATTATTTTATTACAGGCCAGTAAGTACATACAATTGATTGTATTGTCCTGATCTTATCGCACAGGATTAGAAGGGGTGGTGCAATCTTGCAGTGGAAGAACCCAGGAGAACGAGTTTTCTTCATATCCTGCCAAATTTAAACCACAGGACCTGATTATCATCTTTTGTGCCTGTTTCCCTGTGGCAGCCAGCTAGGTTGAAAGATTGGCTGGCTGTGGGGTGGGTAGGCCCTCAGCACCTTGTCACAGCTGGGGAGTTGTTGGATCCTAGCCACCAGTTTGTTGGGACTTATGGATCCTGGTTGCATGCTTGTTGTGGGATGGCTGAGTTGGTACAATAGACAGAACTGATCAGCAGACAGTTCTTAGGTACAAAGCAGCTACACTTGTGTGCTTTCACATCTAACCCTATCTCCATACTACTGACTATTAACTACAAACTACTGACTACGGAGTTAGCCCGCGCTACTCTTCTATTGGTTACATAAGATCATGTGATCTTCTTTTATAACATACTTCTTAAAGTTATTCCACACATTACATAAAACCATAATTACCACAGGAGTAAAGAGGACAGGCGGAGGGATTGAAATGGCAAGAAGGAGGTGGGAAGAAGATTAGAGGCCAAAAGGGAGATGGAAAGCTGGGATCCAAGGAAGATTGGGGTCCAGAACAGAGTGGATGTTGGAGACTGAGGTCAGGAGAAGATCAGGGCCTAGCAGAGGGATGTTCAGAGGCAAGAGGAGAAATAAAAAGAGTTAGGAGTTAATGGGAAGATTTGAGGGGTATCCGAATGCGGTGATGAAGGCCTAGGAAACCTGGTTGGCCAGGTTTATATTTAAAATGGTAGTTATATCTGAGGCATGCAGCCTCATTATAATATTTAAATGAACAACCCATCTCTCGAGAGGGTTGGCTGACCAGCCCAACACCAGCGCTTCCCCTCACTGTTAAAACTGGATGTAGGTGGGTTGGAGGCAAATGAGGTAGGTATTCAGATTTTTAATATTTTTACATCCCACTCAATCCAAACCCACCACTGTGGGAAATCTAAAATTCTCCCATGATCTAGATTTCTCTGTCTATCATTATTTTAATTCTTACTCTAGTTCAATTTTAGCAAACAACTTTATCATTTCACAAAAAAAATCAGTCAAAGGCACTGTCACTTAATGTCAACTGTTATGAATGCAAGGTCTTATAAGACAATTATGTATTGGACTGTCTTTTTAATTCAAGGTTAATGACAAACTGAAAAGGTACATGTGACTAGCTGCCAGTTCTGCCCAGCGATAAGACATTGTGACCTGGTTACCAAGGCGACCAAGGGCCCAGGTCAGATATCCGTGAAACCCATGTGCTAGGTTTAACGCCTGAAAACAAAAGACAGAGCATCTGGCATTGCCATGGGTAAACGTATAGACTCTGAGACAGTTGTTCTTGCTTTTGTGTAGACTTACAGACACCCAGTCTGATTGAAAAGACCTGAGACACAGAGAGAGGGAGAGACAGAAAAATAACAGCCATTACAAACGGCCAGGGAAAAGCTGATCTCTGCTAGCTACTAGGCTGAATGCTAGTGAAAGCCTGTCGTCCAATTAAATAGAAGGAATCTGCACAGATTTAAGGTCACTTAAAGATTCATTCTGGTGATACCAGGGAAGGAATCACTAGAGTGAGCCTTGTTGCTGGGAGATGTTTCAGTAATTCTCAGAAGACTGAGGGACAGGACAGACACTGGAAGTTACTGGATGTTGGCGAAATGGAGAAGTGAAACCATTGAAAGCAGGGAATCACTTTGGGTTGTTCTCTGTAAAAACTGAAATTCTACGGATTGCATGTTGTAAAGTATAAATGTTTATATGTGACGTGGAGTTCTCAGTCACGTTAAGACATTAATAAGGATGATCTTTTCTATAGTTTAGAGTATTAGTTGCTAAGTAACATTCAGTTGATGTTGATTTTAATATGTTTGTTACAGCAAAAGCCTTAAAACTTGAAATGTCACTTGGTGGTACAGAACTTGAGTACTGCTGAAAAAAGTAACATGCTGTTGAAGCTTTTTATCTTTCACACCTCAGGACAGATGCAAGAATGCCAAATTTCAGATAGCAACAATTAATACTCCATGAGAAAGGGGTGCTGATTGGTTGGCAAATCAACTGATTGGTTGAGGCATTACCACGGAGAATGCACCAGGGAACTATTGTCCCTCACACTTTTGTTTAATTCATAAAAGGCACAATGCCTGGATATGTTCCTTTCTCCTGCTGAGGACAGGTACCTGCCTATGAATACATGTAGCTTCCAGCAAGCATAAATAAGCTACACTGTGACAAAAACAAAAAATGCTGGAAAAACGCAGCTGGTCTAACAGCATCTGTGGAGAGAAAAACAGAGTTAACGTTTCGAGTCCGTATGACTCTTCTTCAGAGCCAAAGAGAAGTAAAAATGTGATGAAATTTACACTGTTTAACGGGGATGAAGCAGGTGAAGCTGGATAGAAAGCCAGCAGGGGCAAAGGAGAGTTTGCCAAAGATGTCAAGAACAAAAGGACAAAAGGGTGTTAATGGTAGTGATAAGGGCTAAAGGAGGTGCTGATGGTGGCATTAAGGTAAGAAAGCAGAATGTGATAATAGCAGGACAAGGGTAAGCACTCTGGAAAGAACAACATGAACAAGTGATCGAAGGTGTACAGCAAAGCGTTTAGTCTCTCCAGTGTAGAGTAGACTGCATTGGGAGCAGCGAATGCAGTGGACCAAATTGAAGGAAGTACAAGTGAAGCGCTGCTTCACCTGAAAGGAGTGTTTGGGCCCTTGGTCTGTCTGCAAGCATGACCCAGACCATCCTGTCACTTGCCATTTGAACACCCCATCCTGCTCTCATGCCCACATGTCCGTCCTTGGCCTACTGCAATGTTCTAGTGAAGCCCAATGCAAACTGGAGGAACAGCACTCATCTTCTGATTACAGCCTTCTGGACTTAACACTGAGTTCAACAACTTCAGACCATGAACTCGCTCCTCCATTCTCACCCCTTTTTTATCCCTTTTTTCAATATTTATTTTTTAATTTTTATTTTTTATCCACTTAATTTCATTTTAATATTTTTTCTTTATTGTTTTATCCCCACCTTTTATCCTATTTTCAATCCATTTTACCTCCCCACCACCCCACCCCACCCCCACAAGGGCATCTGTCACTTGTTCATGTTGTTCTTTCCAAAGTACTTACTCTAGTCCTGCTATTATTACATTCTGTTTTCTTACCTTAATGCCACCATCGGCACCTTCTTTAGCCTGTACCACTACCATTAACCGTTAACTATTTTTCTCTCCACAGATGCTGTTTGACCTGCTGAATTTTTCCAGCATTTACTCTTTTTGCTTCAGATTCCCATCATCCGCAATATTTTGCTTTTATTTTAAGCCACACTGTGGGCCTGACTGATAATCTTAAATTGGTTGTTAGTTTAATTCTTAGAACACTCAGCGTTGTTCAGCAAGCACTGTTCAATCACCAAATCAAATCTAACATTAGACATTATGTTCTGAGTTTTGCAAGCATGGGCTGGTTGAATATAGTTGGTATTCTGCCTATTGTGAACAGCCAAAGTGACTTGCTGTTTGCTACAATCTGCCAGACACGGGGGCATATGGCCTGCATAACTGGCATCACACTCACATTAAAATTCACAAACCATGTTACTCATTTGTGTGGTAGGCAGAATGTGTTTATGGCTTGATGGCAGTATCCTGTGAGTGGAAAATACCACTTGTGTTGCTATGTTTTGGTAGCAGTGCGAAATGGCTAGCTTCATCAAATTTTTGAGATACTTACACTTCCAGACTAATCTGAGATAGACTGGGCACTTTTCAGGTCTGAAAATGGCAGCCTCAGGCCCAATCATGAGTATGCATGATACACAGTGAACAACGATCTGATCAGAGTAGCCATCGTCCCACAGGATAACTTTGATGTGCCCTACTTCGGCATCAAGCATGTAAGGTGAACAAATGGCTTCAGCCCTATTTATGATGTTGCCGATAAGGCCAGTCCTATTGCATGTGGAGCTGTAGGAATACCAACGTGTTTATTGACCGGTGAAGATAGGCTTGCGATTGACAGTAGTAGAGAACATATTAGCAGAATTTTTGACTAGCATGTCAAGGAAAGGGAGCGCATTTCACAGATGAATTTGAGCATAGAATGGAGCCCATTAAGATATGAAAAGAAATTCTTACATGCAGCTATAGATTCAAATATAGCAAACGTATCATCAGCATAAAACGTGGAAATATGCAAGCGATAGGAGGTTAGGGGTCATTCCATCAAAAACGTGCTTCTCACAAAAATGCTAGTGAGAGCTGGGCATAGCAGAGATCCCATGGCAACATTGTCTATTTAGGCATACAAGGTGTCTTAAAAGTGAAGTCAATCTGTGCAAGTTGCTAAGTTCATCAGTTCAGTGAACACTGATGCAGGAAATGGCGATACGTGTAGATTGCCATGATATAGTGACACCGTGCAAATGTCTATGGCTTCCTTGAGTGGCACATCAGTGGCTCACAATGTAAAATCAGCAAATAGACAGTATTGCTTTCAATATGCAGGTCTTGTTTAGTCTTCGCAAAACTGAAGAATTCTTCATTGTGTGTGTTGAAAACTCACTCAGAGCAGGTTGCAGCAACTCATCATCCATTTGGCCAATTTATGTTGTGCAGAACCAGTCATTCAAGGCCTTCCGGACTTAACATTGAGTTCAACAACTTCAGATCATGAACTCTCTCCTCCATCCTCAACCCTCCTGATCCTCTTTTTTCAATATTTATTTTTTATTTTTTATAGATATATATTTTTTCCCACCTATTTCTATTACTAGTTTTTAACTTTATTTCCATTCATTGTTTTATCCCACCTGTTAGCCTATTTCAATCTTTTATCCCCACACCATCCCCTCCCCCCTAGGGCCATCTGTCACTTGCTCATCCTGCTTTCTGCTCTTAATGTCACCATTAGCACATCCTTTAGCCAGTGCATTCAACATCCCTTCGACCTTTTGTTTATGACATCTCTTGCAATCTCTCTATTGCCTCCACCTATCACTGGCCTTCTATCCAGCTTCACCTGTCCCACCCTCCTTAAACAGTATATATTTCACCACATTTCTACTTCTCTTTTGTTCTGAAGAAGAGTCATACAGACTCAAAACGTTAACTCTGTCTTTCTCTCCACAGATGCTGTCACACCTGCTGAGTTTTACCAGCAATTTTTGTTTTTGTTTCAAATTTCCAGCATCCATAGTATTTTGCTTTTATCACTCATGTGTTTTGGGCAGCCTGTACATACAAGGATGCAGTAAATCATAAAGACAAATCTTATATGCTACAAGGCAGTTCATTACCCTTATGCAAGTCTAAAAAACATTTTTGTAACTCGCTTTCAAACAGGGCTTTGCGGTCATGCTTGGTGGCAGGTCTAATGGATATGAATTTGGATCCGTCGTTAAGAATAGCATTTTGTCAATACAGTTGTGCTTGTTATGAATGACTATTCCAGTCCCTTTGTCAGGTTTGCAAATGTGTATGTCTGGGTTGGGCCTTGAAGCCTCACAACACCACCAGACATCCACGTTGCATGTGAAAATTGGACAAGTCATTTTGTATCCCACAATATCCGTGGGCTAGATCAGCTCGGTGCACTTTCAAGGATTCAGCATTTTCACTGGGCGCAGGTTTGCAGCAGGACAGTTGAGAATAGAGGAGTTCAAACCCCACGAATATCTCTTCCCATTTGATGTAGAACATAAGTTTGCCAAATGTGAAGTCAAACTCCTCGCTTTCAGAGAGTACATGATCAGACAGCTTCACTACATGTTTAGCAGCGTCATTAATTGTGCTGCCAAAACACTTCCACTTAAGTGAGTTTACAGTGTGGGCATGTTTCAAGTGGGTATTCCTTATGATGCAGTCATCTATTGACAGAATACAGCAGCACAAATGGATCAAATAGAAAAATGAAAGAAATTTGCGCACCTCAGGCCAGGCTCAACACAGAGCATGGCGTAGATTAGTAACACTGCAACTAAATTGTTGCTCCCTTTGAAATTTGGCGTTCTCGTGTCTGACCTGATGAGTGCAAGACAAAAAGCTCTGACAGTGTGTCCTTCTTGTGCAGTAATATTTGAACTCATGTTGTGTGATTTCTTCAAGTTCGTCACTGGGAATTTAAATCTGTTGGTCAATAGTCATCAGCCTCTATGGGGAGCATAACATAACTAACTAATCTACCATTCATTCTGCCTCTTGTGCATCGTGAATAAAAATGATTTCCCAAACCTAGTACTGCTCCAAAAACTGAAGATCCAATCATATGCTAAAATGCTAAGCAAGCATCAAAAACTAAGCCATACCAGTGAAGTAAAAAGTTTTCAAGCCATGCTCTACTACCTCATATTATATTACAGGGTTCATTGAATAAAACCTCTCAAGAATACAAAGGTTCTATTTTGGGTGTCAAAGCAAAGAATGGAGAAAAGAGTGCTTTTTGAAATTGAAACCAAAAGAAGGTTTCTTTATGGTCTTGCTTCTGGGTACATAAATACTGCAGATGTAAATTTATTTCTATTCTTATTTTTAAAATTACAACCAAATATGTAAAAGACACTCAAAAGCTTACCTCTACATTGATAGTGACATTGACAGTTGTTGAAAGAGAAGGAACTCCTAAATCATACGCTTTTACAATTAGAATAATTTTTCCATCTAAAGAAGGTTCTATGTCCTCTCGATCTATAGGGCCAACTGATTGGAGAACACCGGTGATTGAATCGATAGTAAAATTTTGTTGGTAGTCACCGCCAGCTATAGTGTAGCGAATCTCACTGTTATTGGTGCCTTCCTGGTCATTGTCAAACGCCTTTAAAAAAAAGGAATTCAAAACAAAATTAGAAGGTGATTTTTCTGATTCTCTCCTCTTTAAATTGCTTCTCATCACAAGGCTTCATCTTTCAGCTATAGTGTAGAACAATGCGATTCAGTGACCTCTTTATCATGCTGTTAAGGTTCTCTCTCTCTGTGTCTTATCTTGGTAATATTTCACTAAATTTTGTGTCCTAATCAGGCAGTAACATAGTTCAACTGCTGGAACAGGTATATCTTGTCAACCATCAAAGTTTGACCAGCACACAATCTTTACTTTCTCAGTTAAAAAGTGATGTCTCATGACATTTTCTACAATTAGTGGAACACAAGGTCACTATCATATTTTGATTATGCCCAGACAAGATAATTTAAGTGTGTCTCTTAATCTCAAAAAAGCTGCCAATGCAACATATATGCTATCCACACAAATTTGTCTCTACATTAGCAATCTCATTCCACATGGCTCTCATGGCAAACAGAAAAATGTTGCACTGATGTAATAGGGTTGTTCTTTTTGAGGTTGGGAAATAGCACATTCTTGGGACAGCTTAGAGGAAACTAACCTGTGTGACATCTAATCTGATAGTACTTGATGCAACACACACCCCTAAACTGAAAAATATCCTATTCTCTAGAACTAGCTTCATTCAATCTGAAGACAAAATTTGCAGAATTAGAACAAAAAACACAAATAAAAACATGTTGGATTTGGACCTACTTCAATTTTAATGTTTAATTCATTGTCATTGTTTTCCATGATGAATGCAGCATAGGAATCTCTTGCCATTACTGGGTGGAAATCATTTATGTCTTTCAGAACAATTTCAAGCGATGTTGTACCTATACGATTTCCACCATCTGTTGCCTGAAGGATCCCATAATAAACAGGACGTTTCTCTCTGTCAAGTGCTGTGCCATTCTCAACTGTAATTACACCTGTCATACTATTAACTTTAAATCCGTTTCTTCTGTTAAAACAAAATTAAATTAAACTTCAGCAGTCTAGAATTCACATACATGTTTGTTAATTCAACTTTTCAGCATTGAATTTTCTATATGCCATAGCAAAAACTCTAGTGATCCAGTCCACCTGTTACTCTTCCCCCACCTTAACCCCATGCTAAATATCGCAGATGAGGATATTTACATGTGTGCAAGGGGCACCCACCTCCAAATTAGCATTTCAGCCAAACCATCCCGATGAACCTGCCACCATTTTGCAATAACATCTTGGCATTCCAAAGTAAGGGTGGTTCAGTGCACAGGCTGAAGTCTCAAAGGATTCCCAAGGTCACATTTCAATGTCCCCTCAATGTGAAGACACACACACTTGCTTGGGATTGACTGCTGTTTCAATAGGGCACAGTGAGTCCCATGTGCAATCCTCCACAGCAGGTATTCTTGCTCCTTACAAACATACAACACTGATGGTCATAACTGAGGCATACATATCTGGTGAGATTAGACCAAAATGATTTTGGGGTGCAAGGAGAATGGCTGGAAGAACTGGGTGTCCCATGCAACATTCTGCCTCCTCTCAGTCAGAAATCATTACAGGACTGAACAGGTTACAAAGTCCAAACAGAAACAGAATCCACTCCCATTTTCCCACTCCTCAGCTCCTGGGATGACTGCCTTATTCTTCAAAAGGGAATAGAAGTTTGAGGCTTTTATTTTGGCGCAAACATTTTTGTGACTTTTTTTTCCCTCAAATGTATTCTCTTCCTGTCCTGAGGATGATGAATATTGCTGGGTTCACAATTCTACAGTGTCAATTGCCTCCTTGTCTATTTATGTGTGATTGGTGCAGGATGTTACTCAACAATGGGAGCATTATGGCTAAGATAAAGTCTGTTCTTGTCCTTATTGTCCACACTTTGCATTCAGATTGACAAAAGACTATAGATAGAACTTGAGTTTTCTGTTTTTTCATTGCTCAGGCCTTCATAAAACAGCTTAAGATTTCATTTTTGTACCTTTTATCAGACTTCAGTTGAAGGATACATACCCAAAACATCATGTTCTGTCTTGTCCCTTTATGATGCTCACTGACTTGCAGTGCATTACCAGCAAATTAGAAACGCAAGTTAATATTTAGGGGTCCATTTTAATTGTTCTTACCAGACCAGTAATGAGCGGGCAGCAGGCTGGTTGCCAATTTTACATCCCATGCTTTTCTTTTCCCAATGGGATCAGTTAAAAACAATCCCTCATTTTTCACAAGTGAGACATATCCACCAATGACTTCCATTCCCCAAGCAGAATAATTGATTCATTTCTTTTAAAATCTATTAAAGTCAGTTATAAAAGCTACTAATTCTAGTTAATGATAATGAAATTTTGATATATGAATACATACATGCTCTTTGGTGACAGGCTGTAGGTAATTATACCAAAAATGCCACTGTCAGAATCATTTGCCTGTAGAACAAATGTAAACAATACTATAAGTATTAATGATGACATTAGCACCAATATTCTAAATTTTTGTATTATGTTTTCTTCAAAACATTTATCCCAGAGACAAGTCAATGAACATTTTGATTAATCCAGACATTTGACTTATGAAATCTGCAAGAAAATGTGATTAATTTTGAGGATAAAAATAATCATTTCGAAGAATGCTTTCTTATCAAATCAACAGAAAAATCAAACCATTCAATGTGCTGAGAAGATGGGCAGAATCGGCCCAGATTTGCACTAAGTGCAGTAGCGGGCAGCAAAAACTAAGTCTTACCTGCTGGCGACAGTGGCAGTTTTTCACGCTGTATCATCCCAAACCCGCTGGATTAATTATGTATTCCCAGATTACACACCATTTCGATGGTGGCAGGCTCTGATCACGCCAGGCACCACGTTTAAAGTACAGCCGCGTTCAGTGCTTCCAGCCCAGGACTGCAGCAAAGAAAACATTGCTCCGAAAGGCAAGAAGACTGCAGCCCTTGAGCGCCTTTTGGATGCCGTGGAGGCCACTGTGATGTTCCCTATCCCTGCTGTGGCTGCAAGAGGGGCAGCAACATTACCACTCTGGCATGGAAGGCGATGGCAGTGGTGATCAGTGCCAATGTTGCATAGAAGAGGTTGACCATCCAATGCAGATAGAGGATGAACGATCTCATCCATGCAGCTAGGGTACAGCAACCATCTCAGCACGCTAAACTCACACTCAAGCCCGTCACACTGGCATCTCACTCACTGCCACCTCAAGGGACATCACCACCCACTTACACACACCCTCACATGTCCATCTGGCCTCATCTCCTCCGGAGACTGCCTCCTCAGTCCTCACCATCTTGAGGCCACTTGCACAGATCAAAATGTGTCCTCCCACATACCCTGGGTTACCCTCTTTCCCCAGTAAAGCCCTAGTCCTGCAGCCTCTTTCCTTGCCTGAGGCCATTTCTCCCCCTACAACAAGCAAGTCCTAGCCCTGCAGCCATTGGAAAGCCACCCACCTTTAGCTGATCTGGTAGGTAGAGATCTGCGTGAGCCCCCCTAACAGTGATGTGGTGCTGTCTGGCACTGATGACTGCAAGTGCTGACCAAAGTAAGGTAGGCAAACAAACCTTGAAGTCCCAAGCGAAGTATAGCTCACCAAGTGCAAGTTGCTTATGTGCTGTTGTGAAACACTTTGGCATGTTTCCCGCCGACAAGGGTGGATGAACCAGCCGGGCGGGGGGTTGGGGGGGTGCAATTCCAGCAGGCTGGCCTAATAATGATATGCTGAAGTAAAACAATCTTCTACCCCTAAAATTCATCCTCTCATAATTCTGTATCATCTTCTGAGACTCCCTCCCACCACTTCAACATCGCTACTGTAGTCTAATCATTTCCTGGGACTGTCCTCCATCATTCCCCCACTCCCCCCTCCCCAATCCCCAGCTTTGCCCTAGTCACCACTGACAGTCCAGAGCTTCAAACATTCCCCTGTTTCTCTCCCCTTTTCCTCATTGTTCAAAGACATCTGCTCACCTATAATCCAAAGGGACCACCTCACCTGGTGCACGCCACCTCTAACCAGTCATAAATCAGGTGGCACAAGTTAGTCATTCTCTGCTGACATAATCTTAAAGGCCTGGTTTAACTTGGAGAACTTGTGACTTAATCTGTATTCATGGCAATGCAAATGTAGGGAAAAGAGGTTCCTGCCACTGGATGCCGAGAGTCCTGACCCGCCACTGAAATGCTGCTGACTTAACCCCTTAAACTCAACCCGCCACCATAAAGCCAAGATTTCATCTCCCACCTGCCTGATAAGTCACCCGCCATAATTTCTACTCCCAGTGGTGCTATAAGTTGTGCCCCATGGACACGATAGCTCAGGGACCCAGGGAAAGAGGTCACAAGTTCTCAGAGGTGAAACAGGAGATTCTGGTGGAGGAGGAACATCAGAGGAGGATGTGCATCTCACAAACACACTCCTCATTAACTGTACCAACACCAGCATCACGGCCTCAACACACTGCATCCACCATCTAACTACAGAGTGACTTTCACACAGCCCACATTATTGCATTCTTCACAGGCACTATCACATGTCAGACACATTTCATAGCTCTTCAGCCAAGTGAAGCATCAGATACACAAATGCAACTATCAAAACTATCACCACTATCACCATTCACTATCTACACTCTTTCCCCTTCAAGAGAAGACAAGATATAACAGGTACCAGCTGCACCTGACCATGGGGAAGGAAAGAACAACTCCATGAGATCACACCCATTGAGAAGCCAATGCCAGTGGTAATCAAGAGGGGAGTGGCAGGTGCTTTAGCCACCGGCAGAGCAGGAGTCACAACAGTTGGAAGTTATGTGGCCATTTTGGCTTCCTTAAATATACATAACTATTCATGATTCCTAACTCGCAAACCTATTCTTATTCACAAGCTCCATATGGTCTCATCAGATATATTCTCCAATAGTAGCCTCATACACTGCACCTTGACTCTTCTATGCTCATCATTGCAGGCTCCAGAAGCAAAATCCACATTGAGGCTCCCTCAACTCCAGAGGAACAGGAAGAGAGAGGAACAGGCTCCAGAAGCAAAATCCACATTGAGGCTCCCTCAACTCCAGAGGAACAGGAAGAGAGAGGAACAGTCACTACAGCTCCTCCAGAAAAGGAGCAGGAGGAGAGTAAAGAAGAAGGCACTACATCAACTGTTACCACTGTCATTGGCACCAGTGCAGAGACTGGCATCACACAGATCTTCACAGTGGCACACACCAGGCACAAATATGCTGTAGCCTTGCCCAGTAGAAAGGATGCCGCAGGATAACACCAGAGGGCAAGGTTGCATAGTAATTCTGCTGTAAAGGAGTCAGAAGAGGTCTTTGCAGGGCCAAGCTTCAGAAGAGATCTGATGGGTTTAACAAAGTAAATGCTTGGTGCAATGGTCATGCTGCCTAAAAACTCATGGGTCTTGCTAATGGAGGGGGGGAGGGGGAGCACGGGGGGAAGGTGGTGGTTCACCTCCACTTTGTTTTGTGGCTTGGCCCAGATCCTGGAACCATACCCTCTTCTCTGTGAAGAAGCTAGCTAATGCTAGCCAACAATCTGTCGAGCCTAACATCATGCAGCCTCTGATGACAGAAGTCACAAGTTCCAAAACAGTCATTTAAGATTCCATGGAATGATAAAGTGCAGCAATGGAAGCTCAGGCAGCTGCCAGAGTGGCTCTGGGCTCCTTGGTATGCAGAGTCTCTCTGATATCCACAGAGCTGCCTTCACCCAGATCACTGCATGGGTTGAACAGATGCCCCAAAATAGAATCATGGAGAATCCTGAAGCAGGAACCTACCAGCCCTTCTCCTGATGGCAGCATTCCTGTTCCCTCTTCCATGATAACCTACACAGTTACCTGTCAGTCAGGCAGCCAAGACTGCTCAATCCCAAGCAATGAGAGGCTGGACCATCACAGCTCTCAGCCTCTCAAGAACATCTGAAGAGGACATCTGAACTGTCCTCTTCAGATTCTTAGCAGTCGTCTACCTCACCTGCTGCTGCAGCTGCACTTCATAGTAGCAGTAAATTACACAACAGCACTTATGGATAGCCATGAAGGGTAAGCACCAGGGTGAAGATTTTAATATTTCCAAGTGATGTAGGTTCTCACAAAGTTTATTTCTGATGCATAGAAATTGTGATTGTGGTAATTGGGTAGTGGTGTAATCAGTCTTTTTAACTGTGTTTTTTTATGGAAGGAGTTGAAATTATTGACTGTAGTTGATGGACTCTCTGATGGATCCTAAGTTGTGGAAAGCATGTTATGTGACAACAATGTACCGGAGTCTGATGGTGCAGCATGTCCCTCAAAAACCGTTCAATTAGATGGTGCCAAGTGTCCCTCACAAGCACAGCCCTTCCACCTGAAAGCCTCTCATCCAGCCCCAGACCCCCTCCATCTCCTCTTCCTCAGCTTCTTCCTCTTCCTTTTCTTGTGGCTCTTGAACTCGACCCTCTGGTACACCCACTGCTGGTTACGATTGGTTTCTCATGATCAGCAGATTGTGGAGCATGCTGCAAGTTGCCCTGAATCTGAAGCCTGCCTCAACTTCCTGACCCTCCTCTTCCTCTCTCCTCCTGAAGCTGTGCTCCTCTGACTGGCCCCATCTTCTCCTCCTCCATTGAAGCTCAATTGCTATTTTGGCCATTTTGGAGACTCTTCAGTGTTTCAAGTACTCAGGAAAAATAGTCTCCATTGTGTTAATTTGGGCTTGCACATACATATATTATTTCAGAGATTTAGAATAAAGATGCACTATTTCAGTTTAGATTAAATAGAGGTAAAAGAAAACGTACTGTAATGTTTCCAATTTCAGTTCCATTGTTTGCATGTTCTTCCACAAAGAGGATGTATGTTTGGCGTGGGAACTCTGGGCTGTGATCATTAATGTCAACAATGTTGATTGTAAGACTCACTGTGGAGCAACATTTGGTCGGATTGGTTGTATCATTTGCAACAATCTAGCAAAGAATTTTAAAATAAAATTATTATTCAGTTATCATTCTACACACTGCATTGTACAGCAAAGTGCCGATTGCAATTACATGCTAAATAATTTTATTGCTAAATTTCACTCTCTTGTATGAGTGACTACTTCAGAATTATTTTAGCTCTCTAATGACAATTTATTCTGTCTTTAAACTGCCCTTTGGCTCCAATGCCAGACTGATACATTTTGACATGCCATTCCCAAAACATAATAATTGAAATAACTTGCACAAAGACATTTAATGTTGA
The DNA here is from genome assembly GCF_017639515.1 of Carcharodon carcharias. NCBI lineage: Eukaryota > Metazoa > Chordata > Chondrichthyes > Lamniformes > Lamnidae > Carcharodon > Carcharodon carcharias. The sequence goes on from NC_054474.1 coordinate 60,048,217, forward strand.
AAAAACATCCCAAGGCACTTCAGAAAGAATGGAGAAATGGACACTATACCAAGAAAAGAGACACTAGAAAGGGTGTTTAAAACATAGTTGAAGGGGTGGTGTTAAAGGAGCTTTTTTGAAAAGTGAAAGATGGAGAGATGGAGATCTTCAGAAGGCAATTCCAGGGCATGGGGTGTAGATGATTAACTGCAAAGGGAAGGAAGGATCAAAAGAGAGCAAGTCAGAGAACAAACTTACAGAGATTAGGGTTAGCCATGAAGGAAACACCACAGATGAACATTTTAAATTTGAGTTGTTGTAGCACCAAAAGCCAACATAAGTCAATGAGGACTAAGGTAATGGGTGAGCGGGACTTGATGCAATTTAGGTTAGAGGCAGCAGTTTCGCTAAATGAACTGAAGTTACGGAAGGTGAAGGATGGGGTGTGACCAGGAGAGCATTGAAATAGTGCAAAAAGCTCGGTGAGGGTTTCAGTAGCAGAAGAGTTGAATTGGGGTGGAGATGGATGCTGTTTTACAGGTAGAAGTAGGCAATCTCCATGAAGAAAAGGAATTTGGAGGGAATATCAAGTCAAACTTGAATAAGACACAGGCTGGTTCAATTTCAGCACTGGTACATGAGAGGGGTTGGAACCAATGTCCAGGATAAGGAGACTGAAGAAGAGCCATATGGACTCAAAATGTTAACTCTGTTTCTCTCTCCACAGATGCTGTCAGACCTGCTGAGCTTTTCCAGCATTTTCTGTTTTTTATTTCAGATTTCCAGCATCTGCAGTATTTTGCTTTTATCCAGGATAAGGATACTGTGATGGACGCTGAAGATGATGGCTTCAGTCTTGTTCATGTTTAGCTGGAGGAAATAGTGATTCATTCAAAACTGGATGTTGGACAAATTGTCTGACAGAACAAAGGCATTTCTGGGAATAGACAGATGGTGGAGAGGTACAGCTTGATGTCAGCATAAACGTGGAAGTTCATACCATCGCTGCTGATGATGTTGGTAAGTGGCAGCTTGTAGATGAGTCAGAGAGGAGAGGATAAGGTTCATCTAAGTGGATTCCAGAGATAATGATGCAGGACAGGAGGAGAAGAAAGCCATTGCTGGGGATGTTTTGGCTATGATCAGATAGGGAATAGTAGTCCCAGTTAGCTGATCAATGGCGGAGAGGCATTGGAGGAGGGGGATGTGGTCAGCTGTGGCAAAGACAGCAAGAGGTCAATAAGGGTGAGGAGGAATAATAATCATAGGCCCAGTTATATAGGATTTTGCCCTTGGTGGGCGGGCAAGCCCCACCGGCTCGGCGGCGGGCGTGCAGCCGAACTCCGCCGCCAAAACAGGGCCTGCCGCCATTCTGAGCAGGCGGGCCACTTAAGGCCCGCCTAGTGGCCTGCCTGACAGGAAGTGCTATGTGCTTCCTGTGCAGGGGGGGCGGTGGGGGTGAGGGATTCCCCATCTGTCAAAGTGCGCTCTTTCACTACTCCCTGAGACCAAGTGCTGTCTCAGGGAGATTACTGACAGGTAAAAAAAACTCCAAAAATAGAAAAATATTAAAAATTATCAACACGTCCCCCTCATGTGACAATGTCACATGAGATAGGACATGTTAATAAGAAACACAAACTTTAAGAAACTTTTTAAAAACGGACATTAAACCTCATCCTGCCAGTGGATGAGGTTTCATGTATTATCACAAGCCCACTGGGGCTCCTGGCCTGCCCGCCAGCCTTAAGGTTGGATGGGCAGGGTCTCTAACAATCTTAATTAGCCTGTCAATGGCCTTAATTGGCCATTTACAGGTTGGCGGGTGGACAGCTGATTTCGCTGTCCGTCTGCCTTCCTGAAAAATTAAAGGGACCGGGATGACATTGGGGGTTCCTCCCAATGTCATCACGCATCATTTTCCCGTCGGCGAGCGGGCCCCACCCCCCAAATTGCCGACAGGAAAATACTGGCCATAGAATCTAGTTTGTGACTTTGATTAGGGCAATTTCAGTGCTGTGCCCATACAGAAACTTCATTGAGGAGATTCAATAGGAGTTGCAGGAAAGATGGGCATAGATTTGGGAGGCAACTCCATGGTCAAAAGGAGTTATAAAGCTTCCAATGTGAGCTGGCTCATCAGTTCTTTGAATTAATGATCAATTCAGAGCCTTGTGCAGGTTTTTAAATGAGAGCATTTAGAGCTCTGTTTTCCTCAGAGATGCAACCACTGCTCAAATGCTGTTGCAGCTGCACTGGAAGATGCAGTGTGATGATGGTACAGGTCAAGTATCCATTATGCATAAATCTGAAAACCAAATACATCCAAAAACTGCAATTTTTTTGAACTTCATTGACCTTTAGCGCAGGAAGTCCCCGACCCGACATGAATCTCGCTGACCACATGCAGCCTTTAGCGCAGGAAGCCTAGTTGTTTGTCTGCACATCGAATTTTGAACCCTCTCCAACAAGCATAATGGCAGATGGTGCTACTGGTGGGAATTTATTACAGATACCCTGTATTTATTATTCAGTGATACATCTTACTTTTCTAGCCATTTAATTTACTTTAGACTTTAGCTAGCCTAGGCTTATGCCATTGTAATGGAGGTAGGTCTAGTCCTACGTGCGGTCTCCAAAAACTGAAATTATCTGAAATCCAAAACACGATCAGCCCCAAGGATGTTGGATAACAGATATTTGACTTGCATTAATAAAATAATTTTATTAACTCGAGCTAAGTTTGACCAGGAGATGGAAGTGACTGGTTCCGAGTAATTTCAAAAAACTTCTGCCAGAAAAATTCAAATCCTAATTTTAATGTATTACTGTCCAATACTCATGTCTTGTGAAATCTCATTCAAGCTGGAAGGAGTTTAAAAGCTTGAATTACTGCAGACTATTCAATATATAAATATTGTGGACATGGTGCATCTACACTGGTTGCCTACATAAACATGCTGATATAATTATGGATAAAAAGTGAAGCAAGGTTTGCAAGTGAAATAAATGGATACCCTATCCCTCTCACTATACAATTCTTTATAATCTACATTCTATCGATCATCTCCACATAGTTCCACGTTCAAAGCATTGCCGGCCTCTATACCTGTCTCAGCTCTTCCTTCTTTGTCACCTCCAGACATGACTGCTCTAATGCTGTCCACCCATTCTTCATCCTCCAAATTGTTGAAAATTCACCTCCCCACATCCCATCCCACACAAGGTTCCAGTCAATCCCATTCTTCCTGACCTATACTCATTTCCTGCTCCACAACATTTTATTTTTAAAATCCTTAAACTCAGCTATGAATTTCTCCACGGTCTTATGAACCTTATCTTGGCAATCTCCTCTATCTCTACTGCCTCCTCAGAGCACTCCATTCCTCTGGCTTTGGACTTATGTGCATTCCCTCCCTTTTCTTTTGCCCCACCATTGTTGGAACAGCTTTCAGTTGCCTCAGTCCTACTCTTTTGAACTCCTTAACCTCTCTTTCACCATCTTTAACAATCCCCCAAACAACACATCTCTCTGAGAAATTTAAGCTCATTCTTTTAATCCGTTCCTGTCTTAGCATTCCTTTTCCTCCACATCCATTCGTGGAGTACCTAGGCACGTTTCTTTATGTTGATGGAACTTTACAAGTGCAGATTGCTATTTTTGAAGATATGTTTGTTTAAAAAATGAGACATTGCTGTGCAAATTTCAGTTTCAAATAAGTTATGAAAAAACTATTTTAGTAAGTGATATTTTTAGGTTTAATAATTATTAGTTAAAATTATGCTTTATATGAATGTAAAAAGTGTTGCTATATTAGCAATAAGTTCATCTGAAAAGTTGTCACTTTTCTACCTTGCATAAACTCTAATGAGACCCAAGAACACTCTAAGGTGGAAAAATTAGTTTTCCACAAAGGTACAGAATTGGCATTATTGAATTGGCAGCGTGTTTCACACTGCACCTGATCTGAATATAAAGTGTGATGTAACATGGCAGCTGATTCACTAACATCTGTTTTGCCTTTTCCAAAGCATTATTTCACCCCTTAACTGTCTTTCACTAAGTAATAATGGTAGGAGAAAAATACAACTTTGCAACTTTATGAAAAATGATATTCATATTATTTGAAACAAATGTTACCTCAATGTTTAAAACTCTCCTCTGTTCATAATCAATGGCAGATGAGTTGCTCACAATTATCTGTACCTTTCCCAGATTTGTGATCTCTTTTGGGGAAATAGTAAAAACTGATGCATCTTGTCCATGGAGGGACAGTGTGAAGGTTCCATTCACGCCCTATAGTAACAATATTGTTATTTTACGCAGAAACAACACAGATAAAACAAAATCACAGCTCAGGTTTTTCAACAGAGATTTACAACATAATCATATATTTCCCCTTTGGAACAATGCAAATTGCACAATTCAGCTTTGTACAGAATAGCCTTCCCCATCAACAATCTAATGAGGTTCCTGTCGGCAGAGCTTGTCTCCAATTATCCAGAAGTCCTCACAGAGGTCCATACCCAAGAATTATCCAACATTTGTGCCCTTAGCTTTAGGAAGCTTACTAGACTAAACTTGCTACAAAAAGAGTCGACATTATCATACTGAAGTTTATTTTTAATTGGGTAACAATATTAAGTATAAAAAAAAGCAAACACTACAGAAATTCACCTCAGGCATCACGGTTCAGCTTGTCTGTGGGGCCTGGCCAAAACCAGTAGGCACTGACACTCAAGTAGATCATAGGAAGTCGGTTGGTGAAGCAGGGAGCAGAGGGGAAGGCAAAGTAGAGGGAGGCAGGGTGTGCCCGGACCAGCAACAGCCCGCAGTATTTTTGAACAGCCAGGAGAAGCACTTGTGGCTCCATGAAAATGAAACTATTAAAATGTTTTATTTATAATTTCAAGCAACCTGCAGAATCACTTTAAAGTTATCAGAAGCACATGTAAATCTACCAATCGAATATTTCAAGTATAATCTCGACATGCATAGTGGGAGTTTAAAAAGGTTACAAAGTATAAAAATGTATTAAAGTGACATTGGAATTCTGTACCTGATCAGGATCTCGAGCCACTATAGTTAAACTGTTTATTGGCACTCCTGTAGAGAAATGCTCAGGAATTGAAGTGTTAAATGAATTTACTTCTGAACTTTGAATAAAATTACACGTATCAAGACTGCAATTATAGAAGGCAGGTGTGTTGTCGTTGATATCGGTCACTTTGATGGATACACTTGTATTTGCAGAGGCATAAGTTCCATGGATATCAAGACATTTCTCTTTGGCCTAGATGAAAAATAAATACATGCTTAAATTAGATGCATTTGAAGCTGGGATTTTGGAGATAAATTTAAAAATAAAGGGCTGCCAAAATTTGTGCATTTATGGGCTGTTTATTTGCTATTGCAGTTCAGTTTTTCTTGGCTGTTTTGCATTTACTTGTAGTTTTCATTCAGACTTGATCCTCCAGGAATAGAAAGTCAGATTTCAAATTCTAGCCTTTCTTGTTTTTTGAACTCAGCTAATCACTACAGTATATTAGTTCTTGGTTGGGCTGTTAGATGATTCTTCACATGGTACAGTGCTACATTCAGGGACAGCAAACAATAATCAGGATGAACTAACATACCCTACTAAGTGCATCTTTTGTTTATTGAAATGGTGCAACACAGACATATCTGTGAAGAAGTTAGTGATTCAATATAATGGTGTTCTTCACATGGCAAAGAAAAAGATTTATGATATCTGTAGAGAAAAGGGAGAATATCACCATTGGGCCAAGTGCAAGAACTAAAAGAAAAACAAGTGAAAGGGTAGATTTTGCACCGAGAGCTGAAAAAAGATATTGTAAAAAATGCAGAACATAATAGCAAAAAATTCATCCAGCAAGCTGGTAGTCATGGGCAAAATTGAACACTAAAGGATCACTTCCAACTGAAAATCAGGACGACAGCAATTTGTTTTAGTAATTTTAGTAAATTTGGTTGTAATGTTGGTGACACAATGCCAAAGAAAAACTCCTTTAGGATTCTTAATCATCTCACAACATTAATAAAGCTGTAGGCATAGAAATTTGTTTAGAACAATATCAGGCCCAGAATCAGTGCAACATGGGTTCCAATCATAAGGACCAAGCTCAGCCTAAATTTGGGGTTCAGGCTAGATTTCAATAATCTAGCCGCTCAGGTAGCTTGCCCATTTGAAGAAATTATATCAAAGCACCTACCTTACCATCAACGGATGAAGACCCAATTGTGAGTGCTGTGGAATTGTGGAAGCACTCCTGCTCCACTTACTTCCACAGCAATGATTACTGATAGATTTTTCAAAAATATATTTTCATTTTCTTGGTAGCCGCAGCAGACACCGAAGAAACTTAAACAAAGCTGGCCCTACGTCTGCTCTGCTATTTACCAAGCAAGTTTGATGAGAGGATCTCATACAGGTTTAAGCCCCCCTTTTACAAGGGGCCTAACAATAGTTTAAGTGTCTGTCTAGAATGACTACAAAACAGCCTTTAATAATGTGGCAGCACCTGTAAAGCTGGCACAGATCAGGTACATCATGGCACACCTTGAAATTGGTCCTTTTTTCCCCATTTTCTTCCAAAAAATGGGAACAATCAGGAACAATTTACATTCCATTGTTTATTCATCAAAATAAATAAATAAATAACTGTTCTACTTTTTAACCTTTTGATATTGTTAATGGCATCTGGAATCCTGAATGGCTGAAAGGAATACATAAAGGGAAAGCATATAAAACATGTCAAAATCTTCCTATAAGTTTTGAATTGCTGCATTTATTTTACCAGGAGATGTTATAAAATGGTTTAAAATTCCAATTAAAATATTTTCCTTTAATCATGCATTTCCTGATGGCAGTGTTTAGGTGAATGGAATCTCTTGCACTAATATGTTAAGGCATCTCAATAACGTAAAATATATAGGATATCACAGAATCAGTGTGCAGAAGAGGCCTTTCTAACTATTATATCTACAATATATTGTATATATTGTATTTCTACTTACCATAACTTGCAGTTCCACAACTGAATTAAAATCAAGAAGTTCCTCTCTGTTGAGAGAGCCACTTACAATTATATCTCCACTCTGAGCCTCAATTTGAAATAACCCTGGAGGGTGTGAATCTGCATATAAAAAGCAACAGCTGACATAAACATTGCTAAAAACTTTGCACAAATAACAGTTTTAAGTCTTTAATAAAAAAATACAAAGGTCAATTTTGGTTCCACTGCAAATTGCACAATAAAGTTGACACCTGAAAAATAAATAAGTGTAATATTACACTACAAAACAATTTGTTTGCCTTACTTTGAATTGTATATGTAATTTCATCTTTAATTCCTCGGTCACCATCGATGGCTAAAACTTGAAATACAGTTGTTCCCTGAAAAAGAAATTCAGAAGCAAAATACATTTCTGTAGTTAATTCAGATTACTGCATGAATTGCATAAATGATTGACAATATTATGAGGTATTAAAGAACGTAATGCATTAGTCTTTCCAGTAGAGCACTTCTATTTGGGTTAGCTTGCACATTGTTTAATTATATGCTTGAAGGTGTTTATTCACATTTTATTGCTCCAAACCTTCTCTAATACACTGTCTAGTGTAATCATATATTAGAAGCACTAATGCAGACAGCTGCTTTAAATGGAACATTAGTGAAGCACCCACAATAAATGTATTTCAGAGAGAAGCAGCTTCACCAATGTTAGTAATCATGTAGAAATATACAAATATCTAGTATCTCAGATTCTGAGAAGGTTAACCAATTAAAGTGCAAAGCTATCATGCTTTAAAACTCAGTCCACCTTTCACTTGACACTTTGGGATAGTTTTTACTGGAAATTGGAACAATGCACTGGAGAAAAGTTAGGTCCTGTTCAATATGTGTTTAAATTAATCTCCATTCATAAAGACCTCTTCATTTAAAAAAAAACTGTTCTAAATTTACTTATATTAAATTACACTGAATGCTTGTTTTGGCAAATTCACCTAGGTGTGTATTATTTTATTTAACAAATTGGATCTGGAATTAAATGAATGCTGAAAAACAATATTGAAAGAAGGGCTAATAGAACAATTACAAATAGATTTTGAAACACTGAGTACACAATATCTTTATAGGGAAAAAGTGGGCAATGTGTTACTGTTACATATAGCTAACCAGTGTCTAAAATATATGAACAGCATGTCAGCATTTATTTTCAATTCAATTTCTTTAATTAGCTGCACTGTTATCTGTGAGCCAGAAGTTTGATACTTGTGAAGTACCTTGACTTTAATTTTCTTATATTATCTATGCAGGGCAAATCCCGTTCTTGCTTTATGTGAATAGAAAAACATGCAAATTCAAGCCAGGTTCTTTGCTGTGCCTTGAATGGCATTCTATTTTCCTTCGTTGATGCTGCTTTAGTTCAAATAGTTCAGTTTATTAAATCTTTAGGGTGACTTTAATATATTTAATAAAAATATGAAGCTTAAGCAGCAGACCCATGACAGCTGCATCTCAGGACTCCAAATGATTGAGTTAACGTTAGAAAGGAGAAATATGAACAATCTTACCTCTTGGGTGCTCTCTTAATAAATGTGAGGTACATAAGGGATTACAAGGTAGGAAGAACTTAACAAGGGATTTTCTTTTCAGAATTTGCTCTTTATGGTGCACTGACAGAATCCAAGTTGTAACTTTAACACCCAAGAATGGATTGGTTGGTTCTGGTGGGGACATCAAAATATTAAAAAGCTGAAACTTGTCCCCAAAACACCCCCAACCCCTTCGCTTCTGGTTTTAATGGAGGTGGGAAGGAGCGTGGGCGACTTAGCCACTTCCAGGAGGTGGAATTTTTAGTTAAATATTAAAATGAAGTTACAAGCCTCAGATCTAATCTTCATTTTAAATTTCACTCTGGTCAGTCGGGTTTCATGGGCCTCAGAAAATCCAACTGCTAAAGGGAGGTGAGGACGGCAGAATCCAGCAGCCTAAATGTCTTTCAAGTGCCTTTCCGCTTACCTGCTGAATGCTGCTAATCTGCTTCCACTCACCCTGCACCCTCTGTGACTGAACACTCCACTGAACCTTTCAAATTCCCGTCACCAATGCCTTTGATCTTCCCTCATCAGCCTTTCCAATTTCCCCAATCCTTCAGATATTTCCCCACAAACTTTCAGATGTTCCCCAGATGCCTTTGATTTACCCCCAAACCTTCCATTCTTCCCCAAGACCCTTCAGATCTCCACCACCAAACACGTTCAATCCCCCAACCCTTCTGAGCTCCCTTTTCTGATGTCTCTAATCTCCCCTTTCCAATGTGGCTCAAACCCTTCCATTCTCCCCTTTCTACCAAAGTCTCCAATCTCCTCACAGACCCTTCTGCTCCCTTTCCCCTTCTCTCTGCTTTCCCCGGTGTCTCCAGCCTTCCAAAGCTTCCATCCCTCTGAAGCTTCTGACCTTTTGATGTCTTCAGACACCCGAGTCAACCCACAGCCCTAAACCTAGGATCGCTTCCTTCCTTCTTTCCACTCCCCAATCATCCCAAAACTAGCATGTCATTTCCTCATTCTGATATCGGGCTCAGTGCAGGACAAAACATCAGCTGAATTAGCACTAATACCAAAGGCTGGATTTTATGCACCACCGCCGGTGGGTTTGAAGATGCCGAGGCAAATAAAATCCAGTGTATGACTTTCCTGCCACCAACCTGCCTGCCCCCGAATTGCATTAAATTTTACAGGGGGCATTGGAGGAATTTGGTAGCTACCTCCCCTTATGCCAATTGAGGCCCTTAAGTGGCCAATTAATGGACACTTGAAGACATTATCCCGCTTCCCTCACTACTTTACCTGCAACAGGTGGAGGCCTGCGCCAAGCAGGTAGCCGGACAGCTTTAGCTGTGGGGGCTGGTGTCAGGCAAGTGAGGGTGGGACCTTCTTTGTGGGACCTCTGGGCCCATCAGAGGCACCCCTCCACAAGATCACACTTCCCTTTTTGTCTTCCTCTCTTGGCCTCTCAAACCTAGCCCCCCTCCCCTCTTTCCCTCCTCACCAGGGCCTCCATCTTGAACCTGCGGAAATCCCCCCCCACCCCGCTTTCCTTTGTGTCCAGCTCTTGCAGCAATTTCCATTGGGTCTTGCCTGTAGCCTCAGCAGTGGCCACCACTCCCACCTGGCACCTGAAATCCCATCTCCAGCCTATTAATGGCCAATACCGTTAAATGGCAGCGAACAGCTGTTCTTCCTGTGGGCAGGCGCCCCACTGAGTCTTTAAGCCGGTGGGGGGGCGGAGTTCATGGCACCCCATAAAATCCAGCCCCAGTGAAAGCTAAACTTTAGGCCAATATTAAAGAGCTTGTTTAATAAGATGAAAACTTCAGAGTTTCTGATATGGTGCAATCATTGAACTGACTCCCAGTTTTACATTCAGTGCCTCTTGCAATGTTGGCTCTCTCTGATTTGATCCTGTGGGCTTTATGTTTTTCAGGACACTTTAGCAAAATTCTCTTCTGAAATCAATACTGAAAGAGCACTGAACCTTTAAAAGGCCAATGGCTTTCAATTCCACACATCCTTTAAAATTAAGAATGAGGAATAATGAGTTACACAAGTAGAAGAATTACATTTTACTGAATAGACTGCAAGAACGGGTTGGTACTGTACATAGACTTCTCTATTCTCTATAGATTATATATATTCTCTACTGAGAATAGTGTTGCCTTTGCTAAGGTGTAGTTTCAAGCATATTTCAATGCAAAAATAATGAGGATTTTTATTAATGGAAATTGAAACATAGGAATTGCTGGACAAAATAAATAAAATCCATCTTGTTTGCCTTTTGACATTCGAATACAATAATAATGGAGTTGTTGTCGAATCATAACAATCAATCTTAATTAGTCTACAAAAGACCCAGAAATGATATGACCAAAACTCCAGTGTTGGAGAACTTTGGGGCTGAAATCACTATTTTTCTCCCAAGCACACGAGACCTATGTATAACATGTCATATCTCAATCACTCATGCACTGTATCCCAAAATTTTATTTTCTGAAAGAAATCTATCCGATTTGCATTTGACTGAACCAATATGAACTGCTTCCATTGTCTCCATCAAAAATCTGTTCCATAGCTAGTCCACTCACTCACTGCAATATTGGGAAGAATTTTAATACTCAAGAGCAGGTGAATTGGGAGTAGGAGGGTAATTAAAATAATTATTTTTAGATTTTGACTGCAACCCTGTTTTAATGCACCTGGGTTTAACAGAGGTGTGTATAGGTGTCTGCAAATCACCTGCTGGCTGCAGTCAGGACCTTAATTAGTTCTCGCTTATTGCAGCAAGTAACATCCTTAGGAAATATTAAAAGGACTTCTGGCATTGAGTTTAGCTTTAAAATGTAACATCTCCAGCACAAGCTTCCCATGACTTAGAAAACCCCACTGCTGAACAGAGGCAAGAAGGCCTCTTACCCAGCAGATAAGTATCTTTCCTAAACTGCTTTTGGGCCAGGAGGAGCAGGAGTGTTTCATCATGATCCCTTAAGGAAACTTGCTTCCCTCATTATGATCCTCGCAATCTGGTCTCCACCAGCTTCACCATCTTCCCCCCAGCCTTCAAACTATGATCTCTTCCCCCATAAACTTGCACCCACAGTCTCCCCCATAAACTTGCACCCACAGTCTCCCCCGTAATCTTCCATCTACAATCTCTCCCATGGTTTTATGCTCTCAATCTCCACCCAACATCCCACACCCCCCCAACAAGACTTCTATTTACTCTCTCTCCATGAATTTCCGTCCATGATCTCTACCTTCATCCCCCATCAGACCTTCCATTCACAATCTCCCTGCCACTCCTTTCTGCCATGAAGAGGAATCATACGGACTCGAAATGTTAACCCTGTTTTTCTCTCCTTGGATGCTGCCAAACCTGCTGAGCTTTTCCAACATGTTCTGTTTTTATTTCAGATTTCCAGCATCCGCAGTATTTTGCTTTCATTACTCCTTTCTGCTCCTTGGCTACACTCGCCTCACAGCTGAATAGCTAACCAGAATTTCAATCTGGCTGGCTGCTGTCCAAAAAATGGAGGGCGGGGGTTGGAATTAATTTAGGTCCCTGCTGTTAAATTTGGCAGGACCTATGCATTACCAGTATATCCGGGTTTCTTGGCCACTTCTATCACTCTCTGATGTTACTGCCTTCCATTCTCCCTGTAAATATCAGGGCCACTGCTTCCACTGATTTGTTTTGAATTTACCCCTCTTCAAATGCAAGCTTTGTCCTCTGGTTCTAGTGTTCTGGACAACATGATATAGTTTCTCATACATACCACTGAAGAATTCTCAGGAACTGTGGTTTGATAAGGAATGTTGAGAAAAATAGGATTCATGTCAGGGACATCTTTTACATTAATAAATGCAAATACAAAGCTTCTTTGGATAATAAATCTTCCATTATACATTCCACCATGGTCCTATAAAACAAATAGTACATAATTTGTAATTCAAATAATTAGAATAAAAAGAAGACATATCGATATGAATAATTTAATCTTACTGAAGCTTCGATCTTTAACTGATAAAATGTGCTTTTCTCTGCGTAACTCAGTGTATCATTCAAAATAACACTTCCATTCTGTTGCATTCCAAAGAGATAAGGGGCATTTGGCAGGACCTGTAACAGGGTAAGAAATAGAGTTTATTCAGCAACTTAGGGAACATCAAATAATTTATGAGTAATTGCTACATGACTCATACAATGAGCGGAATGAGTCATGTAATACAACTGCAGCAAGGTCATAAGCCTTCAGTTGGTACTGTGCATGGTGTTCTGTTTACACAATGGCTAAGGTATTGGTGCTGAAAATTGCTATAAATTATTGTGAAAGCAAAAAATAAACTTTTTTAAGAGAAAATAATCATGTAACCAGAGGCTCTTATCTAACATTAGCTGTTAGATCACATAACGATACTGGAATTGAGTGAGGTGAGTCTGTTGCCAAATAGTGATGCCATATGGTGTGCAGATGTTGGCAGGTTTACAACTTTGTCCTTTATTGTAGGTGTTTCTTTTGGTCAGTTACTAACAGTCACAGATTGGTGAAAAAAAATCCACTGGTGATTTTTATGATCAAACAAGTGAGTGAAGTTTGTGTTGGAGTATTTTCCACTCTTTGGGATATTTTCCATTTATTTACAGAATTAACTCTTCCTAAATCAGAAAAGACAAAGCGAGAGGAACTGTGCAATGTTTATCGACTTGGAATATTTTCACAAACTCAATGAAGATAAATTATTGATGCAAAGGGGTGGCCCTGTTTTTCCTTTTATCTCTTCTATCTCCCTTTTCAAATCAAAAGTCAAACATTTATTATTATAGCTAACAAAGCAACTCTTCCAAAAAATAAGCAGCAGTTCACTCAACAAGGTCAAGAAGAGAAATCATGGATCATTGTGCTTATCCTGTTTCCGGGCCCCTTTCCCCACCCCCCACCCCTCTCCACCCACCCCTTTAACCTTCCCCTTCAACCATGCATGTATTTCCCCTTTCATGGTTCATTAATCAATCCACCAAATAATCACAGAAAGGTCCTTGTAAAATGATAATGCCCATTGCTGACATCTGGTTACAAATATCATCTGATATATATGCAGCATAGGCCATAAATTTTAAGAGCAGCCATGATATAGTGCAGCGGTAGTTTCTGTTCACCCTCTTGGTGATCTCACAGTGACTACTGAACAAATCAGAGATACAAATTTTATTCTAATAGCATCATGCATATATCGTTATTCTGTCAGGAAAAAAAATCTCTATTATTTATAACCCTGACTGGTGACTGCCTTGGCCCTCATTAACATGTTCTGCACATTGCAACATATGTACACGGTGATAGTAAATTCATATTGGAGGAAAGATTCAATTCTTGCAACCCAGGTTACAAGAAAATCTTTCAGGTTTTGTTTTATATATTTCGACTAAAGGTTCTGTATAGAAAATAAATTGTTGGAGAGTTGTAGAAGGGGAGGAGGGGTCAGACCCATTCACTTGTTGTTGCCTAAACTCCCTCCTCCCTCCTGGACACAGCACTCACTCACCTCACTGAAGATAGCCCTGTATCACTAAAAGCAAAGTTCCAGTTTCCTAGGAGTGACTTGTGCTGCGGACACAGACAACAGCCAGGTCCGGTCTGGTGTGAGGCTGAGTGACAGCTCCCCTGGGCCTGCTTCAGCCTCATTACTGGCAGAGACTCCCTCCTGTTCTTTCATTTCCTGTTTCTTCTCCTCTTTTTCCCAGAAGATGCCGTCACAAATCGTTAAGTGCAGCTGAAAAGCTCCTGCATGGTGGCCAGCAGGAAAGGCCAGAATTACTGCTCCAGCTCCTCCAATCACAGGTTCCCTCTTTCAAGCCCTTGCAGCTCCTCCAATCATAGATTTTGCCTCTGGCAGAGCAGCAAAAGCAGTAGGGAGGAACCGGTGATTGGTGGAGTTGGAGAGTTGGAGCAATGACTAAATTGAATACTGAATGCATGGTCTTGTCTTGTCTCATCGGTTTCCCAATTGATTACAATCAATGGGTTTTAGCAACTTCAAGGGAAGATAACAAGAGAGTTTCAAAAGAAAGCCCTCGGCAGTACACTCACACTTACAGATCTGTTTATGTATTATAACTTGTTCATCCCTTTTTTATACATGAAATGAAATGCATTGCTAGGCAACCTTTTACAGACCAATTAGCCTGATGGCAAGAGGAACAGAAAGCTCCATGCAGAGCCACTGGAAAACCAACTTGGCGAGAAATCACCAGAAATTAAAGAACTAATGAAAGAATTTGCACACATTCACCATGATAAAAACAGAACCTGTGATTAGAGGAGAAGTTCTGACTTTTCCGTGTCTGCTGCTCCCATCACAGCTCTACTGTTGGTTTCTGCTCTCAGAAGCTGACTGTTTAATTGACAGTCAACATTGTGTTTCAAAAGAACCTTGCAGTTGCTAAATGTGGGAAAGGCCTTCGGGCAGCTTATGGTTGACTGACTTTATAAAGAAATCAGAGCTGTCAGTTTCACTGCAGTGACTGCACTTCAAGAGTGGGTCATTAGCTGCAAAGAGCTTTAGGATGTCCTACGGTTGTGAAAAGACTACTTAAACTGCACAAGATCTTTTCCATTCTGTAGAAGAAGTAGAAGACTTTCTTCTGCCTAGATGCATGGTATTATTCAATGTAATTATTTCATAAAGGTTTGTAATTGGGTTCTATTTTATTAGTAATCTCACAGGGTAAAAATATCAAATGACTCCAGAGGAACAGAGTTAAATGATTGAACAATATAGGTCATCACTGTCAGTGAGAAGCATTGGAGCCCTCAGGTGTCTCTATGCAATACGACTTTTAAGAGGCCAGAGGCCAAAGGTTGAATGGTTCACAACTGTATCTGTGTTTTCTTGATCAGCAAGTCTGAAGACTCTGCTGATTGCTGCTTCTTACTACAATATATTTTCAATATCTACTATGCAATATAATATTATCACAATATTTCAGTACCTCAAAAAACTCATAAAAACACCAAGATAGATTGGGATGATAGGTACTTAGACAAATATGACAAGATTGCAGTGAGTGGAAAAGACTCGAGAAACATGTACAGTGTAAAACAGGTTACGGATTCACTATGAGCCCATTATACACTCCTGCAATTTCACCCCACAAAGCCTGCACACAGTAAACTTCTGTTAACAACAAAATAAACAGAACTCCAAGACCTGCTGTTCGCAAGAAATTATGGATGACAAAGGCCAACTAACCCAAGCTCATCTCATCCATCCAGAATGATCTTAAAAGTCCCCACCCACCAACCTCACAGCATCCAATTGGCTCCAAAATGATTCCAGGGAGTTCACTTTCCACTTTTTGAACAGATTTTCCACCAAGCGCACTCTCATAATAGTTGCTGTGAATAGGAACTGCTGCTGCTGACCTTTGGGCAGCTTCGTCGCTTTTCTGGCAGGCTTTAGGAAAAAAAAATCAGAACCACGAAGCTGCCTGAAGGTTAGAAACAGCAGCACAGCAACTGTCAGTGAAACCGACCTGAAAGACTGGATTAAAAAAAAAATTAGGGCTGTCAGACTGACAGTTCCGATTTTTTTTTTAAAGCTGGTCTTTTGGGTCGAAGCTCGGGCTGCTCAGGCTGGACAACAAGAATTCCATTTACAACACCCAGTCTGGGTTCCCCTAGCCAGGGTGTTCTGAATCCTGTGCACCCACTCTCCTGGGTCCTGTCACTCAAGCTGACTACTGTTCAAAAGTATTTTTAACAGCGAGTCTTATCACGTCACTCAGGAAGTCTGAAGCAACACATAATAAAAATTAAGTCGGATCTGGTGTAATTTCTCACATTGCATACAATAATACTTACTTCCACAATCTTATACTGTACTGCTCCAGAAGGCCCTTCATCACTATCCACCGCTTTAACAGTAAATAATGTTGCACCTTTAGATTCATTCTGTCCAAGAAAATTATACAAAATTAATTATGAAATAAGGTAATAATTAAGACACTTCTATCACATTATTTAGCCTGCTAATTACAAAGAATTCAATTCATCTTCAATCTTCTAAAGTTTTGAGATTATGTCGTAACTCTAACTATAATTGTAAATATTATTGCATTGTATTCAAAACCCGATAAGTAGTTGATGTGATGACTGCAACAGCTCAGAAAGTGGATGCCTTGTTGCAGGACATGCAAAATCTAATGGAGATGCTCTTTGAAAGTGCTCAACTGTCTCATGCCGAGCACACAAAGCCAGATTGTCTGCATGGTGTGAAAAAGAACCAACTTAGTGCTGTGTTACTTACAAGTATACAAAATTGTCAGGTAAGAAAAGACCAGTTGGTCTATCAAGCCTGGCCCAATCCATGATTTATTTGCTGAGTAACCCTACTAAAGAGTCTCATTAGATGTAAATATCAGTGTCATATTTACTTTGTGGCATGGTTACACTTATATCATCCAGTTTATGCTTGCCACCAGATACTCCAGATACTTTCTCCAGATACTTTCATTGTATTATAGCAATATGATTATAACCATGCTCCAAGTGGAATATACGACATTTGGTCTGTTCATTCAGTATCAGTTGCACCTGGTAGTTTGAGGCTGCCATGCACCAAACAAATAGAAATGAGATCAGTGCTTTTCTTGATTTATCTCAGAAGCTGGATATCAAGCTGGCGAGATGGCATTTGCTAAGGCAATACTTGATTGGACTGTGTAGGCGGACACAGCCTCACAAGCTATGATATGATGACACACATCCACTATTCAGCAGAGCTGACAAAATAATTTGTCTTTTATTATTTTTGTATTTGAAGAGCTATAAGTTAGATATTCTATAACCAAGTGAAATTTACAGAATTGACTTTACGCTATTTAATCTTTAATTTTAAAAGAGCCAGATTCATAGTTTATAGTCTAACACACTTCAATGGAGTGTTTATTCTTTCAACATTAGGAACAGATGTAGGCCATTCAGCCCCTCAAGCCTGCTTTAACATTCAATTAGATCATGCCTGATCTGCACCTCAACTCCATTTTCCAGCCTTTGCTCCAGGTCATGAAGATATTAATGTATATAATATTTTGGAAAATATTTTCTTTTAAAATAGAGGTTTAGTCTGCGGGTGTGTCTTAATTGGATTAAAGCCAACTAGTCTGGGTGCTTGATGGGAACTAGCTTTGATATGGAAGAGAGATAGCGTGCATTTGCATTTTTTGGATAGAGCATACAAGAAGTGGGGTGAAAACTTAACGCCTTTCTAGCAGCTACCAAGCAATATGTTCATATTACTAATAAAATTGGTATTATGAAAGGGGTTTCATTGTTAAAAGGTGAATTTCAAAGATGCTGTTGAGACAATGAGAGTTTGAATTCAGTCAGTGGTGGTAGGTATAACTTTAGCAATTTTCAGGTGTGCAGAACAGAGGCAATGTGAGATCAAAAGGCAGCTGCAAGTATCCAACTGGCTCCAAATGAACCAAAGTGAAATAATCTCATTTTGAATTCTTAAGGTGAAAATGCTTTGCCTGGTGTTTGATTAAGTCTATTTTAGTTTGAGAATTTGTTAAAAGTTATGATAGTAGTAATTTGTAACCATGTGTATATATATATATTTTTAATATGTGTAAATTAAACTAATTGAAACATTCTATTAATGTAAAACCTCAAGAACTGATGGTCTGATTCCTGAATTTCACATCTCATACATAGCACTTAAAATTATAGGTTATAACAGTTGTTTAAAGTTTCCATCTGGGATTTTTAAATATCTCCACTTTACCAACTGCATCGGTCATAATGCTCCATTTCCATTCATCCCCTTACCTAACAAATCTATTGACCTACTTCAGTATTTTAAAATCAAAAGATGAAGATGAGGAAGCTTGTGTCAGTTCAGTAAGCTAATCAAAGTAACAGGTGTTCTCTGGGCAATACTATCTTACCACATGTTGAGAATGTAAAGTAATATTACAGTTCATGGGAAGTGAGATCACCCACTGGAATGGCAGTTTGTAACTAGTATCAGAGAGACATCTAAGTAAACCATAAAAAATATAACAATGTCCCCCAATGTAAGAGAGGATGATTTTTTTTCCCACTGACACAGGAGTCAGCAATGTGGTTTCTTGAAGTAAGATTTGCCAATTTATTAACTCTTACCAATTTGTGCCTTACCATGGTTAATTTAATGAAACTGAAATTGGATTGACACACTCTTATTTATTCTATTGCATCAATTTGAGTTGGATTGAAACCAAGTCCCAAAGCTAAAAGGACAGTGTTACTGCCTCGTACATGACACAGTGTTCTAAATGTTTCATGATAAAAACTGAAAGTGACTCACCTCATTAACAGATATTGTGTATGAAGGTTTTAGAAATATGGGTGCATTATCATTGGCATCTTCAAGAATGATTGTTTGTGACTGGAGATCAAACAAAGACATACATTTTTAGCTACAAAAAAATAGCAACTATTAAAAAGTAATAACATCTCCAATTTTAACTCAACCTGTCTAGGGGGAAGAGGGTGTAAACCAGGTGTCTGATCTGAAACCACATATTCCTGACAGGTCTGTTCGATTAAAATTGGGGTCCATTTTTATGGACCAAGATCTTTCAGTCTCTGGATGGTCGGAGACTGTTTATAGCCAGAGGGTGTGCTACAGGACCAACGCAAGGACTCCTCAGGAATTGCCCAGGAATCTAGCTCATCCAATGGGCAATTGGAATCCTCCAAAAATAGCTCTGACATTGAGTTAGAGTCAGAGGCTTTGGAGGGTTGTGGCTTGTTTAGCTGAACAGTTACCAGGTGATAGTAAACAAGAAAAAAACATGCCTATCTCCTGGGTAACCATACTGACCCCCTGACTCCCCATTGACCCCATTCCAACTACCCACCTGAGCCTTCAACTCTTCCTGACCCTACCCAACTCTCCAACTCCCACCTTGACCCTCAAACCCCCTTGACAGCTCCTGGCTGGCAATACTCCCTCAGCAAAACCTAGGAGCTAAATTAAAAGATAGAACCACAAAGGTAATTATCTCTGGATTCCTACCTGAGCCACAAGCAAATTGGCGTAGGGTAAGTAAGAGCAGAGATTCTAATATGTGGCTCAAAAATTGGCGTGGAAGAAATGGGTTTTGCTTCATGGGCATTGGCACCAATACAGGAGAAAGAGAAAGATGTACCAATGGGATGGCCTTCACCTGTCCTGGCAAATCATATAACTAGGGCTGAACAGAGGGCTTTAAGCTAAGCAGTGGTGGGGGAGGCAGGGGGTAGCAATAGTGGAAGGCCTACATGAGGAGAGTTTTGGAAAGTTGAAAAGGGAGGACAAGGCATTAGTGCAGGGTAACAATACAAGTAATGATAAACAGATTGTGACAGGAATGGAGAGAGAGTACAAACGCAAGAATGCATCAGCAAACAAGGTCGGAGTACAGAAAAATGGTAAAAATACAGAACTAAAGGTTCTTTACCTAAATGCATGCAGCACTCATAATAACAAGATGGATGAATTGAAAGCACAAATAGAAATAAATGAGTATGATATGAGAGCCATTACAGAGACATGGTTGCAAAGTGACTACAACTAGGACCTGAATATTCAAGGGTATTTGACATTTCAAAAGGACAGTAAGAAAGGAAAAGGAGGTGGGATAGCTCTGTTAATCAAGGATAAGATCAATACTGTAGTGAGAAAAGGGGGAGAATTTTCTGCATATTGGGGTGGGCTGGTCGGGAGCCGATCGCCGCCCACGATCGGCTGCGTGCTGCCATTTAACATGGGTGGGCCAAGTAAGGCCTGCCCAGCATGATGCACGGCCAGTAGCACTCAGCGCTACCTGTGCGTGTGGGAGGAAGAGGGAGAGTTGGGGCCTGCGATCTTTCACGCATGTGTGCGAAAGAGCGCAAGAATCTCCCTGAGGCACAGATCTGCCTCAGGGAGATTAAGTACATGATAAAAAATTTTATATAATAAAGTTAAAAATTATTTAAACATGTCCCCTAATGAGACAGTATCACATGAGCTGGGACATGTTTGTTAACTGTGCAAAAATTAATAAATAATTTTATAAAACCTTCAGTAAACTTCATCCCGCCTGTGGATGGGGTTTCCTGAAAAACGCAAAGGCCGCTTGGGCTTTTCGCCTTCCCGCCAACCTTAAGGTTGGACGGGCAGCGTTAATAACTACTTTCACAGAACCACAGAATCTCACAGTGCAGGACAGGCCCTTCGGCCCATCGAGCCTGCACCAACACGAGAAACACCTGACCTACCTACCTAAGCCCATTTACCAGCACTTGGCCCATAGCCTTGAATGTTATGATGTGCCAAGTGCTCATCCAGGTACTTTTTAAAGGATGTGAGGCAACCTGCCTCCACCACCCTCCCAGGGAACGCATTCCAGACTGTCACCACCCACTGGGTAAAAAAGTCTTTCCTCACAACCCCCCTAAACCTCTTGTCCCTCATCTTGAACTTATGTCCCTTCGTGATTGACCCTTCAACTAAGGGGAACAGCTGCTCTCCATCTACCCAGTCCATGCCCCTCATAGTAATTGGTATTTTAATGGCCTTAACAGGCTGTTGACAGTTCGGCAGGCGTGCAGCCATCTCCAGCACGTGCCTGCCAAACGTAATATCTAACTGACGCCAGGACACATGCCCAATGTCACCATGCATTGTTTTACATGCTGGAGTGTCGGGCCCAACCCCACAAGTGGATGTCAAAATTCTGGCCATGATCTTGGTTTGGAGGATCAAGATGTAGAATCAGTTTGGGTGGAGATAAGAAATAGCAAAAGAAAGAATTCACTAGTGGGTGTGGTTTATAGGTCACTGACAATAGTTACGCTGTAGGCAAGAGTATAAATCAATAAATAATGAGGGCTTGTAAGAAAGGTACTGCAATAAACATGGGAGATTTTAATCTTCACATAGATTGACAAATCAAATTGGGGAAAGTAGCCTGGAGGATGAGTTCATAATATTCAAGACAGTTTCTTAGAACAATACATTCTGGAACCAACCAGGGGACAGGTTATTTTAGACCAGGTAATGTATAATGAAACAGGAGTAATTAATACCCTCACAGTGCAGAATCACCTGGGTAAGAGTGGTCATAACCTGACAGAATTTCACATTGAGTTTGAGGGGAGAAATGTGGGTTGGAAACTAGAGTCTTAAACTTAAAAAGGTAATTACAAGGGTATGAAGACAGAATTGGCTACAGGGGACTGGGAAATAGGTTAAAAGGTAAGACTGTATAGAAGCAGTGGAAGGCATTTAAGAAGTAATTTCATAATTCTCAACAAAGATATGTTTCATTGAGAAAGAGATATTCCATGAGATGACGCACCATCTGTGGCTAACTAAGGAAATCAAGGATGGCATCAAATTGAGCAAAAATATATACAATGCTGAAACAATTAGTGATAGGCCAGAAGATTGGGAAAATTCTGGACACCAGCAAAGTATGACTAAACAAAATTAAAGAGGGAGAAACTGGATGGAGATGAGAGATAACTAGCAAGAAATATAAAAACAGACATTAAAAGCTTCTTCAAGTATATCAAAAGGAAAAGAGTAGCAATTGTGAGTGTTGATCTCTGAGAGGATGAGACTGAGGAATTAATAATGGGAAACAAGAAAATGGCAGGGATTCTGAACAGGTATTTTGTATCTGTCTTCACAGTAGAAGATACAAAAAGCATCCTAAGAATAGTGAAAAAGCAATTAAAACAATGCCAATCACCAGCGAAAAAGAGCTAGGAAAACTAATGGGATTTAAGGCTGACTAAAGTCTCCCTGGACCTGATGGCCTGCATCCTAGGGTCTTAAAAGAAGTGGCTGCGGAGATAGTGGAAGAATTGCTTATAAGATTCCAAAATTCTTGAGAATAATAATGTGAGTGGAATGGAAAACCGCAAATGTAACACCTCTAATTCAAGAAAAGGAGGGAGTAAGAAAGTAGGAAACTTTCGGCCAGTTAGCCTAATCTGTCATTGGGAAAATGCTAGAATCTGTTATTAAGAAGATAATAGCAGAACATTTAGAAAATCATAATACATTTAGTCAGTGTCAACATGATTTTGTGAAAGGGAAGTTGCGCTTGACAAATTTGTTAAGAGTTCTTTAAGGATATAACAAGCAGGGTGTATGAAGGGGAACCGGGGTATAAATTTGGATTTCCAAAAGGCTATCAATAAGGTGCCACATGAAAGGCTATTGCAAAAGATAAAAGTTCATGGTATTGGGGATAGGTAGGAAAACTAGTTATGAGGAGAATACAAAGAGATGTAGATAGGTTAAGTGAGTCAGCAAAAATTTGGTGGATGGAGTATAACAGGAAAATGTGAGGTTGTCCACTTTGGCAAGAAGAATAGAAAAATCAGAATATTGTTTAAATAGAGAGAGACTGCGGAAAGCTGTGATACAGAGGGATCTGGGTGTCCTTGTGCATGAATTACAAGAAAGTTAATTAGCAAGGCAAACAAATATTCACCATTATTACAAGTTGGATGGAATATAAAAGTCGGAAAATTCTTGCTGCAACCACAGGGCAGAGATGAGACCACAGCTAGAGTAATGTGTACAGTTTTCGTCTCCTTACTTAAGAAGGGGCATACTTGCACTAGAAGCAGTTCAGAGAAGTATTACCAGGTTGATTCCTGGTAGGAAGGGGTTGTCTTATAAGGGAAGGTTGAGCAAGTTGGGCCTATACTCATTGGAGTTTAGAAGAATGAAACATATAAGATTGTGAGGGGTTGACAGGGTAGATCAGGGATTCCCAAATCGTGGGTCATGTACAAAATGATGATTTGAGCTCACAAACTTCGAGGTGACAATGGCAGCTCTCAAATGGAGACTTTGGCTGGGACGTGGATATTTTTCCCAAACAGTTCGCCAATGGGACAGCTTTTCTCTGCCCTGATTGGTTGTTCTTTCAATGCCCCAATTGGCCCTTCAGTTCTGATTGGCTAACTGGTGACTTCCTTGCACACACTCATAATGGAGGAGGTACTTTGAACATGTGCTGCGGCGAATGGCAGAACAGTTCTGGGATCGGTGCCAAGGCTCCATTACATACTGCGCACAATTCTTAGCTCTGGGGCCCCATCAGATTCTTCAAAACTGTTGTAGACAAAACCATGTACCCCAACTCAACAACTCCCTGCCTCCCTGCTCAACAACTACCCCGGCCTGGTCAACAATTTCGCCATCGCCGCTCAACAATGTCCCCCTATCATTTTGACAACTCCTCCAGTGTTCCCACCCCTCGTGCCCCACATCTTCCTCCCTCCCACCTCAACTCTGAGGTGGCACCAATTTTCAAGCATTAAAATGGAGTCACAGTGGGAAAATTTTGGGAAGCACTGGGATAAATGCTGAAAGAAAGTTTTCCCTCGTGGGCGAATCTAGAACTAGGGGGCACGGTTTAAAAATAAGGGATCTCTCATTTCAGATGGAAATGAGGAGAAATTTCTTCTCTCAGAGGGTCATCACAGAATCACAGAATTGTTACGGTGTAGGAGGAGACCATTCGGCTCATCGTGTCTGCACTGGCTCTCTAAGCATTTTAACTTAGCACCAGCCCCCTGCCTTTTCCCCGTAACCCTGCACATTGTTTCTATTTGAATAGTCATCCAATGCCCTCTTGAATGCCTCAATTGAAGTTGCCTCCAGCACACTTCCAAACCTCAACCACTTGCTGTGTGAAAAAGTTTTTTCTCACCTCACATTTGTTTCTTTTGCAAAACACTTTAAAACCCTGCCCTCTGGTTCTAAATCCATTTACGAGCAGGAACAGCTTCTCCTTATCTACTCTGCCCACACCCCTCATGATTTTGAACATTTCTATCAAGTCTCCTCTCTAAGGAAAACAGTCCCAACTGCTCCAATCTTTCCTCATAACTGGAACCATCACTGGAACCACCCTCGTAAATATGTTCTGCACTCTCTTCAATGTATTCACATTCTTCCTAGTGTGGCGCCTATACTCAATACTCCAGCTGAGTTCTAACCAGTGTCTTACATAAGTTCATCATAACCTTGTACTCTATGCCCCTATTAATGAAGCCTAGAATACTGTATGCTTTAGAAACAGCTCTCTCTACCTGTCCTGCCACCTTAATGACTTAAGTACATATACACCTAGGTCTCTCTGCTCCTGCACACCCTTTAGAACAGTATCCTTTATTTTGTACTGTCTCTCCATGTTCTTTGTACCTAAGTGTATCACCTCATGCTTCTCCACATTGAACGCCATCTGCCACCTGTTTGCCCACTGCACCAATGTCCTTTTGAAATTCATTTGCCTTTAGAATTCTCTTCCCCAAAAAGCAGTAGAGGCTGGGTCACTGAATATGTTCAAGGCTGAGCTGGACAGAGTTTTGATCTCCAAGCGAGACAAGGGTTCTAGGGGACATGCAGGAAAGTGGAGTTAAGGCCACAATCAGATCCGCCATGATCTTACTGAATGACAGAGCAGGCTCAACTGGCCGAATGGTCTACTCCTGCTCCTATTTCTTATGATCACTTGATCTTATTCTTAACCTTGGCCTATTTACCATGCTCTCGCAGTTCAATTTTCCACTAGATTTAAACATTTTTATTATTAAATAAATATAACAAAACTCACCATGCTCTTTCTATTTATTTGATCACTAACAGCAATGGAAACTTCCAAAAGAGGCTTAGCCTAGTATTAAATACAGAAGAGGACAATTTAGCTCTGCAAAAAATACTACTTCTGACACATTTTATTCATAAAACTAAAAATGTCTGAACAAATCTTGTGCGCTTAAATGACTGAGATGGCAGAATTTTAAGATTAAGCTGAACCTTATTATTTAAAGCAGTTTGCAAGTGATATTTATAATATTAATCAGACTATAAGACTAATTAAATCTTTGAACATATGAGAAAGAGCTGACACTTCACTGGTCCAGACAGTAACATCTTCCTTCACATCCTCTCCCAACTGACTCAGGAGGTCATGGCTCCCCAAGATATTAGACCTTAGGTCTCATTATAATGGTATCAGAGCACATCAGTGAACAGTTGTGCCAGGTTTGCCCCTGGTGGTGCTGCAGTGGCCTTCAGATAAGTAGATGCAGGGGTCAGGTCCAGGATCAGAGCCAGCATCCAGGGTCAGTTCAGTACCAGTCATAGCAAGTTCCAGAAATTGTGGGTCTCAGAATTACAAGGCTATTCACGAGGACCTAGAGATTAATGACATGGTCACAGGGGCCAGTCAGCCAGGCCCCACTGAAGGGAGTGGGTGGTCGATGAGGTTGGTGAGGGGAGTGGGGTGGCTGGTGAGAGGAGTGTTGCTGCAAGGGCAACCACTGCTGCCAGGGAGGAGCAGAGGTGGAGGGGGGATTCTCCGTGGTACATAGGTTTGTAGAGTGCCTGATTAGGAGGGCGCTACTCTCTCCCCCCCACCCACCCACCACAGCCCTAGGCCCACAGGGAGGCAACCAGGGTTTACCAGGTGGTCTCCCTACATGATGAGAGGCCCTTGCACTGCTAGTAAAATACCAGTGTTGACGGGCAGAGGTCTTTAACTGGCCAGTTAAGTTGCTCAATTAGCCTCTAGGGTGGCAGGGCCATCCGCTACCTTCACCTCATCATCAATACATGCAATTCCAGGACTGGTGGGAACTCTGGCTAATGTTCCCTTTCCTATCCCAGAAACACGAGGGTCAATGACCATTCTGCACCATCAACCCAACTGTGTTCAGCTAACTCAACAACCATCTTTTGAGAGATGAACAGGCGAACCCTGTGAGAATTCTCCTCGTGGACTCTCTGTACTGTATATTTAATTATTTTTTGAAGCCTTGCTTTCATTTTACATATTCCTACATGAGAGGCATTGAGCAGCAAACAGCAAGCATATAAAGAACCCAAAGCGACTCTGAATCCATTGAAATGTTTTCTAAAGATAAATCATAACACCGAACCACAGTTCAGAGCTAGAACCAAAACTCTTGTGCTTTAAAATTGCTATCAAGCTTCACTTTTACTAAATTACCTCTCGGTCCAATTCCCGTGCAACTGTGACAATGCCAGTATTTCTGTCCACTTTGAAAAATGTAGAATCTGTTCCAGTCATATAATAGGTTAATGGGTCATTTTCTTCGTCATATGCTAACATCCTATATGCTTCTGCACCTGAAAAATGATAAAATGAACAATTAATCATTCATTCCTTTATTCAAGTATGAAAAACAGATATTCTTACACTAATCTGGATGTCATACACCCTATATCTTGTTTTGTTTCAGCCTCAGCAAAAAAAAAAAATTAATACAAATATAAACACAGAAAATGGATGTAGACTTAGAAACAAAGGGGTGGACATTCTCCCAAGGAAGCACCAGCTGGCCATCTGGTAGTCCTGATGGGTGCCCTGTTTATTGTGAGCACAATGCCTCATTAACATATAGCCACCCATAAGTGAGCTCCCTGGGAGGCCTGCTAGCTTCAGGTCATCAAAGCCAGCCTCAGAGCCTGGAAAAAGCAAGGTCCAGGTAAGGGGTTCAACACTCAGGCAGGCATGGGTGGTGCAGAGGAGGGAACTCCTAGTCCAAGTGCAGCAGATGATCAGTTTGTTTCTGCCAAAACCTGGAGCGAGATCCCTGTTACTCCTGGCTTCACAAAAATAACATTAAACACAATTTCTGGCCTCCTTTTCAGCTGACCCACCTGCTGAAACTGTGTGGAAGAAGCGCAGTGCCTGCTCCATCCAGTTATCATTGATAATGGCAATCTTGGTTCCATATATGTCACAGGACCCTGATCTTCATTTTAAAAGTAGCTGCTGCCTAACTCAGGCAGGTGCTCATGCCACTGAGAAATAGGCCCACAGGATGATGCTGTCAGCCACTGCATTAGCAGGAACTGGCGGTAATTCAGTCACCACTGCATTGGGTGCTACCACCCCAATGGCAGGGATGTGGAGGGGGTGGGGGGTGTCAGGGGTAAGGGGTCAGGAAGCCACAAGATCTCCCCCATGGCTACAGAGGTCTGGATTTTTCTCTGCTATCCCATCCCTAATGAGGTGAATAGTGGCAGAAATAGCAGGAGAAATTGTACGGAGGGGCCTACTGCTGCCCCAAACAAAAAACTTTCCACCACCACCCTCCCACTGCCCTCGCCAAACACCTCATGGACACCACTGCTGGCCGCCCTTCCCCACCCATCACTTCCCAATGCTGTCAGGAAAGCAAAGCTCAGGGCCGATATTTTACAGAGCTTCAAGGAGCTGGCTGGTAGGCGGGGTGGGGCCTGAAAAATCAGGAGGAAGGGCAGAGAGCAGGGCACAGCATGCCTGTCACCTTTAATTAAGGCCACTTCACACAGCTGTTGGCATTTTACCAGCGGTGGGTGGGCCCTTTGCTAGGTAAATTCTTCCAGCCTCTCTCCAGCCTCGGGATGGAGGTAATTTCCTCCTGATTGGGCCTAACTGTGGCCCCTGGAGGCCTGGAGAAACAACTGCCCTGCTTTCACCAACCCCACCTGGCCAGGGCCTTCCTGACTGGCCCCAGCAACCCCAACCCACTTATCCTGGACCAAGGGCGGCATTCATGCTGCTTCTCCAGCTGGATGCAGTCCCAGTATTGGCCACCAGCGGCTTGGGACGTCCTCCCTTAAAGGGACAGGAGCCCCAACAGCAGCTCATTAGCTGTCTGATGAACGTAAAATCAGTCAGAGCTCTCAAAAATGGCCAGTTGGGGTTGCCCCATCTGCCCCTCTTAGCATCATGCTCTGGGAAGGCCAGTGAAATCTGATGAGAGTCACAGCTGGGGTAATGGTGGAAAGATGGAGGTACAACATCTAATAATGACCTCCTCTGTCTGTTATTTTATTAACTTGCTGAAGGGCTTTCTGTAGTCCACAGGGCATTCAGAGTACTTTAGCCTGGCCTCCTGTCTCTCTGGGTGCTGCAGTGGGATTCCTGCTGTGTAGCAATGGCAGCTTCCACATGCTGGTGGGAATGCCATCAGGGGCTCTGTCCAGCGTGACCCAAGAAACTAGACTAGCATTGTTTTTAGGGTTTGGGGAGCAGGCAGAAACATCTAGGGGATGAGTAAAGAAAAATAACCCCACACCCTTTCAAACAAAAAAACATACAGAATGAAAGAGAATTGAAGAAAAGGAGTGCTAGACCATAAACATCAGAAGCAAATTAATAGTAACTACCAATATATTAATGGTACATGAGCCTTTTATAACTGCACTGATCATACATCAGAAGCTGCATTGATGGGAATTTACTTTCCCTGCTCGCATCAGAGCTGGATAGTACAAAATTCCTGCATCATTTGTAGTGGGAAAATTAAACTGCAGTACATGATTTGTGTACTGCTGAACAACATTAACACTACAGATAATAGCACTATCCATGGCAACTCTACACAAATAAACTGTAGTGTTTAATTATGACATAGTAGATTTTGTGAATTAGTAAAGTCTGCTCTTAATGGACCTTGGGGTTAAGTAGAAAATTTAAGGAATTCGCTTAGCATTATAATTCTGTTCAACTAATTAACAGCCCTCCACTGATATTTGGTTTGTTTTACCAATGTGGACAAGTGCATCAGCAGGTTTTTTATTTGGAAATCTCTCAAACAGCTGATCCGTGCTGAATGGCACATATCAGCACTCTGACAAAAAGCATTTTCAGTAACCCTCGTCTTCCTTATAACAGGGGCAAGAAAGAGAAAATCTCTCTGCGTAGAGAACTCCCTGCTAGGTAACAAGAATTACTATGGAAACTTCATTTCCCTTTGTTGCTGAAGTCATATCTTCCAAGCACTCTCACAGTTGGTCAGCTACCAGAGCAGCAAAACATTTACTTAAAAGAAAAGTCAACGAGGAAACTGTGTGCGAAATCCTAACACCTAAGGAGATATGACCAGCAAATGTCTCTGTGTGAAATAAGATTATGAGTCAATAGATTTCACAAGGGAAAAAGAGCCTCCTCCGGACTGTCTGACTAATAGGTTCAAGATGTAGGGATGTATTGTTCTCAGGTTGATCGGTTGGAGGTGGAGTGTGAATTGAGCCACCCATGTGAATCCAGAGTTAACCTTCTACCTTTCCGTCTCAGAAATCTCATTAGCAATGCAATCAAAACTTACAGCAGTAATACTGCTACTAATAGACACACTGCTACTAAGAAGGGAGGGAAATTCAATCCTCGTGCACTTTCTAAAAGGCTGCAGCCAGTCAAAGGGGTTCAGCCATTTTCAAGAACCATAGAATTCCAGATGTTTCAAGGAGAAGCAATGGGGTTTTAGCAGCAGCAATTGCTCCCAAATTTTCACGTACACCTGTAGAGGTATTGCTAGCTAAAATCAAAATTAGTAGGAAGAGATTCTTGAGCACAAAGGGCAGGAACAGAAGGCATCATTACAGAGTTGTTCAGACTGTTTCAAAGGAGATAGTTGAACCAGTGATAGGGATCTCCACTACCACAAGAAATGCCACATAGTGCAAGATGAGATTCAATAACCTCTGAAGGATAGATAAGGTAAGTCAAGGCATTATCGCCGATTCATATGCTCAATCATTCATGCAGACTTCACTGAATTTCTGATCTATTATACTCTTTTTCTATCAGTGCAAAGGTATCAGGAAACTATCTTATGCAAAGAGTAACATCTGCAAATCCTCCAGCATTATCTTTTCTAAAACCAATTCTGACAACTCACAGAGGCTTCTGCTGATCTTCAAGAGCATTCATTTAAAGGAACAATGCACTTCCACCTCTCAAGCCACACTGTGACAGGTGTTATGGAGTGTGGGTATCACCGTAAAGGCATTATTTATTGCCTTAGTTGAACTGCCTTTGAGAAGATAGTAGTGAGCCACCTTCTTGAACCACTGCAAACCATGTGACGACAGTACACCCAGAGTGTTACAGAGGGAGATCCAGGATTTTAGCTCAGCAATGATGAAGTGAAGTCAGGAAAGTGTGGGACTTGGTGGGGAACTTGCAGGTATGGTGTTCCCAAGCACCTCCTTCCCTTGTCCCTCTAAGGAGTAGAGGTCACAGGTTTGGAAGCTGCTGTTGAAGAAGCCTTGGTGAGTTACTGAAATGCGTATTGTAACTATTGTCATTATGTGTCAGTGGTGGAGAGTGTGAATATTTAAGGTGGTGGAACATACGAACAAGGAGCAGGGGTCGGCCATTCAGCCCCTCAAGCCTGCTCCACCATTTAATAAGATCATGGCTGATCTGATAGTAACCTCAGATCTACATCCCACCTACCCCAGTAACCATCACCGGCTTGCTTACCAAGAATCTATCCACATCTGCCTTAAAAACATTCAAAGACTCTGCTTCCACTGCCTTTTCAGGGAGAGTTCCAAAGACTCAGAACCCTCTGAGAGAAAAAAGTTCACCTCATCTGTTTTAATTGGGCGATCCCTAGTTCTAGATTCTCCCAAAAGAGGAAACATCCTCCCCACATCCACCCTGTCAAGACTCCTCAGGATCTTATATGTTTCAATCAAATCGCCTCTTATTCTTCTAAACTCCAGCAGAACAAGCCGAGCCTGTCCAACCTTTCCTCATAAGACAACCCACCCATTCCAGGTATTAGTCTGGTAAAAACAAAAAAAACTGCGGATGCTGGAAATCCAAAACAAAAACAAAAACAGAATTACCTGGAAAAACTCAGCAGGTCTGGCAGCATCGGTGGAGAAGAAAAGAGTTGACGTTTCGAGTCCTCATGACCCTTCGACAGAACTTGAGTTCGAGTCCAAGAAAGAGTTGAAATATAAGCTGGTTTAAGGTGTGTGTGGGGGGCAATAAATTTCCGCAATAAATTTCAAAGCATATTAGCAAATGCTTTCTGGAAATCCAAGTGCAGTACATCCACCAGTCCCCCAAATGTGGTCTCATTAGTGCCCTGTACAACTGAAGCATAACCTCTCCCTATTTTTGTATTCAATTCCCCTCGCAATAAAAGATAACATTCTATTAGCTTTCCTAATTACTTGCTGTACTTGCATATTAGCCTTTAGTGATTGTGCACTAGGACACCCAGATCCCTCTGGACCTCAGAGTTCTGCAATCTCTCTCAATTTAGATAATAAGCTTCTCTTTTATTCTTCCTGCCAAAATAGAAAATTTCACTTTTTCCCCAAATTATAATCCATTTGCCAGATTTTTGCCCACTCACTTAATCTGTCTATATCCCTTTGTATGATATCCTTATGTCCTCTTTACAACTTACTTTCCTGCCTATCTTTGTGTCACCAGCAAATTTGGCAACCATCCCTTCATCCAAGTCATTGATATAAATAAACGCTTGAGGTCCCAGCATTGATCCCTGTGGCACAGCACTCCTTACATCTTGCCATCTTAAAAAAGATGCATTTATGCCTACTCTCTGCTTCCTGTTAGCCAGCCAATCTTCTATCTGTGCCAATATGTTACCTCCTACACCACAAACTTTTATTTTCCGCAATAAATTTCGTAGCATATTAGCAAATGCCTTCTGGAAATCCAAGTGTAGTACATCCACCAGACCCCCTTTATCTACAGAACATGTGACTCCTTCAAAGAACTCCAATAAGCTGGTTAAACATAAATTCCTTTTCACAAAATCATGTTGACTCTGCCTGATGGCCTTGAGTTCATCCAAGTGCCAAGTGGATAAGGTGCCAATCAAGTTGGATGCTTTGTCTTGCATGATATTAAATTCATTGAATGTGGTAATAGCTGCACTCATCAGGTGTTTGGGGAGTATTCCATCACACTCCTTATTTTTGCCTTGTAGATGGTGGAAAGGTTTTAGAATTAAGAGGTGATATGCTCACTACAGTATACCCAGCCCCTGACCTATTATTACCTGTGCACCTGTAGTATTCATCAAGGCATCAATTTCAACAGTGGCATCTGCCACTCTAAATGCCACTAATGTTCTTAGAACCTCTTCTTATTCCTTGATGCTTTGTCCTGAATGGTGTCAAATTTCTTGAGTATTGTTGGAGTTGAAGTCAGAGAGAGTATTTCATCACAGTCTTCAGCCCCAAGAGCCTTTTAAAAGCTGCACAAGGGTTGAATTTTCCTTCCTTTTAGTAGCAGTGGGTCTATTATTAGCAATTCATGAATTCACCAAGGCTCCTTCAACAGCACCTTCCAAACCCACGACCATTATCATCTAGAAGCACAAGGGCAGCAGATAGATGGGGACACCACCACCTGAAAGTTCCCCTCCAAGCCACTGACCATCCTGACTTGGAAATATATCGCCGTCCCTTCACTGTTGCTGGGTCAAATACCTGGAACTCCCACCCTAACAGCACTGTGGGTATACCTACACACTTAGACTGCAGCGGTTCAAGAAGGCAGCTCACTACCATCTACTCAAGGGCAACTAGCGATGGGCAATAAACGCTGGTCCAGCCAGCGAAGCTCACATCCCGTGATGTTTGCCCTACATTGATACTGAGATTTTCTGAAATTTCTCATCCCTGGAACCATTCTCATGAATCTTTTCTGCACCCCCTCCAATGCCTTCACATTCTTCCTAAAGTGTGCTGCCCAGAACTGGACACCAGAGGCGACTTGAGTTGAGGCCGAACCGGTGTTTAATACAGCTTTAACATAACTTACTTGTTCTTGTACTGAATGCCCCTATTGATAAAACCCAGGAAGCTGTAGGGTCTCAACCTGTCCTTCCATATTCAATGATTTATGCACATATACACCCAGGTCCCTCTGCTCCTGCATCCCATTTATAATGGTGCCCTTATTTTATGTTGTCTCTCTCTGTTCTTCCTACCAAAATGAATCAATTCACACTTTTTGCATTAACTTTCACCTGCCACTTGGCTGCCCATTTCACCAATCTGTCTATGTCTTTGTGAGCTTTGACACTATAACACCATAAGACATATGTGCAGAAGTAGGGCATTCGACCCATTCAATGAGATCATGGCTGATCTGATAATCCTCAACTCCACTTTCCTGCCTTTTCCCCATAATCCTCATTTCCCTTACTATTAAAAATCTGTCTCTCTTGAATATACTTAACGACCCAGCCTCTACAGCCCTCTGCAGTAAAGAATTCCACAGATTCACTACCCCCTGAGAGAAGAAATTCCGTCTCATCTTTGTTTTAAGTGGGCGCCCCTTACTCTGAGATTATGCCCTCTAGTCCTAGACTCTCTCACAAGGGGCAACACCTCTCAGCATCTACCTTGTCAAGCCCCTTAAGAATCCTATGTGTTTCAATAAGGTCGCCTCTCACTCTTCTAAACTCCAGTGAGTACAGGCCCAACCTACTCAACCTCTCCTCAACAGAAAATCCCTCCATCCTCGTGATCAACCTAGTGAACCTTCTCTGGACTGCCTCCAATGCCAGTATATATTTTCTTAGATAAGGGGACCAAAACTGTTCACAGTATTCTGGATGTGGTCTAACTAGTGCTTAGTTTTAGCAAGACTTTCCTATTTTTATATTCAATCCCCTTTAAAATAAAGGCCAACATTCCATTTGCCTTACTTATTACCTGAACTTGTATGCTAGTTTTCTGTGATTCATGCACGACGACCCCCATGTCCCTCTGTGCTGCGGCTTTCTTCACTCTGTTTCCAATTAAGTAATATTCAGCACCTCTATATTCTTTTTGCCAAAGTGCATAACCTCACATTTTCCCACATTATATTCCATCTGCCACATCGTAACCTGTCTATATCTCCCTGTAGACTGTGCTATCCTCACCACTTGCCTTCCCACCTATTTTTGTATCATCCACAAACTTGGTGATAGTACATTCATTTCCCTCATCTGAGTCATTTATATTGTAAATAATTGTGGCCCCAGCACTGACCCCTGTGGCACTCCACTAGTTTCAGGTTGCCATCCTGAAAATGCCCCCCTTATCCCAAGTCTGTCTTCTATTAGTTAGCCAGTTCTCTATCCATGCTAATATACTATCCCCAACACCATGGGCTCTTATCTTATTAAGTAACCTTACGTGTGGTACCTTATCAAAGCCTTTCTGGAAATCCAAATATATTACATCTACTGGTTCCCCTTTATCTATCCTGCTTGTTGCCTCCTCAAAGAATTCTAATAAATTTGTCAGGCATGATTTCCCTTCATGAAGCCATGCTGAGTCTGCTTGATTATATTATGCATTTCTAAATGCTCTGCTATTGCATCCTTTATTATAATCTCTAACATTTTCCCAATAACAGATGTTAATCTAACTGGCTTATAGTTACCTGTTTTTTGTCTCCCTCCCTTTTAGTATAAGGGTGTTACATTGGCAGTTTTCCAATCCTCTGGGACTTTACCAGAATCTAAGGATTCTTGGAAGATTACTACCAGTGCATCCACAATCTCTGCAGCTATTTCCTTTAATATCCTGGGATGCAGCCCATCAGGTCCAGGTGACTTACTGGCCTTTAGCCCCATTAGTTTCCCTAGTACATTTTCTCTAGTGGTAGTTATTGTATTTATTTCCTCCCCCTCCCCCCTTTTTCCCCCATGATTGTTTAGTATTTTTGGTGTGCAATTAGTGTCTTCTACCATGAAGACTGAGGCAAATTATTTATTCAACTCCTCTGCCATTTCCTGGTTCCCCATCATTATTTCCCCAGCCTCATTCTCTAAGGGGCCTATATTGACTTTGGCCTCTCTCTTCCTTTTTATATATTTAAAGAAGCTCTTACTGTCCATTTTTATATTACTAGCTAGTTTTCCCTCAAAAGTTTATTTTCTTCCTTTTTTTTTGGTCATCATCTGTTGGTTTTTAAAACTTGCCCAATCTTCTAGTTTACCACTAATCTTTGCCACATTGTATGTATTTTTCTTTCACTTTGCTTCTATCTTTAACTTACTTGGTTAACCATGGTTAGCTTATCCCTTTCCTACAAACCTTCTTCCTCATTGGGATATGTCTTTGTTGCGAGTCATGAACTATTTTCTTAAACGTATTCAATTGTTCATCAACCGTCTATTCTGCTAAACACCTTTCCCAGTCCACTCCAGCCAAGTCTGCCCTCATTCCTTTGTAATTACCCTTATTTAAGTTTAGCACAGTTGCTTCCGAACTAAGTTTTTCACTCTCAAACTGAATGCTAAATTCCACATGTTCTGGTCACTGTTTCCTTGGAGATCTTTTACTTTTAGATCATTTATTAAACCTGCTTCCTTACACATTACCAGGTCCAAAATAGCCTGATTCCTGACTGGATCCACAACATATTGTTCCAGGAAGCAGTCCCAAACGCACCATGAATTCTTGCTCATGGCTACCTCTGCCAATTTGATTTTCCCAATCTACATGAAGATTAAAGTCACCCATGATTAATATACTGCCCTTTTACATGCCCTCATTATCTCCTTATTTATTCTCTGTCCAACAGTATAGCTACTGTCAGGGGGCCTATAGACTTCTCTCACCAGTGTTTTCTTCCTCTGTTATTTGTTACCTCCACCCATATGGATTCCACTTCTTCCAATCCAAGATCATTTCTTGCTATCGTACTTATTCCATCTCGTACTAACAAAGCTACCCCAGCACCCTTTTCTTCCTGCCTGTCCTTTCAAAAAGTCAAATGCCCCGGACTATTTAGTTCCCAGCTTTGATCTCCTTGTAAACATGTCTCCGTAATAGCTACAAGATCATACCCATTAACCTCTATTTGTGCTGTTAATTCATTTATCTTGTTCTGAATACTACATGCATTTAAGTAAAAGAGCCATTAATTTTGACTTTTTACCATTTTTTCCCCCTTTGACCCTATTTGGTGCTGTTTTTTTAATGTTTGTACACTCTGTCCCTTCCTGTCATGCTCTGGGTATCATTACCTAAGTAGCTGCTCCCCACTTTATTTAGTTTAAAACCCTGTATACAGCCCTAGTTTTTTGATTTGCCAGGACACTGGTCCCAGCATGGTTCAAATGATGCCCATCCCACCGGAACAGCCCCCTTCTACTCCAGTACTAATGCCAGTGCCCCATGAACTGAAACCCATTCTTCCCACACCAATCTTTGAGCCACGCATTTAGCTCCTTAGCTTTATTTACTTTTTGCCACTTTGCCCGTGGTTCAGGTAGTAATCCCGGGATTATTACCTTGGAGGTTCTGCTTTTTAATTTAGCTCCTAACTGTTCAAATTCTTTCAGCGGCACCTCCTTTCTAGCCCTATTAATGTTGTTGGTACCAACACGGATGATGACAACTGGATCCCTCCCCTCCCACTCTAAGTTCCTCTCCAGCCCTGAGAAGATGTCCTTAACCCTGGCACCGGGCAGGCAACACAGCCTTCAAGACTCGCGCTCACGGCTGCAGAGAACAGTATCTATCCCTCTAATTATACTGTCCCCTACTACTACTACTATGATGCTATTTCCTCCGCCACTTGAATGGCTCCCTGTACCATGGTGCCGTGATCAGTTCACTCATCCTCCTTGCAGTCCCCACTCTCGTCCACACAGCTTGCAAGAACCTCGTAACTGTTGGACAATTGCAGGGGCTGAGGCTCCTTGAATGCTACCCCCTGGGTCCCCATACCTGCCTCACCTGCAGTCACACCCTCCTGTCCCTGGTCACAGACAAATTCAAATTATCTAACCTCTGGGGTGTGACTGCCTCCTGGAGCTAAGTGTCCAGGTAACTTTCCCCCTCCCTGACATGGCGCAATGTCTGCAGCTCAGACTCCAGCTCCTTCACTCTGACCTGAAGTTCCTCGAGCTGCAAACACTTACTACAGATGTGTTTGCTCCGGATCATCTTGGTGTCCAGCAGTACCCACAAGCTGCAGCAGCAACACATCACCAATCCTGCCATCGCTATCTTATTTTATTTAATGTATTAATTAATTACTCTACCATCCCTGCTCTTTACACTTTATTGAAATTAATTATTTACACCAGTATCGATATTATGCTTAACAAGCTATTAAGAAAGAAAATAAAGAGTAGAGATCTAAACGCTAACTCTAGAACTTAACCTTAATCTAAAGACTAGAAATTCTCACCAATCCATCTCATCAATCAGCTGCTCTCCACCATCTTTTTAAATGAAGTCACCCCGCTCCTTGTTTAAAATAAAGTCCACACGCTCACCCATTCTCTGTTTTAAATAACGTCCACACGCTCACCCACTCTCTGTTTATTCTCCTTTGTTCCACAATTTCCAACTTTTGTATCATCCGTAATCTTTGCAATTGAGTCCTGTACACCAAGGTCTAGGCGATTAATATATATCAGGAAGAGCAAGAGTCTTAACACTGATCCCTGAGGAACTCCACCATAAACCTTCCTCCAGTTCTTTCACCACTACTCTTTATTCCCTGTCACTCAGCCAATTTTGTATCCATGTTACTACTGTCCCTTTTATTCCATGAG
Organism: Carcharodon carcharias; assembly: GCF_017639515.1. NCBI lineage: Eukaryota > Metazoa > Chordata > Chondrichthyes > Lamniformes > Lamnidae > Carcharodon > Carcharodon carcharias. The sequence goes on from NC_054474.1 coordinate 60,086,186, forward strand.
CTCCAAGACATTCTTCACAAGTCTCTTGTGTGGCACTTTATCAAATACCTTCTGGAAGTACATCACATACACAACCTTACCCTCATCAAGCCTCTCTGTTACCTCACCCTTTCTGGGACCTCATAAATCCCTTTATCTTGAACCTAGCAGTCAGAGTGTCCAAAGGGGCTTTATTTCCCTGATGATATCTATTGACTCATAATTTTATTTCACACGTAGGCATTTGTTGGTCATATTTACTTAGGTATTAGGACTTCACACACAATTTGCTGGTTGACGTTGCTTTCAAGAAAATATCTTACTGCACTGCTAGTTGACAAACTGGGAAGCGCTTGAAAGATATGACTTGAGCAATGAAAGGAAATGAACTTCCCACTATAATTTCTGTCATCTAGTGAAGAATTTTCCACTCAAAAATCTTCCCCCTCTTGTCCCTGTTGTAAAATAAAACTGATTTGAATTAATGTACATAGTTTGCAATAGTGAACCTACCTATCTGTGTGTCTTCATTAACACTTACAACAGTCATATTGGAGGCAAATGTTGGTGGATTGTGTGCTGAAGCTAAAATTAAAAAACAAACATGGTTAACTGCCAGGAATATTACTTCAATGTAAATAAAGCATTTTACAGCATATCAAAAGATAAATATACAAACTGCCTGCTACTGTTGTCAGTGTTAAACTGGCTTTCAACTGAAGCTGAAAAATAGCCAGAAATCTCTATAATGGCAATTCCATGTTTAGTGGCTGGAATTTCATTTTGTGACCATTTTCAATTTGAAATCAAAAGCCTGCAACAACTGATATGTTTGAGCTGATGGGCAATAGGATCACACGATTTTGATGTTCTACCATCAACTGCAGGTGCTCATCATACCCCAAGAGGCAGTTTGACGATCTTAGCAAGGAGCTCAGTCAGCCGGAAAACTGACCAATCTCTTGTGGCATGTCCAGAAGTGGTGGATGCGATTGGAGATGAGGGGCAACAGCAGGCCAGTAATTGCCTGTAATTTTTATATGGAGCCAACAGAAATACTCCTGCCCCTCCTAGCTCCACATTCAGGTAGATTTTTAAAAACTTACCTTACTGTTTATTCTATAGTCCCTCTAATGTTAGGTTGTTTTAGAAACTGATCTGTCAAAGCTTATTTAACACAGGTTTCGAGGATTTATTTGCCCATTATAGCAGAAGGGTCCTACAACAGGCACAGGCTCCTTTTTGCGCATTTAAAATGGGACAGCACTACTTTCAAGTGGCTCACAGGAACACTGGAAGCAGCATGGTCGAATATGACTGCAGCCATGCTACTAGTGCATATCACACACAAGAGGCCAGCTTGTGATATTGGACACATGAGAGTGTCCTTTTTTCATCTGAAAAGCATGCACTGAGCATTCAATTTCTAGATAACTTTCCTTACAAAGTTAAAACCCACCCAGGATTACAGGTATCTCCGGGACATAAAACGTTTCTCGGACTGCTGTTCCCGTCGCATTCTGAGATCCACACTCAGTGTCATGAGCCGCCATATGAACACACTCAACCGCTCCCTCCAGCAGCACCGCCATTTTCAAAGCTGCGCTTGCCCTCAGTTTCATTTTATTCGTCTCATCCGACGCCTCAACAAGAAACTTTTTCTCTTTCTCTCAAGTGCTAAGGAACACAATCTCCAACAACTTATTGTCACCAACACCCATCTAGGACCCTCCAGCCCTGCCTGTCCCTCTGTCCCCACCCCATCTTCCAATTCCAGCCCCGGCCGTGTATTCACTATACCCCTGACCTTCCCCTCTCCGACACTGAATGTTCAGTGCTCAGCAAAGGACTTAGTTTCATATCCTTACGCCCTCATCTCAATGAATTTCTGGCTTGGCACGATGCCGAACTCTTCTTCCGCCGTCTTCGTCTCCGTGCTCCCTTCTTTAGGCAGAAGTCCTCTCCCCATTCAACGGATCCTTTTACCCACCTCCAATATTCTCCCTCCACCTGGACCCCTCCCTCTGGATTCTTACCTTCTCTTGATCTTTTCATTGAGAACTGTCAGCGTGACATTAGTCATCTCAATTTCTCTGCTCCTCTCACCCATTTTAAGCTGTCTCTCTCTGAACTTACTGCACTCCGTTCTCTCAGGTCCAACCCCAACATTGTCATCAAACCCGCTGACAAGGGTGGTGCTGTTGTTGACTGGAGCACTGACCTCTACCTCGCGGAGGCTGAACGTCAACTCGCAGACACTTCCTCCTATCTCTCCCTGGACCATGACCCCACCACTGAACATCAAGTCATTGTTTCCAGGACTGCCACTGACCTCATCTCCTCTGGAGATCTTCCTCCCACAGCTTCCAACCTGATAGTCGCCCAACCTTGGATGGCCCGTTTTTACCTGAGTTTTTCCAGGTAATTCTGTTTTTGTTTTCCTTACAAAGTGCTATTTGAATTATTTCCAAAACCAGCAAGGACTAAGGTTCTCCTGTCTTCTGGCTAAACATCACCACTACATTGGCCTTCTGCAATCTACCATGAAGAAACAATTTAATTCTCTAAGTTCTCAGTTTAAATTTAATATCATACCTTTCAGAAATAAGGAAAGAACTAAAAGAAGACTGCACATTATTTTATGCGGTGACATCTTCTGCAAAAAAAGTCAATAGTTACATTAATTATTTTTCATTTCAAGATCTAAAAATAGTTAATATAATGCGACATTTCAAATTTGTGCTTTAGGTCCGATAAATAATTTCACTTTACACAAATAAATACTCTCTTAGACAACTGAAAGCATATTATAAGAACAAGAATTATTGTAGAATTTTATGGTGCTCATTCAACAATTCTAGAACATCTATTAAATATTTATTCAATATTACATATGCACAAAACAATATGCTTTTGAATTTGTGTCTGCTTTAGAGACTTTCAAATGTTCCCCAAAAACAGTCTTGAGCATTTTATTTGGAAATTGACTTGCACTAACCGATATCAACTTATAGCACAGCCAAGAGGTGTCACAAAAGTAAGCCCTTGAGATCTAAACTGGATGTTGCTGAAATTGTCATGGCGATTCTCTAATCTCTTAAGAACATTTGAAAATTTGGGCAGACACAATCAATGCAAATTGTGAAGCTGCTTTATTTTACAGCAAGTTAGCACACTGAACAACAATTGTGATCATATCCACTTAGTTCTGTTAAGACATCTGTTTTTACATGACATGACAAAATAATGATCTCACTATAGTTACCCATATCTGCAGGTCAGATGGTTTGACTTAAAATGATGCCAGGCTACTTAACTTCCATGCGACTATGTTGCAGCCTTGCTGTTTGATTTCCTCACAGCATTCTGTTTCAAGAACCATACTTACTGCAGGTGTGTATGGGCGGAATCAACCCAGATTTCCACTATGTGCGGTAGCAGGTGGGATTGTTATGACCCAGCAGTTGGTAAAGCTGAGTTATTTAAAAAACCCAGAGGGAATATTTTCCAATAAATTATATACATTAATAGCTTCAAGTCAGGATAAAGGACATTTTACCCACCTGCCGCAATGGCAGCTTTTCACGCCGTATTGTTCACCTCCTGCCTCATTAATTATGCAGTCACAGGAAACATGCCTTCTTGCTGGCGGGTGACCTCTGAATCGTCCGCCACACCGTTACCTTGCCGCTGCCTCACTCAGGTGCCATGCAGCCACACACACAGTTCTCAATACTTGTAGCCCATGACTGCCCCATTGAAGACATGGCCCTGAAAGCCAGGGAGAGTTCAATGATGGGACTGGGGTGCCTTTTCGAGGCCTGCCATGATGTCCTCTACCCCTGTTCTGGCCACAGGAGGTCAACAATCTCACCACTCCAGCTTGGGAGGCGGTGGCAGTGGTAGTCAATGCCAACGCTACACAGAAGTTGGCCATCCAGTGCAGAAAGAGGATGAACGATCTCATCCGTGTCATGAGGATAAGGCAATTATCTCATCACTCCAAACCTGCACACACGTATCCCATCACACATTCACTGGCTTTTCACTCACTGCCAGCTCAAGGGACATCACCACTCACTCATTCACACACACCCTCACATCTCCATCTGGCCTCATCTCCTCTGGACACTGCCTCCTCAGCACGCACCATCTTGAGACCACTTGCCCAGATCAACATGTCCCCACACACACCCTGGGACACTCCCCTTTACCCAGTACAGCCCTCGTCCTGCAGCGACTCCCCTTGACTGAAGCCACTTCTCCCCCTTCCCCAAACAAGCTCTACTCCTGCTAACAGTGATGATATAGTCAATGGAAATAAGGAAATGATGGACAAATTGAATAGTTATTTTGAGTAGAGGATGTAGATAGCATGCCTGACATCCCAATGAAACTAACATTGAATCTGACAGATGAGGGAGGGACAGTAAGAGTTTTTCCTTTTAGTAGCTGTTACTTTTTTTGCCATTTTTAGTCACTCATCATATCTCTCCCAATCAGTGCTACTTTTTCCATTCTTTATCTCTTAGTTTTATGTTGTCCCTCACCTCCCTTGTTGGCCATGTTTTTTGTGTGGCAAGTAGAGCTCTTGACATTTAGGGATACAGTTTGGTTCAGTTTCAAGATAAATTATGTTTTTAAACACTTCCCTCTGATCTTCTGTCAATTTTCCCATTAACAGAATTATCCAGTTTTCTGTGGGCAGTCCCTCTCTCATCTTTTGAAGTCACCCAATGTTAAATCCAGTAGCTGTTTCATGTTTTTGCCTTCTCTACATAACATTAAAGTCCATCTTATTATGATGACTATTAGAAAAATGCTCACACACCATTTGGTTGTTAACTAAATCTGCATCGTAGCGCATCATTAAATCTAATATAGCCTGCTCCCTGGTTGGCTCTAGGACATATTGTGCAGAAAACTATCCTGAACACACTCAAGAAATTTACTACCTTTCAAACATGATCTAGTTTGCTTAACCCAATCTATGTTAAAGCTAAAATCCCAACAAAGCCACTCTACCTTTACTATACGTTTGTCTAATTTGCGCATTTAAACCTGCTGCTACTTCACAGCTGCTAGAGGACCTATTTGCCCACTTTTCGCCCACCTTCTGCTGAAGAGCGCAGGCTGAACTAAGTTTTTAATAGTTATTCAAAACATTCAGCTGCTTAGACATGGTTAATATGGGTTTTACCCCAATACCCACACCAATGGAATTTAAATTAGCAGACCTAGGGAACCCATATATAACTTCGTCTTGGTACTATAAGTGGCATAATCTTTTTACAAAGGGGAAACACCAATGTAACTCACTTCAAAGAAAGCTCTAGACCTTTATTTCTTTTTCCCTCTACTTCACTTTAATAATGGTGAAAAAATTAAACTGTGAAATGAAGCTTGAAGGCACTGATCTCCACACATGGCTACTATAAAAAGCAGCAGCAGCGATAAAACAAACACTTAAAAACATCTACTGACAGTCCTGAACCATCAGGAGTGCTAATTTACATTGATAGGAAACACTTCCAATGGATTCAGAGCTTCTAGTGATGTACCCTTTCAAACAGAGTACAAGTTTCCATAGCAACTGGCAGACCTAAATGTTCTGCTGGGTTTTTTTCCAAACGCTTCAACACTTTAGAGGATTTTAGTAAGCGATTTTGACTAATGGCTACAAATTACCTCTACACATTTTCTGTTAATTCTTTGGAACTGTTTCTGCGCCTTCTGCATCTAAGCAGCTGAATGTTTTGAATAACTATTCAAAACTTAGTTCAGCCTGTGCTCTTCTGCCTCAATAAAATAAATAGTTGCAGAAACTGTACCAAAGATTCTTTCATAAGGTTGCTCAGTTTATTGTGGTATCATGCATAACTACAGTTAAAGCCATAATCTGAATCCTAACCTCCTGTCCAGTAGATATTACGTTCCCCTTTCAATTGATGCAGCCATTTTCAGTCATGTGAAGTAAAATATTCCTGCCTATGTTCAACAAAAAACTATATGAGTGATTAAGGTGCAATTAACTTTGTGCGAGTAATTGGCAGTGAGGAAGACCATGGCAGAGCAGAAGTAACATGAGCTGTTGACATAGTGGTGCATGGAATGTAGCATGACCAAGCAGAAAGAGAGGAAAATGGGAGAATATAAAGGAAGAGATACAGTACCACAATCTGCTAGGAATGTCATTAATTGTCTTTTTTATATATAGTTTTATTCATTATCTACATGGTATATTGTAGGTTAGAGGAGACATCCTTGCAGTGTCTGATTTTTCTTCCATTCAAAGTCACAAGACATAGGCTTACTGATGTGTGAGCATTAGGAAGAAAATACTCAGCTGATGCACACTGCACACCATGATATCCAAATGAAATCAATGAAAACACAAATCTTACTTCAAGTTGTATTGACATTGCATTGATGATGCCCCAACAAAAGGAGGATTATGCTTGAATTTGAAGACTGGTTGTGAAATTTTGACTGAAATGATAACTGAGTACATGACACTTATCCAGGGACTGTTTAACAGAATCAGGTTATCTTACAAGAAAACATTCTGTAGATGATTCAACAGAAAGTCAGCAGTAAATCTTTTGGAGTAAAAGGTTTGGAAAATCATTGTTGGAGTAGAGTAGGATTCTTCACATGTATACTAGCTATTTTCACATATTACCAAGTGGAATTGGTACATCTATGTTCACTGCATAGGTGGTAATCCAATTTATTACAATAATCAGAGAGTTTGTTTTTGCACAGTTTTGGCTTTAGGTTATTTACCTTATATTTTTAATGCTGTGGATAAACAGCGACCTTTAGTCTGGAACTAGAAAATACATCACTGCCTACTTATCCTTTGTGTTGTGTGTGGATTACTAACAAATTCATCATAGCCAATTATCTCAAATCACTCCCTGAATTCCTAAATGAGCCATTTTGTTTGAAACTTTGAACCAGTGTTAAACATCAAACATGGAGATAAGATTGTAGTAGCCTGGAGATCAGCAATGTAGTGGAATGACATTTCAAAGTACAGTATATTATCAATTTAGAAATAGATAATGTGAATTGAAAGATACATCCTCAATTAGAGCAAATATAAAACCTTTGCATAAACAGGTTAACAGTTTAATTGATAGCAATACAGTCTTTTTGACAATATTAACCAAAATGCTTCAGATTTCCTTCTATATTCCAGTAAAGTAACTGTACACTTCAAGAATGAAACTAAACACAAGTGCAATTCAATAGACAAACTAAGTCAATTAATCTGATTCTTTTATTGGACCAGCATTAAACCTCAGCCTCAATAAAATAAATAGTTCCAGAAACTGTACCAAAGATTCTTTCATAAGCTAGTTCAGTTTATTGTGGTATCATGCATAACTACAGTTAAAGCCATAATCTGAATCCTAACCTCCTGTCCCGTAGATATTCCACACATGTTCCATCATCGGATTATTGTTTAAATATCAGCTACTTTGCATCATATTTTATCCCACACATGATTATAAATATATTCATATCATGAGATCACAATGAGAAAAAGTACTTTCATTGTCACTCAAATAACTGTAATCTGCGTCCTCATCTAAAACTAAAATTTACATCAAATATTTATTATTTTGGTTCCAGTCACCTAGCATGTGGTATAAACAGAACACAGAAGCAACAGTTAAGTAGCTCTATATCTTCACTAGAATTTATTCTCAAGATTTTGGATCAGTCCGTTGTAGATATAAATTGTCTCTCAGAGGTCTTCATATATTCCCCAAGTCCAAAGTGAATTATTTAGCTGTACTTTTTAACTAACTTCAGAACTAAGATTAAGTGCCTGCTGTGACTCAGTGCTAGTTGTGAATTTTAGTCCCACCACAGTGACCTGAGCACATAAGTTAGGTTGGCACTTCAGCGTGACACTGAGGGAGTACTGTTCTGCTGGTGATGTCATCTTTCAAACAAGACCTTAAACAAAAGCTCTGTCTACCCTCTTAGTTGGACATATACAGCACTGTTTCAAAGAAGGGCAAGGGAGTTCTCCAATATATGTGCACCTCAACCAATGCCACTAAAGCAGATTATTTGGTCATTATCCCATTCTCATCTGAGGGAACTGATTGCATGCAAATTAGCTGCCACGTTTCTCTACGTTATGACAGTGACCATATTTCAAAAGTACTCCATTGGCTGTAAAGCTTTGGGATGTTTTGAAGTCACAGAAAGTGCTATACAAATGCAAGTTCTTTCTTTCTAACTTACCTGATAAAAATGGAATAAAATTACAAGAAAAATATGTATGAGAAAGGTCAGTCAGCACATCATAGGTCATCCATCCAGAATAACCCTTAAATGATTACAGCGTTCCCACCTCCGTTCCTCTATCTGCATGTCCAGTTTATGTATTGATTATATTTTGTATGACAAAAACCTTCCTGAGATTAGTTGTACATTTGCATTTTACATGCTTAACCCTGTTCACCACATGTTCAACTCTTGTCATATTTAATTGAAACCAATTTTCTGGAAAATTTACACCACCTTCAGATATCTCATTACAAGGCTGAAAGACCCAATTTCCTCCAGTCTTTGAAACTGAAATCTCCAAGGCCAGGGATCATCCTTGTGGCTCTGTTTTGCATCGTTCACAAGGCTTGAGACTCCCTCTTGTATCTTGGTGACCACAGCACTCATAGTATTGTCTAACTAAAGCAGATTACAACTCGATTGCAGCTTCCCCTTACTTGTGCTTTGTATTCTGTTGTTTGGCTAGATGGTTCACCACTCACCAAGAAAGGTATTAATATGGGAAATGATAAACAGACCGTGACAGGAAGGAACAGAGAAGACAAATCTCAGAGTAAATCAACAGATAAGGCTAGATGTTACAAAAATAATAAAGGGACAAAACTAAAGGCTCTGTATTTGAATGCACATAGCACTCAAAACAAAACAGATGAACTGACAGCGCAAATTGAAATAAGTACAATCTGATAGCCACTACAAAGATATGGCTGCAACATGACATAGATTAGGACCTGAATATTGAGTGTACATGACATTTAGGAAAGACAAGCTGGGAAAAAGTGGAAGGATGGTTCTGCTAATTAATGATGGTATTAGTGCAATAGAGGGATGATCTGAGTTCAGAAAACCAGGATGTAGAAGTGGTTTGGGTAGAGGTAAGAAATGATAAAGGCAAGAAGTCACTTGTGGGAATGGTGTATGGGCCCCCTAACAGCAACCACAAGGTTCAGCGGGGGCATAAAGAAAGAAATAATGAGATTGTCAGAAAGATACAGCAATAATCATGGGGGATTTTAATCTACACATAGACCGGAAAAGTCAGATGGGCAAAGGTGGCCTAGGTGAGGAATTCATAGAATGTTTTCGGGATAGTTTCATGAAACAGCACATCGGGAGCCAACCAGACAGTAGCTATACTAGACCTGGTATTGTACAATGAGATAGGATTAATTAATGATCTCATAGTGAAAGTGCCCCTAGGTAGGGGTGATTATAATATGATTGAATTTTACATTTAGTTTGAGGGAGAGAAAAGTGGGTCTAAGATTAATATTTTAAACTTAAGGGCAATTATGAGGGCTTAAAAGCAGATCTAGCTAAAGTGAACTGGAAAATTAGTTTAAGGAATAGGTCAATACAGATGCAGTGACAGACATATAAGGGGATATTTCAGAATACACAGAATATATAGATATATTCCAAAAAGAAATAAAATGTCCAAGGGGAGGACCCACTATCTGTGGTTAACTAAAAAAGTTAAAGGTAATATCAAATTTAAAGAAAAAGCATATAACTGTGCAAAGATGGGTGACAGGTCAAAAGATTGGCCGGAATATAAAACAAAGCAAAAAAAACTAAAAAGTCAATAAGGAAGGAAAATTAGAGTACAAGAGAAAGCTAGCTAGAAATATAAAGACAGATAGTAAGAGTTTCCATAGATATTTTAAAAAGAAAAGAGTTAACAAAGTGAGCATTGGTCCTATAGAAAGTGAGCCTGGGAGTTAATAATGGAAAATAAAGAGATGGCAGATGAACTGAACAAGTATTTTGCATTGGTCTTCATGATAGTGGATACAAGTAACATCCCAGAAATAGCTGCAAATCAGAAAATGGGACGGAGGGAGGGACTCAAGAAAATTACAATCACCAGGGAAGTCATACTGAGCAAATTGGTGGAACTGTGGGCTGACAAATCCCCAGGTTCTGATGGACTTCATCTTTAGGCCCTAAAAGAAGTGGCTAATGAGATCATTGATGCATTGGTTTTAATTTTCCAAAATTCCCTAGAACCAGGGAAGGTTCCATTAGATTGGAAAGTAGCAAACGTAACTCCTTTATTCAAAAAGGGAGGGAGACAGAAAGCAGGAAACTATAGGCCAGTTAGCTTAACATCTGTAATAGGGAAAAATGTTGGAAGCTATTATTAAAGACCTTACAACAGGGAACTTAGAAAAAATCAAGGTAATCAGGCAGAGTCAATATGGTTTTGTGAAAAGGAAATCATATTTGACCAATTTATTGGAGTTCTTTGTTGAAGTAATATGTGCTGTGGATAAAGGGGAACCTGTGGATGTACTGTGTTTCGATTTCCAGAAGGCATTTGATAAGGTGCCACATCAAAGGTTAATTGCGGAAAATAAAGCTCATGGTGTAGGGGGTAACATATTCACCTGGATAGAAGATTGGCTAGCTAACAGGAAGCAGAGGGTAAGCATAAATGGGTCATTTCATGATTGGCAAGATGTAATGAGTGGCATGCCACAGGGATCATTGCTGGGGCCTCAACTTTTTACAATTTATATAAATGACTTGGATGAAGGGATTGAAGAGATGGTTGCTAAATTTGCTGAAAACACAAAGATAGGTAGGAAAGTAAGTTGTAAAGAGGACATAAGGAGACTACAAAGGGATATAGATAGGTTGAGTCAGTGGGCAAAGACCTGGCAAATGGACTTAAATGTCAGAAAATGTGAAATTTTCTATTCTGGCAGGAAGAATAAAAAAGCATATTATCTAAGAGATTGCAGAACTGTGGGATGCACAGGGATCTGGGTATCCTAGTGCATGAATCGCAAAAGGTTAGTTTGCAGGTGCAGCAAGTAATTAGGGAAGCTAATAAAATGTTGTCGTTTATTGCTAGGTGACTTGGATACAAAAGGAGGGATGTTATGCTTCAGTTATAGAGGGCATTGCTGAGACCACATCTGGAATACTGTGTACAGTTTGGTCTCCTTATTTAAGGAAGGATGTAACTGTGTTGGAAGCAGTGCAGAGAAGGTTTACCAGGAATGGGCAGGTTGTCTTATGAGGAAAGGCTGGACAGACTAGGCTTGTATCTGTTGGAGTTTAGAAGAGTAAGAGGTGACTTGATTGAAACATGATTGATCCTAAAGGGTCTTGACAGGGAGGATGTTACCTCTTGTGGGAGAATCTAGAACTCAGGGCCAGCATCTTCTGGTCGGCGAGCGGGGGCGGGGCCCGCTCACTGACAAGTAAAATGATGCGGGGTGACATCAGGCATGCATCCCGACATCACCCCGCGTCATTTGGATTGTCAGTTCAGAGGGCACGTATCCGAGTCAGATGCCCACCCACTGACCTGTCAATGGCCTATTAAGGCCATTAAAAAACCAATTGAACTCATTTATGGACCTGCCTGTCCAATCTTAAGATTGGCAGGCAGGCCAGGAACCCATGCGGGCTTGTGAAAAAACATGAAACCTCATCCACGGACGGGATGAGGTTTCATGAGTGACTTAAAAAATGCAGAATATTTCACAATAAAAGTTATGGATATGTCTCAACTCATGTGACAGTGTCGCATGAGGGGACAGAGCAGGGAAATTTTTTTCTAAACATTATTCAAAGCTTTAAATTGGAGCCAATCTCCCTGAGACAGCACTTTGTCTCAGGGAGATTGTGCGCTCTTCACACGAATGTGCGTCACACTGGGTAGGCCTTAATTGGCCCACCCATATAAAATGGCGGCATGCCCCTGACCAGGGGTGCTGAACTGAAGCCCGCCCACTCGTGCCCGCTCCCGCACTTCCCCCCCCGCCGTCAGGGGGAAAATGTTGCCCAGGGGTGTCACTGTTTAAAAATAAGGGATCGCCCACTTAAGACAGAGATCAGGTGAATTTCTTTCTCTCAGAGGGTCATGAGTCTTTGGAACTCTCTTCCTGAAAAGGTGGTGGAACCAGAGCCTTTGAATACTTTTAAGGCCGTGGTGGATAAATTCTTGATAAGGGGGTGAAAGGTTACTGGGGGTAGGTGGGAATGTGAAGTTGAAGTTGAAGTTAAAATCAAATCAGCCATGATCTTATTGAATGGTGGAGCAGTCTCAAGGGGTTGCGTGGCCTACTCCTGCTCCTAATTCGTATGTTCATTCTTTTGGCTTTGTTGATCGCTGTTCTGAATTGCTTGAGTATTTCAAACATTAGGTCTATAAAGTTTCCTAGGTGCTCTTTAAATTTCTATCTTAGTTACTTCAACACTATGGGGGATGTGGGGGTATTGTGGTAATGTCACTGGACTAGAAATGCAGTGATCCAAGTTAATGCTCTGGGGACATGGGTTCAAATCCCACCATGGCAGCTGGTGGAATTTAAATTCAATTAATGTTGGCCTTGCTAGCGATACCCACACCCCTTGAAAGAATAAATTAAACTCATGGAGTTAATGTGTTGCCCCAATTTTCTTTCCTCTGTGTCCATAAGATAGAAACAGGAACTGTATTAATGCGTTCCAGCTCACTTTACCATTTTGTTCCAGGTTCACAATTCACACACTTTTATTTCACTCAAATGTGAAGTCCGACTGCAAGGCTTTCTCTACATAGCACACACTATTTACAACAGTTTTTTTTTAAATTGAACAAACTATATATCTGTCACATATCTTAATTTTATCTTCTATGAGGACTGTCATTCTCTAGTATTATTTTAATCCAGATCCATTCCATTAACATATTCGGGGCAGTCAGTGTAAATCGCTAAACAGTTCCATTTGTTTCAATGGCAGCTGGTCTATCTCACACAATGGGGAGCAATCAGAGACATTGAAGTCAGGAATTGCTATTATTTGCCTACTCTAACTACTAAGTTGCAAGATGTGTTTGAACATTGTTAGACTCCTCTGAATATTTTTTCCTTCCATGACACATTTTCAGGTAACTCTACAGGGATTATTGAAACTTAACTCGCTGAACCTGAAACCGACAGGATCAGATGGAACACCAGTTTTACAGCCTGATCAATATTATTTTCCATTGATCTCAATGAAGTATAAGATCATGAGGAGTGTAAAACGAGAGTTGTTCTTGTTCCCGTTAGTTTCCCAACAGCCAGGTTAAGATAAAAATGACCCCTATGCTAGTCAATTTTTGAATTCCTTCGTCAAGGTTATCAACAAATACTGTGAATCAGGGTCTCAAATTTGATTTAGAAACCAGTCACATCGGCCCAAATACTATTATAGTGGCTTCATTAAAAATAATGAGTGTATTGATTTCAGAACAGACTGAAAGCCCTGGGACATGAGCAAATATGTCAGGAAATAGTTTCTTTTCAAACCACTTTGGAATTTAGAAGGGAATTCTCTTTCAGTAATATCAATGGAGCAAGGAAAACCTAGCTAAATAGAATGATTAAGTGGCACTGGCACCTGTGTTGCACAATAAAGCATTTCTTGAGAAATTTGATATTAATTTGCTGAATAAAATTGACATCTGTAGAGGAAAATTGAAGCTGCAATATTCTGTTTTTTTGTTCCTTTATGCACAATTTCCTTACTGGAAATGTGGCATCACTCAATTTATCCTGCACTGTCACTGGAACAATAACTTAGATAGAAATATCAAAACACACTTGAGTTTAGCTGTTCAATGTAGAATATGTAATATTAAGTAGAAAATCTGTAGTGCATAAAGGTGCTTATCTGCAATACTTACTTGCAACATATATAATACAGGAGCTCAGATATCATTTGTGGTGTTTTCAATTTAGCTGTTTGAGGAAATCATTTTGAAAAAGGCTGCTGCTCTTACTTTCAATGATTGGGCAAAAATCATACAAGCCTTTTTTGAAACTCAAAACAGACTTGAAACAATTGCTCAGTGGGGAGGAGGTAAGAAGTGTCAGGCAAAAATCAAATGAGGCAAACTAAATATGGATGCATGAAATGATAACTGAGGATAAATAGTAGAGTTGTAATTTCCTGTTTGATGGCTAGTAAAGCTAATAAAACCTCTTCATGAGGCGAGGGAAAGAACAGAGTCCTCTTTGGCAATCAAAGGTATCACAGATATCAATGCACCACAGCTGGGAGGAGGTGCCAAGGCTGAAAATGGAGTAGGTTACTTGCAGGATCTGGGAAAAGATTTTATGTTGAAGGAATTTGAGGGGTCAATCATTTTAAAGAGCCCAAATCACAAATTGTTTATGGCTATTCATGCTTCCTACATCTACTCATCACCCTTATCAAACCATCGCACAACTTTACAGCTCGTTAGTTGTACTTCATGCATCCCATATCTAAGCAATCATTTCAACAACCTGAGCAGGGTGACTCAGAGCAAGAAAGCAGCTCTACATATAACTTTACATCTCTGCCACCAAAATTAGCATGCAACAGGGAAGTTACACACAGCCCAGATGATGCAGTTAGTGAGTTTGAGGACGTAGCGCTGATGAGACAGAGTGTATACATGAGGAGGAGCATTAATATACTGGTTGAATGGCCAGTCATCACTGACTGCTGTACTTCCTTGAGTGAAAAAGCATGGTGAAATTGAGCAATTATAGAATGCTGATCCCGCTCTTCAGGGGAAAATGTAGGTAGGAGTTCATATGCACACAGAAATTTCCAAAATAATTGGGAGTCCTTTTCTATATAAAATAACTTCTATAAGTTCTGTATCAAGGGACTGTGTGAATTTTGAAACCCAAAGTGATTTTTTCAGTATCAAAAGATAAACAGTCACAGGAACTGAAAGCACACGTTGGTGCTGCAATACTGTGCTAGGGAGGGGGTGGGTTGTGAGAGCATATCCAAATTTCAGAAGGGGTCTCAGTATTACATTTAAAAAAAAAGGTGCTTCTTCACTGAGAGGGAAGGGAGAAGAAAAATCATCAGGTGGCACAGGACTAAAGAGCCTTCAATCAAACATATCCAATAGCAGCATTAACAGAAGGCGACAGGCATTTGGCACAAACTGGTAAGTGGTTTCTGGGATGGGGGTGTTTACTTAATTTGGTTAGCAAAGGGGAAGAAAGGAAAAACTAAGATAAATAGAAATCCAGTTGTCAATTCTGATCATGGAGAAATGGGCAGTCTTGTGTATAAACAATAGTGAAAGTAAATTTGTTTTATGTTGGTCGTAACCCTCTAGCACTAAATGAATATTTTTTCACTAGAACACAATGCATTTTGAAATAAACAACATAAACTAGAATTCAAATATATGCACTGGTTTTTAAAAATGCTTTCAATAATGGTAAATTACCACACGCAAACTTTGAATTGTGCTACCTTTATGTCACCAGGTTTAGCAGACATCAACAAACTAACAAATTATCACAGAGTAAGTACAACAAAGTTTTGAATTTGTCTACGATGTGATTACTTACGGTTTGTACTGGAGCCTTCTTTTTGGTAAGTCTATTCTCTCATTGTTGGTTGATACTGATGGCCTTTTACTTGTTTTATGATTAAAGCAGTAGACCTTGCCATGTTATAAATGGTAATGATTAACAAGTAACAACCAACAGCAAGTGCTCTCAATGCCTGGAAACTCTTCCATTTATTGTGCGTCAGAAAGAAGAAAAAAAACATCTGATGTGAACCTGGCTATTTGTTAGAAAACCATAACAGGAAGATTGAAATGTATCACATATCCGGAGCAGTAACACAGATGCAGCACAATACTTGTTATTTAATTTGTGGCATTTTTGCTGTCTACACTAACAATTGCCAGAATTGTATATGCCAGGGACTTATTCTCTAGATAAAAAAGTAGATGCATATGCAGCAGAGAGATTTTGCTGCTGCTTCCACCATCAGATGCTGATGATGAACTTTGTTGAGAGATTAGTTGATCAGTTAGTATCAAAATACTACAATTGGTACAGCTAACAGGCAGGACTACATATGTGATAAATAGCAGAATCAGCATGTAACAGGTAGAGTTAAGCGGCCCCACAACTAACAGATCAGATCTTAGCTCTGCGGTCCTGCCACATCTAGTCATGAATGGTGGTGGACAACAAAACAACTCACTGGAGTAGGAGGCTCCACAAATATCCCATCCCCAATGAAGGGAGAGCCCAGCACATCAGAGCAAAAGACAAGGCTGAAGCATTTGCAGCCATCTTCAGCCAGAAGCACCAAGTGCTTAATACATCTTGGCCTCCTCCTGAGGTCCCCAGCATCAGAGATGCCAGTCTTCAGCCAATTCATTTTACTCCACATGATATAAAGAAACAGCTGAAGGCACTGGATACTGCAAAGGCTGCGGGCTCTGACAACATCCCGACCTTATTACCAAAGACTTATGCTCTAGAACTAACAAAACCACTAGCCAAGTTGTTCTAGTACAGCTACAACACTGGCATTTACCTGACAATGCATAAAATTTACCGGCTTTTCCTGTCCACAAAAAGCAGGCAAAATCCAACCTGGCCAATAACGGCCACATCCATCTACTCTCAATCATCAGCCAAGTGATGGAAGTTGTCGTTGTCATGCTATCAAGTCGCACTTATTCAAAAATAACCTGCTCGGTTTGAGTTTCACCAAGGTCACTCAGCTCCAGATATCATTACAGCCTAGGCCAAACATAGACAAAGTAGTTTAATTCCAGAGGTGAGGTGTGAGTAACTACCCTGGGCATAAAGGCAGTATTTGACTGAGTGTAACACCAAGGAATCCTAGCAAAAGTGAAGTCACTGGGAATCAGGGAGAAAACTCTCCACTGATTGAAGTCCTAACACAAAGGATGATGGTTATGGTTGATGGAGGCCAATCATTGAGTACCAGGATATTTATGTTTCTCAGGGTAGTGTCTTAGGCACAACCATCATCAGCTGCTTTGTTAATGATCTTGCCTCCATCATAAGGTCAGAAGTGGGGAGGTTCACTAATGATTGCATGGTGTTCAGTACCATTCATGACTCCTCGAATACTGAAGCAGCCTGTGCTCACATACAGCAAGATCTGGACAATATTCTGGCTTGGGCTAATAAGTAGCAAGGAACATTCACAACACAAACTGAACATCTCTAACAAGAAAGAATCTAACCATCTCCGCTTGATGTTCACCAGCATTACTTAACCATCACTGAATTCCTCACCATCGACATCTTGGGGGGTTATCATTAACTGAAAACTTAACTGGACCAGCCTTATAAATACTCTGGCTCCAAGAACAGGTCAGAGGCTGGGAATTCTGTGGTACGTACCTCACCTCCTAGCTCCCCAAAGCCTGTCTAAGATCCATAAAAGTACAAGTCAGCTGTGTGACGGAATACTCTCCACTTGTCTGGATTAGTGTCACTCCAACAACGGTCAAGAAGCTTAATCCAGGACAAATCAGCTGCTTGATTGGCATCCCATGTCAATTTACAATTAATCACATGGCATGGCACTCACCTTGTTAAAGACAATTGCTAGTTAAACAGGCGATGGACAATAATTAATCCCATCTAAACGGAATAAAAAGATACAGCTGGAACACTTTGTGAGGAAGTTATTTGGAAGTCAGTAGCACTGAGGAGTTGTCTTGAAAATAAACCATCTTGAACCAAAAGAACAGCCTGGATTAATTCTTCCACCACAACATCTTATTGTGAGTAACTTGGTAGCAGAGGATGAATTTTAAGCTTTGCTGATTGATTGCTGTATATGAAGATTTCTGTCTCAATCCTCTAAGGGAAAAGAACTGTACTGTTGCCGACAATTTAAGATATGGAATAGTGCAAAATCACAAGCTTTAATTATCCACCAATTTATTTTTTCTGACTCTGAACCTTATCAGCAATGGAAGGCTGAAGTTGAAATGTGGACCTGGGTTACTTCCGTACTCCAGAAGAAGCAAAGTATGGCTTTGGCGTTATAATTACCAGCCAAAACTAAGATAAAGAGTAAGGTATTTTCAGAATGGGAGATGGATGATTTGGATCATGAAGGGGGAATGAACTTTCTGTTACAATTTCAGGATAAGTTTTTACAAAGAATGAGTTATTGGAAGTATATGAGGCTTCGATGATCTTTGATAGGTTTTGGAAATCATATGATCTGTCCATGGAAGAATATATCATGGATTTTGATGAATGGTACAGGAGACTACAGAGATTTGAACTTGAAATTCCAGAACGTGTATTAGCATTTTAAATGGACTGTGCTCACATTTCTCACGTTGATAGTCTTTTAGTACTAACAGACATTCAATTCCCAGGGAAAAAAAACCTCTCTTAGATCAAATGGCTGTTGCCCTAAAAAAAATTTCTGGGGAAACTGGTGTTCCCTGCCATTTTCTTAGCAGATGCGAACAACTATGCTGTGAAGCCAAGGATGGTGGCCGAATTTTGAGGTTAATCAAATATTAGATGAAGATCCCAATACAAAGATAGGGTTAATGACAAGAGGTCTGAAAATGGTCATAAAACTAGCCAATTTGAGAGTCAAGACAAAGTGTGTCTGAGATGGTGACCATAGACGTTTAAACCCAAAAAATGCATGGGAATGGTTTATCGGTGTTTTCGGTGTGATTACCAGTACCATTACACAATGAACCGCCCGCAGTGAATGAATCGTGTTTTTGAAGTGACCCACGAGACGGATTCATCTGAAAATGATGATGGTGAGTGCCATGATGGAATTGTATTGATCACTGAGAGTTTGAATCCACTGATGAGTATCTTGATGGTAGATTCCTTCAATTGTGCAGTTCTGGACAGTGTTTTAATTTCTATGGTGTATGTCATGGGCTGGCTTGACTGCTATCTGGAGTCTCGCAATGAGGCAGACCGGCAGAAGGTCAAGTAGTATGAAAGCTCTACCAGCTTCAGGTTCAGAGATGACAATACATTAACATCCTCCAAACAGGTGGTCCTCCCTTGAGATAGCAGCAATCAATCTGTTTCAGTGCTGATGTGGTTTCTAGCGAGATACTGCTATTGTTAAGTCGATCTGCGATGAAGGCTCAGATGACGCTAGGTATGAAGAATGATACAGAAGTTGTTTGGCAAAAATGTGGATCTCCATTTTACCTGGTCAGGCCATTATAGCTTGCCACTAAAGAAGCCAGAGGTATCTCATCAAAAAGTTCATGAAGTTTTGTTAACTGCTAAGAATAAGAATTTGGTAGACAAAAAGGAGATCATTTGGAAATTACATAGTTTGCACATCCGGCGCCACAGAAACTGAAGACACTACTTCGAGATGTGGGAGTGGTTGATAAAGGATACAATGACCTTATTGAACAATTCGCTGTTCAGTGTGAAATTTGTCTGAAACATTGCAAGACACCACCGTGTCCTATTGTGAGCTTGCCACTAGCCAGGGAGTTTGACAATGCAATGGCAATGGACTTGAAAGTCTGGGACAAGGGATAGGGGTGTTTTTTACTACACTTCATAGATATGGCAACCAGATTTAGCCTATCCACTATCCTAATACATACTAAAGACAAGAGGACCATTGTCAATAACGTCAGAAAAATGGGTAGGAACACCAACCAAGTTCCTCACAGATAATGGCGGGGAATCGTTAATGAGGAATATTGAGATGCGCGAAAATTTAAACATCATAGTTATGCACACTGCAGCTGAGAGCCAGTTTAGTAATGGTCTTTGTGAAAGAAACCATGCAATAATAGATGACATGTTACATAAAATATTGGCTGATCAACCAGATTGTAAATTGCAAATAGCGCTAGCATAGGCGGTGCACGCAAAGAGCTCTCTGCAATTGGTTGGGGAGTAAAGTACGTACCAGCTGGTGTATAGAAGAAATCCAAAGTTGCCTTACGTGTTATTGGATGCTCCTCTGCTCTAGAAGGGACTAGCATTAGCTCCACCTTTTCTGTTCATCTGACTGCTTTGCACACGGGCAGAAAAACTTTCAGTAAAGCTGAAGTTTTGGAGAAAATTCGGCGAGCCCTACAGAACCACATAAGACCATCAGGAACACAGTTTAGACAAGGAGACATGGTGTGTTATAAAAGGGAAGGCTAGAAAGAGTGGAAAGAACCTGGCATGGTAATAGGGAGTGATGGGAAAGTAGTAATTATGCAACATGGTAATCAAACTGTTAGGGTACATTCTTCACGGTTAATTGTTACTGGCCATACCTTTTACAGGTTCGGAACAGGATGTAGAACATGAGGAAGCACCATGCACTTCACATATGCATGCACGGTAGTTATGAGGAGCAGATGACGGCAGATACAGGGTTAACTGACTATGAACAAAGTAATACTGAGGTACAGGACAACACTATTCATTCAAAAGGGCAACTACCCAAAGTAGAAACAAAGATAACTTATATGTCAGAAGGGACCAGTGTGTGGAGGGATGCCACTATCATAGGGAGAGCAGGAAAGGCCATTGGTAAATACAAACAATGGCTAAATGTGCAGGATGAAGGACAGGAGACCAGACCTATCAATTGGCAAATCAAAGTAAAGGTTTGGAAACCCAGAGAGCGCAGTAAGAGTTCTGACAGTGGCCCAGAAAGTGGTCGTGACCCTAAGAAAAAAAATCAGACTTATAGGGTTCTGCTCGCATGGGAGAAAGATCGTATAGTAGTCATCCAGAAAGGGAGAGGAATGTGAGTAGAGTTCATAACTGCACAAGAACGATGACTAGAGAGCAAGTTAGGAATCTCAATAGAAGTAGACATCCTTATGAGAGAGATTCTAGTAGCTGCTGATAAATTGGAAAATAAGTTGATGAGGAAAGCAGAAAGGAATGCGTTAGGCAGTTGGAAGGAATTTGGATATATTCTGAAACACCTGACAGAGGACAGCCGGCTTTATCTCACAGATGGATCTGTAGTGAAAAGGTACTCCGAGACGGCACATAAGGCCAAGGCAAGATTAGTAGCCCAAGGCTTTGAAGAGAAACTAGGAGATCAGGATGTCGGAGTGGACTCACTTACTGCGAGGAAAGTGAGTTTGAAGATTTTTTAGCTATTTTGGCATCCCATTCCTGGGAGTGCAAATCGATTGATATGAAGGTTGATATGAAGGCTGCATTTTTACAGGGGGACAAATTTCACAGGAAGTTTTTTTTTGAAACCACCCAAAGAGCCCTGGGATGTAGAAGGAAAGCTATGGAAATTGAACAAGTGTGTTTATGTATTGAATGATACACCAAGAGTATGGTATTTTTCCGAGGTCTGTCCTGTTGAAAACAGGCTGCATTCAGTTAAAGGCAGATCCCATGATGTTCTACTGGTACGATAAGGAGAAACTAGCTGGAATCTTTATCCTGCATGTTGATGATTTCCTTTGGGGAGACTCTGTAGAATTTGAACAATGGGTAATCAAAGATAAAGAAAGAATTCCAGGTCGGAAGTCAGGCTTCAGGGGCCTTTAAATACATAGGTTTAGACATTAAGCAGAGCAAGTTAGGAGTCACATTAAATCAACAATCTTACCTAGAAAATGTTAATTATACCCCAATAACTCGGGTTAGATCCTCACAAAAAGGAAGAAATTGGGCAGTTGAACTGGTTGTGCATTCAGACTAGGCCTGATGCTAGTAATGATGTTTTGGAGCTGAGTACCAAGATAAAACATGTTACAGTTGAAGTTCTGAGAGCAAATAAAACACTAAAAAAATTGAATTCTGAGAGAGGTGTGCTCAAGTTTCCAGTCTTAGGCGAGTCGGGAGGTATGAGATTGGTCATTTTTAGCAATGCTTCACATGCCAATCTTCCAGGTGGGTACTCTACCACAGCAGGGTTCATCATATTCTTGGTGGGAAAGAATGATAAATATTGCCCACTGGCTTGGGAGGCCAAAAAAAGGGTAGTGAGAAGCACCTTAGCTTCTGAAACGCTGGCCTTAGTAGAAGCGTCAGATATGGGGGTTTACTTATCCAATATACTGACAGAAATATTATATAAAGGGCAAAATGGGAAATGTTTTCCCATAGAATGTTATGTTGATAATCGGTCTCTTTGTGATCATGTTCATTCGATGAAAAGTGTCGCTGAGAAAAGACTAGGATAGACCTAGGCAGCATAAAAGAAACATTAGAGAAGAGAAATCTCTATAAGATACAAAGTTGGTCAATCAGACTCTTTTTCAAAAAGTGCCTGCTCGAAGAAATTATTAAATGTATTCGAAGAGGGTGTCTTCGTTTCATTTCATCGTAAAACAAAAAATGTTATGATCTTTTCAAAGCTTTAAAAAAGGGAATCTGTCAACCACCTTGTTAAAGTCAATTGCTAGTTAAACAGGTGATGGGCATTGATTAGTCCCATCTAAACAGAATAAAAAGATACAGCTGGAACACTATGGGAGCTACTTGGAAGTTAGTAGCACTGAGGAGCTGTCTTGAAAATAAACCAGCTTGAACCAAAAGACCAGCCTAGATTAATTCTGCCACCACAAACTCTTATTGTGAGTAGCACTCTATCCACCACCTTTAAACATTAATTTCTTCTACCACCAGCACACAATGGCAGCAGTGTGTGCCATTTACAAGATGCACTGCAGGAAGCCACCTAGCCTCCTTTTGACAGCATCTACCAAATCCATAACCTCTACCACCCTGAAGGACAAGGGTAGCAGACACATGAGGATACCAACATCTGCAAACTCCCCTCCAAGCACACACCTTCCTGACTTGGAGCTTTAAAGCCATTCTTTCACTGGTCGCTGAGTCAAGGGAGTTCCCACCCTAACAGCACTGTGGGTGTACGTACACCACATGGACTGAAGTGGCTTAAAAGGCAATTCACCACCACCTTCCCAAGGGCAATTAGGCATAGGCAACAAATGCTGCCCTTATCAGCAATGACCACACCCCATGAAAGAATAAAAGTAGTAAATAGTCAGTACTGGTTTCTGACACCAGGGGCTGGATCTTTGCCACAAAGGTGGGAAACAGCAGCTGGGTCTGTTTTTGTCAGAAGCCCACTCCAGTGGGAAATTGACTCAAGTTCAAATTTTCATGGCCCTGCGCACAAGAAACAAGAAACCAAGATTATAAGGAAGTGTTGCATAGACAGTGTTAAGAGTGACAGAAAAGGGTACAGGAGACTGAAGCCAGGCAAATTCAGAACTGACAACAATGGAGTGAATTTGTTTGACTCCTTAGTTGCTGCTGAGCTGACAGATGGGATTTCAGTAGTAGTAGCAGAAGTACAACTGTGGTGTTCAGATGAACAGTTGAAGTAAGAGGTGCAGCAGAAGGCAGTTTCAGTAACCAGCCCAGAAGCAACTGTGGCTATTAGAAGACAGCAGAAGAGAGGGGCTGCATGTAGGAGGCCATGCCTAGCACATAATGTAT
This sequence comes from Carcharodon carcharias, assembly GCF_017639515.1. NCBI lineage: Eukaryota > Metazoa > Chordata > Chondrichthyes > Lamniformes > Lamnidae > Carcharodon > Carcharodon carcharias. Next base: position 60,109,714 of record NC_054474.1, read on the forward strand.
AAAAGCCAGGAGTCACTTGTTTTCAGGGCTGCACTTGCCCAGCAAGGTTGTTGCAGGTTTCTATAACCTCTTGTAAGAGGTCCTGTTGCCTGCTGGACTGTAGTGTTATGCTTTGCCAACGTCTGTCAAAGTCATCAGAGCCCTTAAGCCAGGGCTTCCCAAACTGGGGGTCGTGAAACGAGATTCTGCAGGCCGCGAGCTCTGAAGCAGCAATGGCTAAACAGCAATATTAACAGCTGCAAAGCCCCTTTAAATCCTTGCTTTTTTTTTAAACTCTGGGCACAGCCTAAATGAGTGATTTATTTTTTATTTATGTATTTTAGGACTGATTCCTGCCCCAAAAATTCCATTGTAAAAGCTAAGTGTTTTAAAAATTCCTTGAGACCACCCCCACTCTCACAGATGTCCCCCCACTGGCTCTCGGGTCTCCCTCCACAAACCCCACCACTTCACAACTCTCTCACTTAAGGGTCATGCTACTTTCAAGCCTCAAAATGGGGTCAAAGTGGGAAAACATTTGGGAAGCACTGCCTAAAGTCATTTTGACAATGATCCCTTCAAATTTTCAAAGCTCACATGCATTGCATAGAATCACAGAACAGCTGCAACAAAGATCGTTTGGGCCATCATGAAATTGTATATTTTCTGTAACCATATGAAAGCAGCTACTGCTGGTGCCAAGACCTCCACATAACGGACAGTGTTAGTAGCACCCAGACAACCACTGTTACCCGTGGTTGTGTCATCCAGGAATCATTCATAAATCTAAAAGGCACAACAACATGCAACTCTGGCCGCCATTTCTCCATCCATTGGGGGTGATTGACAGTGAAGTAGCCTGAGCTTGTCCTTCAATGAAAGTTTGTACTATTTGGCCTTCCACAAGAAGAATAGTGTTAGTTCATTGAAAGCGAACAGATCTAGGGCATGGATCCATATCAGTTGTCTTACATACTGATTAAGACCATTATGAATTGTAGTGGCAGCATTTCAGTTGAAGGACAAGTCTGTTTTAATACAGATCTTTTTGCATCAGCAAGTCAACCCCCTTCCCAGTGCTGTGAGATGCAGGCTCCCCTTTATTCAAATCTCAAGACCCCAGTATCATGCTTTAGTGCAATGATATCTGAGCATAGAATTACATAGAATATACAAGACTGAATAAGTTCATTCGGTCCATGCCAGCATTTATGCTCCACTTGCAACTCCTTCCATCCAACCTCATCTAGCTCTAACAATGTAACCCGTTATTCTCTTCTCCCTCACATTTATCTAGCTTCACCTTAAATATGTGATGAAGTTGTGCAGTTTAAAGGCATTAAGAATGTAGGTGTTAGGACTGGGGTCAATAAAAGGAGGGACTGGTGTCCTGGGGAGAAGAGGGACTGATCAAAAGAATCTCTCCTTGATAACTTGCTGCTTTACAGTTCTGGTAATTGGCAGCACTGTTGGGCCATGCACTTTTTCTATAGCCACTTCTTCTGGATGGCAAAATTGTAAAGCAAGTAACACTTGGCCTGCACCCTCTCCCACAATGGGAAAAGTCAAATTTCTAGTCATTGTCAGGAACTGCTTAATATGCTTTAAAGCAACTTTAGTACTTCTAAACTCAGAAATTGGATTTAAAAGTACTGAAGACTTTCGGTAATTGTCAGGAATATAGCTTTTCTCAGTGCAAGTATTGAACCTGAGTGCAAAAATTTGAACTATGGTCAGGTTGCAGGACAGGGCTTGGGTTCCAGATGTAAGGAGGGAGTGGGGTTAGTTGCGAGAGGTGACATTAGTGAACAGACAGGTAGCATTAGGCCTCTGATTCTAAGGTTCGTTGGCATCATATCCCGGAGGTAGAGATCAGAGATCAGTACACACCAACCGCACCATCTTTGCAGATTAAGCTTGGAGAATTTGATTAGAGTTAAGTAAAGTTTCTAGGTAAGCTTAATAATGACAGACAGGAATGATAGAGCATGACAGAGGTAGCACGACAGAAAAATATTACAGGAAGTGTTACTTCCACAAGAATTGTGTTATATGGAAGAGTTTTAATATCCTACATATAATTGGTGCTGCAGGAAAACTGCAGTCTAGAAAATGCAGCAAGAGCAAATTGGAAAATAGAACATTTCAATCGCACATTTTTACCAAAACAAAAACAGGAATAATTGTTCAAGTAAAATTTTCTTTTATGTTTAAAGGAAAAAAGAACACTCAGATCAGGATACAAACCTTGACACTAATCAATAATAGGATCAAACTCTGGATGACTCAGAATTAAGTCATGCAAATGTCATTCATTAAGGAAGTACACTATTGAAAATGTATTTGATTTGACAGAAAGTCATGTTTCATCGATGGTTAGCACTGAAGATTAATTCCCATTTAATCTTGACATTATATGTCCATCTTCGCTCAAAAAGATCTGCCTATGGTTTAAAAAGTCTGTTTCACAATACTGAAAAATGAACCAACAAGTGTTAAAGACAAACAAACATTTGGTTGGGGAGGAATACCCTAGACTCCACCTCCAAAATAAATAGGTGGTTTGAACCTTTCCACCACCACCACCGCCCCCCACCAAGTCATGCCCTGATTTCAATCTCCACCTCACTTTCAGTACTGCTGCCAGCAGATTTCAGTAATTAGATAAGCATTTGATAGGAATCTTCCTGAACTCTCTCACCTGGTTTTCCAGGCTGTTTTGCCATTGTAAGTAAAATCCTATTCTCTAAATAAAATGTTATCAGCGTGCTAACCTTCACAGAACACATTTGATTATTGAATAATGCATTGGTATAAAGATTTATTGGCTTTCAAAATGACTTATTTACATGTTGTTTATACTGTGTTTTACTGATACATTGAGTGGTGGTAAAATATTGAAGTGTATATCAACACTTTTGATCCAGCTTACTGTCACTGTTGCGTCTTAACATTAAAGCGACATGAAGCTGCCATTTCATTATTTGATATTTCCATGTCGATGCAGCCAGCCACTTACAAACCCTTTCTTAATCAAATTGTCTGGAATACTAAGAAATTAACAAATATTAATCTGAAAAGGCCAAAAATGCATAAATTGTCAAGGGTAAAGGTTATAAGAGTAGGATCAGTGATTGTAGGGCAGAGATGTCAAGTATATGGTATCAGGATGCATTTCTTAAATAATTCAATCAATAGAGAAAAGTTACCCAATCTCTGGCTCATTGATTTCAAGGTTTGGTGCAAGATACCACAGGCTAAATAACAGCCTATCCAGGGTGATAGCAGGATATAAGGCAGTGCAATTTCTAGAAGACTAGATGAGTGCCATCTGTAGGCTTGACATTATGGAAAAGAGAACATAAAAACGGTTAGATATTAGCTGCATAATTTCTGTTACCAAGGTTACAGTTTGTTTATGCCATTATCTTGTACATTATATAGTCTTCGATCATTTTATTTTACACTAGGTGTATTCTTTGCAATTTATAACAGAAGTAATTCTGGACCAGTCTCAAGGCTCACATACTATCAATTGCAACAATCACCCTTCAATTGATTTCTGAAGAATGTTAAATGCATTACTGATGAGGTCAAACAAAAAGTAAATAACAGTTAAATAAGTTTGCTTCTATACTTAAAGTTAAAATATTATTTATATAAAGTACACCATGGGGAGCCAGTGGTTTACTGAAAAATAACACTGTCTCCTGGCAACACTAACCTCCATGTGTGTACCTGTCTGCGCATGCTCAGAAAAACAATGGCAGATTTTGTCCTTCCAAACTTGTAATGTCAGGGTCTATTTTTCAATTATAAAATACCATTGTAAATTAATGTGGCATGATCAATTAAATGAGTGGAGGAGTGCAGTCATACAGGTAAGAAACCGTAATATAAATGGGTCCACAGAGATTTTCTTAAGTACAGACTAGTCCAGCCTGAAAAACATTCCACAACATTGCACACCTTTATACTGCAGATCTTTTATTAGTCTGTGTGAGCTCTCCAATTGCTAGATGAAATTTTCCAACAAAGAAACAAGCAAAAGGAAAAAGGATAAATACAGAAAGAATAACCCATAAATGGAAAATGCTGGATAAAACAAGCAGGTCCTGCAGCATTTGTGTAGAAGCTCTGGTTAACGGGGTCAGAGCACTGAACCTTGTCTAGAACTGAAAGCTAAATCCTAGATTCTTCACCCAAAGATACAGGCCAGGATTTTATGGCCCCGCCACGGCGTGATTTCCCCCCGGTGGATGCGGCGAGCCTTTTAAATCTCCATTCAGTTTGGCAGAACCCTAATACACTGTTGGGTGGGAGGGGCCATGAAATCCTGGGCATAATTACAGTTTATTTTCCTTTATTTCTGTCCTGGCTGCTGCCCACATCACAGAGTAAACAGTACAACTGCACCTGTACTGCACTGGCAGCAAATGCAGCCAAAAAATAAACCACCAGGAGTTTGGCTCCATTAGCTATTGGATCCTCTGATGTACTGTAGGTGAATTTTTTTTTCTATACTTGAAACAATCTATTTTAAAAATCATTTATAGTAATTGAAAATCTTCAGTATTCTATGTGCAGCTATAAGATTTACATTCTATGACATGGTGGTCAACAGCAGTATCGGGTGATCTTCCTAGTGACTGATGACCATCCACTCACATTGCCTTGGATTGAAAGATTTCTGACCTTAGTGTTATGTTCACCAGTAGAAGGAGAACTGCATAAACTTCTGTTAATTCTGAACTCTCTAACCCATTATGAAGACTAATTGTTACAAATTCAGATTTGCCATGAACATCTTATATTGTTCAGTGACATCAATTGTTCCTTAACATGTTAAGTGTTTTACTTTTGTGGCAGTTTGGGATAGCTGAAGTGCATCCCCAACATTGTTTTATTCTGTGACACATCCATGTAGCCCTTGTATTCTGTTTTTTGTAAGCACTTAGCCTTACAGATGGCACTCGGTCTTCTAGATATTTCACACCATGATATAATTTGCAGAATAGTGTAACCATGGTGTGTGAAAAAAAATACTCATTTATTATCTCTATCAGATATTCATGTCTTTTGCACCTATACTTCTTTGATTACTTCTAAGGTAAAATGATTAACTCTTGCTGCAGTGAGCCCATTATGAATTGTTAAACTGCTTTATTTCACAATGAGTGAACATACAGTGCATCTGTCAGGATTAGATTCACTAAGTTTAAGCTGTACAATTGTACATCTTCGTAAATGATACAAAATAAAGAATGTCATTTCGTGCTTTTAAACATGGAGTCTTCCAACAGTTCTTCAGTAATTTTGACTTTTATATCTGCCCAAACTATTGCAATCTACTTTTTAAAAGTTTGCTACAAAGTGACTATCCTTAACCCTGTAGTGTAAAGGGTTAACGTTAAATATATATACAGTCTACATCATCAGTAATGTAAGATCACATGACAATAGAGCATGCTGGGAGATAGTTCTATATGAAGCCTTGTGCTAAGCCTTATCCTGCACATAGAATGTCTAATCGAAGTTAAAGTTTACTGACAACTTCCCTCCAGCAGTCTCTGTTGATCCTAACCAAGGCCAACCAAAGCTAAGACCCACAACGATGATAAGAGATGGTGGCAGCGGTAATGGCAACAGAAAAAGTACTGAGTGCACAGCCCAGTGACTGAAAAAGCAGCAAACAAAATGACTGAGGAAATGACAATACTGGAACAAATGCCAATAGAACTTAAAGAAAGTGCTAGAGTTAAGAAAAGCCATGGAGATGATTTTCCCTCTACCAGGGTCCTTCGAACACATGGACAGCCTGGATCAAGCTGAGAAGTGGCAAAACTCTCCAGGTATGGAAATGCTTCAGGACATGTCAAGAAGCCTAGCAAGGAATGGGTCAATACACTTCTCTACACCATAGGAAGTAGTGCAGATGGCATAATGGTCAGACAAGGCATAAATGAAGAAACCGCAACATATGAAGATGTTATAAAAGCTTTTTGATACGTATTTCAGCCTTAGAGGGAACAGAATCATAGGGTGAAGTTCAACATACTTACCCAATGACCAGGAGAGAGTGTAGATTCCTTCATTAACGATTTATATCAAACAGATGAATTGTGAATATGAAGCCCTGAAAGATTCATTCAGGATTGCATTTTTATAGGAGTCTTAAGAGGAGATTTTTATCAGATTTGTTACAGTCAATAACACTGTCAAAGGCTATGCAATTAATAAGACCGGTAGAGGTGAGAAAACAAAAATTGTGTACTTATTTGAGGTATCAGAGAGATTTTGTGGAGCAAAACAACTGACACAATGCAGTTTGTAAGACACAGGAGTAGCAATACACCTACTCAAAAACAGGGAAAGAGCAGAGAGGGCACAGTAGCTGCCATTCTCACTGGCGGGAAAAGGCTACATTTGCACCAAGTGTCCCAACAAAAATGCATTGTGCCATTCCTGTATGAAGAGGCCATTTGAAAGCTTTATGCTGCAGCAAAAACCTCTGAGCTCAGAAATTTAAGGACAAATCAATTAAAGCGAGTAGCATTCAAGAAACTGAAGATGCAAAAGACAATGAAGTGTATTCTGGGGAGAAATTACAGGATCTAATAGACCGCAGACATTATGGTCATAAAACAAACTTCAAATGAGACATTGGAACAGGAGTTTCAGTTCTTCCCGACACAGAACAATGGCTAAAGCAGGACCTCTTCCGGCCACCAGCCGTACAACTGCACGGTCTAGAAGGCATTCAACTGAAGGTCAAGGGTTAGTTGACTTCTATACTTCAGTACAAAGGAAGAGAAATCACAAACTTTGTATGTGATCCAAAACCAAGAGTGTTTACTGTTAAAGCACGCAGAGATTTACAACTCATACATAAAGTAGATGAATTGGGAAGCCAAGGAAATTCGACAGAATTCAGGGAAGAATTTCTAAACTTATTTAGAGATCTTGAGAAGACTAAAACAATTACTCTGAAGTGGGGACACCAGAACCTAATAGAACCAAGTGAAAACCTTGAGGAAACCAGGCGGAGAATTTCCCATGAACTGCAGGTGAAGGAATCACAAGTTCGTTACTTGGAAGGGCAGCTTGCATCAAGCCAGAAATTGATGGACAAACCTGAGCACAAGAACAAGAGAGACGAACCTGAACAAGAGGACATAAATTTTCTTGAAGATGTGGAGTCCTATATTTCACTGACCACAAAATTCATTCTAGCAATAGGGGAGGCTAAATGAAATTTGAAAGGGGCAAAAAGCAGATGAAGAAAGTATTCAAATTCAACTACATAAAAGAATGGCCAGAATACATTCCAAATAATCTCATCCTGAAGCAATGAAGACAACTCAGTGCTGTGGATGAATTTCTGGTCTATGATGAGAGATTGTTCATACCAGTGTCCTCAGACTCAAGATCCTTTCAGAGAATACACCAAGGACACCTGGCATTACAAAGTGTCATGCTGGAGCTCAAAATTCCATTGGTGGCCAAGATCTCTCAATCATAAATTTATTTCAAGCTGCATCACCTGTGCGATGCATCAGCTATGCGATCCATCACCAGCAGCAAAGAGAACCACTGATAGTATCTGTGTTTCCATCCAAGCTGTGGGAATGCCTTGGAATGGATCATTTTGAGCTCAAAGGGAAGACATTCCTTATCGTTGTTGACTATTATTCCAGTTGGATTGAGGTTAAGCACCTCGGAACCTGTCATTACATTACTAAAATAAATTTTTGCCACCAAATTTCAGACAATGGCCCACAGTTTGCCAATGAATGTTTTAAGCAGTTCACAGAAGCCTATGGGTTTGTCCAGAGTGAGCTCACGTAGATACCCACAAGTTAATCGGGAGGCTAAACGAGGAGTAAGGACGGTAAAGGCTTTGTTGAAGAAAAATGATGCAATCATCTTGGTACTGTGGAGCTACTATTCCATACCACTCCAGAATGGTGTGGCTCCATTAGAACTTCCAATGGGAAGATGACTCAACTTCCTGTTCTTCCGTATACAACTTATGCCGTGGCTCAAAGCAACAGATATAGAAAGAGTAAGAGAGAAGGAGGTTGAGTATCATGCACATCAAACCAGAAACTGTAACCAATGCCATAAGAGTATATAACTTACCAGAATCCCAGGCAGGGGAATCAGTATGGATTTGTGACTACAATTGCAAAGGACAGGGGGGAAGATGTAGGATCATATAAATAATATATTTTAATAGTCAGAAACTATGGGGCTTGGGGGAGAGATGTAGTGTAAAGGGTTAATGTTAAATATGTTAATAGTCTACATCATCAGTGATGGAAGATCACATGACAATAAAGCATGCTGAGAAAGAGAGAGAGTCTGATGTGAAGCCTCTGCTAAGCCTTGTCCTGTGCAAAATTAGAAGAATGTTTAATAAAAGTTAAAATTTACCGACAACCTTATCTTCAGCAGTCTCTATTGATCCTAAGCAAGGACAACCGAAACTAAGACCCACAACAATAATAACAGAAACCAGACTATGGAACCTACCAACCTAACATGGCAATGATCTTTACCGGCCCTAAATAAATAGTCATCACTGTAGCAATGCATCTGAATGAACATGGCAATGTTACATTATCTTTCATTGTCTCCAGCATGTTGGTTCAGAAGTAATATCTGGATACTGATCTACATCTCCCCTCCCTGCCGAACTGAACAGCTTGAGGATTTAGTTTATCTCAACAGTAACATTTTAACGTATGTAACACCTAAGGGCAGAAATTTTTGCTCGGAGGCCGGGCATGTGCCCAACCAGGAAGTGATGCACGTTGATGTCGGCCGAGCGTGCCAACGTCAACGCGCAGTTGCACAACAGTTCGGTCAGTGGGTGCGCGCTGGAGCCAACAGTGTGCCCGCCTGACAATCAAAAGGCCTGTTAAGGCCATTAAGTAATCAACTGAATTATAATTTTCACTGCCCGTCCAACCTAGTGGTTAGCAGGCAGGCAAAAAGGTCCCCTTTGCATTTTTTGGAAACCTCATCCACGGGCGGGATGAGATTTCCAAAAGCAAGTAAAAATAAAATAAAAACTTTTAATTTTTCATTACTAACATGTCCCCTCATGTGACTCTGCCACATGAGCAGAGACATGTTTCATTTTCTTTTTCATGCATCTTCATCTCCTTTTAGGCAGCCTCAGATTATGCAGCGCTTATTCACACACATGGGCGAAGTTCTCGCTCAGTCTGCTTGCCCTCCTCCCCAGCCCCGCACCACCCACCCCCAACACACAGACAGTGCTGGCGCTCGTGTTTCATGCTGGGCGGGCCTTAATTGATCCACCAGCATAAAATCACGGTCCGGTGCCGATCGCGCCCCCACCAAGCCTGCCCGCCAAGGGCAAAATTCTGCCACAAAGGTTGAATCTGTCTGGCAACAGAGGCAGTACATAAATGAAAATTGTTGTTGGTTACATCAATAGTAGGAATAGGTATTGTGTAGAAAGAGTAAAATGTTGCTGTGCTAATTTCACCATATTTCATCTACAGTCTCCAACATGCAGATTATTTCTGCTTCAATTAATTTAGGTGGAATCAAGGTCATTTTCCAGCATGCTGTATCTCAGAATTGTTTTGTTCTGTAATTTTTCATGTGGTGTGTTCCAGGTCTTGGTTGAGTGAAATCCCTCATCAGCTCACAATGTTGCCAATAATCTTGCAGCTTTTTTTTCCCCTGGGAATCATGACTAATGAGTTGGGGTATGGAGAGACCTTCTTCTTAACCCTCAGAGCGAGCAAGGAGGAAGCTTACATCAAAGTACATCTGTGGCAAGAACCTAGGCGCTGTCTTTTAACATGGCAAGGCTGTTTGCACTGCAGCTACCACACAGTTCTGGCTGACCAGCAGACTCTCCCGCTCTTACAGCTTGCCATAGGTGTATTGGAAGGATTTGCAGGCTGATAATCAATCTATTTGATCACGTTATGAACACCTTCCATGGCCATCAAATCCCGGAGCTGAGCTTGAACCCAGAGTTTCTGGCTTGGAGGTAGGGATGCAACCAACTGCGCCACAATACTCCTTTGAAGAGACCCAGACTTAATTGAAATTTTCTATTTTTCTTTTCCATCTGTTTTGTAGGCACTAACTTCTTGTTGGAATATTGTTTCATAGGTATTTGTGTCCTGGTAATATACTGTACAAGTGGCAATTCTTCACATGACAGACTAGATAATGAATGTTGAAAGATAGGGCCCTGCCTCACTATGTCCAAACGTGTGCATCTTGAAGGTTAATTTTTTTCTTTGCTAACTCAGGGGTACTGAGGTTAATTGTACAGCCTTTTATGCAGCTCTGATTGAGATTAGCTACTCAACCTAAACCATAGGCTGAGTTGAGTAACATCCTGATTTGTAAGGCTCAGCTCCTTTGCTCTTACACATTGAGCCAATAAAGCTGTTCTAATGCAAGATTTCACTGAATTATAGTAAATGTTAACCAGTGTGATTAAACGAAAAATTGACGTTGACTGTCAGTGAATACTGGAGACGTGTTATGAAAAATAAATACATTCTAGACGTTTGTTTGACCTGAACTGTACCAACCTTATTGGAAGACCTTGTAACTTTTTTTTATATAATAATTTAAAGTTTTACATTTTTTTTGCAACAAGCATTGATTTTATTGCTTTTGGGCTGGATTTTCATAGTGTGAATGGGGCCCAAATGGAGGTGGGTGACCAGAGAAAATGGTGGCAACATTTTGCATGCCAACGTCCTGTCTCTGTTCTGGTCATTCAAAATGTTTGTGAGGGTGGGGGCAAGTATGGGCCTGTGAACTCATTCACACTCCTATTGAGGCTAATTAATATTGTGAAGAGCTTGTTAAAAGCCCATTCTATTAAAATTTGGTGGAGACGGCCGATGTTTAGCAGCTGACTGCCTCGGACCAACTGAAGACAGGCACAGACCAAGTTAAGGGCAAGTCAGGGAAGCCAGCAAAGTTTCTGAAGGTAAGTGTAAATTTTGTTGATCATATACGACAGAGTTCAGCCCTCTGAAGTAAAAGTTGCAGCAGTCCATTGCAGGTTAGAAGAGAAGCCAGCATTAAAAACTTTGCCAGTTTAGGGGGTCGTTACCCTCCTGGCATTCTGGGTATCAAAGCCAGGGGCAAGGCTGTTTGCACTCCTCTTGAGCACAAGGAAGGCTGCAGCTGGCAATGAGTGCTGAATCCTCAGAAACTGAGGCCGTTGGAGACAACCACCAGAGCCTCAGCAGACCAGGAGGGTTGAGGGGTACAACGAAGAAGGAGGCACTACTTTGAAAACAGAATCTCCAGCAGAGGCGAAGATAACTGTATATGACCAAAAACCAGTGCCAAAGGAGACTGCGACTCTCTAGGCATTTGGTCACAGATATCTGTGCCCTTGGTAGTGCAGGCCTCATACCACTTATCTCTAGGCCCTGGCAAGAGCAGCCAACGTAGCTTTTGCCTTCAATTTCTTCACCCCTGGATCTTTTCAAGGATCAGTTGCAGATGGTATCTCACAGGTGGCTGCCCACCACTGTAACACCCAGGTAACAGATTTTCACTTCACCAAGGCTGGACAACGCATCAGATTCACAACTGATGAGAAATCACAGGCTCAGAGGTCATTGGGTCCAAAGCCTGAACAGGTTGAGTGGAGTCTTTCAATACCCTCCTGCAAGGTGGTCTACTGCACTCTCCATAACATGACCCTTCAGAGAGGTGGTGAGCTTCAGGACAGTGAGGACCAGGAAGGCGACAACTCATCAGAGAAAGAGCAGGAGATAAGAGAGGAGGAGGAATAGGAGGCAGAGGGAGATTACTTTGAACAGAGAGATGCCCTGTCATGAATGTATAATAATTTTCATAATATTATTGTGATTTATTGTAAAAGTGGTTAATAGTGGGGTTTTGGATAGTTTGTGTGTATGTGTGTGCGCATGGGATTTAACAAAATTGAAGACAGCTAGTCTGGAGGCTTTGAGTCATCAAAAAGAAGTAGGTTTGAAATGCTAAACACAAACATGGCTGAAGTTTTAGAATGTGAGTTGTAAGGAAAATTTACATTTTTAGATAAATTAGAGGAGTTTGAATTTCAAAGAGATGATACGATGTTACACCTAGCCAGAAGAAGCTAAGCCAAACAGTGGGTTTATTTTTCCCAAGGATTACTGATAAAATTAGTATGATGAAAGATTTATATTATGAGAAAAATAAAGTTGCAAAAACATATGGGAACGATAGAATTTAACATTAAAAAGGGAGAAGCATGTATAAAGGAAATGAGGCTGTGTCAGAAGGGAGAAGGCATCCTAAGATCTTACACAAGTATGAAAACCTTCCAGCCTCTGTGCATCAAGTTGTTGTATACAGGAACCGAAGCCGGGAAAACTCACTTTGACTATCATTGCCCAAGGCATCATGTTGCTTTGCCCTGGTCTTGTTTAAATCTATTTGTTTTTCTACTGTTGCCTTAACAGAGGTGTAACTGGGAGCCAGATTAATTAGAATTTTAGGAGTTATTATAATAGTAATTTGTAGACCTATATATGTGCTTGAAATATTTTTTGTTAATAAATATTTTATTTAATTTTCTAAAACCCTCTGAAGCCATAGTAGTCTTATTACTTCTGAATAAAGGGCACACATCTTGAAGTAAAATACAAATTGCTAAATAGTTATGACTAGGTGATCAAGTTTCCCTCGTGGATTTGATCTGCCTGGCACATGTCATCTGCCACATCATGACAAGGGGGCCTCCTCCTGCCACTCTGCAGAATGAGGGCTTCCCTCACCTCCGTCATGGGTGCCACCTCACTTCCCTCTGGTACAGAGGAAGGCTTTAGTACAAACCTTGGATCTACCCTTCAGGACAGCCAGTAGCCTCAGTGACGGCACGTGGGTATCTAAAATGAGTCCCCGCTTCATATGACCTGCCTCCATTCCTGCCCGCCACACTGCTACCCCCTCCCCTTCCCACCCCGGCTCTAATTAGGCAGGAAACTTGTCTCCATATCAATTAAGGGATCATCCCCATGAAATTCTCATTTTTGATTATTTGAATTCCAGATATTTGCAATATTCATCTCAAATCATCTCCGCTGTTAATACCTATTTTATTTGTTAGCCTTCCTCATGTTCTAACACTCAAGATTCAAATAATAATATCGGGATAATCTTTGCTTCATAAACCCTTAACTTAATTGTTGCCAAAATATCTTAGCCATTCTTATCCTGCCTAATCTTTTTTTTAAAAAAAAAACAGCAGAAGCAAGTCCAATCCTGCTTTTGATATGCCTTTGCAACTCCCATTTTTTGAGATAAAGTCACCTATGGGGTATCAAAATTTTCCACCTGCAGTCCTGCATGCCATCCAACTGTAATGTGTACACTATCCTGATGCTTCTTAAATTACATGATTTTTATCTTTTAAATGTCAACAGACAATCCAATTTTTAATTCCCCACATATAGCTCATCAGTTAACCTCTGTAAATCAGTTTAAGATGCTGCCATAAGGTCAATGTCATGAGCACATCTGAGACTATTTAAAATCTATCTGCATTAGGAGAACCCTCCAATTTCATGTTTTGAAGATGCAATTACTGTTTCCAGAAAAAGACTGAATAAATCAGAAGACAGCATGTGTCCTTGTCTCACCCCAACTATTGAACTAAACCAGGGTTTTCAACTCTTTTTACTTCTGAGGGTCCACCAGTAACACACAAGTATTTTCCTGCATAGAAATGAGTTATACAATTAAACATATACATTTATCATTAATTTTGCTTTGCTTAATGTGAAACTTGTTGCTGGTACTGAGCAACAAATCTGTCAAAATGTGGATGTATCTTTGACAAGATTGTTATTGTTCACCCTGGCTCGGTACTTTATTTTCATTGTTGTCATTGTTGAAAATCCAGCTTCACCTAAAAAGATTGTGCTAAATGGGACCAATTTTTTCAGTGCTATAGAAGAAGAACAGCTGAATTCATCAGAACATTCACAGTAAAATGGATCCAGCAACATTCCCCTGAAGTTGGTTCTCAGGGGCCTGGCTGATAAAATGAGCTCTTCTAATAGCTTTACTGAGAAAAAGATGGCAGCTCACCAACAATATTCTCACTAAAGGCGATTGTAGCACACAGGTAGGTAACAGTTTTTCCTCTTGTGAGTCCTGAAAATAAGTATTAAATTTGTGCAGACCAGATATATTATGAGCTTTGGTTCAATTGTGTCAAAGTCAGCATTTTTTTTTTGAATGGATATACTTGAGCATTTATATTCATAGTTCCACCACAGATAAGAACATTCCAGATTTGAAATAAAAGCAAAGTGCTGGAAAAACTCAGGTGTGGTAGCACCTATGAAGGAAGAAACATAGTTAACGTTTTGAGTCTAATGTGACTCTTCTTTAGATTTGCATATTCCTTTTGAATGCATTTTTTTTTGCCCAGCATGAAAAAATGTTTTCCCACCTTTTTCATAGTTTTATTCAACTTTTTCATCTCACTGAATATGTCTGCCATCTAGCCCAGATAAGGCTGCCACAAGTCATTATTCAGCACTTTAACAAATTCACATTTCTTATCATCTAAGAAAGTACATACCTCTTCTCTGAGATGAAATATATGAGTAAGCATTCTGCATCAATACAGCCATCTTGTCTCTGAATGCACAAGCATGGAATTGTACCTCACACCCATTTCCTCAAAAGGTGCAGGAAAATACCTGAATTTTGTTGCGCGGGAATTAAAAAAAAATAACAAGTATTGAGAATGCTGTCAAGACACAGTTCAAAAGGTTTTGCACCAAGCATGTCATGAATAAAATGCAGTGTGTCCAAATAGCTTTTATTTTTTGCACAACACCAGCGTGCTTTCCATCATTGCTTCAGCTCTATCAGTGCGGTCTCCATACAACTTGTACAGCTGATTACTGCTGAAATCATCCAACAGTCTGAAAACATCATTTAACTTTTTGTTGTTGTCTTGAGCTCTTCACAAAACAAAAAGTCTTCTATCGTTTTCTTATTGTAGACATGCTAAACATAGGTGAGTAAATGGGACATTTTAGAAATGTCTGTGAATTAATCTTACGGCCAATCAAGCCACAGTAAAACTGTTTTCTGCCATTATGTCAATCATTTTTTGAGTGTGTTCATTGACATCAGTATTCTTTCTAGTTCCTTGGCCTTCTACTTTCCAAAAGTTTTTCTTATGATTTCAATGGCAGACAGCATTATCAACCCAACAATCATGTGTGGTTTTTTTGAGTTAACAATTTACTGCACCAGTATGTAGGATGATAGTTGTGTATTTTGGTACTGCTTTGGAAACAGGCCAGTTCCTTAGCCTTTCACTCAAAAAATGAACTTTGCTATGTATTGCATGCTTGGTGATTAAATGCCTCTGTAATTTGGAAGTTTACATCAATTCACTGGACAGTACTTGGGTACAAATTACATACTGTGGTTGAGCAACATCTCCACTTTCAGTACAAATAAAGCCAAAATTCAAGTTGCTGTCTATGCTTAATTTTGCAGTGCTAATGGCAGCTTTATTTTTGTTTACTCACACCTCCACCTCCTCAGTGTTGTTCAACATTACAGTTGAACTTGATGAAGAAAGATCTATATTACTGTTTTATAGGTTTTGTTGTTTGAAAGCTAACAGTTGCAGTTTTTAAAAATCCATTTCTTGTCTCTTTACAACAATTTTTCCTGTGCTTTGTAATTTGTCTTATTCCTGCTGAAATAGCTCTAATATACCTTACATAAAGAAGAATTTATCAAGACCTAAATTTACATTACTTGCCCAATTGCTACCAAGGTCTGCTCCACTCCATCAACCATTGGCTTAACAGTAAATTAGGAGCAACAAACAGTGTTCACTACAGGCTCATTTTGTGCATGCTCAGTCAGATTAACCTAATATTCCAGGTTCAGGGTCTCCATTTCCGAAACAGAACTTCCCTCCTACTTTGATACAAAGCCAGAGATTTAACATCAGTAATGGTGGAGGCGGATGGCACATGAGAGAAATGGAGAAATAAGCACAGCTCTGGAGAAACTTAACCCACCTGATATCACCGCCATAAATCCTATAGTAACAAATGCAGTCTCCCCTCTTCCCACTTCCCTAACCCCTTCACAAGTGGTCAATGGTGTCTCAAAGGACACGAGAAGCACCCAGACTAGGACTATCAGAGAAGCACATGGCCATAATGGCTATAAAGCTTTGGGTCTGAAGTATGAGGAAAACCATGAAAACACATTTAGTTATTTTTTTAACTCAGACTGAAGACATTGAATGAGGGAGTCACACAGATACTGATTATTGCAGCCTTGCTGCAAGTCCAAAGTCCAGAAAGTCATCGTCTTTCCACCGCCTTCCTCCTGTCCACGGTCACATGGGACACACACACTCTCCACTGATGGCACACTTTCCCCATCTCAAACACCAGGTTAATCAGGAAACAAGTGGTCTCTTTTCAAATGCACGAACAGCTTTCAACTGACACGGAAAGGAAAGGTTTGAAAGAAAGATTCGTGCCAACTCCAACTATGCAATTCCAGAGTAATTCATGGATTTCCCCATGCCAACTCATGTTTTAATCCCACCATAAGAGATATGATAAGTCCCACTATTTAATAATTAAAGCAGTGAGTGGTTTATAAACATGGAGGAGAATAGAACTGAATTAGGAAACAACTTCATACAGTATTTATCATTAGAGATAAATACTGATGAAAAAGTCAGTGACATGCAAAACGACTTGTCTAATATGCACTGGTGTCCAACAGTAAGAACCTGAATCAATGCGCATCCACAGTCTTTGCATTGCTAGGACTATTCCACTCATCACAATAGACAAAGGAGACTACGTGATTATGGGACAAATCAACTGGCAGATGCCCTAAAATCTTCTCACTGACTCACAGTGGGGGTGTAATGTATCCTTAGTTGAGAACCCTTGATCTTAACCATTCTGTCCGTTTTTTATCCACTCTTAACAAGACTGAGGAGACTTGTTACAGCTTTGTTTTTCCATCAGACTGACTGTGGTTCGATTGTGTCAAAGTCAGAATTTTTTTCTGAAGTTTCTTCAGTTTTTCTCACACCTTCATCCAGAACCTTTACCACCATGTACTGTCAAAGGCCTGCTTAATATATGAAGTTACAGTGGATGTTGTTCTATAAATTTCTACAAGATGTGATTTACGGCAGTTGATCAGTGGCTAAAGGAGTGGTGCGGGAAAGAGGGGTTCCATTTCGTGGGGCACTGGCATCAGTATTGGAACAGGAGGGATCTGTACTGTTGGGACGGTCTCCACCTGAACCGATCTGGGACCAATGTTCTAGCGAAAAGGGTAAATAGGGTGGTCAACAGGACTTTAAACTAGAAAGTGGGGGTGGGGGGAGATGGGTAAAACCCCAAGAAGTATGACTAATGGGAAACAAAGCAGCAGATTGACATGTGGGGGAGTGGATTCAACTTCATGGAAAATTATGAAAAAACTGAAAAAGAGGAGCCCAGGAGAGGCTATTAGTCTCCAGAACACAAAATAGGACAGGGTTTGGAAAGGGCTAGGAATCTAACTTATAGCACATCAGATAAAGGGACGACAATGAAAAAGGGGACAGGAAATACAGGACTGAAGGTGTTGTATCTGAATTCATGCATAAGGTAAATGAGCTTGTGGCGCAGATTGAAATTGGCAGGTATGATGTGGTGGGCATTACAGAGACATGGCTGCAAGGGGATCAGGACTGGGAGCTAAATATCCAAGGATATACATCCTATCGAAAAGATAGGCAGGTTGGCAGAGGGGGTGGGGTTGCTTTGTTAGTAAGAAATTAAATCAATATCTGACCCTACATCATTTCTTGCTAATGTAGAATTTATGTGGGTAGAGTTGAGGAACCGCAAAGGTAAAAAACCCATAATGTACAGGCCTCCGAACAGTAGTCAGGATGTGGGGCACAAGATACACGGCTTTTCTATCTCCTTGTGTAAGAAAGGCAAGGTTACAGTAATCATGGGAGATTTCAATATGCAGGTAGACTGGGAAAATCAGGTTGGTAGTGGATCCCAAGAAAAGGAATTTGTGGAATGTCTACGAGATGGCTTTTTGGAGCAGCTTGTGGTGGAACCCACTAGGAAACAGGCAATTCTAGATTTAGTGATGTGTAATGAGGCAGATTTGATAAGGGAGCTTAAGGTGAAGGAACCCTTAGGAGGAAGTGACCATAATATGATAGAGTTTACCCTGCAATTTGAGAGGAAAAAGCTGGAATCAGATGTAACGGTATTACAGTTGAATAAAGGCAACTGCAGAGACATGAGGGAGGAGCTGGCCAGAATTGACCGGAACATGAGCCTAGCAGGAAAGACAGTGGAACAGCAAAGGCAGGAGTTTCTGGGAGTAATTTGGGAGACACAGCAAAAAATCATCCCTAGGAAGAAGAAGCATACTAAAGGGAGGACGAGGCAACCATGTCTGACAAGGGAAGTCAGGGACAGCTAAAGAGAAAGTATACAATGCGGCAAAGAAGAGTGGGAAACCAGGGGATTGGTAAGCCTACAAAGACCAACAGAGGACAACTAAATGAAATAAGGAGGGAGAAGATTAAATATGAGGGTAAACTAGCCAGTAATATAAAAGAAGATTGCAAGAGTTTTTTTTAGATATATAAAGGGTAAGAGAGAGGCAAAAGTGGGCATTGGGCCGCTGGAAAATGACTCTGGAGAAGTAGTTGTGGGGAACAAAGAAATGGAAGAGGAACTAAATAGGTACTTTGTGTCAGTCTTCACAGTGGAAGACACGAGTGACATCCCCAAAGTTCAAGAGTCGGGGGCAGAGGTGAGTATGGTGGCCATTACCAAGGAGAAGGTGCTAGGAAAACAAAGTTCTGAAGGTGGATAAATCACCTGGACCAGATAGATTACACCCCAGAGTTCTGAAGGAGATAGCTGAAGAGATAGTGGAGGTGTTAGTGGTGATCTTTCAGGAATCACTCGAGTCAGGGAGGGTCCCAGAGGACTGAAAAACTGCTAATGTAACCCCCCTGTTTAAGAAGGGAGTGAGGCAAAAGATGGGAAATTACAAGCCGATTAGCCTGACCTCGATCGTTAGTAAGATTTTAGAGTCCATTATTAAGGATGAGATTTCAGAATACTTGGAAAGTGCATAGGAAAATCGGGCAAAGTCAGCATGGTTTCATCAAGGGGAGGTCATACCTAACAAATCTGTTACCTTCTCAAAAGAATTGTAACGAGTAGGTTAGACAAAGGAGAGCCAATGGATGTTATCTACTTGGACTTCCAGAAGGCCTTTGACAAGGTGCCGCACAGGAGGCTGCTCAGTAAGATAAGAGCCCATGGTGTTAGAGGCAAGGTACTAGCATGGATAGAAGATTGACTGTCTGGCAGGAGGCAGAGTGGGGATAAGGGGGTCCTTCTCAGGATGGTGGCTGGTGACTAGTGGAGTTCCACAGGGGTCAGTGTTGGGACCACAACTTTTCACTTTATACATTAATGATCTAGATGAAGGAACTGAGGGCATCCTAGCTAAGTTTGCAGATGATACATAGATAGGTGGAGGGACAGGTAGTATTGAGGAGGCGGGAAGGCTGCAGAAGGATTTGGACAGGTTAGGAGAATGGGCAAGAAGTGGCAGATGGAATACAACATGGGGAAATGTAAGGTCATGCACTTTGGTAGGAAGAATAGAAGCATAGACTATTTTCTAAATGGGGAGAGAATTCAGAAGTCTGGAGTGCAAAGGGACTTGGGAGTCCTAGTCCAGGATTCTCTTAAGGTTAACTTGCAGGTTGAGTTGGTAGTTAGGAAGGCAAATGCAACGTTGGCATTTATTTCAGGAGGACTAGAATATAAAAGCAGGGATGTGCTGCTGAGGCTTTATAAGGCTCTGGTCAGATCACATTTAGAATATTGTGAGCAATTTTGGGCCCCGTATCTCAGGAAGGATGTTCTGGCCCTGGAGAGGGTCCAGAGGAGGTTCATGAGAATGATCCCAGGAATGAAAGGCTTAACATATGAGGAACGTTTGAGGACTCTGGGTCTATATTTGATGGAGTTTAGAAGGATGAGGGGGAAATCTGATTGAAACTTACAGAATACTGAAAGGCCTGGATAGAGTGGAAGTGGAGAAGATGTTTCCATTAGTAGGAGGGACTAGGAGCCGAGGGCACAGCCTCAGAGAAAATGGAAGACCTTTTAGAACAGAGATGAGGAGAAACTTCTTTAGCCAGAGTGGTGAATCTATGGAATTCATTGCCACAGAAGGCTGTGGTCATTGAGTGTATTTAAGACCGAGATAGATAGGTTCTTGATTGGTAAGGGAATCAAAGCTTAAGGGGAGAAGGCGGGAG
This sequence comes from Carcharodon carcharias, assembly GCF_017639515.1. Classification (NCBI taxonomy): domain Eukaryota; kingdom Metazoa; phylum Chordata; class Chondrichthyes; order Lamniformes; family Lamnidae; genus Carcharodon; species Carcharodon carcharias. Next base: position 60,130,103 of record NC_054474.1, read on the forward strand.
AATGGGGTTGAGAAACTTATCAGCCATGATTGAATGGCAGAGCAGACCCGATGGGCCAAATGGCCTAATTTCTGCTCCTATGTATTAAGGTCTTACCTACAGTACTTGGTACTGATCAAAAACCAGCTTCTTCATAAGATTTCAGACTTTGGCTATTTTTTGTTATTCGTTGTTGGGATGTAGATGTTTCTGGCTAGATCAGCAATTATTGCCTTTCCCTAATTGTCTTTGAGAAGGTGGTGGCGAGCCACCTTCTTGAACCATTGTAATCCATGGGAAATAGGTTTCCACAGTGCTGTTAAGTAGGGAGTCCAAAGATTTTGATCGAGCAACAATGAAGGAATGGCAATATATACCCAAGTCAGGATGATGTGTGAATGGGAGTGGAATTTTCAGGTGGTGGTGTTCCCTTGTATCTGCTGATCTCATCCAGAAGTAGTCGTGCAGTTTATGGAAAGTGCTGTCAAAAAAGCCTTGGCAAGTTGCTAGAATGTATTTTTTGCAAATGGTTCACACCATAATCCATGATGGTGGAGGAACTGAGTATTTGAGGTGGAATTTAACCCAAACAAGTTAAATTCCTGAATGGTGTTGAGCATCTTGGGTATTGTTGGAGCTGCACACATCTCACCAAGTTGAGAATATTCCATCCCTCTCCTGATTAGTGCCTTGTAGATGGTGGAAAGGTTTTGGAGAGTCAAAAGGTGAGTCACTCACTACAGAATATTCATCCTCTGACTTGCTCTTGTAGCTGCAGTATTTATGTGGCGGGTCCAGTTTAGTTTCTTGTCAATGGTGATCCCCCAGGATGGTGATGTTGGGGGATTCAGTAATAGTAATATTGTTTAATATCAAGGAGAGATGCTTACAGGTGATTGAGGGAGGGAAGGTCACTGATGATGCAGCAGAACAAGGTTGGGCCTAGGACACTGCCCTGAAAAATTACTCCAGCAATGCCCTGGGGTTGATTGGCCTTGAACAACTGCATACCTTTGTACTAGGTATGATTCCAGGAGTGGTGTCCTTGCCCATTGTTACAGATGGGGAGAGGTGGTGGGACAATTTTTCCCCTTTTTCCTCATCTTTCGGTTTTCTGCAATAAGATGTACATTTTTAAAGGGTGTGTTTTAAACCCTTTTTTATTGTTGTGACTTTGATTTAAACCTGTTTTCTGTCTAATCTTTAAAGATAACAATTCATTCACAAAACACCCAGAATGTAAATGCAACAAAAAACTCACTCCCTCAAACACACGGACACATGCATACAAGAGAATATTAGTTTTACAGATGACACGTGCACTTAGATTATTAATGGAATAACAAAAAAAACAAGCCACGTGTTTAAGTTCTTCCTTTTAAGATGGAATAGTTGCAGGCCCTGATGGGGTCCTCCCTCTTGGTTCTTTGAAGGTGAATGGAAGTTGGAAGTCTCTGGGTTTTCAGGCGAAGTTGCATTTGGGCTTCTGTAGAAAAGAATTACACTTTTGCAGGTGAAACAAATTAGACCGCTCGCACTGCCTGGGTTGTCTGGTTGTTTAGACAGGGTTCTGTTCTTGTTTGTCCCAGACTGACCTATCTCTGGCCTGTTCTTGGAGCAATAAGATTTGCCAGGTTTCAAGCCATCATTTTGCTCATGTCATCACAGAATCAATACTTCCATTGTCCACGCAAATGATTTGAATTTAGAAACCATTGCCACACAATGGGGGGGGACGAATGGCAGCTATTCACACTTGCTTGTGATAAACTGGTTTCTCCCTGCCTCTCTTTGTGAGGTTTCAAGCTGGGGGACCATTGAATATGAGTTTCTGTAAATATACAGACAATAGGAGTTGTAAATTCACAAGTAGTTTCATATCCAGAATGCCTTTTCAAGGGAGGCTGCTCTATCCATGGTCATGTACATTTTAATGACTTTCCAGTGACATCAGTTAGCTTTTTTATGTCTGTGAAGAAATCATTGACCCCCTGGACTCCATCTTGGGTCAAGGTAAATTGTCCATATGCCATGCTGTTTTTTAAAAGGTAAAAATGTTCATCAAACCTTAAGTTTACGGGCATATGACTCAAGTGTGATACCAAGTTCAAACTAATGACATGAAACTTCATCAGGTCCAGAATCAATGTTAAGGACTCATGGATGGTGATGGAGGATCTGGGATTTTGGCTAAAAGACATAATTCTGTGAATATGATTATGCTTGATTAATTTGTGGGACAGCTCTCCCAATTTTGGCACAAGTCCCCATATTTTAGTAAGAAGAACTCCGCAGCTTTGACTGATCCTTTATCTTGTCCAGTGCCTAGGTCAATGCCAGGTGTTCAGTCCAGTTTTGTTCCTATTAGGCCTCTTCACTTCATAGTGGTTGGATACAACTAAGTAGCTTGCTAGGCCATTTTAGAGGACCGTTAACCACATTGCTGTGGGATTGCAGTCACTTATAAGCCTGACTCAATAAGGACAGCAGATTTCCTTTCTAAAAGACATTAGTGAGCCAGATTTACGACAATCTGGTAGTTTCATGGTCACCATTACTAGCTTATCCTTGATTTATTTAATTAACTGAATTTAAATGTCCTGGGTGCCATGGTGGGATTAATCCAGACCTCTGGATTACTCATTGAATAATATAACACCATTACAACATAAAATAAATACGTAACAAAACAAAAATGGAACAGTAAAGTAATAACAACAGAAGTAGTTCATCAAAATTAAACTACACCTGTAACACCCACTATAAGCACAAAAAGCTCCTTAAGGTAATAAAGGAACAAAAGTGAGAAGCAAAAAGCTATCTGGAAGCTGAAAACTCTCCTGGCAATTCAAATAGCACAACCTCCTGTGATCCAATTGCCTGCAGGTGGGTGTCCCTTGAAACATTACTTCAGTTTCTGGTGGGAACTTCCATAATTTTGATTTAAGATGTCATTGGGGTCCTAACTGCATCATGGAAACCAGAACTACATATTCTCATAAGGCTCCTACCTGCTCTTCTCTGCACCTCGCCTACTGCGAAACTGTGCCCTGAGTGCGAGATGCCAGGATTACAGCGCTCTATCACTATTTTAGCCACCCACCACCCAACTTATTGGCTGAGCATTGTTTAAATTTGGACATTTTGACTTTACCTCTGAGCTACCAAAGCATCTTGGAGGAGTTCAAAGATTCACAACAATATTATTTTATACATCACCACTACTTGGGAGCTTTAAAGCACCTGAAACTTTCAAAGGCTTTCAACTATAACTAAAATGTTTGTTTCATTGATACTGTCTCAAATTTTACTTTCTCTGAAAGAACATCCGTCAGTTATGTGAAGCCCTGATGGCTAAAAGCAGTGGAATGGGAAGTACATTAGTAAAAAGAAACTAGCAACTTGATGCCATAAGAAAACAGATTTTTGTTATGCATTCCTCACCACTTAAAGCAGGTACGTCATTACTAAAATAATTTGCCTGCTATATGTATTGCAAGGTTTATATGAATCTCTGTTGCGTGTTTATAATTCTGCACAGTACCACAGGTCAGTCATTTACTAATAAAACTGAACATTAAAATATGGGCTTGTTGCATATGAACCTTGACAGGTAACTATCTACGTAAATAATTGAGGGCAACTGAACATACTAAGCAGTATCTTTCTAGCAGGTAATTATGGTGATGGCAAATGACTTCGCCCAATTAAAAGACTGGTGCCTTAAATGGTGGGAATGGCATAAACTAAAATTTTTATGGTGTATTTAAATATTAATAAGGCACAAAATAGCCATAATACCAGACATCCAATTTTATTGACTTCTGTTCTAGAGATACAAGATTACCTTTCCCATTAATTGAAGATTCAGAGGTGTACCCCCAAATCTATTTAGATTATCACCACATTATTGCATCAGACCTCCCAAAATTCACAAACTATTTTAAGTGATTCTGTTAAAGAATTGTACAACTAAAAGTTAATTTTATATTTGGTGAAGTATAGACTTGAGACCATTTGATTTCATAGAACATGTCTTCCCACTTACAGAAAAAGTTTGAGATTTTTATGCAATGCAGCAAAATTTAAGGAACAGTTTTAGTCCAATTGAACTAATGGGACAGACAGTGTTCTGTAAGGGAGTTCCACAGTTACAGCTGTTAACTGCTTTTCACAACCTGCTCCAATTAATTTTAGCTTACTGAAATGAGTTGTTCACAATGCAAAACCCACTAGTCATCTCATTACCATTTAAAAATTGTGCACTTTGAAACAGGAGTGACATATTAACACAATGGTAATCTAAATAGAACTGGGGCAGACCTCTCAACCCTCGAGAAAAGCAAGCTCATATATCACTAGTAAAAATGAGTTTACTCTCCCAAAAGTTCACGTGACAAAAGCAATAGCTGTTGTGTGCTGAATTTCAATGACTAGGAAAGTACTAAGTTCAATCCCTGGACTATGCTGCAGCAGCTTCTGAATTATGGTAACAAGTCCTATTCCAGATAACGATTCAGTGATTCTTGCTTAAAAGTTATGTTTGTGATTGTGAGTTGAAGACAAAGTCAGTTTTGATGTCCTCCATGGTCCATTTACCTGCTAAATCTCACTTCAATATAAAGGGCAGCCAATGCATCAAACAACTGTAAACCTCCATTTCATATTTTCCAAGGTTGACAGCTCACCATGTGAAGCATCATAGACTCAAACACACAACACCACTTCATGGCACCACACATTATAGCACCCACATACAGCATCTCCCAAGACGACAGTATTGTAACACAAATTGTACCACCGCAACAAAACAAACAATCAAGTGAGAGCAACAAGTCTTTCATAAATAAGTAATATTCAAAACTATGCTTACATTTTAAACAGAATAAGTCACCCTACATCAAAAAATGTCTTCTCCCTTTACAATTGCTGACTGGTTGATGCGTATTTCCAAGAATTTCTGGGTTTTCTTTCCTGATGTTATTGTTAGGATTGAGTCAAATGGCCAGTAAAAACAAAAAGTACATCAGATACCAAGATTTCCATGGTGGGGAAGCCTAAGGCCTAGAATGCACTCAATCTGCATCAAATGTCAAAATACAATCATGAAGCATCTTGAGTGCTTGCAAACTGCACAAGGCACATTACTCCTCAAATTTTGAGGGAATATTATGTAATTGGAGGTATGACCAGCACCCAATAATCTGAACTTGGGGCCCCTTAGGGAGACATTTTTTGTTCTTTACTAAAAGTACACCACTGCATCTCTCTGTGTTGAACAAATTAAGTTAGTGAAACTTACTAGACTCTTCCTGATAGCTGCATAAATCTCTACAGTAGTTTGTATAGTTGTATTTCTGTACAATTATGCATATCCTTATGTGGAGGTATTTATCTGCAGATTGTGGAGGAAGAGAAAGGTTGAAGAATACTTACTGGACAGGTGACATTTTATCTTTAGTGCTCCAATTTGAGATTATTACTCAGATCCATTGAGACTAAGGTCTTTTCTCTGTAGCTCTCTGAAGAAATATGCTTCCTAACAGCAGCTCTATGCATTTCTGCAGTTAGACTTAGAGATCAGATCCAGCAGGGAGTCACCTCCTTCAAGATTAAGGCTAAAACAATTGCAAGAGACAGGAACATAAGAAGGCCATTCAGCCAATTGAGTCTACTCTATCATTCAATTAGATCATAGCGTGGGAAAGTAATGATCAGCCATCTCCATATCCCTTGATGTTAGTCTCCAGAAATCTACCGATTTTCTGTCTTGGACATGCTCAATGATTGGGCTTCCACAGTTCTCTGGGGTATAGAATTCCAAAGATTCATCACCCTCTGAGTGAAGAAATTCCTCCTCATCTAGGTCTTAAATGGCCTGCCCTTATTCTGAGACTGTGTCCCCTGGTTCTAGACTCACCAGCCAGGGGAAACATCCTACCTACATCCACCCTGCCATGCCCTGTAAGAATTTTGTAAGGTTTTCTCTCATCCTTCTGATCTCAGCCAGATCTCCCAATCTTTCAGTCCACAAGTAGGTAACTGGTGAATTGTTTGCTATGCCAAGGGATTTCAGTACCTTTCCTATGGAAATCAGCCAAGAGCAAGAAAGGGTCCTGTATGTTTACTCTGTTACAGAAATGTAAGGCACATTTGATTACATTTTGGTGACTATATGTACCCCTAACCTGAACATTAATATTCATAAATAGAAAGACACACCACTCCAAAAGGCTACAGATAGTCTGCAACCCAAGAAAATAATCATGCCTGTAAATGTATCCGGAGCCTCAGCATCGTCCACCACTAGCGGTGGCACTGCTGAGGCTGCTGACCTTCTAACTGGCCCAACAGCTCTTGGGATCAGGCTGCTGTCGTTAATAGGGATGGTAGCCCTGGCGACAGCCACTTAATTGGCTGCAGCCAGCAAAATGTGGCCCTGGCGAAAGGACTTTTGCCACCTCCAAGAATTCAGCTCTATGTGTCTATACCAACATCACTAGTTCTTGATCAGATTGCCCTCTAGTGAAAGTGTCTGCAATATGTTCATTCTGATTGCTGAGTCTCACAGCTCCTTGGATTTCAGATGATTTCAATGCACTAGTAAAATTTCCTGAAGCCAAATGTACTGGAAACTGTGAAATGTTTACAGCAGTAAACCAGCAGCTAAAAGCATTCAAAAGAGCCGTTTGAGTAATTACTGGAGGCGAAAGAGTTGTGTACTGTACAGAATGCCTCCTCCTGCAGAATTTAATATTGCAGGGATATAAAATTCTGTCTGAATTTGTAATTTATTTTGGAGGGAACTGTTAAAAATGTGGCCTGCTTTGAACATTTATGATTACTGATAATTCTCAAATGTCAGAACTTTAAAATGGGGAAGGTTAACTCCATTAACTTAGAGCGTATATCATTATAATGGTGGATAGTTATCATAGAACATTGCAATAATCAGTGAAAATGACTCCAATTCACTCAATGACAGCCCACTGATAAGGTGATGAGTTAGTTATAAGTGCTTACAGTCCTTCAATGTTCTCAGCAAAGGTTACAATGCAATCATTTTGCAGTCAGTGTCTGGTTGGGCACATGCATTCAGTTCCCTAACCAATGCTGCTCCAAGGGATGGAACTCTGTTGCATGCTGTAGGCAGGATGTCTTGTAATAGCTTTGAGATATCAGCACAATTGAAAGCACTGTTTACTCTTATGCAGGCAAATTTCACACAGCAAGGTGCCATAAATTTTGGGAAGGTGTTGGTTACAGAACATGTCTGTTAACATACAGAAGTCTATGAAGACTTTGTTAACAGCAAGTCTTTATTAACTACTTGTAACAATATCCATTCATACAGTAAAGGGTACAGACCAGGAGCTATCTCCATGTCAATGTCCAACACCAAACTAACCCTAGGTCTGGGTCATGTGCCTTCTTACATCACTGCGTGGAATGTATTGTACTCAGTCCCACATTAACCCTGTATGTGCCAGACCCTTATACTACATCTACCCCCAAGTCTTTATCCCATGGATATGGAGTTACAATAGTTTACTTCATGTCTTACATTGCTATTAGTCTTATGCATTTACCTTGTTGTTACAACCTTAATGATATTCCAGCATATTGTTATTACTGTATTAGCATTATTATATTTTCAATACCCCATCTTCCCCCTTCAAGTCCTTGAAGTTAGAGGTTCAGGTGGTCTGGAAGCCTTATAACCCTTCCACATTTCATTAACCATTCTGTCAGAGTAGTGATAGGTTCTGTTGGTTTTGGTTCTTGGTGTTGGCTTGGAGGTTGGACTGGCATTTGGGTATCATCATCCACCATGTGATGGGAGGGCTGGTCTAAGGAGAGGGCAGAGAGCCTTCCTGTTTCATCTGACCGTCCCCTCTACCATGCCAATCCGGTAGGACCGGGGTTGGTTCTCATTCCAAGATCCAGACCTTGGCACCCTGCTGCAGCTGTGACAATTGTCTGGTGTGGTGCCTTGTTGTAGGCAGAACCTTGCTTCTGTCTGTATGACTGCTCCTTTGTTTGGATGTCCAGGTAATCTTTGGGTACCAACACTGGAGTGAGCTTTCTCGGCATGATCAGAAGTTATGTATGAAGTTTCCTGCCCTCAGGAGCTTGGCTGGAGGCAAGCCACATTGTAAGGAGGTGGACCTGTATGTGAGCAATGTGGTGAGGAAATCCTCATTTTTCTTCATGAAGGGCTTTCATCAAACAGACCCCTCTCTCCGCTTCACCGTTTGATGGCGGGTTTCTTGGGGAGCTGGTGCAGTGGCAGAAGCTGGCTGTGGCTGCGAAGTGTGTGAAGCATTCTTAGAGAATGTAGGCCGTTATCAGATATGAGGTCATCTGGGGTGCCATGGCTTGCAAGCATCTCTTTCAGTGCCTTGCTGACCAAACCTATGGTAGTCACACAAAGTGTTTTACCTCCTCCCATCTGGAGAAGTAGTCCACCCCTATCAGGAAGGGTTTGCCATTGTAGACAAACAGATCTATGCCCAGCCTCTCCCAAGGTCTCTTGGGGAATTGCATGGGAATGAGTGGCTCCCTTTGCTCCTGCCGGTGCAACACAAACCTGGCAATTCGCAGTGGTCTTTTCCATCGCCTTGGAAATGCCTGGCCACTAGAAGACAGCAGATTGGGCCTGTGCCCTGCACTTACCCAGATGACCCTGATATATCTGATGTGGCCAAGTGCCCACAGGGAGGCTGGGATGACCAGCCGTTGGTCATAGACGAGGACGTCATCTATGACTGTAAAGTGGTGCTACTGGTCAAGCCACATTTTAGCTGCACCGCGACTGGATCTCTGTCAAGGCCACCCTTGTTGGCAGTAGGTATGGATGCAGGTACACTTTTCATCGCGTAGTTGCTCCTGGCGGATCCATTGCAGCCTGGTTGTGGTTGCTGGCAGGTGCCTGGTAGTGGCTTAGGAGTAGGCCTTGAGCTATGCGACAAAGCCTACATCCAGTTTTCAGTACGAAAGTATGTCTGCCATTGTCTGATTTTTTTCTTTTGGATATAGACAGTCTCATAGGCAAATCTCATGAGGCATAGGTGAAACCTCTGGGTCCAAGGAGGCATCCTTGTGAGTTCCTTTTCATCCAATAAGGAGACTAGTGGTTTATGGTCCGTTCTGATTGTGACCTTGAAGCTGATGATGTAGTCAGAAAACACCATATATGCCCACATGACCACAAGAGCTTCCTTCTTGATGAAGATACAGCTCATCTCCGTGTCCAACAGCCTTCTCGAAGCCTCATAGGTGGGTCGTGACTGCCATCCAATTGCTCCGAGGCCTGTGGTCAAAGCATTGGCCACCATTGGAGTGGGCAGTGCTAGGCCGTGGTGGGCCAGATTGTTAGTGGAGAGCAGCATCGCCTTGATGTGAGCCAACGCTTGCTCTTGCTGTGAAACCCCAGTACCACGCTTGGTTTTCCTTCAGCAGTTGTCCCAATGGTTCTGTGACCTGTGCCAAGTTAGTGAAAAAGCTTGCCAGCCAGTTCACCATTCCCAGGAGAGGCTGGAGTTTGGGGGCGGAGAAAGGGATGGGGAAGTCAGTGATCACCTTGGTTTTTGTGGGTCCGCTGTGATGCCCTTGTTGCTGACAACATGGCCCAGGAACTGAATGGTGGTCTTGGTACATTCATATTTGGCATTCAGGATCAGCTCTGTCTCCTACAGTTGCTCCAAGATTGCCACTAGTCTTTCCGTCATGCTCTTCTACTGTGACCCTGTGAAACAAGAAATCATCCATGTGGCAAATGACCAAGAAGTCAAACGTTGTGCGTTGTAATATCTCTGGCACTGACGTGATCCTTAAGGGCAGACAGTTGAAAAAAAAATCTGCTAAAAGGGATAGTAATGTGGTTAGGGGCCGGGAGTCCTCATTGAAGGGAAAATGCCAGAAACTGCTCTTAGCGACTGGCTTGGAAAACACTGTGCTCCTGGAGAGCTTAGTCAGGTTCTCATCCACTGAGGACATGTGATGGACTTCCCTGGCTACGGCCTTGTTAAGCTGTGTCAGGTCGACACAGGTGCAGAGGAACCCGTTCGCTTTTTGGACTGGGATGAACCTGGAGCACCATGCAGTAGGTTGTTTGTCTGGGGAGATGACTCCCATGTTCACCATCTCGTCCAGCTGCTGCTATACTTCCTTCATGAGAGGATGAGGGAACTATCATGGAGTGAAAAGGCACACTGGTTTAGCGTAATCCTGTATGCATTTTCTAGCTTCGGGAACACAATTCTGTATTTGGAGCCAGGCCCTTGTCAGTTGATCTCATCGACCTGTTGCAGGAGGTTGAGTTTGATACAGACGGTGCCGCTCAGTCCTGGTCGTGGACGATGAAGAGGGTTGTTTGGATTGTTTTATCCTTATACTTCAGACTCGCCTGCAGGGTGCCCTGGACTGGAAGGTGGATTCCTCCCGCCAGCGTGGTGAAGTGTCTGTTGCCTGAAGGTAGAGGCCTTTGAGCCATCATTCCCTGTCTGACAGGACTGGCACCTGATCCTAATTTAAAATTTGTTAGATGACCATTTACCAGGATGTCAGCATTCCCAAATGAAGAACCACAATCTTTGACCTCACTCAAGAAGCATGGTTGTGTGTCTTCTGGGTTTATGCTCTCAACCTCATGGATTACCTTTGGAAAGTCTGTGCAGTGCTGGGGTTTTGACTTGCACAGTTTGCCATAGTGTCCCTGTCTGCAGTGGAAGCATTGGGCAGTACTCGCAGGACAGTGATCTCTCCGGTGAAGGCGTTTCACACCGCAGTGCAGGCAAGGTCACTCTGGGCGGTTCAGGACTTGCTTTCTCTGACTTGGATTGTCCCTGTGTCTCTGTGGCCTGATAAGCTGGATGGGGAGTTGGCTTCTGCCCCATGTTGTATTCTCTCTCTTCAGGATTGCCCTGTTGCTCGCATAGCTCAGGCAGTCTAACTATCCAGATAGTTAGGTCTGCAGAGTTTTTGCTGAAGTTTGGAGAAATGCTGTCACTTAAAAATAATTTCCCCCAAAAACCCCAATTTTGTGACTGGTCTGGGCCTTGGGTGAGTCCAAGTGGAGTTGAAAGTTTAGAATTATGATCCACGTGAAAGATGTTGAAAGTGCAGGTACAGCTTTAATAGCTTATATGCTTTCAAGATGGCGTCACTGTTCTCTGCAATACAAAGGATTTTCCCGTGCTTGCCTGTTGTAGTGGGCTCTGCAAAATGGGAGTGGCACATTTCTGGAAGAAAATTTTTTAACAATGGCTGCTTGAGTCAGCTGTATGTTGGTTTATTTCATTCGGCGATTTACTGTGGCAAGTAGCACGGTGTTCAAATTCAACGCAGGCTTGCTGTTTTATTAATCAAAGAGTCACAACATTCCTGAGAGGCTGAGTAATTTAATTATTTTTCCTTTTTCAAACTCAGAGGCCGCATGTTGAGGCTCGGAGTCAGGGATTGGGTTTAGCAACAGGCTCCGTTTAAACAGCACTTCTGACGCTGCATTAATAAAGAAGGTTCTCTGCAGCCTGGAGGTTAAAAAGATTTAGGTCACCCTTGCAGACTCTGGACTCTGCGTGCTGAAACTGGACTTCTAAGGGAGATTCTATGGGGTCCTCTGCTGCAGTAAAATCTCTGCCTTTTGCTTCCAGGTTCTTTTCTCTGGACAGTTTTCTGGCAATTCTCTTCTGCGCTTTCAGCTTCAGTTGGGAGCTTCCTTCAGGTCAGAATTTCCATTTGAAGATTTTCTTTTTCTCAGTCTTTCAGCATTTTTGTGAGGTTGAGGGTTTTTGATCCTAAGCTGCCACCATTCTGGGATTGTATTGGTTACAGAAAGGGGTCTCTTAAAGTCTTCATAGTCTTCTGTATGTTAACAGCAAGTCTTTATTAACTACTTGTACCTAATATACTTACATAAATACACACAGTAAAGGGTACAGACCAGAAGCTATCTCCATGCCTAGCACTTAACATGTCCCAGTTCAACACCATGCTAACCCTAGGCCTGGGTCATGTGCCTTCTTATATCACTGTGTGGACGGTACTGTACTCAGTCCCACATTAACCCTATATGAGCAGGCCCTTATACTACACTAAACAGTCAAATTAATCTGTATTTTTTGTTGATTCAGGCTCGGGGAATATTGGACATGGTATTAACAGATACAAAAACAAAAAACTGCGGATGCTGGAAATCCAAGACAAAAACAGAATTACCTGGAAAAACTCAGCAGGTCTGGCAGCATCGGCGGAGAAGAAAAGAGTTGACATTTCGAGTCCTCATGACCCTTCAACAGAACTAGGTGAATCCAAGGAAGGGGTGAAATATAAGCTGGTTTAAGGTGTGTGTGTGTGTGTGGGGGGGGTGTTTGGGTGGGGGGAGAGAAGTGGGGGTGGGTGGTGTGGTTGTAGGGACAAGCAAGCAGTGATAGAAGCAGACAATCAAAAGATGTCACAGACAAAAGAACAAAAGAACACATAGGTGTTGAAGTTGGTGATTTTTATCTAAACGAATGTGCTTTACAGAAGTGGCTGCTCTTCTTTGAACAGTGTCAGATGTTTTATTTTACATCACCTAAACAAAAAACAAACAGTATAATGTTTCATCAGGAAAATGGCACCTCGGCCTTTGGAGCATTCGTTCTATACTGTATGGAAATGTCAGCCTAAATCGTGTGCTTGACGTGGATACAAGTTGAACCCACAACTTGTAACTTAGATGCTAGTATACTACAAACGAAAGAAAACTGACTCTTAGCAGAGCATATTTAAATTAAATGGTCTGGAATTATTCTGAGGCCTTGTTGAAACAGAAATCATGATCGTTTCTGCTCTCTAGCTAATTATTTGTATATGAGTTCAATCAATAATGGTAAGACAATATGCTGACAAGCAAAGTTTCACTTATTCAATGTTTAACGTTCTAAATAAGGTAAAGTACTTAGAAAACAAGCAAACCCATTTGTGGAAATTATATATATTGAGTATACAGTTATTGAGCTCAATCGTTCTGCATTAAATCCAAATTCCCATGGCAATTAATATATTTATCTTGATCACAAATCACTTATCTAAATGCCTTTGCAAGACATGTATCTGTAATTATCTATCTGAACTACACTGTACATCATACTGCTGCTTGGCTTAAGTGTAAATGACTTCATTTTACATTGCTGTTTTCCTTCACTTCTCCTTACTTCTTATCTCTCCTTTCTTGAGTTTGCCAGGCCAACTCTTATAAAGCATCAAAGGGCAAGTGGCTAACAGTACATACCCTGCATATGGTTTCTGTCTTAAGTGTTTCAAGCATGATAACCTGAGTCAGATACAAAGTTGCTGAGAAAAAAACTTTTGATGAAAACCAACAAGATGGAGAAATAGATAACTCCTGAAATATTTGGGTTAAACATCATTGGACTTATGATAACAAGATTGTAAATATCTGCTCAGGAGAAGAACATTGGCAATAAGCAAAAGAACATTTAAGACAGCTAAAAATAAAAAAGAAAGCTAGCCACAAACAAGTGGGCTTTAAAGTCCAAGGAGAATAGGTAAAATTGCTACCACCGGGCAAGAGTCAGCAGCACAGAGAAACACTGAACAGAAAATCCTAGATAAAGGGGAGGTGCAAGGCATTGTTTAGTTTGAAAAACTCACATTGTGCTTGGAAAGGAAGAGTCACAGAAAGATATCACACTTGGATTGCAGAAATGGTTTGTACAATTCCTAAGATTTTTCATTTAAACGTATTACTTAGGAAACTTAGAAACAAAGTTCCTGAATCACCTACAAATAATTACTGTGCAAAGTGGAATCAGTTTGACTAATTCTAGATGATGAAGGTGAAATCTTAAAAACTGAACCACAGGGTGTCAGAATCAACAATTTTATAATTCCTTCAATTTCACAAATACCCAGTTCATTCCAATAAATTAATAACTATATGAAGAGTTTCACAGCTGGTGAAAAGGAGAGATATGATCTGGACAAATTGAGATGATAAATATGTCGGCAACATCCTTTGTGGCTGTCACCATTGTGGTTTATCCTTCCATGTCTTCTACACAGGGTGTGATGTGATTCAACACACTATTCTCCTCTAACCCACTTCTCCATTGTACAGCTCATGGGACTGACCGCCAAAGTTTCATTCTTACTATCCAAGCGTGGCCAGCACAACTCCAGCAATGTTTCACTTCCACTGCCTACATCCTCACCTCTTGAGATCCCAAGGATCAACTCTAGCTCTGCTTCTCTTCCTCATTTACATGCTTCTCCTCTGCCATGGCATCATCCATGGAATTCCCAGCCCCCAAAGCATTAAATGTAAAATATATCTCTTTAAATTTAGACATTGCCTTATCCCAGCCTATCTCTGCAATCTCCTCCAGCTCTATATTCCTCCCACATCCTGGAATGCTCCTGATACTGGCCTTTTGTGAATTGGCCCCCAACCAACACCCTATAGAATTTCCTCTTAAAACTTTCCCCCTTTCCACCTCCCTCTCCTCCTTTAAAAATCTTCTCAATGAATCTCTTTAACCAGGCTTTTGGTCACACTGAAAGCCACTCTTCCTGGATCAATGTCCATTTTCCTTACCCCCATCTGTAACGCGCTTTGGGATATTCTTTACATTAATGCACTATAGTTCACAGCACATAGGTGTCAACTCAATTTGCTTCTATATGCAGTGGGCAACATAAACAAGAAGTTTAAAAACAAAAACAGAATTACCTGTAAAAACTCAGGTCTGGCAGCATCGGTGGAGAAGAAAAGAGTTGACATTTCGAGTCCTCATGACCCTTCAACAGAACTGGTTTAAAAAGCTTACTTTAGTGCAAAAGATTACTCCCCTCCTTCCAAAGCTAGTGCAATGCATCAGGACTGGGGTCCTTGAGTACCAGTACGAGATCCAGGAGCTGACAGGCAATGCAGCACGAGAACAAGATATCATGCTTCATCCCTCGCAATGTGGAGCTCAACAAGTTGGTAGAAGCCTTCACAGAAGTACTAGATATACCACAAAACTGAAAAGTCAAAAGACTTGCATTTATAGTGTTGTGAATATCTAGTTCATAATTCATTTGTTCTAGAATATAACCTTTAGTTTTACAAATTAAAGTTCTAAATGTAAGATAAATGGAAACATCTGATTGAGAAACTGATAAACAACCCTATTGTGAATGCAAATCAAATAAGCTTGGAGTTAATTACAGTTAAAAGATAAACTATGTTTATTTTACAAGGTCAAAGGTAGAAGTGTAAAACTTAAAACAATGGATGACCCATCTTTGCAATGGAGCCGGAGGTCTAACCTTAGTTCAATAAAATTTTGAAATAATTTATGTAGTTCCCAGAAGCTAGAAGCAGTTGGTGGGGACAGCAGTCTGGAGAAAGGGCCATAAATCTCCAATAAAGATATAAATTATTCATACAAGTTACACAATCAAAGAGTTGTGTTGAAGGTAAGAATAATTTGTTGCATTTCTGTTTGAACCATTTCAAAGCATGCCACGTTATCATGGAAATGGGTTGGGAGTGGGGTTAATTTACCTTGGTTTTTCTGACAGAAAGTAGTTGTAGTTTTGGTCTTATGTAGGCTGCATTTCACTGATTCGAGGGAGCAAAAGGAGATTAATGTTAGTCAATCCTGCACCTTAAGCAGAGAAAATACTAACTTTTTATTGTTCACCACGCAGAGAGCAGTTGGGGGCTTGCGGTGAATTTGGAATTTGCGAAGGGGAAGAAGCTGACCCACATAGCCTGAGTTCAACTGGAGTTCATGAGAGGAAAAAGAGGCTGGATGTTTACCTACTTTGGAACTAGACGAAGAAAACTACAGTAGCCGTCACGGTGAAAGGCAGTTAGCTTTGTTGCAGTTGGAGTTCTATGAGCAGTCAGCTTGCCAAAGGCAGAGAAGGAATTTGTCAAGAGCTGTGGAGCAGCTGCAAACTAGAATAGAGCTATTAGAAACCAGGAATGTTTCTAATTTTCTGTTAAGTCACTGCACAGGAATTACAACTGAGGCTCAGGCTTGAGCTGAAATGTTCCAGATCTTACAAGGCAGCAGTGGAAAACAGTGGAAATTGGTCAAAAGAAGTGTATAGCTTTCAACAATAAGTAGCCAAAGACTTTCTCGGGGGGAAGTCAAAATGAAAAGGTGAAGGTTGGGTTAAGTGATTATGTTTTATCGTGCTTTTCAATTTTAAAGCATAAGTAATTACGAGCTGTAGTGTTAAATGAGTAGTGCTGGCTTTGTTTGATTTTTTTTTATATACAATAGAGTTTGCATTTGTTTGAAAACATGAAATCTTGTGGTATGGTCCTTTCAGTTAATTACTGGATGTTTTTAATTTTCATTAAACATTAATGGTCCCTAACAGGATCATAACAATAGTGTCTTTCCAACAACAGTGTCAACTACAGGACATCCCAAAGTGCTTTACGACAAATGAAAGACTTCTTTGAAATGTAGTCACTGTTGACTAGAGGCAGAGAGGCTACTGTTGCATATCTGAATGGGCACAAGCAGATTCAATTTTGGTCATTTTATTCTCTTGACCTTAAACAATATCATTGTGAAAAGATCAGTAAGAACTATGAAAGGACTTAATCGTAATCGCCCTTTATCATGGTGCAAAAGCTGGGGCAAAAAAATTATTCTGCTTGATCTCCCAAAATAGATGGTGAGTTCAATACATTTAAGCGGCGCCTTTGACACCTATGGCGATGCCAAATGGTTAGCCTCATTTACCCAATCTGGGTGTCTGTCCAGGATAGCTGTTGACAGTGTAGGTGTTAGAGGCGGTGTATAAAAGTAAGCTCCTACTGCTACTGTGCTTTGCAGCAGGCATACAGCCTCACAGAATTATCCCTCCAGTTTCCTTTATCCTCATGGTTGATAAAGTACAGTAGTTTTGATGTCAAATAAATTCTTACTAATTAATAACAGATATATTAGTAAAGTGAATGATCCTGTAATTATGTACAAGGCTGTTAAAACATGCAAAGTAGAAGATTTTGTTCCAGGATGAAGAAAATCTTGTGCCAACATCAATGTTTGCTTTCGCTGCTACTGTTTACCGCTAGCATTTTCCGATTTTGTTTCTGAATCTCTTTCCTCTTTTCATTCTGACACTATTTTACACATCAGCCAGAAAGAGATCGATCCCTGAGGTAGATGCTCCATCTGGTGGACAAATTCAGTTAGGGTGCAGTTATACTGTGCCAGTAATGAGGAACGACAATGACAAAGAATCTGAGGCTATCTCAAGGGACTACTGACCTGAATCAAATTAGACTCCCCAGCTAAACTGCCACTTTTGTATAAAATCCTGTTTTGTACAGTCATTAGCTTAATTTAAAATAATAGTCGATGACTACATTTAAAAAACCCACAATGGTTTGAACATTTGCATAACAAATGTGTTGTCAGAAGAAATTAAGTCTTAGGGTTGGATTTTCCCAAATCCCAGGGATTAAAAGTGGGTGTCGCGCCCAGGCAGATGGACAGCAGGACCCTGAGTGGAATATTACTGCCGGTGCCTGTTAATTGGCCACTCGGACCACCATTCAATTGAGGATGGCAGCCGGCCTCAGTGCTGTCAGACCATTCAATGGTCCCACAGCTCAGCAGCATAGGTAGTGCCGCCGAGAGAGGTGGCTGCAGGGAGAGGAAGAGGAGGCACCTTTCAAGGTGAGGTAAGCTTCTTTATTGAATGAACACTCCAGTGGCTGCACTGGAACCATAGAGCTGGCCAATACCATGGGGGCGGCCCCTCTGGGGGCCATAAAGAAAGACCCTCCTGACCAGAAGGAAGCCACCTGGTAGTCTTGTCACATGACAGGGTCTATCCCGAGACTGCTAAAATTCTGGCAGGGGCAGTAAGTGGCTGTTTATTGACCAGTTAATTGGTTTAATTGACTGCCCACCCAGTTGGATGAGATTGCTACATTTAACTTGATGGGGGGGATTGGGAACCAATGTCAGTCACAGATGTGAGAGATGAGCAGATCCAGCTGCAGGATAGGGTACTAGAGTTTAGGATCAGCTAAGAAAGCATTGGAAAGACACGGATGAGGGTTTCAACAGCAGTTGGAATGAAGCATGGTTCTCGATATGGAATTCATTTGGTATGAAGCAGTTCTTCCAAAGTATTACCCCATGGTTATCAAGGCTGAGGAGAAATTGCTGAAGGGCTTCAGGGAATGTTCAAAATGACCTCCTAGATTTGAGATAGGGTAGTCAAGTCAGCATGCATCAGAATGTTCTTTATTGTGGTACTGAGCCATTGAAAACAAAAGTTTCCAGGTTTCGTTACCAGCCTTCATTCTCCAATTGGTCTCAGCCACCCTAGGTAGGGGACAGGAATACAGGGGTGTATAAGGCAAGATTCTAATCCAGTGATCCTTGCTAGAAATGTGTATATCTGGTTATGGAATAGTCTGGGCTGTGATGCCCACATTCATTGACCTAACCCTCATGAAGGATGGCCACTTTGTTGAGGTCCCAGAGGGCACCTGGTATCCATGCAACCCAATATAAGTGAGGAGAGAAGGACAGCAATGCTTTGGTCAAAATGCAAAAAGAAACAGAGTAGCCATATGCTTTCAAGTTGCACTTTATTGAAGTAAACATTAAAATTCATTAAGATTTGTCAAGCCAATGAAATATTAAGTAGAATGTTCCTCATCTGCAGTAACCATGAATCGCCTCCTACTGGTGCGAAAACATTTTAGATGTCAGATAATCTATTATAACACAGCCAATGGTAAATGCTGAGTTGTTCAAATCCCAGAGGGGAACTTGAAACAACTATCATTACCAATTTTTGCAATTTGTATGTTTCAAGATGCAGGCTTTGAATTCAGTTATATGACCACCGAGTCTCAAGAGGTTTTTATAAAACTAAATTAAAGATTTAGTAATTAAATTGTAAGCACATACATATGTCTACAAATTACTACAATAATAACTTCTAAAAAAAATCCCCTAATTAATCTGACTCTCAGTTACACTTCCATTAAGGCAACAGTAAAACACAGGTTTAAACAGACCCCTGGCAAAGCACACATTGGACAGTTGCATTCAAAATGAATTTTTTACAGCTCTGGGTCCTTGCAGACAGCAGCTTGAGGTTCACAGGATGGAGGCTTTAGATCTTAGAATCGCTCTACGTTTTAACAACAGCATTCTCTTTCTTTATACATATTTTCCTCTTTGAATGCAAATTCTCATTGTTATTATTAAACTTTGGAAAATATAAACCCATTATTGGCTTCTTCTGGCTAGCTATGAGCTTTCACCCATTCTTTTGAATGGTTTGTTTTAAAATGCAAATTGCCCCTTTACACTTCACCTTGTAATTTACCTAATTAACATTTCAAATCTACTTCTCTTCCCTTCTATACTTCAAAGCCTCTAGACCAGCTGGCTTTAATCCAATTAAGACACACACACCTCCCCCCACCCCCACCAGAACTCTATTTTAAAATAATTTCCAATAACATTACAGACATTATTATATCTTCTTGACAAATATCCCACAAGGCAGTGCAATATTGCAAAAAGTGGATAAGGTAACTTTTTAGCTCCCAAAAACTTACATGATGGAAAGAAGTGCTTTGCTGCTATTTTCTAAGGAGTATTTTAGCTTCCGGAAATGATACATGAGCAGTGCCAGTTTCAGGGTTGCAAAGTGTCAGTACCAGGTAGTGGAGGCAGAACAATGAGCAAGAACTTACGCCAAATCAGCTGAACCAGGACATGAGTAAACGTCCAGCTGGAACAATCTCTGCATAATATGGCAGCCCACATTACACTCAGTGTAGATGTCCTTTTCAGTGGCTTGACTTCGAGTCCCTGATTGGCTCAGGGACTCTTGCAATATCATGGATTCCATAGCCCTAACACCAGCCCTGTGATAACAAGGATATGGAGTTTGTGATGGGGATTGAAGATTATGGCTTTAATCCTATCAATGTTTAACTGGAAAAAATTGGGGTTCATCCATGACTTGACACTCGAGAATCAATCTGACAACATGGAGGCAATAAGGGGTCGAAAATGGTGTGATAGAGAAGTATAACTAGGTATTGCCAGTGTACCCATGCCTATGGATAATGTCAGCAAGGAACAGATGAAGAGAAAGAGGCCAAAGACAGATGCTTAAAGTACTCTGGAGGTGACAGTGTGGGAGTAAAGGTGAGTGGGATATTTGCATAAATATATCGCTTGTTTCTGCATTAAACCATACAGACCTGAACAATTTCTATTCTGTCCTCAGTTAACTGCTGTCAGTTGGCTGATTGACCTCAAAGTCCCTGGGCAGGGGAGGGGAAACATCATCCAGGATTCTTGCTCCACATCACTTCACAATAGTCTACTGACACACTGCAACTGGCCCCCACAAAAGAGGAATTACTCATACAGGGTACTGGAGGCCTTTAGCCCAGCAAGAGTCAACACCCTCAAGAGGTGGGGGAAGGGGGGGGGGGGGGGTGGGGGAGAAAGACTCATAAAAAAACACAGGTTACTTTCTACAGCAGCTACATCAACTTTAAAACAACTACACTTGCTTAACTATCTTGTTAACTAAGTGAAGATGCAAGTAAAATATGACTATCTCACTGGTAACTACATCCGGTTACTACTATTACAACTTGCCTTTAAACCCAGTGATGTGCAGAGACCTATGATTTATCATTAGGAACTAGCTCCATCTCAGGAGTTAGAAGTAACAAAAATATTTTTTTTCACAAGTGTCATTGGCCGCTAATTAATCCTGCTGCATTATAAGTTTTGTGGTCATCATGCCTTACCAGGAGTTACAACATCTCCCAGCTGTTTTCATACTTGCAAGTAACAGAGTTTGCAGGCAGGAATGCAGCATAATGGTATTAAGGTGTCTCAATGCGTCACCTTCCCAGCTTCCATGCCTGCCTAGCTGTCTGCCTCCTAATATAATGCAGTCTTTGGAAATTATACAAAAGGCAAAGAGTACAGTACAGAATCACAGAATAGTCACAGCAGAGGAGGCCATTCAGCCCATCGTGACTGTGTCGACTCTCTGAAGGAACAATTCACCTAGTGCCATTCTCTCGCCTTCTCCCGTATATTCTTCCTTTTCGGATAATAATCCAAATCCCTCCTGAACATCTTGATTGAACCTGTCTCCACCACAGTCAGGCAGTGCATTCCAGATCCTAACTATTTGCTGCATTAAAAAATTTTCATCTCCATGTTGGCATTGTTTCCTTTGCCAATTATCTTAAATCTGTGTCCTCTTGTTCTCGGTCCTTCCACCAACGGGACCACTCTGTCCAGAACCCTCATGATTTTGAAAACCTCTTTCAAATCTCCTCTCAACCTTCTCTTCTCCAAGGAAAACAGACCCAACATCTCCAATCTACCTAGGTAACTGAAGTTCCTCATCCTTGGAACCATTCTTGTGCATTCTTTCTGCACTCTCTCCAAAGCCTTCACATTGTTCCTAAAGTCTGGTGCCCAGAATTAGACGCAATACTCCAGTTGAAGTCGAACCAGTGTTTTATACAAGTTTAACATAATTTCCTTGCTTTTGTACTCTATGCCCCTATTAATAAAGCCTAGGATGCTGTATGCTTTATTAAATGTGCTCTCAACCTGCCCTGCCACCTTCAATGACTTATGCACATATCCACCCAAGTCCCTCTGCTCCTTCACCCGCTTTATTTCTTCCTACCAAAATGAAGCACTTCACACTTCTCTGCATTAAATTTCATCTGCCGCTTGTCCGTTCATTCCACAAACCTATCTATGTCCTTTTGAAGTTCTATACTGTCCAGTTCACAATTGATTCAAGTTTCATATGTCCACAAATTTTGAAATTGTGCCCTGCACCAAGGTGAAAGTCATTGGTATCTGTCGGAAAAAGCAAGGGTCCTAACACTGACTTCTGGGGAACTCCACTATAATCCTTCCTCCATAAGCTCTAACTTTGCTCACAAGTCTGTTGTGCAGCATTTTATCAAATGCCTTTTGGAAGTCCAGGTATACGACAACAACTCCAGTACCCTCATCAATCCTCTCTTTTACCTCTTCAAAAAAACTCCAAGTTATTTAAACACGATTTGCCCTTAACAAATCTGTACTTATTTTCTTAATTAACCAGCATTTTCCCAAATAACTATTAATTTTGCCCCAAATCATTAGGCAGAATCTTGCCCTTGGATGGCGGGCAGGCCCCACCGGCTTGGCGGTGGACAGGCAGCCGACCCCCGCCACTGAAACGAGGCCCGCCACCATTTTAAGTGGGTGAGCCAATTAAGGCCTGCCCAGCAGCATCCTCGACGGGAAGTGCTATGCGCTTCCTGTGCGGGGGGGAGGGAAATCCCTAGCTGTCAAAGTGCGCTCTTTCACGCGCAGCGCACTTCTCCCTGAGGCAAAGTCCTGTCTCAGGGAGAATACTGATAGTGTCAAAAACATTAAAAATAGAAACATTAAAAAATTAACATGTCCCCCTCATGTGACAATGTCACACGAGCTGGAACATGTTAATAAAGAACACATACACTTTATTAATTTTTTTACAATACAGACATGAAACTTCATCCCGCCAGTGGATGAAGTTTAATCAATAATCTCGAGCCTGCTGGAGCTCCTGGCCTGCCCGCCAGCCTTAAGGTTGGATGGGCAGGTCTTTAATTACTTTTACTAGCCTGTCAATGGCCTCAATTGGCCATTGACAGGTCGGTGCGTGGACAGATGATTTCACTGTCCGCCCGCCTTCCTAAAAATTTAAATGGACCGGGATGACGTCGGGGATTCCTGACACTTAACTCATTCCCAAGAACCAGGTCAAGCAATGTCTCCTTTCTCATTGGCCTGAAAATATACTGCTGCAGAAAATTTTCCTGAAGACACCTACAACTCTTGCCCCTCTCTGCTCTTTAATTATCTGAATATAGTCTGGGATAGTAGTAATATAAAGTCCTCCATTATAACCCCACTCTAATTCTTACACTCCTTTGTAATTCATACTAAGAGAGAATTTTACATGGGTGGCTTGTTAGGGAGCTATAAGTAATCCAGTTTATGTTGCCTCATGATCACAGTACATCAGTGATTGTATTGAACACCAACTGCCACTATTATTACTAAACAGTAAGTTACATCAGAAATCCATCATTTTTACCTCTAATAAATATCAAAGTTGAAAAATGCATTCAAAACTTAACTGAGGTTTTGAAGCAAAGTGTCGATAAAAATTTGCAGCTCCTGGCTCACAAAATCATTAGCTTGCAATATTCCAGTTACTACGCAAACCGGTCTCACAAACTTTGTGTCTCTCATGAGGATTTTCAATCCACATTTGAAGAACTCGCCTTGGAATCTCTCCAAACGTCTCTCCCACTCAGACAGCTTCAACAAGGATTCATCCCCAGGGTTTCAATCTCGCCCTCTGATATTCCTTTCCCCTGGATCTCCAAGTACACTCAAGCTTCACATTCCAAGCACAATTTCAGATCTTAGGCCATGCCAAGCAGAACACCACTGCTGCAAAAGGGTACCTTTGCCCTTACAACCCACAGCACAGAGTCACCAACCTTCAGCTGCCCTCTCGGATCTTCTGGGCTTCTCTTGAGCCCAGTTTGCTTCAAGTCTGCTCCCCGTAGCTCTTTCTGTTTAACTCGGAGCCTATTTCTCTGCTCCTTTCTTTTAATTTTACTTCTGGGACCGCTTTCTGATCCCTGTCTGCAACTTTCTCCTGGGACCTCTTTCTGTCCCGCTCCCTGGTTTGAGACCTTATTCATGGTTTGGGACCTTCTCCCTGTCCCCCTCCCCATGCCCTGCACCCTTGGACACCTTCTCTGGAATGGCACTCCAGTTCAGGTCACTTGACCTGCAGTTTTGCACCGTTTCACTTCTTTGCTTCTTTTCCATCTGCACATGTGCGCAGGGCCGAATCCCAGACTGAAGGTGGTAAAGTTGCTAACTGTGCACGTGTGACACTTACCCGGCCAGCTCATGTGCAGGAGTCCTGAGGCCCATCAGGAACTGGAGTTGCTGAACTGTGACTGCCAATTCAAAACAAAAAGTTAGGTCTTGGATTTCATTACCCCTACCCCTTGGAAGAAAGAAAGTTTCACCACAGTGAAGGTTTCTTTACAACGGCTTAACACTCTCTTTTCAAGAACTAACATCATAAACTTCTAACCAAAAGCTTATTACATATCATGCAATTAAACATTGCATTTTCTTTCACAACTATACATGTCATATTATAAAGTTACAAAGGTTCAACCAAAAGTCAATATGTGTAACCAGTAGGATTTGCAGAGTTTAAACATCAAAGAATTATCATGCCTCCTAATCTGACTTTTCTTTGAACCCTGAATAGAACACCACAATTACAGGGTTTTTTGCCCACATTCTTTTTATGGTCAATCAAATGAAGTGAAGATACATTAAAGTTTTCTTTAGAAACATCCTGACCAGTTTATACCTCTATTTTGTACTAGAGTTTTCAATCTTGCTGGTGTGACAGCAAACCAATACTCTGGTGGTCTTTGCCTCTTCAAATATGGATGCATGTCGGTCATATTATGTAATACAAATGACTTTTGGCTAGGTTTCTCAACTTTAACACAGAAGAACATGGGACTGTTCTTACTCTTCTTCTCGGTTAATGGAAACATGCCTTCAATGGGTCCTTTATGTTTGTGACAGACACCATCTAAGTCTGATTGGCAACCAACTTCAAAATTATCTTCCTCACTCATTTCTTCCATAACATATTTTCTCTTTTGCTTGTTTTGATCAACACCAGATAAATGAGATTGCACCAAGGGACGCTTGCTCTCTTTACTCAAATCATTTTCTGGCTTATCCAAGAGATACACTGCAGTCTGTGCACACATTCATTCTCTTCTTTGACGTTTCAAAAATGGCACTTTTATTTCCACTTCTTTCCCAATTTTATCCAAGTATTTGTTTACTCTCTCATTTTCCAATTCTTTTCCAAGTTTGTTAATCTTTTCATTCAGCTCAGTAACTAGTGATTTCAGTTGTCTTTGTTCCAGAGTAATTTGTGGAATGCTTAAACAAGATTAACAACTTTGCATGGACATTCAGTTCACTTTGGAATCTTTCTTCCATGGTTATTGACTGTTCTTTGGACTCCTTTAATTCACTCATTTGATCCTCAATCTGTTTCATAAATTTTCTCTACCTGCTTTTAAATTCTGGATTTGCTCTTCATTACCACACATCTCGACTTTCATATTCTCCAGATTGCATCGCAGTTCAAGAATCTTGTTTTTTTTCACGATAAAGCTCTAACAGTTCACAGTCTAGGTTTTTAATTCTGCATTCAACCAACTGTTCTGATTCACCAGCAATTTTTCTTCCTGTTTAAGGCGTTTTTCATGATACTTCATACAGACCTCCTCAGCTTGAAATTCATCAAATTTTAACTGAAGATCAATCTTTTGTTAAGTTTGCTTCTACAAGTTTATCATTTAGACATTTCAAGTCCTCAGTCAAGTGTTCTACTTCCAGTGGCTGATACTCAATTGTTCTCATCAATTCTTGTTTTTCATTAGCAAACTCATCTTTTGTGCATGAAAGTTGCTTCTCTACATTGATCAGGTTTTTCTCCAATCACTCAATAACAGCAATAAGCTTCTCGTTTTTGGCCACAGTAATATTTTGGAGTTTGGTAGAATCGGAATGATCATACAGCTGCTGCAAAACAGTCGTCACCATCTTACTGTCTCTGCTAGCCAAATCATTACCCAGAATAAAATCTACCCCTTCAATAGGTGATACAGGAATAATTACCAAACTAGCAATTCAGTTTACGAAGTCACTTCGTAAATTTACTTTACACGAAGGAACTAGTTTATAAATTGCATGAGTACCTCCTAGCAATAACTTTTCCTTTATCAAACTATCTGGAACACAAATTGCATCATCAGCCACCATCAATGACTGATCTGCCTAAGTATCTTTCAAAATTTTAATTTGTTTACTTATTATGCTGGAGGATATCTCCCTTTGAGATAAAATATCCAGAACCTCCAGTAGCCTGACTGTCTTTTGTAGTAGTCAAAGAAGAATTCTCTTGACTGCCCTGAGCCATATCCCCCTTTCTAGTAGGTTCTGAGGGAACACATTTCACCTGTACTACTGCTAGAGTTTTAAAAACCAATTCCTTTTCTGGTGCAGCCTTTTCTAAGGATTCATTTACTGTTCCTATTGTTCAGCTTCCTACAATAGGCTTTGAGATGCTCTGCCATATGGTAATAAATGCATTTCGGTTTATTTTCAGCCCTTTTATTCTCTACACTATCAATTTTCTTGACTAGATCATTTGTGCCTTCTCATGAAGTTAAAAACTTTCCTGTTACTCCCCATATAACCATTTCCCCTCATGTAACTGTCCATGTGAGATACCTGTTAGGTGATGGTGTAATGGTATTGTTGCTGGACTATTGATGCAGAGACCCAGGATAATGCTCTGGGGACCTGGGTTTGAATCCCACCACGGCAGATGTGGAATTGAATTCAATAAAAATCTGCAATTAAAAGTCTAATGATGACTATGAAACCATTGTCAATTGTTGTAAAAACACATCCAGTTCACTAATGTCCTTTAGAGAAGGGGATCTGTCATCCTTATCTGGTCTGGCCTACACGTGATTCCAGACCCACAGCAATGTGGTTGACTCTTAAATGCCCTCTGAAATGGCCTAGCAAACCACTCAGTTGTAAAAAACTGCTACAAAGTCACAAAAAAGGAATGAAACCGGGTGGACCACCCAATATCGCCCTAGGCACCGGAAAAAGCAATGGCAAACTCAGCCCTATTGACCCTGCAAAGTCCTCCTTACTAACATCTGGGAGCTAGTACCAAAATTGGGAGAGCAACAAGCCTGACATAGTCATCCTGATGAAATCATACCTTACAGATAATGTCCCAGATATCACCGTCCCTGGGTATGTCTTGTCCCACCAGCAGGACAGACCCAGCAGAGGTGGCAGAGAGTTGCCTTTGGAGTCTTCAACATCGACTCTGGACTCCATGACGTCTCATGGCATCAGGTCAAACATGGGCAAGGAAACCTCCTGCTGATTACCACATAATGCCCTCCTTCAGCTGATGAATCAGTGCTCCTCCATATTGAACATCACTTGGAGGAAGCACTGAGGGTGGCAAGAAGTGCCAAGTGGAAGATCCATCTCGGCCTCCTCCAGAGGTCCCCAGCATCACAGATGCCAGTCTTCAGCCAATTCGATTCACTCCACATGATGTCAAGAAACGGCTGAAGGCACTGCATACTGCAAAGGCTATGGACCTTGACAATATTCCAGCAATTATACTGAAGACTTGTGCTCCAGAATTTGCTGCACCCTTAGTCAAGCTGTTTCAGTACAGCTACAACACTGGCATCTACCCGGCTATTTGGAAAATTGCCCAGGTATGTCCTGTACACAAAACGCAGGACAAATCCAACCCGGCCAATTACCATCCCATCAGTCTACTCTCGATCATCAGTAAAGTAATGGAAGGGGGTCATCAACACTGCTATCAAGCAACATTTGCTTAGCAATAACCTGCTCACTGACGCCCAGTTTGGGTTCCGCCAGGGCCACTCAGCTCCTGACCTCATTACAGCCTTGGCTCAAACATGGACAAAAGAGCTGAACTCCCGAGGTGAGGTGAGAGTGACTGCCCTTGACATCAAAGCAGCATTTGACAGAGTGTGGCATCAAGGAGCTCCAGCAAAACTGTATCAATGGGAATCAGAGAGAAAACTCTCAGCTGGTTGGAGTCATACCTAGTACAAAGGAAGATGGTTGTGATTGTTGAAGGTCAGTCATCTCAGCTCAAGGACATCACTGCAGGAGTTTGTAGTGTCCTTGGTCCAACCATATTCAGCTACTTCATCAATGGCCTTCCTTCCATCATAAGGTCAGGAGTGGGGATGTTCATTGATGATTGCATAATGTTCAGCACCATTCGCGACTCCTCAAATACTGAAGCAGTCTATGTCCAAATGCAGCAAGACTTGGACAACATCCAGGATTAGGCTGACAAGTGGCAAGTAACATTCACGTTACACAAGTGCCAGGCAATGACTATCTCCAACAAGACAGAATCCAACCAGCGCCCCTTGATGTTCAATGGCATTACCATCACTGAATCTCCCACTATCAACATCCTGGGGGGGGGTTACCATTGACCATTTACCATTGGACTGGACTAGCCATATAAATACTGTGGCTACAAGAGCAGGTCAGAGGCTAGGAATAGTGCGACGAGTAACCCACCTCCTGACTCCCCAAAGCCTGTCCACCATCTACATGGCACAAGTCAGGAGTGTGATGGAATACTCTCCGCTTGCCTGGATGAGTGCAGCTCCAACAACACTCAAAAAGCTTGACACCATCCAGGACAAAGAAGCCTGCTTGATTGGCAACACATTTATGAACATTCATTCTCTCCACCACTGACGCACAGTAGCAGCAGTGTGCACCATCTACAAGATGCACTTCAGGAATTCATCAAGGCTCCTTCGACAGTACCTTCCAAACCCACGACCACTACCATCTAGAAGGACAAGGGCAGCAGATAGATGGGAACACCACCACCGAGAAGTTCCCCTCCAAATCACTCACCATCCTGACTTGGAAATATTTCGTCGTTCCTTCACTATCGCTGGGTCAAAATCATGGAACTCCCTTCCTAACAGCACTACACTGCACAGACACAAATAAATTCAAAAAGATAAAACAATATGCAATATTTATCTTATACTTTAATATTCGGGCTAAGTATGAGGTAGATGTGAATTAATAGGCAAACCCTGGTCAGACACACCACAATCCAAAGTAAATGACAGATGTGACCAAAGCAGGTTCCATGGGTTTCTCAACAACCCATTCAGATGTTTGTCACATTGTGAGCCAACCAACCTCACTGAATCTTTGCCTTTATCACAAGGGTCTTCAATCTCGAATTTTGAAGAATTCACCTTGGAATTCTCTGCAAACATGCTCCCACTCAGAAGGCTTCAACAAGGATGCACTTCCAGGGTTTCAATCTCATCCTCTGATATTCCTTTCCCCTGGAACTCCAAGTACACTCAAGCCACACATCCCAAGCACAATTTCAGATATTCAGCCACGCCAAGCAAAACACCACTGCTCCAAAAGGGTACCTTTGCCTTATAGCCCGCAGCGCAGAGTCACCAACCTTCGGTTGCCCTTTTGGATCTTCTGGGCTTCTCTCAAGCAAGTCTGACCCCTGCAGTTCTTTACTTTTAACTCAGAGACTATTTCTCTGCTCCTTTTTTTTTAAACTTTACTTCTGGGACCTCTATCTGATTCCTGGCTTTATCTCTGTCTGCGACTTTTTCCTGGGACCTTTTTCTGTCCCACTCCCTGGTTTGGTACCTTCTTCTTGGTTTGGGACATTCTCCCTGTCCCCCTCCCCGTGTCCTGCTCCATGGGACACCTTCTTTGGAATGGCACTCTGGTTCAGCTCAACTGACCTGCAGTTCTGCACTGTTTCACTTTGCTTATTTTCCTCATGCATATGTGCACTTCCCAACCTGAATAAGGTAAAAACGCTGACTCTGCAGGTGCGGCCCTTCCCCGGCCTGCACTTGAGCAGAAGTTCTGAGGCCCAGAGGGAAATGGAGTTCCTGGACTGTGACCCCCAATTCAAAATCAAGGTAAGTATCAGATTTCATTACAATTACAAAATTAAAGCAGGACCACTAAGCCTTTACTTATGTGAAGACAGAGCAACTAACAACTGAAAACTGACACTGCAGCACACTCTCATAGTACAGCACTACCTGCATGTTCATTGGCAGGATTTCACAACACCCCCACCGGACTTGATTGCAAAGGGCGGGCATGTAGAATATGATGGGGGGCTAGCCCACCCCCTTCTTGCCCACCCCCAATCCGGCCAAATAAAATGGTAGGAGGCCGGGGACCGAAAATAGCTACTCATCCACCATCTTTAAAGAAATAATTAACAGGCAATTCAGCTTGTTACCAAGCCTGAATATTATGCTGCCCACACCATAATACGGTTGGCATAGGTAGATGGACAGGAGCGAAAAAGTCATTTTTTAAACAACTTTGTGGGAAAGGCAGGAAGGAAGAGGGTTTTATCTTTTAGGGGGTGTCCTGTGTTCACTGCCCCCACCACCCACCCACCGACCGAAATGTCACCCCCTGCCCTTGTTCCTCCCTGCCTGGCCTCCAAAACCCACCCCCTCTACCCACCTTCATCAGCCAATCCCTCCATAGGCTCCCCGATCCCATCCCATCCAAAACCCAGGACTTACCTGGGTACAGACGCCATGGCTGTCTTCCTCCCAGGGATTAATTGCACTCCCAGCAGCTTCCACAGCTGGGGCTGCTAGAGCCAAAGGCTAATCTGACTGGCCAAGAGCTCTCGAGGGTGGGACTTTCTTCCGGGGGTGGGGGTGGAACTCCCACTCTCTGCTTGTTTAGCCCATCGGCAGCATGTTCAGTACAGGGTGGGCTTCTTTAAGTTGGTCAACTGAATTCTGACTTTTGCAACGGGGGCATGAGCATTACATTACCCCCCAAGCACCACATGAAATTCAGTCTACTGAACTTCCATTTTTGTAGCAGTTTGCATGCCCTTGCCACACCTGGAACCTCTGTGCCAAGGCTTGTTAACTCATGCAAAACAAGTTAAAAAATTATTATAATGAATAGATCTCTTTCAGTTCTGCATTACCCATAAGGAGCTTGTGGCTTATTTTGAATAATAAAATGCTCATAATGACACAAAACTGAAATCGTTGCAGAGAAGACATAACAATTCCCGTAAAACCTCACATGGTAATTATGCTAACTAAATAACTAACAGGATTACTGCAGGCGGTCAATGAAGAAGAATATAATCAGATTACTTAATTTATACCTCATCAGGTTCCAAATGTAAATTTTCACCACTTATGTCATTTAGATTCCATTTTCCTACATTTGTTTTTAGCTGTGTCAGTCATTAAACTGAAGTGAAATTGAAATCCAGAATTAATGTTCTATAATATTTACTCTGGGCATTTTAGCACAGTTTAGGTCATACTTCAGCTACACTATTGCTTGAGCTATCATAATTTCTTATTTTAAAATATTTTGCAGTGTAGTATATTTAATTTTATACACATGGTAATATTTAGGATCACTATAAAATATTTTTACTCAAATAAGTATTGAATCTATCCCCTACACCACACCAGATTAAATAAAATGTCAATTTTATTACCTTTATTGATGAGATTCAATTCTCACTAGATAGAGACAGGAATATTTGAGACTGGGTGACCACTTTGCGGAACACCTTCAGTCTGTCCGCAAGTATGACCCAGACCTCCCTGTCGCTTGCCATTTCAACACACCACCCTGCTCTCAAGCCCACATGTCCATCCTTGGCCTGCTGCAATGTTCCAGTGAAGCTTAACCCAAACTGGAGGAACAGCCCCTCATTTTCTGATTAGGCACTTTACAGACTTAATATTGAGTTCAACAACTTCAGATAATGAACTCTGTCCTCCATCCCCACCCCCTTTCTGATCCCCCTTTTTTCTAATAATTTATATATTTTTTAAATATATTTTTCCCACCTATTTCTATAATTATTTTTAAATTTATTTCCATCCATTGTTTCATCTCCACCTTTTAGCCCATTTCGATCCCTTCCCCCTACCCCACCCCCACTAGGGCCATCTGTCACTTGCCCGTCCTGCTTTCTACCCTTAATGTCACCATTAGCACATTCTTTAGCAAATATCACCACCGTCAAAACCATTTTGTCCTCTTGTCTATGACATCTTTGACAATCTCTTCTTTGCCTCCACCTATCACTGGCCCTCCATCCAGCTCTACCTGTCCCACCTCTTTCAAACAGCTTATATTTCATCTCATTTCTATTTTTCTTTAGTTCTGATGAAGAGTCATACGGACTCGCAACGTTAACTGTATTCCTCTCCGCAGATGCTGCCAGACCTACTGAGTTTTTCCAGCTGTTTTTGTTTTTGTTTCAGATTTCCAGCATCTGCGGTATTTTGCTTTTATATTTGAAAGAACTTGTGCACATCACTGACACAATCACCTGGCGATGTCACTTTGATCCAGGCTCTTATGCTGCCACCTTTGTGTATGCTTATGTCATTCCCACAGTGCATGAAAATATATCTGTGGTATATTGCTACCCAAATGATACTTCTTGCACTTTACTGAAGCTATTAAAGGGCACAAAAGACAAGCCAGTGATTAAATTTAATCACTGAAAATGCTGGCAAGATTCATATTGTCAAGGTCATCAATCTGAAACGTTAACTCTATTTCTCTCTCCACAGATGCTGCTGGACCTGCTGTGTATTTCTGACATTTCTTGTTTGAATTTAAGATTTCCAGCATCCACTGCATTTTGCTTTTATATTAAATTCAATCACGTCATTTTGAAAAATCATTATTTGTTGTTTAAACCCTTGCTTTGAATGATAGTAGGCAGTTACTGAGGAGAAAAAGGCCGATGAAAAAAGCTCAAATGAAATAATAATTGGCAAAATCTTCCTAATCCCATTAGACAGGCTTCAAGGACAGGATGGGGAGGAATTTCTGAGAAGTATCCAACATGTCCCTGCCTTCAAGCAATCTTCCCACTGGCAGGTCAGCATTTGCAGAGACTACCCACACAGCAGAAAAGGTCAGCCAATCTCATAATTAAATGCCAATTTGTGGACTAATTGGATATCCCATTGGGATCTTCCAAGCAGTGAGTGTGCCCTCCCCCCCGAGAGCCAAGGCCAGCAGGTGCCTGGGCCTGAATTTCACACACTCCCACCACCGAGTTGTTAGGTGGGGGCGGGGGATTGTGAAATTGAAGGGACAGGATTCCCTCTGGATTCCTGATTTTGCAGTAATTTTAGACTGGGGTGGGCAAGGCCTTGGACAGGACACCTGCCCTTGCCCCAATTGAGGCACTTAAGTGGGCAATAATTGGCCACTCTACTTAAGGGTTGTTTTCCATCCACCCGCAATTCTTAGGCTGGTAGGAGGATTTATCAGGAATGGGGGAAGCCCAAAAATGAACTGGCTTAGATCTCAGGTGGAAAAGGGGCACGGGGTGTACCTACATCAAAAGCCCCATTCTGACTTCAGGCGTCCCCACCCCCCCCCCCCCCGCCCCCCCCTCCATAAGATCCAGTGGCCGCTGAACCTCCCTCTCCACCCCGGACTCTCTCCGCCACCCCGATCGCCTCCCTTGAGCCTCCCAGTACTTCCCTACCGTCCCAACCCTGGGATCCCTTAAACTTACCTTGCCGTCCAATCCCGGGACTGAGGTTCAGGCATCTTCCTGCAGTTCTTCTGGCCAGCAGCTCTCTAAGGTGGGACTTCCTCCCGAGTAAGGGGCAGAAGTCCCACCTGCAGCCAACTGATGCTCATTTGAGCATGAAATGGCTGCAGGGCACTCAGAGTCAGAGGGATGTGTTCCCCACCGACGCTTCAGATGGCAGGAAGGGAAATCCCGTCATCCAAAAAATTCAAGCCTGGTGTCACTTGCCAGAGGCTAGCTTGGGGTTGCCCTCCAGACCTTCTGTTTTGACACCCACCACCCCACCGGAGTTGTGGGCATCAGCAGGCCACAGGTCCTGCTGCCACTGATTAAATGTAGTACTTCTTCAGAAGGCATCTTAAGATGGAGGCACCTCATGTTCTGCCTGTGATTGTGGCAGCATCCACTTCTGGCAGTGGGGCTGCTGCCCTTCCAAGGCTGTAGGCCTTCTGCTTGGGCAGAACATGCTCCCCGTGCTTAACTGGACAACAGGCCCAGAGGTGGCCTCTTAATTGGCCACCTCTGGGAAGATCGCCTAGGCTGGCGCCCTGACTGGCAAAGCAAGATTGAGATCAGAAATGGTACCACCTTACGCTTTTAGCTGAAAAGCAGAAGATTCTGCTCAATTCGAGCAATTTGTGGGGAAGTCACCTAGTGGCCAAGTTGTGTAATTACAGGTTTGCATAGCTGCCACGGCACACGTGCACATGGGAATTTATAATTTAGATAATCTTGTACAAAAGTGTGGCAAGGAGTGACAGCATTAAATAACATTTTGTAGACAGAAAGTACACACAGATATAAGATTTTCGCAGAGCTTTAGGGGTCAATTTTGACTTTGGGCAAAAGTTCATGTTAAGCATTTTTTTACTCAATATACATATGCTGGTGTGTGGGAGACAGACAACGAAAGAGTGACATAGTACTAATTACAAACCTAAACCTTTGAACTTCAGGAAGTGTTTTAAGCTGTACGAAAGGGAGAGCAACTGCGGTTATAGAAGAAAAGAAAAGGATAGGAAAGAGAAAGAGGATTTTTTCTTAATTCAGTTTTCAAAGAAAAAAATTGTTGAAACGGGAAGTTTTTCGATGTTTTCTTAAAAGTTAAATATGCTAAAATAAAACCAATGACAAAGAGAGAGAAAGAAATACACATAGATTGGCAGACAGGCAGTTTGTTTTCTCAAATCATAAAGCTAATTAAAGAACATGCAGGTTGAATTTTCAAAGCAATCAAAGATTCTGTGAAGGAAACAGGCAAGAGGGATGGGAGCAGGGAAACAAGCTGAAGGTGAGAAGGGTCTTACTTTCCTCCCATGAGGAAATGTGTAGGAGTGGTGAAGAATGGATGGATGGTCAAGAGTAATGTGAATGACAGTGAAGCCAGGGATTAAGTAGGTAGTTTGAAAAACAAAAAACAGAGTTTATGATGGGTGTGGAAGAGCGATAGGATAAGGAGGAGGTGGTTAGAAGATAAAGGGCAGAGCACATGCTGGGAGGGAATATGAGTGATTGAGGAATAGATTGGGAATGAAGCCATGTCCCCTTTATCCCCACCTAAAATGCAGCCTAAAGACTTAGGAAGCTCCTTTGTCCACAACATTATCTCAATCACCCACCCAAAAGGAATAAAGAAGAAAGAGTGAGAAGCAAAAGAGTATAGAATGAGAAACAAAAATGTGACTTGATGAAAGAGAAGCTGAGAAGAAAGAGAGAGGTTAACAGAAGGGGAATAACAGAGAAACAGCAACACATAGACAAGAGACCATTTTCCCCGAAAATGCCACAGGAAATCGATTTGTATATTATACATCAATATGTAGATTATAAAACTGGTGAATTGGGTGCACATTCCTTTTTCATCATACTCAAATACACTTGTCTCACTTTTTTTGACAAAGCATATAAAAGCAAAAACACTTATTCAAATTGGAGCAGTATATTATATTTTCCATACTGCTCAAAATTGGAAAATCAAAGAAAATAGGGCCAGGAGAACTGCAATTGCATTTACACTTCCAATAAGCAACTACCAATTTCTCTCCCTCCCCCAACGCAAGTGAACAGTCCAACCTCAAACCAACAAACAACCAAAAATAGATCATCAGGATTTCCCCATACAAGGCAATGCGATACAAAAAATGCAGTGTCCAATTACTGACACTGGATATCATTAACAGAAAATGCCGGGAAAACTCAACAGGTCTAACAGCATCTGTAGAAAGAAAAACAGGGTTAACGTTTCGAGTCCATACAACTCTTCTTCAGCCTCTGAAGTAGTCATACGGACTCAAAATGTTAACTCTGTTTTTCTCTCCACAGATGCTGTTAGACCTGGGTTTTTCCAGCATTTTCTGTTTTTGTTTCAAATTTCCAGCATCCACAGTATTTTGCTTTTATCTGGATATCATTAATAATGTAAACTTTGTAAACTTGACATTATGGTCATGGTATCATGACCGCAGATCCTATCACCGAATTATTTATGGACATATTGAACTTTTGAGTAAGACGCGTTTTTTTTTAAAGGACATACAAGCAAAAACTGGCTGAGACTGTAAGGTAACCACTTTCTGAAAAATTTGTATGTGGATTACTTGACCAACTAGTTCAGAGAGAACGGAATGTCGCACCTGAAAGATGTGACATGGCCTACTTCAGACAGAGGCACTCCAAAGGAAAATATACAGTACAAACTGAACTGTAATCTCCTGTGGTTGTGGAGATAATGGAAAGTGATTACCATCTCAGCTAAAACCACCTCCTGTTGAGTTATATCCCAGACTGTGAACATGAATTGAATTGAAAAGAAAACAGATCAGGACGAAAGACATGTTTGTTGTTTTCCCTTCCAGGAATACACAAGGAAAGGGGTTTTTAAAAAGACAATTGCAACCCTAGTTCTGTGTGCTAGTCTGGTGTTCTGTTCTGCTGTGTGTATGCTGTGAAAGTCACAGCTCAAGAACACCAACTAGGCATCCCTGTGCTTGCAGGTAAGAAAGTAGTCTCTCTGATTGCTGGACGCAACTCAAGTCAGAAAAGCCACAGTCGAAAAAGAAACAGGACAACTCCTTTCAGCTAACCTGCAGGACCGAGAATCTCCAACCCAACTGCTCAACTGCCAAAGTCAGCGCCACTGGAATCACCCCAAATCAACATCCGCAACGTTTCACCATCTAAGCCTCAAGGACAAGCCAAAGGACTGATTCATATCTTTTTTAACCTTTCTTTTGGACTCAATGTCTCATTTATAATCTGTGTGTATGTGTGTTGCGTTTTTATTTTTCCTCATGTTTAGTAACTAGTAAACTCACTCTTTCTTTGACTCAAGACAGCCTGATTAAATTGGGTCCTTTTAAAACATAAATACATCTGGACTGGTATCTACAACAGAGGGGATCCTTTTTAAATTAACCTTGTTGTGACCAACTGAGGGCATTGAATAAAAAGGGGGAGCCTGTTCATCCCTCCTCACCCAGGAGCATAACAATTTGGGGTACCTTGTTCGGGATTGTAACAAATTTGGGAACATCACCTGGGGACCAGATGTAACAATGATGTATCGTTCTTTTTCTCTTTACTAATTTTCTCCCTGTTCTCTCCCCCTCTTAAAAGTGTTGGTCCTTAGAGAGGTAGAGTTTCAAATGCACCGGCAATTCTACTCCACAGCTATTCTTCATTTTTGAGGCAGGGCCATAAATGTAGGTAGATGATCAGATAATAAGGAGGATCACAGCTCAGATTTTTTCTATTCTTAAACCCCTTCCAGCAGGTGCCACATTATAGTGATCAGAAGTGGGAACCTTGGCTGATTTTTCCTCTCTCTACCCAGCAGCACTGAAGCCAAAGTGGCAGCTGCCACTGCTGCCTCAGCTTGGATCAACTAATTCAGCAAAGGCCAAGGGTTCAACTGGGGTTTCTTCTGACCTGACTGCCTCAGTCTACACTAAGCAATAATTTCTCAATTGAACTATAATGGAGTATTTCTAAAATGAATAGTATTTCTAAAAAATGTAAAATCAAATTCAACCAGCAACAAATGACTACTGTTTCATTTTAATTTGAGGTTTGTCTTTTTTTCAATAAGTTAGTGCTGAACCGGACCAGAATAATATTGGCCAACTATTCTTCAAACCACTGAACACTAATACAGTTTTATATATTGAGCGCTCAGCCACTAAGAAAGTGGGATATAATTACCCACTTGTTTCCTCCAGAAATTTACAAGCTGCCAAAGAGGGGATCTTAACATTTGTCTGCCAGGTAAATTCACAGATGAAAGGAATTATGTTCTAATGCAGTCCTTGCCAAATCCTTCAGCTGCCACCTTGTACAACCAGGGTGTCATTGCAACAAGGGGCACTTTAGTACGAGTAGCTTTTTCTTTCTGTTGAATCATTTCACATCTTGTTTTATTCAGGTTACGTGAATGTAGTATAAACGTAAATTAGGTAGTTTTGCTTTCTATTTTGTTCTTAAGACTGAATTATATTTCCATGAATCTACCACAGAAAATGTTTATATGGTACTTTTCAGGAGATTTCAATACAATCTTCAGTCTCCACATGGAAGCATGCCAGCAAGTACTTACTGACATATTATGAAGGTCACTTATGTTACAGGGACATCTGTTACCCCAGGAGGGAAATGTAATTAATAACAAAGGTAACCTAAAAACAGTTTGAAAGCTAACAGAATTTTAGAATATTAATCTTGAAAGTGAACCATCCTTAGTTTCAACTTTTAGAAGGTTCGGCATTTTGATTTGAAATGTCCTATGTAGAACTATGGTGCTAAACTGACTTCTATTCATTAATTTCTATGAAAATGTAGTTTGGGATTAAAGCTTGGGTGTTAGAAGTGAAAATAAATGTCCAAATATACAATATAATGCAAAATGTTCCCAGCAACGAGTGTGTCAGGGTCACACAGAATTTTCAGGGCACATTATTAATGCTATTGCCAGGAGATGAACATGTCAGAAAACCCCTTTTTCTCCTGGGATATGGTTCCACACAGAGAAATCCAGCTGAAGTTTTAGTCCCCAATGAGAAATTCCATGCTTGCCTCCCTCCATGCCTATTCCTTGGCTCCATCCAAACCCTCCGGTCATTCTTCTGGAGGCAGGATTGGGCGGGGGGAGGAATGGCAGGGATACATGCGCACAAGCGGCAGGTAGCCAACCAAACCCTTGTTAATGGCCTATTGTCGGGGAACTTTTCTAATCAGCCTTCAGGTCCCCAGAGGTAGCAGGGGACAGTGCAGCTGCAGAGAGGCAACCTCCCACAGCAGACTAGGATGCCTGATCTCCAGGCAGTCTCAGAGGCCCTCCCTGCTTGCCTGGCTCCAGCTGTGGCCACAGGCTGCTCTGTAGAGGGTTTCCCCCACAATGATAGCCTGGCTGCTTATTCAATTTGAAATTAAAAATGTTAGAACAAGGGCACCTCCATCTTGATGCACCCTCTCTATCAACTACCTTGAAAGACCAGATTCTGCTCCTTCGTTGCTGAAAGGCTTCCTATTGGCCCTCCAGCTTTGAGAGCACACTGCTGTCCTTAATTTATAATGAGCCCAGCCTCTCGCCATTATTTGGTCAATTCAGGGAAAATCACTTGAGCCTGATGACTGGGTCCAGATGGTGAAAATCCTGCCCCTAAAGTCTTCATGCATGAGTCTAGATATTGATGTTTTGCAGACGGTTTAGTTCTGGAGGCCAATTCCTAATCTCACACAACATCTGCACATATACATTTTCTAAAGGGGGTCATTGGATATTAATCAGTGTTGACTGTATATTGATGGAGTGTTTAAATATAAGGTGGTGGGAGTTAACTGGGGAATGACTTGGGCTCAAATATAGTGGCAGACTGAAACCGTGGTGTTTGGATTTGGAGACACAGGTTTGTATGGTGTATCTCTGTAAATAAAAGCTTATTAAGTGTGTAAAGATTAGGCTCCAGTCTCTGCCTGGCTGTCTTGAATAAAACAATCAGGAGCAGAAGTTTGGCTGATTTTTAAGGGCTGCTCAGACCTATTTTAATTCATCCACTGCCTGAAATCACATAACTCAATGAAGACTAGGGGATGAATCCTGTAAAGGTGGCAGGGGTCTTGGCTGTTGGCTGGAGAGTCAGTAAGAGCCCCGCATTGTGCCCTTTTGGGAAGGCCTGCTGCATCATATGCCAATCAGGCCCTTGACAGGCCAATGACAGTCCTTCCCTCAAGATCCCGCCCATCAAGAGCTGCCAGCCAATCAGGGAAATTGGGGAAGCAGTGGCTGCTGCCAGCATGACACGCACAGAAGATCTAGGATCGTTGATGGATTGCAAGCTAGAGTTGAGTGATGGGGGACAGGGGTCATGAGGTGGGGGTTGCAGGGGAGAGGTGGGAAGCAAGTTGGCTCTCAGCAAGAGCCCCCACCTTCCCAATGCTGGATCCCTCAACTTTGAATGAGGGACACCCCAGAAGCCAACAAGCAACCCTGCACGGGTTCATTTGTCATGATCCCCACATGGCTAGCACCCACCCACCATTGGGTTAATACCAGCGACAGCAGGATGGACATTAATTGATCACAACCTCAATTGTTGGTGGCACCAGAAGGCTGTTCATGGGCCTTCCCGCCATGGACCTAATTAGAGTGGAGGCAGGAAGGCAACAGGGTTCCCATCCATCACCCTCCCATCTGATTAAATGTTCCCACCATCCCACCACCACCACCAAGCTTGCCACAAGGGAGGGAAAAGGATTCCTCCCTTGGGATCACACCAGGGATCTTCCTCATCTGTTTGGCATACTATTCAGTTTGCTTGATCACTGAACAACCAGACGTTGTTCTTTCCTAATGAATGATCGCCTGAGAGGTGATATCATAATGTAAAATGTTGTAAATAATATAGTAGAGATATACTCATGAATGTAAAGTCATAAGTGACAGAAACATATGAATGGTACATTGACAATAAATGTAATCACTAAAATTGTAGCTATAGCTCATCTAGGAAAAATTAAACTGGAACTTTCCGCTTAAATTTGCCATTTATTACCAATGTAAGCCAAAATCACAGAGTTTACAATCATTTGTTTGAAGTGACTCGGGTGTAACAAAAATAAATATTTTTCCCTAATATTTAGTTTGATACCGATTTTGGCTTCAACCAGAGAAGAATGTTTCAGCTCATTTTGTTAAATAGTGTTATATCAACCAATATGTTAATCTGGTAAACAAATGTTTGGTGGATTGGCAGCATTCTGCTCCAGCACTCAGGCTGACCTCTGAATGGGGAGCCTGTCAATACAACAACTTATATTGGTTTTAATATAATAAAATGTCCCAAGGCGCTTCACAGATGCATTATAAAACAAAGTTTGACATATGGAAATGTTAGTTCAGGTGACCAAAAATCATTGGTCAAAGAGGTAGATTTTAAGAAGTGTCTTAAAGGAGGAGAGTGAGCTAGAGAGGCGGAGAGGTGTAGGGAGTTCGGGGCTTAGGCAACTGAGGGCACAGCCAGCAATGGCAGTTCAACAGGCCAATAGGTTTCTGGGCTTTCAAACAAACCTCATTATTTATACTTGGCTAAGAACCCATAAATCCATGAGCATTCTAAAACATCTGAGCTCCAGAAAAAACATTGCTTGATTGACAGCGCTGGCTCTCTGAACTCACAATTTCACAATGTTTATTTATATAAGTGAAAGAGGTTTCAAGTGCTTATGGTTTCAGCTATTGGTATTTTAGAGTCTGGATGATTGACACTTTTATTGGTCTGTAGTAAAAAGCTGTTTTTTTTAAGAAAATGCAAAGTTATCAATGAATGACTTTTTAAAAGCTTTTTTTTTTACACATCCTACTGTCACTATAGGATTCATTGGTTCTAAACAGTGTATAGTGGGTGAATGGGCATGGAATTGCCATAACTTGGCATGTGGGCCATTGGGGTTGTTTGGAGGAGGCATACTTTGGCATGGAGGGCATGAGGGGCCATGGGGGGGGTGGATTGAGGGCACACCTTGGCATGGGGGACATGAGGATAACATTTTCAACTTAACTTTCAAAAGGTTCCCTCATAAAGAGTTATGGTTCACAACACGTCTGAGGTGCCGTGAACGACGACACTTTGAAACGCTGGCCTGACTCCGTCAAAATTGTGGATCTGTAGGACATCCTTATCCCAGCAATGGAGCCAGCCAGGTCCGGAGTACATGGACCTGCCAGCACCCTTAGAAGGCCCTATTAAAAAATGGGAAACCCCACGAATGGGGTCTGGAATCGGGACCCACCTGCCATTTTTAAAGGGCTCCCAAGTCACCCTGACTTGGCAAAAATTCAGCCATTGACTTGTTTCTAAGTGGCAGAATTGGTGCTCTTCAGCTGAAAATTGGAAATGTCACCAGCTTTCCACTTTTCATTAATGAGGGACTCGAGATTTGAGTGACTTGACACTCAAAAGTTCCTGAACTTGGCTTAGCTCAAACTGAACTGAAATAAGCACAGTTTGTGGAGAGGCCTCTTTGCGCATCCTCGGCACATGTAGGTTGCCATGTTCCAGTGCCTCTGACCTCGTTTTCTCAGGGGTAATCTAATTAGAGTACAACCTGAGCAAGTTTAATAAAGTCGACAGTGGAATCTAAGCCCTAAGTTAAATTTCTGTCGAAGTTGCAAGGCCATGATTAAGCTCTCAATTACCATTTATGAATCATTCCTTTGTTAATACTTTGCTTACTTTAATGACTTTTTTCTCTTTTTTTGCTGATTCTGTGCGGACAGTCCTCCAGTTCCTCGATGCTACTTGATTGTAGAAACCATCACAGCAAATTCCAAATTTTAATCGCACCTGTTTTATACAGCGTTTTGACCGGCTTTCGAACGAGTCTTGAGCTCTAAAAGTTTATAACAATGCTGGCACGTTTATTTATTGCTGAGTCTTGTTGTTGGATATCTTATCTTGCTCGATTGGTACGCACATCTTTTAAACCAATGCGGACTATGAAAACGCTAAAAAACTTGAAGCGGCTGCAGTGAGAAAAATTCGTGTTTTTAGGGTTAGAAATGGTGTGTGTTTTTGGTACAAAAAATCCTATTCAGTTTTATTTTCTATGCTTCTATGATGGCAGGTGCTGCAATAGTAAATTTACGTTTCGGCAATGACAAACACTTTGTTTATAATATGTCACTGTAAAAGGTTGAAAGGCTACAGTGGTTTCACGCACAGTAATGGAAAACTGGTCCCTGGGATTGGATATGTTAATTTTTCCGAAGACCATGAAGGTTTGGAATAGCCAATTTTTCACTGAACGCTATAAGGCGACGTGAACACATTTCTAAAACGCTAACTTTTTTCTGTGCATCCGCTTCTTTCCCCCGGACCTGTTTGCAAAACACTTTCTGTTTCTTACCTATCAAGCAAGCTCGTTTCTAAGAAAAAACGGTCTCATAAAACTGGATAAATGAGCGGAGAGGAACACATGCAGACACCACCTCTCATAGACTTGGGGTCAGCTACCGCGCCTGTATTCAGACGATTGAATTGCTCGGATCAGATCATCCCACAAATTGTGCTCCAGTTCTAATCAGCCTCCTGCGCTGATCGCAAGATAACTGAGCGCAGAGACCCCCCACGCCAAGACGGGAACAGGGGAACTCAGGAATCGAGGAGTCAGCCTCGAGCAATCTACAGCCAGAGGGTCGATCAATTAAAGAGGAAAGGGTGGCAATGGCTAAAGACTGAAGAAAGAGCCAGGATGGTA
Source organism: Carcharodon carcharias (assembly GCF_017639515.1). Classification (NCBI taxonomy): domain Eukaryota; kingdom Metazoa; phylum Chordata; class Chondrichthyes; order Lamniformes; family Lamnidae; genus Carcharodon; species Carcharodon carcharias. The sequence goes on from NC_054474.1 coordinate 60,173,210, forward strand.
AATAAACTGGGGATTGCCTCTCCTCCCTCCCCCTCCCCATAGTTTTGCAATGTCGGAGAGAAGGGCAGAACAGAAAAAGAGGAGATAAAACAAAAAGATTGAATGAGACTGTTAAACCCTGGGAGTCAAAAGAAAGAAAGACTTGCATTTATATGGCGCTTATCACAAACAGTGAACTCCTCAAGGTGCTTTACAGCCAATGAAATACTTTTAATGTGTCAACGTTGTAGGAAATGTCACAGCTAATTTACCCAGTAGGTACCCCAAAGATGCACTGGGTCTACCCTTCCCCCCAGAGGTTCCTACATAAGAATTACACAGCAATTGTCCAGGATTTTCAAACTTCCATTGGGCAGTTGCCCTGCACTGGGAACCATCCGATACTCCGAGTTAATTTGCAGATTTTGGATAGTTCCAACTGTCTTACAGGAATAGTTACCCAGAAAAAGTTAGAAGAAATAAACCACTTCTAACTCCTTGATAACTATAATACTGACTCTGCCCAACCTCACACAGACCACCCCTGACTACAACGCCCCCCCCCCCCCCCTCCACCGGGACCCCCAACTATTCCCCCCCACCCACCTGACTACCTCACAACTCCAACTAAGCCCCCAACCCTCAACTACCCTCTCGATCTCCCTGACTACCCCCACCCCCCAAACCCCTGACTCTCCCCCACTGACTAACCCCTACCCACCATCTGACCCTCCCACTGACCACCCGAACCCTGCCCGCTAACCATCCAACCCCCCCCCCCAACTGACGACCCAACCCCAACCACACTGACCACCTGCCCTTCCACCCTCCAACCCCACTTACCTTACACATTTACCTTACACTCTTCTTTCTCCCTGGCTTTCAATCTGGCTGGGACCTTTAAACTTACCTGCTTTATGGCAGCTAGTGCTGTAAAAAAGAGGCCGTGGCTTCCTTTCCCCAAATCTCCGGCACTCGACAGAAGGACCCGGGAACCTGCTGCATTGCACTATTCTCACCTGGCTCGAGTCAGAAGATTGGGTGAGGAAGGTGGGGCTGCATTTCAGTGTAAATTAATAGGACTGGAGTGGCAATCCGACTGTGATTGCCACTCCACAGAAGTTCTGGCCCAACATGATAAAAACAGAAAATGCTGGGAACACTTAGCAGGTCTGGCAGCATCTGTGGAAGAGAAAACAGACTTAACTAGAGAAGGGTGCAGGTTCAGGTTTAAGGTGGGGACGAGCAGAGAAGAGGTTTGACCGGGCAGCCGGGGAGGGAGAAAAACAGCAGAAGGAGCTGAATGGGTAAGCTCGATATTCGTGACAAAGACGTCCATGAGCTCCTTGGATTTGTTGGAGGTGAGGGTGGAGAAGGTGGAAAGAAGGGTTCTTCAAATACAGGATTTCTAGCTATTCTATCACCAAAGACTTTAACAGGATCAAAAATTCTCATTCTGGGAACAGCTGCATAAAGCTGCCCATGTGTTAAAACAGGACTAAGAACATAAATACTAATTTTGCCAAGAGTCCGGCCTTGTGACTTCATAGAATATGAAAGTCTACTTTTGCACTGCTTTCTCCTGAGTTGAAAAGCCCACCTGTTGGGCTCAATATTATTCAAGGAATAAACACTGTACTTCTTTGAAACCAGCAGATTCGAAATTCAGCTTCTATCATTAAAGAAAACAGCTTCCTAGCCAATCTTCTTCCATGACAAAGTCCTTGTTTAGGATTCAAGTTTCATAGCAGCATTATAACTGCTCCTTCTTTGAGTCTGTGTTTGTGTGGTGGCATGCCCACTGGAGTTAGACTGTGTAGAAACTCTGGAGGTATAGGCTGTTATCACCTTCATATATAGGATCAACACTGATGTATTCTTTTAATTCACCTGATAGCTTTGTTAAAACATTTTCATTCAAATCTAGTGAATCTTCATTTTTAACACAAAGAATAACTTCTGAATAGTAAGTTGTATCAAAGAATTGTTCCCGTAGCCACACTTAAGCAATTCCATCATCTCATCTATTCCTCCCATGCTATTCCATCCTTCCATCACTCCCGTGCCATCCCCATCCCTCCCATTAATCCCATTCTATCCCTTAAGGTAACAATCTCCCTAGCCAGGGTAAATTTGTTGGACTCCCCTTATCTTTCACTGTTTTTGTTCTCCACCAACTCCCCCATTCCACTGCTGCAGCCACCAGCAATTGGTAGTTGTACACGCGTCATGTGCTCCAGTCCTCTGTGCACCAGGCACCACCCACCAAAGCAACCCAGCAACAAATGTACCCCTTGAACTGCCAAATCAAAACAGTCCATGCAGACAAAAATCGAGCATAATTATATGGATTTGAATACAGCAGGTACATGACAAATGATGTGTTTTTTCGTACTGTGACAGCTTATAATTCACAAATCCAGAATCAAAGTGCAACAAAGTCTTTGAGGAATCAGTGAATTCTCATCATTTTGAAGTGGTAATTTAACATATGGTGATATTTACAGTGACCATTTTACATCTGTGGGGATTGAACACTCTTTTGTCTTATGGAAAGTATTATGTAAAATGAGGTATAAAAGCAAATCATCCTTAGGCATTCATTGTTATTAATTAATTTTGTTATTATTAATTATTAATCTTCTGGTGTAACAGGTTATAAAATGGCTAACTGAATTAGAATTATAACAGCTCAGGTAGTTCTGCAGTTTTTGGAAACTCATTAAAAAGTAAAAATAACATGTTCAGCTTGGAAACCCTAGTTAGTTATGCACCTTCCTCCAAGCCGCACATCATCTTAATTTGGACATATACTGTCAATCCTTCATCACTGCTGAACCAGAAGTCTGGTACTCCCTCCCTAATAGCATTGTGGGAGTACCTTTACTACACAGACTGCAGCAAATCATGAAAGCAGCTCAATACCACCTTCTCAAGGACATCTAGGGATGAGCAATAAATGCAACCCCAAGAATGGTATTTTTTAAATGTTCTACAAGAAAGAAAAACAAAGATTTTAAAAAGTTGTATACTATTATCACAGTAATGTCTGAGACATTTTCAGTGGACAGGAATTAAACTTTAATTGTAATCTTAAACAAATTCCAACCTCCTTACTTAACACCAATTTTAACTAGTCCTAAAACTGTCACCTATTGAAGTCTGAAGTTGACTTTACAAGAATTGAGTAGAAATTGCCTGTAGATGTTTAGCTATATGAACTATAGCTAAATGTGAGCAACTCTCACAAAAAAAATCATAAAAAAGATTATGGAAATTATTCAAAAAGCTGACAAAAACTAACAAAGGGAGAATATCAACTAACACTAAGATCTAAAAATGCCCTATTTCCAAATTTGCTATAATCCTATACCTTTTTCAGTTAATTACAAACCACAATAAGTTGTTTTATTTTAATGCTGCACATGATTTATAAATGTGTGTTTCAAATGTGAATTTTGCAGTGTATTTAGCAGGGTGCAATTTTAATGCACAATTTTGAGAATAAAGCTTGTGATAAATGGCCATTCAGCCCATTTGGCCTATGTGGCTTTTATGTTCCACATGAGCCTCCTCCAGCCCCATTTCATCTAACTCTATCAGTATATCCTTCCATTCCTTTCTCCTTAAGTTTAAGTGCTATTATTAAGCCATCATACAACTTCTTTGATTTGTAAATTGAATGTCTAATGATGAAAAAAAGCTTAGTTAAAATCCAGTGATCTACATCTAAGTTATTAGAAAGGAGAAATGCCTACAGTTTGATGAATAAAACAGCACAGTAACACAAATTGCTTCACACAGGGTTTCAGTCGAGTAAAAGCTGGGGAAGTCAATGTTCTTATTTTCTGCTTGGTTAACTGGATAATGGAATACTCCTGTCTATTGATTTACACGCTCTGTATCTGACACAATCCCAATTTACTATCACAGTTATTTTTCATGTATACATTTGCTTCCTTAAAAATATTTTCAGCAAAACACCACTGTAGAGCTTGGTACTTTAACTTCTCCCATGTTACTACAAATTAACCCATATCTATATGCATCCTTTATTAATATTATTTATTTACATAAACACTTTCTAGTACAATACAAATTGTACCAATTTATTTTGGCAGCAATGCTACCAATTCATATAACCTCAAAAACAAAAATTTATAGCACCTTATGTGTGTAGAAAATGCTGGATAAATCTGAGTGATTTCGAAATCCATTTACAAAATGAATTTAGCTGTGGGACTGGTACTGCTTTCCTAATTCTCCCAAAGTTTTTTTCCCTCCAGTACTACAATGATAGTGCAAGTTAAATGTATTTCAATAAGTATTCAATGAAACTGATTCATGTTGATAGCATTGATTCATTGGACATTAAAAATAAAATTACATATTCTAAGCAGCACAGCTATAACAGGATGTCCTCTAGTTTGTTTTATTGAACATAAAATTAATTATCCAAAGTATTTTTACAGAGTAGTGGGGGCTAGATAATTCCCAAAATGATGCCTAAAAATCTGTACTGAGATAGAAAAACACTATCACTGGCCCCCTTCGAATCTGCCCCTTCTAATAGCTTATATTTCATCTCATTTCTATATGTCTTAGTTCTGATGAAGGGTCTTACGGACTCAGAACGTCAACTGTATCCCTCTCCGCAGATGCTGCCAGACCTGCTGAGTTTTTCCAGGTACTTTTGTTTTTGTTCTAGAAAAACAGCCTTGTTTGATATCATGAGGACAGTGGAATCATTTAATTATAATAGCTGCCACTCAAATGAACTCCCTGATTTGAACCTGGTTTTCCTGGGATACCTTGGGGCAAGATTTCATCTGGTCACAGCTTTGGTGTACCCAATTGAGAGGTGTGAGACCAGCCTAAAATTGAGCCTCAGGCCTTTTAAATAATTTATGCACAAACTGCTGGTGGCAGTCATGCCTGCAGAGGCAGCTTTTGCATTTGAACCACACAAATGTTGAGCCACAAGCTTTACCAGCAGTGACGGAAGGTAAGTCCCAGGAAGGGGGTTGACTCATGCAACTTGCTGCGTGGTGGTGGAAGTACTTCTGCTTCTGCTGGCTGCACAGGAAGGTTGTTGTCAAGTTTGAACTTAAAAAAGTTGTGATTTGTTGGCCACTAAAGAAGTCTGAGTAGGACAGGCTTGTTGTTCATTACTAACCAATTTCACAGATGGGACTTAAAATAGCCATTTTAGGCCTCTCTTTTACACGAGGGACTTAACACCTATTTCAGGTGGCCACCAGTTGTTTCTTAAAAACTGGCCTGATTCAATTTCGGGTTGGATGTTTTTCAGGCATCCTGAGGGCACAGGACATTGCTCCCAAAAACTGGGCTTCATTGTGCTAATTTTACACCCTTAAAATGATACAAGGTTTAATTTCAGTAATCTCTGTGGCATACCGTAAACCTTGAAAAGCAGTAGGTTTAAAAATTACATTTGTTTTATATATTTGTTCAAAAACACATGCACTAAATAAAAGATGCTTAATAAAGATTATAGTAATTTATTCCATGTCTAGCAGAAAAATAATGGAGTCACACAAAACATTTGTGATTTGGTTCATGGTAGTTATTTGAGCCTTCAATTTACACAAACATGAGTGTTGGCTATACAAGGTAAATTACATTGACCAACAATAAAGACAAGACCATATCTATATCTACATGTGTATGCCTTTATATATATATTGTGGAATAAGCTGTACACTGTCAATAGAATCATTAGGATGTTGACTTTCTAATAGCACATTATGTTACCAGTAATCAGGTTTTAAAGATTTGAGATGCCATATAATAATTACAAATTTGTAATAATAAGATAAAAACTGTTACTCAGTTCCATATGGGAGGGTCACAGATGACAACTGTGGCACAGAATTTCCTTAATCCAATTTAAACTGAAATCTACATCAATATTTAGGTTGATCTTGCTGTTGGCAATTAACATCGCAATTTCCTGTGGATCTCATTTGCATAGTCCAAAAGTTAAAAACCTTTATAACGGCAACAAGTTCAGTGCAACCATTAGAGGCCGAAGAAGAAAACAAGTCAGTTTTCTTCTTTAAATCCTTCTTAAACTCATTGATATTTTGAAATTTAGTTCAAAGCCATCAAACCTTAATTTATGAACTGCTGCTTATTTAACAAAATGCAATTGTGAAAGTTTTTTTTTTCCAAGGTTACAGAATCTGAGCCATAATAAAACATTCAAAGATAACCAAAATAGAGTACATACAAACAAGGAGCAGGAGTAGGCCATTCAGCCCCTCAAGCCTGCTCTGTCATTTAATAAGATCGTGGCTGATCTGATAGTAACCTCAAACCTGCCTACCCCCAGTAACCTATCACCCCCTTGCTTACCAAGAATCTATCCACCTCGTCCTTAAAAATATTCATAAACTCTGCTTCCACTGCCTTTTCTGGAAGAGGGTTCCAAAGACTCATGACCCTCAGGGAAAAAAGTTCACCTCATCTGCATTTTAAATGGGTGACCCCTAATTCCAAATTCTCCCACAAAAGGAAACATCCTCTCCACACCCGGCATGTCAAGAGCCCTCAGGATCTTATATGTTTCAATCAATTCGGCTCTTACTCTTCTAAACTCCAGTGGATACAAGCATAGTCTGTCCAACCTTTCCTCATAAGACAACCCACCCATTCCAGGTATTAGCCTGGTAAACGTCCTCTGAACTGCTTCCAATGCATTTACATTCTTCCTTAAATAACAAGACCAATACTATACACAGTACTCCAGATGTGGTCTCACTAGTAACTCAAGATAACCTCCCTACTTTTGCATTCAATTCCCCTCACAATAAATGATAACACAGATCCCAATGACTGAAAAAAAATAAAGAAAATCGCTATCAACCCTCTGAAGTAAAGTCTGTATCATGTCCAAGACTGAAACTCCCAATGACTTCGGGTTAGATATGGACTTACTCCATCTAATTATTTTTTGCCGTATATTTATGGCTGTTCAGGCAAATGAAATAAATTTGCATTCCCTGGTCTTTCAGACGGAAAACTATGATTATAAACAGGGTCTTAATGGACATAGCTCAGTAGTTGCTTAAATTATTGAATAAATTTGATTGTAGTGACTTTCTGGCCTAAAATTGTCTTAAGTCACTTACTCGCGAATTTCCTCGTTAAAAAAATCGGTGCCAGGTGGCTGTTACACCATTGCCCCATTGAAAATTAGGAGGAAATTGTGGTCCTGCATTTTAAAATGTTTCGAATTCATGGGTGAAGGCAGTGCAACGTTTACATGATATTAACCAAAAGGTTCAAGTTTAATAGCTGTTCTAGGCTAAAATAGCTACCAAGTTTCCGCCGCAATATCAATTTCGCAGCTAACATTGGTCTTACTGTCCCTGGGCTATAAATTGATCCTGATTGAGTGCACCTGAACATAATCTGGCTCATCTGTGACCTTCTGCATGACAAAATAGATACCATTGGATTTTCACAGGAAAGGTGGCACCTGTGGAATTGCTTGCAATCAAGAGTCGGGACAAGTAGTGAGGCTAAAGCCATATTTTGACGCATTGCGTTTTAATAAGGTTTGAACCAATCTTAGAAATCGTTTTGTATTAAAGATCTTTAGAGCTTTTTTTTCTAAAAAATGCCATTTATTAAAGTGGGAACTATGGCACAAGACCATAAGCAAAGTGCACACAAAAGAATCACTAGTCGCTAGGTTAAAGGCACGCTTAACAGTTCAGTTTCATAATTTAGGCATTTACTGGTTTCCTAAATGATACAGGAAAGCCAACACACAGTGATCTACTGTGTGGTCGAAATAATAAGCAGACTTATGCTGCCAAGTATTTGCAGAGGCAGGTCAGCTGGTCAATAGACATCAATGTTGCAATGGTAGTTAGTGTCCTTCACTGAGATGACATGGCTTGCTTTTATTCTGGTGGCGTCCCATTAAATGGGACGAGGTTAAGAGTTGGACTGGAACGGCTGGGATGTCTTTTTTTTAATAGATAGTATCAAGCAAGGCCAAGGGGAAATTTCAGTCGCCTCCCCCGATGGGGTATCGATATATCGAGTCTGGGAAGTGGCTTTGCAGCGCTGGCTCTGGGAAGCTGGAGCTGAGCACAAAGTATGGGCTGCGGCTAGAAGCCTGCATTCAATGTGAACACTGTACAGCGTTCAAATCCCGAGCTGGCAGCGGCTGCTCTGCGCCCCAGACCAGACAGACACACACACACGGAGACACAGACAGGGGAATTAGATAAGTAGGGGCATTGGAGAGAGAAGGCTGCATCTACGCGGCATTTTTTTTGTCTGTAGTGCGTGTATTGGATAGAAGTTACTGTGCTCACCATAAAGTTTTTGGCCAGCTCTCCTAGTAAAGAGAGGCGGAAACTTAGCTGGTGTCGTTTTGTGAAGGGCTCAAGTTTGGAGGGGGAGGAGGGGGGTTGAAGAAGACAAGCAGCAGCTGGAATGTTCTGTCTGGCACTGGGCTCTGACCATTTTGTGGGTGTGTTGGACGTTTAAGTTTGGCGAGAGTCGGAGTTCCGGATTATATTTAGAGAGAGAAAGAGGGGAGGGGAGGAGAAGAGGAGGGGGAACAATCCATCGATTTAAAGGGACAAGACTGGGTTTGGTTTGGAAAGTTTAAGGTCTGTGATTTAGATGAAGGCTGGGCTTTGAAGAAGAGGGTGAGAGAGGAAGGGAAAAGAATTTTAATTTTTTTTTGTTGTTTAAAAATGCCGATTGTGAGTAATTCCCAAGCGAATGGGGATCGTCTGCATTCCCGGTTCAATCCCCGGCTTCCAGCCAAGCGCGGCTCCCGGTGCCAAGCGGGAGAGATTCGGGAACAAGCCGCTCAGTTGGGAGCCTCTTCGGATCCAGAGGGGAGCCGCCTCTTGCTGCAGCCTGTGGAGGCTCGGCCCGGCCGCCTCTCCCCGCCCGCAGGCCCGGAGAATCCGCTCAGGCCCCGGCCTCGGGGAGCCGGCTGCAGCCCAGCTCTCCAGGCCGGCTCGGGGGCGCTGCTGGCCGCTCGGCGCCGTGCGAGGATCTCTTCAGCAGGTAAGAACCGGCTCAGTCAACATGGACAAACTGATCTTTCAATTGGGGCGGCCTGAAGGGGATTTTCAAAATAACCTCATTTTTAAATATATATATATATATATATATATATCAGGTCATGGTTACCTTCACAATATTGATCACCGTTTAATTTTCTGAATATGTCTGCTCTGTACAATGCGTTCAGAAACGCTGTTTTTTTTCCCACTTTTTATCTGGTCACAGTAAGGACATGTCTTAATAGACTCACGAGTTAAACGGCTGAACTTTTGTCACTGAAAGAGGCGTGCAGTAATCTGATGTTCTGAGAATTTCTCTCTGATTCCTACTGTGCATAGTTCCTTGCTGGACGGGTGTCTTTTTTTGGTACAATTGACATTATATCCTGGGTTTCTGGAACACGAGTTTAGTGATTCCAGTTTTTATGCGACCCTTATCCTTGTCTGCATTTGCCCTAATGTCGCTGTGAAGGGTTTTGTCTGGTCCATTAATTGTGGGCACAAATGTGTTCTTCCAACTTGGCAACCTGGAATACGAGCAGGAATACATTGCTGCCTTCACAGTGGTAAAGTTCAGGCTTGAACATACATGCACTGGGAAGTCAGGTGCAGTTCCGCTACGTGTAGTAAAGCAAACGTTTTCCCCATGTTAGAATCCGGGGTCTGCAGGTCTCAGCCAAACATGCGGCTTAAAGAATTGCTCTCGTCATGTAGGATATTTTCAGCAGAACAGCTCCATAGTCGAATTATCTTTAGCTAGAAGGATACAAAATGTGGCGTGCGGTGTGGGACATAAGATTGAAGAGGTGTGCAAAGGGAGATCAGCTGCCAAGTTAGAATGACAAATATTCAAATTGGTGCCACCGTGAAATAAACTTGATATGGATTTGGTTTACAGTGGCCCAAAGCTAAAATTAGCCTAAATTGTACATTTTTGAGGATGACGTTCAGCTGATTGTGTGACTGGCCTGACCTCTGAAAATCTATGTGCAAAATTAAAATATAAAAGGGGCACCTGCTTATAGGTCCTTTTTGGTGCCACATTACAATAACCTGTCAGTTCAAGTTAATGAATAAATTATAGAAAAATAAATAATTTGATGGACTTGTATTACTACCTACTATTACTATGCCCATGCATTTTGGTTGAATCCACACCTGTTTATATTTGCTGCAATAACAAAACAGCAAAATATTTGTTTCTTCAATTACCTTGTGTAACAAGGGTAAGCTATGGATTTCAAGAACTTTCATCGAAGAAAGTTATATTTGAGCTAGGTTTAACTCTTGTGTTCCAATGTTTTGTTCACAAATGTCTGACAAAAAGGAAAGATCTAAAAGATGATTACAACTTTCAAAGGTGTTGAGAGAGAATAGGAGCTGATTTTATCAATTTTGTGGTTATTGAAACCACAATAGAAAAACGTTTTTTCCTCTTTTAATAGTTGATGTGAATTTAGGACCATTTTATATCTATCTGACAGTTTTATTGAAGAATGTTATGATGTTGGATGGGGGAGTGGGGTGAGTCTACAACATGCTTTCCAATAATACATGGATGTAAATAGAAAAACAAATAGATACATTTAGCTTATAAAATGCAGTGAGATGTTAGATTCCCTCACTATTGATGAAGAGCATGCAGCGTGTAATGGAGGCATTGAAGCTCTTTAGCCAAATGTGGGACTGGAATTACTTGAGTAGCTCTTTTTTAATTCCTCACCAAGTGAAGAGGCAAATCTAACCAGAATAGTCAATATCAATCTCAAGGAAAGTGTAAATTTGAAAACAAGTGACCTGTACCTGATAGTTGCTACCAACGCTCCAGCTAGTAATAATGTTTCGCAAATGATTATTCATTAAATTTTTAAAGTGTGTGAGAGAGAATTATACACCCATTCATGACTAGCGTTGAATGAATTTCTGCAAGTACACTGAGCACTATTGGAATGTATACAAATATAATTGAAGCTCCTGTAGTAATTCATGTGGGTTAATTTTGGGTAGTGATCTGATTTGAGTGTTCTGAAATGGGCCTATCATGAACAAAAGTGATTCTGTAAAAAAAAACATTCATAGCCTGTGTTCTCATGAGCAGAATAGTATGGCTTATGTGTTATAATGTGTTCCTTACAGTCACTCTATCCTCTGAGGTTATACATAGCACACAGCCTATGAGGACCAGAGGGACCATCTTTGGTCAGCTGCTGTCAGGTACAGTGCCAGAGGTGTGTAGTGTCTTAAGAGGAAGTAAAATGATGCACGTTTAACTTTTAAACCCTAAAATTATTTATTAGCTTTGAGATAAAATGTCATCACAATGGAAAGCTACTTTAATAGTAGTTTGATACTATGCTGATAAAATGCTGCAATTCCAGGTGGGAGGAGAGGAAATGCAGAAATGTTGGCAGGACCACTCCAGTCCTACAGAGGTGTAACTCATGAGCTCCACAGAGCTGTTTCATGCTGCCTATGGAGATGCCTCCATCTCAAAAGAATCTTATTCTCCTAGCATAAAGATAAGCACAGCCACTAATAATTGTGAACCTAAAAGGACCAAATCTAAAAATATCAAAAACTTTGTGGTCTACCTATTTGCAGAAGGAGACCATAAATCTTACCCCTCTAAAAGTAAAGTGGATCAATTGCTTATGCAGAGATTACTTTTCCAGTCAGTAACTTGAAAATAAACTTGTCTAAACTGTTTTGCTTATAACAGATGTGTGATTAGAAACCAGCACTATTATAAAGACTCCTTACAGATTTTAATGTGACCTGCCAGGTTAAAAATTGCCTAAATCTAGATTTTTTCTTTTAAGTCTGTGCAATTTGTTACAAACAATTTATATTTATGTGCTGTTTACACAGCAAAATATTCCATAATTCTTCACAGAGATTTAATTTAACAAAAGAATAATTGCTGAGATATTGCTGGAAATATTAAGAGTGACAGAAGGTTTAGTCAAGTAGGTGAGTTTAAACAAGGTTTCAAGGAGAAGTGAGAGGTGACGAGTCAGTGATTTTTAGAGAGGGAATTTCAGAGATTGGAGCCTAGGCAGATGAAAGCATAGTTGCCAATAGTGAAGCAAAGAGAAGTAGAATGCACAAGAGACCAGGTTGGAAGAATAGGAAGTTCAGGAGGGGGATTGTAGGCTGGAGGACGTCAACTGATGCAAGCAGAATGAAGGCTATGAAAGGATTTAAGCACCAGATAAATTTAAATTTGAAGCATTGGGAAATGAGTTAATGCAGGCAAGCAAGGACAGAATTGATGGGTGAGTGGGACTTGATGTGGAATTTTGCATGAGCTGCCATTTCTGGAGGGTGGAGGGTGAAGGGTGGGAGAGTGGGCAGGAGAACACTGCAGTGGAAGATACTGATGTTACGTAAATGGACATAGGTGAGCACTAATGGAGAGGGAGGAATATGGGGTCAGCAGCTCAGCACAGGGTCAAAGAGGCTGAGCAGCCTGAGACAGTGGCTGCGAGTGGGGTTGGAATCAGCTACAAAGCTGTGCAGCCTGAGAGAGGGGCCAAAGATGATGGCTTAATTCTTCCCTGTGCCTAGCTGGTGGAAATTACAGCTCTTCCATGATTAAATATTGATCCCTAACACTCAGTGGTCAGCTAGGTGTCTCAGTTCAATTCCTCCTGGAACCACAATTAAAGATTGAGAATTGAGAGAGATTAAGAATCAAGTTCAATATAGAAAATTCAGAAGGGAATTGAAAAAAAGCAAGAGAAGCGAAGCAAGAGTATGAAAAGAGACTGGCAGCAAACATAAAAAGGAAACCAAAGATCGTCTTTAGGTATATAAATAGTAAAAGGATGGTACAAGGAGTGGTGGGGTGATTAGGGACTTAAAAGGGGAATAAGGCATGGAGGCAGGAGTACTAAATTGACTTAGGTACTAAATGAATATTTTGTATCTGTCTTTACCAAGATGATGATGCTGCACAGTTCATCGTGAAATATGAGGTAGTTCAGACAACAGGTTTAAAATTGGTAAGGGGGAAGTATTGGATAGGCTGACTGTACTTAAATTTGATAAAGTACCAAGACCAGATGAGATGCATCCAAGGATATGTAGGGAAGTAAGGGAGAAAATTTGCAGAAGCGTTTCATTATTTTCCAATCCTCAGATACAAAGGTAGTGCCAGAGGATTGAAGAATTGCAAATATTGTACCCTTATTCAAAAATGGGTATAAGGATAAGCCCAGCAAATATAGCCCACCCCAGTGGTGGGAAAACATTTAGAAACTATGATTCGGTGCAAAGTTAATAGTCACTTGGGCAAATGCTGGTTAATTAAGAAAGCCAGTGCAAATTTAAGGGCAAAATCATGTTAAACTAATTTGCTGGAGTTTTTTGAAGAGGTAGCAGAGAGGGTTGATGAGGGTAATGCTGTTGATGTTGTGTACATGGACTTCCAAAAGGCATTCAATACATTGTCACACAACAGACTTGTGAATAAAGATAGAGCTTATGGAATAAAAGGGACAGTAGCAACATGGATACAAAATTGGCTGAGTGACAGGGAACAGTGTAGTGGTGAACATTTTTTTTTGGAGTGGAGGAAGGTTTGTAGGGGAGATTCCCAGGAGTCAGTGTTAGCACTCCTGCTCTTCCTAATAAACATTAATTACCTAGACCATGGTATGCAGGGCACAATTTCAGAATTTGTGGATGACATAAAACTTGAACGTATTAGGAACTTCAAAAGGACAAGAACAGGTTGGTGGATGTGCAGACAAGTGTCAGATGAAGTTCAATGCATAGAAGTGTGAAGTGATTCTATTTGGTAGGATGAATATGGAGAGACATTATAAAATAAAGGGTACAATTCTAAAGGAGGGTGCAGGATCAGAGGGACCTGGGTGTATATGTGCATAAATCATTGAAGGTGGCAGGACAGGTTGAGAGTGTGGGTAATAGAGTCTATAGGTTCCTGGGATTTTTAAATAGGGGCATAGAGTACAAAAGCAAGGAAGTCATGATAAACTTGCATACAATATTGGTTCGGTCTGAACTAGAGCATTACATTCCGTTTTGGACACCATGCTTCAGGAAGGATGTGAAGGCATTAGAGTGTGTGCAGAAAAAATACACAAGGATGGTTCCAGGGATGAGGACTTACTGTTATGAAGATAGATTGGAGAAGTTAGGACTGTTTTTCTTGGAGAAGAGAAGGTTGGGAGGAGATTTGATAGAGATCTTCAGAATCATGAGGGATCTGGACAGAGTAGATAGGGAAAAACTGTTCCCATTGGTGGAAGGATGGAGAACAAGAGGGCACAGATTTAAGGTGATTGGCAAAAGGAGCAATGGCTTGAGACAACCTTTTTTCTGCAGCAAATGGTTACGATCTAGAATGCACTCCTGAGAGTGTGGTGGAGGCAGAATCATAGCATTCAAAAAAGATATTGAATCATTATCTGAAAAGGAAAAATTGGCAGGGTGACAGGAAAAGGCAGGGGAGTGGCATAGGTGAATTGCTCTAACAGAGAGCCAGCACAGGACATGATGGCTGAATGGTTCTGTGCTGTAATCATTCTATGATTCTATAAAAAGAAATAATTTACCTTCTCGCACAACTTTTTGATAGGTTAAGTGGGCGGGCCAAAAATTGGCATTTGAAGTATAGTGTGGGAAAACGTGAGGCAGTCCACTTTGGCAGGAAGAATAGAAAAGCAGAATGATGAAAGGTTAAGCAGGTTGGGCCTATATTCATTGGGGTTTAAAAGAATAAGAGGTGATCTTATTGAAACATAAAATTGTGAGATTCAATGGGAATGAGGGGGAAAAGTCTCCATTGGTTGGAGTCATACCTAGCACAAAGGAAGATGGTTGTGGTTGTTGGAGGTCAATCATCTCAGTCCCAGGACATCACCTCAGGGTAGTGTCCTAGGCTCAACCACCTTCAGCTGCTTCATCAATGACCTTCCCTCGATCATAAGGTCAGAAGTGGGGATGTTTGCTAATGATTACACAATGTTCACCGTTAGTGACTACTCAGGTACCAAATCAGTCCATGCCTATATGCAGCAAGATCTGGACAACATTCAGACTTGGGCTGATAAATGTTAAGTAACTTTTGAGCCACAAAAGTGCCAGGCAACAACCATTTCCAACAAGAGAGAATCCAACCATCTCTCCTTGAAATTCAGCGGGATTACCATTGCTGAATCCCCCATTATCAACAGCCTGGCGGTTACTACTGGACAGAAGCTTAACTGGGCCAGCCATATAAATACCATGGCTATGAGAGCAGGTCAGAGGCTGAGAATTCTGCGGCGAGCAACTTATCTCCTGTCTCCTTAAAGCCTGATCACCATCTGCAAAGCACAGTTCAGGGGTGTGATAGAATACTCCCCATTTGCCTGATGAGTTCAGTTCCAGTGACACACAAGGAGCTCAACGCTGTCCAACACAAAGTAGCCTGTTTGATTGGCACCCCATCTACCACGTTCAACATTCATTCCCTCAACCAATAGTGGCAGCAGTGTGTGCCATCTACATGACGCACTCAAACAACTCACCAAGCCTCTTTCACTAGCACCTTCTAAACCCAATACTACTACCATCTAGAAGGACAAGAGCAGCAGATACATGGGAACACCACCACCTGCAAATTCCCTTCCAAGCCACACAGCAGCCTGACTTGGAAATATATCGCCGTTTCTTCACTGTTGCTGGTTGCTGGAGCTCCCTTCCCACTAGCACTGTGAGTGTTCCTACAACACGTGGTCGGCAGTGGTTCAAGACGGTGGTTCACCACCACCTTCTCAAGAGGCGTTAGGGATGGGCAATAATTGCTGGCCAAGCCAGCAATGCCCACACCCCATGAAAGAATAAGAAAAAAACTCAGATGCTGAGAGGATGTTTCCCCTTGCAGGAGAGACCAGAACTAGGGGACACAATTTAAAAATAAGGGGTCTCCTGTTTAAGATGGAGAAAAGGAGGAATTTCTTTTCTCAGCGGATGTTTGGAATTCTCTTTCCCAGCGAGCAATAGAGGCTGGGCCTTTGAATATACTAAAGGCTGAATTAGACAGATCTTTGAATAGCAAGGGAGTCTAGGGTTATGGGGGAACATGTAGGAATGTAGAGTTAAGGCCATAATTATAAGCCATGATCTTATTGAATGGTGGAGCTGGCTCAAGAGGCCGAATAGTCTACTCCTCCCATTTGTTTTATGTTCAGCTTGTGGGGAAGCAACAACATCATCTCCATGCAGGGCTTTGGTTAAAATGACCATTGTGCCTGAGCGATGTCATCTGAGTTCAATTTGCAAAATATTATAAAAGGGCACCACTGCATTCCAATGAGTGTCCCCCTCATACTTGCTCAGAACACCAGATTAATATTGGAACCTGTGGTTAGATGGTGGGCTGAGTATGGGCCATTTTTACCTTTTGTATGCCTGGTTTCTACCATATGAGGAGAGTTAAAATTGTCACCAATGGTTTTCCATGTTGAACTTTAAATACGGTAGTTTCTTTTTAAAAAGGCTTTAGAATTGTACGCACCAAATTTTATCCGACACGTGAATTTTTTTTCTTTATCAAGTCGTTCTGAGTTTGAAATTTATTGTACAAACAACTCAAAGCTTCTGTTAATTTCTGTTTATCTCTTAAATTTTCCTTTTAACTTCAGAACTGTATGCTCAATGATTGCTGTAATAAAATTCCAAGTGTTGACCTGCCTTTGGTTATATCTAATTTTTTTCTTTATAATGTACATTCTTTAAAGTACCATTTGGTATTCTTTACTGGTTATAGCCTCTGATGAGGTTTTTCATCCATTTTTCAAATGGGACCTTAAACTGAGGCCTAGTTTGCCCTGTTGGGTGGACATTAAGGTGGCCATTCATCTTGTTTTCAGGTGGTCTGTACCCTGTCCTTTTATCCGATTTTTAAACCAGACGCCTTATTGTTTGGTGTATTACTGTATTTTGAAGCACCTAGACCCTAGGGAAGCATTTAAAATTGAAATTATTGGTCCTACCTGTGCTTGAGAAAGATCAGCCCAAGGTATCATAGCAGCCCGCAAAGGTCTCATCAGGCCTACCCTTTCATGCACCCTTGTGACCCCCTCATGCTACATTGTTGTGCTGCGATTAACTTAGACATAGAGCTACACTGATGCACATTGCCCTTGACTAGCTGCTATGAGACATGAGCAACCTGGTTTAAAAACTCTCCATGTCTATGTATGCTTTACTTCTATTTTCAACCCAGTTTTGCTGTCCATTAATGGAACAGGTTACTAGGTGATCTCAACACTTTTACATACACCCTGATTAAAAGCATCACTTTTTTAATCTGCTTTGGTTTCTTCAAGGTTCATTAGAAGCATGATATGTACAAGCTCCCCAAGTTTAGCTCAACCTAAGATACTGAGTTCATTATGCAAGGTATTCTCACCTGTTTTATCAAGTGGTTCAGATAAGTAGTTATTATTATTAATTTATTTTATTACTGAAAAGAGAGACATGTTGCTGAAACTTTTCACCTTGCACTCATCAGAACGAGCCCAAGAATGCCAAATGTCAAAACAATCACAACAATTTATACTGCAGAAGAGAAGGTTGCTGACTGGTTGGAAAGTTGACTCTGATTAGCCAAGGCATTGCCATAAAGAAAGCAATGGGGAGCTATAGATTCCCCAAGCTCCCAGGTAGTTCAAAAAAGGTGCAAGGCTTTAACATTACTCCACAATTGGGCAGCAATTACTCAACAATCCTAAGTGCACCAATAGCTACGCTAACAAACATTTAAGATAATCAGTGGAGCTTGTAACCTGGTTATTTTATGCTTGCTAGAAGTGACATACATTCATATGCAGGCATCCGTTCTGCAAACAAAAGGAATATGTTCAAGCCTAGTGCATTTTTTTAATCCCCCGGGAGCTTGGGGAGCCTTGGTTCCTCATTGGCTGAGGCATTGCTCTGGAGAAAGTAATCAGAACCAACCAATCAGCACCCTTTTCTCCTGCAGCATAAATTGTTGTGATTGTTTGGAATTTGGCATTCTTGAATTTGTCCTGATGGGTGCAAGATCAAAACTTGCAGATTTAAAAGATTATCAAAACTTGCAGTAACATGTCTCTCTTTTCACAATATTCAAGGTCTGTAATTTTTTTTAGAGTGTGCAAATGCATACATGTTTGGGGGTAGTCAGGATATCCAGTATTCTTGAGGTCTGTCACTGGCAGCCCTACTGGGCATGAAAGATCCTGTGGCACTGTTTGAAGAAGAGCATGGGAGTTTCCAAGTGTCCTCACCAATATTTGTCCTTCAACCAACATCACTAACATAGAACAGCTGGTCATTATTGCATTGCTGCTTGTGAGGCTAATTGTGAAGAAATTGGTTTTTTGCTCAATGCGGTTAGCTTTTTCCATGACAATGTGAGGGGTAAGATCAGCAATGACGGGGCAACATCAGGCCTTTTGAGATCCACAGTGGGACCAAACAGGCTTCTGTTCTGGCACCAGCACTCTTTTAGGCATATTCGTTTCTGCTGTTCTCAAATGCCTTCAGGTCATCTGCAGAGGGTATCTATTTACTTACCAGAACTGATGAAGCTGTTCAGCCTTGCTTGCCTAAGATCCAAGGCAAAGGTACGCCAAGTCCTTATCAGAGAATTGCTCTACACTGACGATGCGACATTAGCATTCCATATTGAGGAACACGTTCTTCAACAAATGGACGTGCTCTCCCGTGCCATCAACAAGAGGAAGACAAATGTCATGGTCCAGGATGTTGCTGTAGTGCCATCTGTCAGCATTGACAATGTGACACTGGAAGTTGTTAATAGCTTCACATGTCTAAGCTCCATAATCACCAGTGATCTGTCACTTGATGCTGAAATCAACACACGCATCGCAAAAACTACAACTGTTATGCCAAAGCCCTGTAAGAGAGTGTGGAACAACAGCAACCTGACTGAGAACACAAAACAGTGAATCTACCAAGTCTGCATCTATAGTGGTGAGACCTGGACAATGTATACAAGACAGGAGGAAAGGCTGAACAATTTTCACCTTCGCTGTTTCGGAAAAGTCCTCAGCATCTCTTGGTAGAACAGTCACTATCTCCGAGGTCCTGGAGCATCTTAATTCCATCAGTGCGCTCTCATTGTTAAGCCATGACATCTGCGTTGGCTTGGCGTCATTCATCGGATGGATGATGGCCGTCTACCCAAAGACTTTCTACACGGTGAACTGATCATTGAGCCATGACCTTCTAGGTGTCCATACCTCCACTGTGAGGGTACCTGCAAGTGAGACATTAAGAAAATGGACATTAATACTGACAAATGGGAGATGGTGGCTGATGGCCGTGACCTCCGGAGGTTGACTGTTTGGAAGAGGTGAGCAGAAATGAGCAGCTTAGTTAGTCAAGATGAGGTCCCAGAGAAAACAGAGGCCAATGAATCATGCATCTTCTCAACCCACTGTCTTTCTCTGCAGCAAGTGTGGCAGAGATTGCCATTCCAGAGTGGAGATCCTAAGTCACACCAAGCAATGTTGACCACCATGGCACAAACCATCGTCTAACTGAGAGGAAAGCTGTTACGAAATGAATAAAATTAAGTAATATATCACTGAGTGACTGAAATGGCATTTAATTTAACTTGCTCTAACAGATTCCTTGCAGTAATTGTGAAGAGGACCTAGATTTAAAATATTTATTTACATTTTTCCATTTTCAGAATAAACAAACTTCTGCAGAATAATTTTACAGCAAGAGGTGAAACTTAAAGGAGTTTAATCTCATTAGACTTATATTAAATATTAATTTAATAAATTAACTCTATTAATACTTAATCTGATTTGTTCAGCAAATCAAATTATTTACACATGTAATGCAGCACATCTTCAACAGCCGTACACCCAGATCAGTTGTTGCTTGAGGGATATATGCTTCATAATGAACTCTGAAAAATAAGGGATCACTTCTGCATGTTCTCTTGAAGTATTTCTAATTCCAACTAGTCAGGAAGTAGCTGGGATGCACTGGATTAATGTAGTAATCATGGTAAATTTTTGACGCTTCACTACATATCAATTTTTTTAATCAAGGAGATGTTGAGCGCAGCACTGGGCAAACCCAGAATTTGAAGATAGTTGGATTTAAAATACTGTAAAGTTTTAAATAGACTAACTTGTAAGTTTGTTAGTTACTTTAGAAAATTTCATTAGTAGTTTGAAAAACAAACTGCTTTTGTGTTGGACATGTGTAAATATATTTTGTGGCCTAGCCCCTTGGTTGGTGTTATCTTCACTGTCATCAGTTTCAGTTGGAAGTGATTGTGGCATTTTGAAATTATAATTTGCTGCTATTTAACATCTTACTTTACTCCATTTGGAAAAACCAAGCAGTTCTATTCAGACCAAGCATTTAATTGGTGGTACACTTTGCATTTTGTATTTGGCAACTTCATAACTCACTACAAGGGCAGAAGTTGTGGCATGATGCAACTGCGGTATTTACAAAGAGGCATATTATAGGGTAGCTACAGAGAAGCTTTTTTCTTTCGTGGGGAATCCTAATTTTAACTTTTATGGTTTTACATTAGGGCAGGATTTGAGTAGCCTGACAGTAACAATACTATTTGTGCAATGTTTCAAAGTCAAAAGAACTGGAATTGTAATTGAATCTCACTACTGTTTTTTTACAATATCAAATTGGCACAGAAATTGACTAAACACTGGAAAGTTGTCGATCAAAAATTCCCACTAAACTTCTTCATAAATGATAGGATCTATTTGTTCTTTTGGAAGGGCGGCTGGGATGGGGGTGAGATGAGAGACTGAAAAGCACCCCCGTGCAACACTGAAAGGATTACATGCTCGGGTGTGACTTGCCAGTACTGAGGTTTATACTGTTATGCTTCTGAGAGAAATGAAATCCCAAACTACCAGTAATGTAGCATCTGTTTATAAAATGTGGAGGAGTGCTGCTGCATTAATACCAATGTTCTTACTTGGGTGAACTTAGAACTGCACCTACATGTTTCCTCCCATGTGCAGCCTGACCCCGTTGCCAAGGTAGTGTATTTTTCACAGATGGATGTAATAGGCTTCCTATTACATCCATCAATTTGTTTGACCCCAGGAATGTGTGCAGAAACCAACAGCATTAAAGGAATTATTCCTTACTGAACATAAATGTTTCCTTGATGGCTTAGCAGATAGACATAATGAATAGCTGAGCTTCATATACCAAGAAGATTTAGGCCCAATCTCATCTGTGTTACATTTGTCTGAGTTTTTCCAGGTAATTCTGTTTTTGTTTTACATTTGTCCGATCTCAGCCAAGGATGGCGATGGGCACTAGAACTAGCCTTGATCCCCTTTGGTTAGGAAAGGGGAATTTGGCTGGGCTCCTAGTTTTGATAGCTATACAGCACCCTCTATTGGAGGGGTATGTGTGCATGCCAAATGAGATGCTGTCCACGGGTAAATAGCATTAAAAATTGAGGCTAAAACATGGCCACTTGAATGACATCAGACAGCATGAAACCATACTCCAGCAATTGGTCAATGTCTTCAGATTTGGACAAGAGGGGAAAAATTTGCAAGAAAAAAGGAAACAAAAGAATACAAAATAAGGGAAAAACATTAAAATAAATTCTGCAGGAAAGATGTTCTGTACAGTGCATAGATTTGCAAGGAATAACAGTCGAGTTTCCACTAGAATATTAGCATTTGCTAAATGATCACTGTGCTAGGAAACTGATGTAGCTGTTTTTAAATGGG
This sequence comes from Carcharodon carcharias, assembly GCF_017639515.1. NCBI lineage: Eukaryota > Metazoa > Chordata > Chondrichthyes > Lamniformes > Lamnidae > Carcharodon > Carcharodon carcharias. Next base: position 60,195,018 of record NC_054474.1, read on the forward strand.
AGAAACAAAAATATTAATGTGTGTTCATGACTGTTCATGGTTGGCTAAACGGAGACACACACTGACTCGTAAACCTGAATCACTGCTGATGTTTTCCATGTAATGTATTTGTTTATCCCTTGGGCCACAGCATGTTTGATGAGTAAATGCAAACAATTATACTTTTTGAAATGGCAAACTGTTTGTTTGAAATTGGAGGGAGAATGTCTTATGATGTAAAGTGCAAAAGATAAGCTATTCTCCAGTCATTAATTTCTGTTTCAGGGATACAAAGTGAAAATACTATTTTAATAAGCAGAAGTATAAGTCCCAAACTGATAAGTAAATGTTCTGCATCAACTTGAACTAACAACATTTGAACCACAGGACCGTATCTGATACATAATGTCCATTTTTCTGAGAAGATTTCATTGGTTCATCTTTCCTGGAATACTTGTACTGATTTAGAAACACTTACCATATTCACTATTGTGAGATTCTATGCTCTTTATCCAATCATTTCTATTAAGTGAATATTGTAATCAAATGCAATGATTAGGACCCCAGGAAAAGCTGAGTTTAAAAGATTCGCCCCCCTCGACTGAGCTGTCCCGTGTTCCAGTCTTACGAGGGCTCTTAAGGTAGATCAGAGATTGCTTCGATCAGTCACCATGCAGATACCGTATATTTGTTTTGTCGGGTGACGAACATACTAATTTGGCTAATCTGCTAGAAAGCATTGTTGTGTTCAGAGAAGTAGCTGAGCTTCAAATCTGACTCATGCAGTCCCCGAATTTTATTCGGTGCTGTTGTAAAATGGATGAATGCAGCTTTCCATTTCTCAGAAAGTTGCAACAGTTCCTTGGAAAATATTTCCAGATGTGAAATTTCAAAAAACACTCAATTTATAACTTTCCGTAGTGACGTATGCCCAACACTTAATGTTACATCTGGATGGAGAAAAGTTTCTACCCTCCTTTATTTTAGTTCATTCACGGGATGTGGGCTTCGCTGACTAGGCCAGCATTTATTGCCCATCCCTAGTTGCCCTTGAGAAGGTGGTGGTGAGCTTCCTTCTTAGGTATACCCACAGTGCTGTTAGGAAGGGAGTTCCAGGATTTTGGTGCAGCGACAGTGAAGGAACGGTGATATATTTCCAAGTCAGAATAGCGAGTGACTTGGAGGGGAGTTTCCAGGTGGTGGTGGTGGTGTTATGACTCGGCAGTTTGGTAAAGCAGAGTTATTTAAAAAATCCCAGAGGGAAACTTTTTTAAACAACTGTCATAACCTATATTTTTAAGTGTTATGTTTGAGTTGCAACTCTAAACTCGGGAATCAGACCACTGGTTCTCAAGGTTTTACATTAAACTGAATTAAACATTTTATTAGTTTTACAGGTTAAAATATATACACATGGCTACAAATTACTGCTATCATAACTTTTAACAAATTCCCAAACTAATCTCCATTAAGGCAACAGCAACCCATAGACTTAACCAAACACCAGGCAAAGCATTTTCACCTTATAAATTCAAAATGAGGTTCCTCTCTCTTTCATTCCTGTGGTGACAGTTGTAAGGTTACAGTTATTTTGATCTTACATTGCTTCTGCCATCCTTATATCTAGTACATCTCATTGAATGTAAATTCTCATTGTGGCACCAGCCCTCTGAACTCTACCTCTTCGAACAATAAAACCCCTTTCATAGTACCAATTTTATTAGCAATATGAATATATTGCTTGGCCTCTGCTGGCTAGGTGCCAGATTTCACCCCATTTCTTGAATGGTCTATTCAAAAAATACAAATGCACTCGACCTCTCTTACATCTCAAACATAGTACACAAGAAAGCACCCAGACTAGCTGGCTTTAATCCAATTAAGGCACACTCACAGACCAAACCTCTCTTTTAAAAGAAAAATATTTTCCAATAATATTATACATTATTGGCTTCATGACAGTGTTCACATCTATCTGCTGCCCTTGTCCTTCTAGATGGTAGTGGTTGTGGGTTTGGAAGGTGCTGCCTTGGTGAATTTCTGCAGTGCCTCTTGTAAATTGTGCACACTGCTGCTATTGTGCGTCAGTGATGGAGGGAGTGAATGTTTGTGGATGTGCCAATCAAATGGGCTGCTTTGTCCTGATGGTGTCAAGCTTCTTGTGTGGTGTTGGAGCTGCAGTCATTCAGGCAAGTGGAGAGTATTACAACACACTCTTGACTTGTGCCTTGTAGGTGGTGGACAGGCTTTGGGGAGTCAAAAGGTGAGTTACTGGTTGCACGATTCCTAGCCTCTGACCTGCACTTGTTGCCACAGTATTTATATGGCTAGTCCAGTTCGCTTTCTGGTCAATGGTAACCCCCAGGATGTCAATAGTGGGGGATTGAGTGATGGTAATGTCATTGAACATCAATGGTTGGATTCTCTCTTGTTGGAGATGGTCATTGCCTGACACTTGTGCAGCGTGAATGTTACTTGCCACTTGTTAGCCCAAGCCTGGATATTGTCCAGGTCCTGCTACATTTGGACATGGACTGCTTCAGTATCTGAGGAGTCACAAATGGTGCTGAACATTGTGCAATCATCAGCGAACATCAACACTTCTGGCCTTATGATGTAAAGAAGGTCATTGATGAAGCAGCTGAAGATGTTTGGGCTGAGCACATTGCCCTGAGGATTGGTTGTGGGATCTGCAGTGATGTCCTGGAGCTGAGATGACTGACCTTCAACTACAACCATATTCCTTTGTGTTAGGTATGACTCCAACCAGCAGAGAGTTCCCCCCCCCTGATTCCCATTGTCTCCAGTTTTGCTATGTCACACTCAGTCAAATGCTGCCTTGATGTCAAGGGCAGTCACTCTTCCCTCACCCTGGGAGTTCAGCATTTTTCTCCATGTTTGAACAAAGGCTGTATTGAGGTCAGGAGCTGAGTGGCCCTGGCAGAACTCAAACTGGGCGTCAGCAGGTTATTGCTAAGCAAGTGCCACTTGATACCACTGTTGATGACCCCTTCCATTACTTTACTGATTACTGAGAGTAGACTGATGGGGCAGTAATTGGCTGGGTTGAATTTGTCCTGAATTTTGTGTACAGGTCATACCTGGGCAATTTTCCACATAGCCGGGTAGATGCCAGTGTTGTAGCTGTACTGGAACAGCTTGGCTAGGGGCATGGCAAGTTCTGGAGCAGTCTTCAGTCCTATTCCCAAAATATTGTCAGGGCCCATAGCCTTTGCACTATCCAGTGCCTTCAGCTGTTTCTTGATTTCATGTGGAGTGAATCGAATTAGCTGAAGACTGGCATCTGTGATGCTGGGTACCTCTGGAAGAGGCTGAGATGGATCATTCACTTGGCACTTCTGGCAGAAGATTGTAGCAAATGCTTCAGCCTCATCTTTTGCACAGATGTGCTGGGTTCCCCCATCATTGAGGATGGGGAGATTTTGTGGAGCCACCTCCCCCCAGTGAGTTGTTTAATTGTCCACCACTATTCATGACTGAATGTGACAGGACTGCAGAGTTTAGATCTGATCCTTTGGTTGTGGGATTGTTTAGCTCTGTCTATCAATTGCTGCTTATGCTGTTTGACATGCAAGTAGTCCTCTGTTACAGCTTCACCAGGTTGACACTCATTTTTAGGTATGCCTGGTGCCACTCCTGGCATGCCCCGGCTGCACTCTTCTTTGAACCAGGGTTGATCCATTGGCTTGATGGTAATGCTAGAGTGGGGGATATGCCAGGTCATGAGGTTAGATTGTGTTTGAGTACAATTCTGCTGCTGCAGATGGCCAACAGAGCCTCATGGATGCCCAGTCTTGAGTTGCTAGATCTGTTCAAAATCTATCCCATTTAGCATGGTGGTAATTCCACACAACACGATGGAAGATATCCTCAATGTGAGTCTCCACAATGACTGTGCAGTGATCACTCCTACTGATACTGTCATGGACAGATGCATCTGTGGCAGGCAGGTTGGTGAAGATGTGGTCAAGTATGTTTTTCCCTCTTGTTGGTTCCCTCACCACCTGCTCCAGACCCAGTCTAGCAGCTGTGTCATTTAGGACTCGGTCAATGGTGGTGATACCTAGCCACTCTTGGTGATGCACATTGAAATCCCCCAACCAAGTACATTCTGCATCCTTCCCACCCTCAGTGCTTCCTCCAGGTCTTAAAGGAAGTGGCAGCAGAGATACTGGGTGCATTGGCTATAATATTCTAAAATTCCCTGGATTCTGGAAAGGTTCCAGTGGATTGGAAAAATGCTAATATAATGCCCTTATTCAAAAAAGTGGGGAGGCAGAAAGTAGGAAATTATAAACCAGTTAGTTTAACATCTGTCATTGGGAAATTGTTGGAATCCATTATTAAGGAAGTAGTATTGGGGCATTTGGAAAGTCAATATGCAATCCATCAGAGTCAGGATGGTTTTATGAAGAGTAAATTGTGTTTGACTAATTTGCTAGAGTTCTTTGCAGATGTGACAAGCACAGTGGATAATGAGGATCCTGCAGATGTAATATATCTGGACTTCCAGAAGGCCTTTGATAAGGTGCCGCACAAATGATTAATACACAAGATAAGATTACACGGAGTTCGGGGTAATATATTAGCTTGGATAGAGGATTGGCTAACCAACAGAAATCAGAGAGTTGGGATAAACTTGAACTCCCTCCTCCATCCCCACCCCCTTTCTGTTTCTTTCCCCTTCCTTTTGTTTTTTCCAATAATTTATATAGATTTTTCTTTTCCCACCTATTTCCATTATTTTTAAATCTTTTCTGCTCCCCCCACCCCCACTAGAGCTATACCTTGAGTGCCCTACCATCCATTCTTAATGAGCACATTCGTTTAGATAATATCACCAACTTCAACACCTGTGTTCTTTTGTCTGTGACATCTTTTGATTATCTGCTCCTATCACTGCTTGCTTGTCCCTACAACCACACCACCCCCCTCCATTTCTCTCCACCCACCCAAGGACTCTCCTCTCCACCCTCCTCCTCCACCACCACCAACCCCCCCCCCAGCCAACCAGCCCAACTTAAACCAGTTTATATTTCACCCCTCTCCTTGGATTCACCCAGTTCTGTTGAAGGGTCATGAAGATTCGAAACATCGACTCTTTTCTTCTCCGCCGATGCTGCCAGACCTGCTGAGTTTTTCCAGGTAATTCTGTTTTTGTTTTGGGATAAACGGGTGTTTTTCTGGATGGTAAGCTGTAACTAGTGGGGTGCCACAGGATTTGGTCCTTGAGCCCCAACTATTTACAGTCTATATTGATGAGTTGGATTCAGGGATAGAAGGTACTATAGCTAAGTTTGTAGATGACACCAAAATAGGTGGGAAAGTAAGTTGCAATGAAGAAATAAGAAATTTACAAATGGATATGGACAGGTTAGGTGGATGGGCCAAAATTTGGCAAATGGAGTTTAACTTGGATGAATGTGAGATCCATTTTGGTTGGAAGAATAAAAAGGTAACATTATTTAAATGGAGAGAAGCTTCAGTGCAGAGGGACCTGGGTGTCTTTGTGCATGAATCGCTGAAAGCTAGTATGCAGGTGCAGCACGTAATAAGGAAGGCAAATGGAATTTTGGCATTTATTGCTAAAGGAATAGAGTATAAAAATAGGGAAGTGTTGTTGCAACTGTACAAGGCATTGGTGAGATCGCACCTGGAGTACTGTGCACAGTTTTGGTCCCCTTACTTGAAGGATATAGTTGCATTGGAGGTGGTTCAGAGGAGGCTCACTAGATTGATTCCAGAGATGCGGGGCTTGTCTTATGAGGAGAGATTGAGCAGTTTAGGCCTATACTCACTAGGGTTTAAAAGGATGAGAGGAGATCTAACTGAGGTATATAAGATGCTAAAGGGGATAGACAAAGTAGACGTGGAGTGGAGTTTCCCCTTGTGGGGCATTCTAGAACGAGAGGCCATAGTTTTAGGCTGAGGGGTGGTAGATTTAAATCAGAGGTGAAGAGGAATTACTTTTCTCAAAGGGTCATGAATCTGTGGAATTCACTACCTCAGAGTGCAGTGGATGCTGAATAAATTTAAGGAGGAGATAGACATTTTTAATTAGTAACAGGTTGAAAAGTTATGGGGAGAGGGTGGGAAATTGGAGTTGAGGCCAAAATTAGATCAGCCATGATCGTATTGAATGGCGGGGCAGGCTCGAGGAGCTGAATTGCCTACTTCCCCTAGTTCTTATGTTCCAAGCTGTGTTCAACATGGAGGAAGGCGGTAGGTGGTTTTCAGCAGGAGGTTTCCTTGCCCATGTTTGGCCTGATGCCATGAGACTTCACGAGGTCCAGAGTCGATGTTGAGGACTCCCAGGGCAACTCCCTCCTGACTGTACACCACTATGCTGCCGCCTCTGTTGGATTGTCCTGCCAGTGGGACAGGGCATAACCAGGGATGGTGATGGTGTCTGGGAACATTATCTGTAAGGTATGATTCCATGAGGATGACTATGTCAGGCTGTTGCTTGACTAGCCTGTGAGACAGCTCTCCCAATTTTGGCACTAGCCAAAAGAAGAGTACTTTGAAGAGGCAGCGCTGAGATTGCCTTTGTCATTTCCAGTGCCTACATTGATGCTGGATTCCTTTTTTGTGACTTTTTAGTGGTTTGATGCAACTGAATAGCTTGCTGGGCCACTTCAGGGTGCATTTCAGACTCAACCACATGGAGTCACATGTAGGCCAGACCAGGAAGGATGACAGTAGTGAATCAGGTAGGTTTATATAACAATTGTTAGTTTCATGGATATTAGACTTTTAATTCCAGATTTTTATTGAATTCAAATTCCACCATCTGCCCTGGTGGGATTTGAACGCAGGTCCCCAGAGCCTTACCCTGGGTCTCTGGATTACTACTCTAGTGACAGTCTATTTCAAACCATGCTTGGGCATTGATACTAACTGGTCTTCACTTTTCTCAAGTAGCTGTTCATCTCTGGCAACAATTCAGTTATGGATTTGTCTGATATCCAGACACACGCACTTTCTAGCAGAGGTCCTTGAGTGTGAACCTTGGCTGCTTGTTTTTCCCTTCCTAGTCTTTGCATTGTAGATTGGACTAGGGATCACACTTAGATGGTCTGTGTGGTTCAACAGTAAAGGACGAGCTAAAAATAGTTGAATCATTCTCTTGTTCTGCAGCAGTTTAAATGTCATTAAGACTAGCAAGTCCCGAGTTCAATTGCAGATCTGTGCTGATGTCAACTAGTATAACAGTAGTAGCATTTTAATTAGCCTCAACATCCATGGGTTGTAGGGGGAAAATCAAATGGGGATGCACCACCCCCCCCACCCCCGCCCCCAGCCTCTGTTCAGTGATCTGTGCTGGAAGGTCTGCACATGTGGACACCTGGTGAGGACAGGATTAGGCATGGATGTGATGCTCCCCAACGTCTGACACTCACTATCTAGGATCACATCATAAAAACAGAGGCTGCACAGTGCCCAATGATTAGTCGATGCCAGCGGGAGAGGAGGTGCACATTGTTCTGTAGGAAGGGGAGGAAGTAGCCATAAATAAACCAAAAGAAGAATCGTCTACAGCAGCTTTCAAACTCTGAACACAAAGCAGTGATTTGTTGATTGATTTCAGCCTAAAAGTTTCATTTTTAAAATAATCTATTTTATGCCCAGCTTTTACTCGATTGGGACCAACTTAAACCCTGATATCAAGTTCAATTTTAATAAATAAAATTATTGCATGTACTAAAGTTTATAATTACCTTCTCATTTAATCAAAGATGTTTATATGCATATCATCTGAAAATTACACACAGTACTGCTGAATTTAGCAAAGGTTTGCCAATGAAATGTTTCTTGGTATGCATTTTTTCACAGCTATAGGAAAGTGATGCCTACCCTGATCTGTAGTCAATTTTCATTCAGTTATTTGATGTATGTATTCTGAGGATTAGGCCTATGATTTAGACTGGAAAAAAATAATCCAATGAAGCTGAAGTTCTTGAAGATATCTGCAGCAGCATGTGTAATGTATCAACTATCTTGTTTGAAATTCTGTTTCTGAGGAGGATAGGCAAATGCCTGTCTAAACAGCTGTGTGCATTTTTTTCTTGAGGGTTCTTTGTTTCCCCAATTTTCTAAATACAAAATAAAAACAGTTCCCTAATCTGTTTCCACATGAGCAAAAGTGACAATTTACCTATTGTGCCTGTCACAGTTTGTTTGAGTAGCTGCACAAATCCATCCTGCCCACTTGCAATAAGTAGCAGCTTTTGTTTGCAATTTTAAAAACCTATTTCAAGGATATTTATTTGACATACCTGAGTATAGATAAAGTATCTCAATTTTCAACCCCCTCCCCTCCCACCAAACCTCACCCCACCCCAATCATTCCAAATCAACACGTGCACTATTTCAACCATTTGTTTCAGAATCGTCAGCTATGTTGTTTCCTTAACTAGTTGCATGATTAATGGAGCCTGTCTATTTTCATAATGTTCTTGAATATTTTATATGAATCCTTCTGAGGTATGGGTGTGAATGATACTGGAAAGGCAGTTCATTTGAGAATTTTTTTTTAATTATAATTGAAATAATGGGATATTTGCCAACTGACTCTGGTCAAACCACATTCTTACTGGGGAGTCCACCAACTGAAGAAAATCCTTGCAGATTGTAAATATGATTGATCTGAAAGTGCTCAAGTTCTGCAAAATGTGTCCAAAAGTCTTCAAAATAACAAGGGTAAAGCTGTTTGTTTTGCAAGACAAAATTAACATGATAAACTAAACAATATGTTACAGCTTGGTGTGATAACACCAGCATTTTTCTGCTTAGTTTTACAAGTACAACAATTAATTGCTTTAAACAGCGTTATTTAAATTGATTAGAAACTTTATCCTTTTGCATTTATTATCTTTTTTCTTTAAGCAGGGGAGCTGAGTTCATCTTTTCAGTACCAGGCAAGCCAACAAACTTATAATTGTAATGAGGAAGGTGACAACAAGGTAGGTCCTTCACAATACATTTTAGGCTATGTCCAACATTATACTTTTCATGAATAAATAATTTCAACATATTGGAAAATGCCGCTGAAGTATATACCACGTGTAAGGAAGTGAAATTGTGTAGCCCATATAAAATGTGCAGTCGGTTGATTTTTAAAAAAAATCTAATGGTCGTTATTTGAGTAACCGTCTATACACAACGCCTGACCAAACTTCACTGACCAATCATGGAAAAGGGAGACCGGCAAATATTATGAAGAACGATAAATCATCAACTTAAATTTAAAGCAATGCTAGCCACAAAATGTCCCTCACAGGCATCTCCAATCCTTTATTGAAACAGCTGTGTTAAAATTAATTACTTTTATGTTCTATTCCTGAGCTCTCTAACAGCACATTACTAAATTATAAGTCTGAAAACACACGGTTGAACAATTTGCACTAAATCATGTACATCTACCCTTGTGTTAAAATTAAAATCTTGATATGAAGGAACTTCCAAACTTCTAGTGCAGAAAGAAATTAGTTCATTGTACACGTTACCAATACAGGTACTCCATGCAAGAAAGAGACATCCTTTAATGTGGAAGTCAGTCAAACTTGCATACAATGCTATATAAGTGATAGGAGTAAGATTTTGAGGCAATTACCAAGTGTATCTGCATCACATTATACATATAGCAAATAAAACAATCTTTGATGTTTAAGCACCATCTTAATATTTAGGTATGATAGACTTCATGAAGTAGCTCCAGGCTGTACTTTTAATTCTTAAAATCTGAAATAGGATAGTTATAAATAGTTTAAAATGTCTTTTCTGATTTTTAAGTTGCAGAAAAAAAGGGTATATATGTTTATTATTTATTTTCCAAGTACTAGGCTCGTTTGTATGTAAACATTTCCGTGTATTATCTGGTCCAGACAACTGGTGGTTTCACATCTCTCCCATGGGACCTTGCCAGGTTCCTCAGGATTTTACTGCCCTGCACCTGTTGTATATTAACAGTGCTGGGAAAATGTTGGGAATTAATGAACATCAGAATCACTGAAGATGCAAACGGGATTTGCATGACAAAGCCAAAAAAAATCAATTCAATTTGCTGATAAATTTTGAGACAGATGTCATTGGGTCACAATTTAATAACAATGCATCATTTGAAGGAAGAGTCCACCACTGAGTAATTTATTAGTTCTTGTCAATAGGCCAACATCTTGACAGCCAGATTAAAAATTGGTCTCTCAATGGCAACATGCAACACAATTAATTGCTTGACACTGCTTTTTTTTTTAAGATGGTCAAAACTTAAATCTGATTAATTCTTTGAAAATTAAGTATATTGGCAACTGTCTAATTAAGGCAAATACAAAGGTTTATTCCAAACCTCACATTGTATTGTGGAAATCTGATTGCAATATAGAAAACTGCATCAAAACAGCAAAGTTGTACAAACCTTAACGTGAGGAATATCAGTTCTGGAGAAATAGAACATTTCCCTTTTCAGTACCGACTTGCATTATTATAAAACATCCCAAAGTGTGTCACACAGGCATATGCAGACAAAAATGGATGCTAAGCTGCAGCAAGTGATATAGAAAGGGTAGGCAATGACCATATATAAAAGGAAAATAAAATTGGCTAGGGTGTAACACAGTGACTTGCTGTTAGCTATTCACTTGTGTCTTGATGCAACAATCCCTTCTTTTTCCGATGTATTTCCTTATGGTTCTCTGATAAATAAGCTAGGGGCGTAAGGTTTTTTTGTATACATAGTGCGACTTTAGCCCTGGGCTTGACTTGAAACTTGCTGATTCTGTCACTAATAACTCTTACTAGGTAGATCAAAGAAGCTTTCATTCTGTTAATCTGAGCTGAATTCAAGCCCAGGACTTGGTGGTGTAGGCACGACATACTAACTTGTAGCACACTCTTTTTTGAGGCTTTAAATTGATGGTGACTGTTGGTTCTCATCAGTTCTGTTGAAGGGTCATGAGGATTCGAAACGTCAACTCTTTCCTTCTCCGCCGATGCTGCTAGACCTGCTGAGTTTTTCCAGGTAATTCTGTTTTTGTTTTGGATTTCCAGCATCCGCAGTTTTTTGTTTTTTTTTTGTGACTGTTGGTATTGATAACTTCAGGTTCAGAAGGATCTAAATTCAAGTCTTGTAAGGTTGACAGTGTTTTACCAGTCTCCCACCACCCGCCTGCGCCCCCCCCCCCGCCCCTGGCCCCAGGTTAAATGACAAATGACACTCATCTAATGCAAGGAGTATAAATATCAACTAACAACATATTGAGCTGCACACCACCTAATTGCATCATTTTGAAGTGTTCTGTCCTAATTAAGACCGGGTGGGGATAGGCAGTACTCACTTGGCCTCACAACTGCTCTCGTACAATTTGTTTATAATGTTCAAAGAAGAGTGCAGGAGGGCATGCCAGGAGCAGCACCAAGCATGCTAAAAATGAGATGTCAACCTGGTGAAAATGCAACACAGAGTACTTGCATATCAAACAGCAGAAGCAGCAAGCAATTGACAGAGCAAAGCAATCCCACAACCAACAAATCTGATCCAAGCTCTGTAGTCCAGTCATGAATGGCAGTGGACAGTTAATCAAAAAATCGGAGAGGAGGCGGCTCCACAAATTTCCCTACTTCATTGATGGGGGAGCCCAGCATGTCTTTGCAAAAAAACCGGGCTGAAGCATTTGCAAACATTTTCAGTCAGATGATCCAACTCTGTCTCCTACAGAGGTCCCCAGAATCACAGATGGCAATCTTCAACCAATTTGATTCACTCTGCATGCTGTCAAGAAATAGCTGAATGCATTGAATACTGCAAACGCTTAGGACTTTGGACAACCTCCCAGCAATAGTACTGAAGACTTGTGCTGCAGCACTAGCTACGCTTCTAGCCAAGCTGTACCAGTACAGCTACAAAACTGGCATCTACCTGACATTGTGGAAAATACCCAGGTATGGCCTGTCCACAATCCAATCCAGCCAGTTACTGCCTTATAAGTCTAACTCTGGATCATCAGGAAAGTGATGAAAGATGTCATCGACAATGCTATCAAGTGGCACATATTCAGCAACAACATGCTCACCAATGCTTAATTTGGGTTCTGCCAAGATCACTCTCCTCCTGACCTCATTGCAGCCTTGGTCCAAGCCTAGACAAAAGAGCTGAATTCATTAGGTGAAGTGAGAGTGACTGCCTTTCGCAGCAAGGCAGTATTTAACCTAGTGTGACATCAAGGAACCTGAACAAAATTTAAACTCAATAGGAATCAGCGCAGTTAGGGGGGTGCAGTGTGTGAATCTCAGCTGGTTGAAGTCATATCTAGCACAAAGGAAGATGCTTGTGGTTGTTGAAGGCCAATCACCTCAGGTGCAGGACATTGCTGTCGCAGTTCCTCAGAATGGTGTCCTAGGCCTAATCATCTTCAGCTGTTGCATCAATGACATTCTCTCCATAAGGTCAAAAGTGGGGATGTGCAATCATCACACATCCACAATGTTCAGTACAATTCATAACATCTCATATATGAAGCAGTCAGTGTTCACATGCAACAGGACCTGGACAACATTCAGGCTTTGGATTATAAGTGGCAGAATACACATCTGCCACACAAGTGCCAGGCAATGGCCATCTCCAACAAGAGAGAATCTAACCATCACCCCTTGACATTCAATGGCATTACCATTGCTGATTTTTTTTTTTATTTGTTAATGGGATATAGACGTCGCTGGCTAGGTGAACATTTATTGCCCATCCCAAATTGTCCTTGTTCAAAGTGCATTTTAAGAGTCAGCCATGTTGCTGTGGGTCTGGAGTCATATGTGGGCCAGACCAAGGAAGAATGGCAGACTTCCTTCCCTAAAATACATTAGTGAACCAGATAGGTTTTTACAACAAACAACAATGGTTTCAGGTCATCATCAGACTTTTAGTCCCAGATTTTGGAATCCCCACTATCAACATCCTGGGGGTTACCAGAAACTGAACTGGACTCGCCATATAAATACTGTGGCTACAAGAGCAGGTCAGAGGCTAGGAATCCTGCAGTGAATAACTCACCTCCTGACTCCCCAAAGCCTGTCCACCATCTACAGGGAACAAGTCAGGAGTGTGATCGAATACTCTCCACTTGCCTGGATGAGTGCGGACCCAACGTCACTCAAAACTCAACATAATTCAGGACAAACCACTGCTTGATCAGCATCCACTGCACCACATTAAACATTTGTTCCATCCAGCACCAATACACACTGGCAGCAGTGTGTGTGCCATCTATAAAATCCACTGCAGCAACTCACCAAAGCTCCTTCGATTGCACCTCCCAAACCTAAGACCTCTACCACTTTGGAGGACAAGGGCAGGAGACAGGTGGGACCACCATCACCACCTGCAACTTGCCTTCCAAGTCCCACACATTACTGAATTGGAACAATATCGCCAATCCTGCTGTGAGTTCGGAGCAAGAGTAAGCCAATCAGACCCTCGACCTTGCTCCACCATTCAATGAGATCATGGCTGATCTGATTGTGGCCTCAACTGCACATTCCGCCTACCCCCTATTACTTTTGACCCCCTTGTTACTCAAGAACCTATATACCTCTGCCTTAAAAATATTCATTTGATCCTGTCGTCTCCACTGCAGAGAAGAGAGTTCCAAAGACTCACGAACCTCTGAGAGAAAAAATTCTTATCTCCATCCATAAGGTGAAACAACCTTTCAGCATGCACCCTGTCAAGTCCCCTCAGGATCTTTTCTGTTTCAGTAAGATCATTTTTCATTCATCTAAACTCCAGTGGATACAGGCCCAGTCTGCCAACATTTCCTCCTAAGATAACCGCACCCCCCATCGACCCCATCCCAGGTATCAGTCGTGTGAACCTTTCCTGAACTTTTTTTATTCATTCATGGGATGTGGGCATCACTGGCTAGGCCAGAATTTATTACCCATCACTTATTGCCCTTGAGAAGGCGGTGGTGAGCTGCCTTCTTGAACAGCAGCAATCCATGTGCTGTCAGGAAGTTCCAGGATTTTGACCCAGTGACAGTGAAGGAATAACGATATATTCCCAAGTCAGGATGGTGAGTGGCTTGTAGGGAGACTTCTAGGTGGTGGCATTCCCACATATCTGCCTCCCTTGTCCTTCTACATGGTAGCAATCATGAGTTTAAAAGGTGCCATCTACGAGGGTTGATGAGTCCCTGCAATGCTACTTGTAGGTGGTACACACTGCTCCCACTGTGCATTGGTAGAGGAGAGAGTGATTGTTTATTGATGGGGTGCCAATCAAGCAGGCTGATTTGTCCTGGATGGTGTCAAGCTTCTTGAGTGTTGTTGGAGCTGCACACATCCAGGCAAGTGGAGAGTATTCCATCACACTCCTGACTTGTGCCTTGTAGATGGTGGACAGGCTTTGGGAAGTCAGGGGGTGAGCAGGATTCCTAGCCTCTGACCTGCTCTTGTAGCCACAGTATTTATATGGCTAGTCCTGTTCAGTTTCTGGTAAATGGTAACCCCCCAGGATGTTGATAGTGGGGGCTTTAGCAATGGTAATGCTATTGAATGTCAAGGGGATGATGGTTAGATTCTCTCTTGATGGAGGTGGTCATTGCCTGGCACTTGTGTGGGGCAAATGTTATTTGATACTTGTCAGCCCAAGCCTGGATATTTTCAAGGTCTTGCTGCATTTGGACATGGACTGCTTCAGTATCTGAGGAGTCACGAATGGTGCTGAACATTGTGCAATCATCAGTGAACATCCCCACTTCTGACCTTGTGATGGAAGGAAGATCATTGATGAAGCAGCTGAAGATGGTTGGGACTAGGAACGACCCTGAGGAACTCCTGCAGTGATGTCCTGGAGCTGAGATGATCGATCTCCAACAACCACAAACATCTTCCTTTGTGCTAGGTAACTGGCTGGGTTGGATTTGTCCTGCTTCTTGTGTACAGGACATACCTTGGCAATTTTCCACATTGCTAGGTAGATGCCAATGTTGTAGATATACTGGAACAGCTTGGCTAGGGGCACGGCAAGTTCTGGAGCACAAGTCTTTAATACTATTATCAAGGTCCATAGCCTTTGCAGTATCCACTGCCTTTAGCCATTTCCTGATGTCACGTGGAGTGAATTGAGTTGGCTGGACTGGCATCTGTGATACTGGAGACCTCCAGAGAAGGTCGAGATGGATCATCCACTCAGCACTTCTGGCTGAAAATTGTTGTGAATGCTTCAGCTTTCTTTTGCACTGCTATGCTGGGTTCCCCCGTCATTGAGGATGGGGATATTTGTGGAGCCGCCGCTGCCGCCGCCGCCTCCGGTGAGTTGTCTAATTGTCCACCAGCATTCAGGACTGGATATGGCAGGACTGCAGAGCTTAGGTCTGATCCACTGGTTGTGGAACTGCTTAGCTCTGTCTCTCAGTTGCTGCTTCTACTGTTTGGCAAGTAACTAGTCCTGTGGTGTAGCTTCACTAGATTGACACCTCATTTTTAGCTATGCCTGGTGCTGCTCCGGGCCTGCTCCCCTGCTCTCTTCTTTGAACCAGTGTTGATACCCTGGCTTGATGGTAATGGTAGTGGGGGACATTCTGGGCCATGAGGTTACAAATTGTGTTTGAGTACAATTCTGATGCAGCTGATGGCCCAAAGCGCCTCATGTATGCCCAGTCTTGAGTTGCTAGATCTGTTCAAAATCTATCCCATATAGCATGGTGGTAGTGCCACACAACACGATGGAGGGTATGCTCAATGTGAAGAAAAATTATTAGAACTTAAAGTTGACATATCCCCAGGTCCTGATGGAGGGTAACATATTAGGTCTTACAAGAAATAGCTGCAGTGATAGTAGATGCATTGGTCTTAAATGTTCCAAAATTCCCTAAAAGGTTCTATCAGATTGGAAAATAGTGAATGTGACTCCTCTATTCAAGAAAGGAGGGAGGCAGGAAACTACAGGCCAGTTAGCTTAACATCTGCCATGGAGAAATTGCTAGAATCTATTATTAAGGCAGTTATAACAGGGCACTTAGAAAATCTTAATGCATGGTTTTGTGAAAGGGAAATCATATTTGACTAAACAACGTAGATAAAGGGGAACTTGTGGATGTGCTGTACTTAGATTTCTAGAAGGCATTTGACAAGGTGCCACATCAAAGATTCTATGCAAAATAAGAGGTCATGGAGTAGAGGGTAACATATTAGTATGGGTAGAGGATTAGTTAGCTAACAGGAAAGAGTAGGCATAAATGGGTCATTTTCGAGGTGGCAAGCTGTGACAAGTGGAGTGCCACAAGGATCAGTGCTTGGGCCTCAACTATTTACAATTTATGTCAATGACTTGAATGAAGGTATGTTTGCTAAATTTGCTGATGATACAAAGATTGGTAGGAAAGTAAGTTCTGAAGAGGACATAAGGAGTCTGCGAAGGGTCAGAGAGAGGTTGAGTGGGCAAAAATCATAACCAACGTATCTGCTATCTCTCCAGCTATCTCTTTCCTACCCTAGGATGTAGGCCATCAGGTCCTGGGATTTTGTCAGCTTTTACTATGACATTACTAATAACTCTGCCTCATTGCACAATACTAGATGTAAAATAGCTTTATCCCTAGTTCGTTCCACAATATATTGTTCCAGAACACTGTCACAAAAGCTTTCGACAAACTCATCGGCAGGCTCCTTTTGCCAATTGATTTGTCTCATCTATATGAAGATTATAGTCCCTTTGTAGCCATGTCTCTATAATGGCAATAAATCTAAACAATTTCTCCCTGTGCAGCTGTTTCATCTATCCGATTAAAAATGCTTCAGACCTTCATTCAGAAAAAAAGGTTTTTTTTAACAACTATTCTTTGCATGAATGTTATTCTCTGATGCACTATTACTGTTAAACTCTCCTGTCCCACCTGGCTTGTCTTTACCCAAATCACTACACAGTTCTATTGCCCTGACTTGTGGGAATAGTAACATGGTGGTAATATTACTGGACTAATAATCAAGAGGCCCAAAGGAATGCTGTAGAGACACAAGTTTAAATCCCACCACTGCAGCTGGTAGAATGTAAATTCAAATAATTAATAAATCTGAAATGTAAAAAAAAAAGCTAGTCTCTGAAATGGTGACTATTAAACTACCAAATTATCATAAACATCCACCTGGGTCACTAATGTCCTGTAGGGAAGGAAATCTACATTTCTTACCCGGTCTGGCCTACATGTGACTCCAGATCCATAGAAACGTGGTTGACTCCTAACTGCCCTAAGCAATGGCCGAGAAAGCCACACCGTAGCCCACCTGGACTGCAGGGGTTCAAGAAGGTGGATCACCACGACCACCTCAAGGGCAATTTGGGATGCACAACAAATGCTGGCCTTGCCAGCAATGCACTCATCCCCTGAACAATTTTTTAAAAAACTTTTCTCTTTCAATTTCTGAATCTCCTTTCAGTTAATCCCTCCACTCTTTTGGTTTAAAGCCCTATCCACAGCCTGAATTATACAAGTCGCCCGAATGCTGATCCGAGCCCGGTTTAAGTGGAGGCAATCACAGTCTAACATCATCCTCTTTCCCCAGAAATGGTGCCGTTGTCCCATAAATCAAAACCCCTTCTTCCCATGCCACTCCATGAGCCATGCATTTAATTCTCGAATCTGCTTGACCCTGTGCCAATCAGTGCATGGCTCGTAACACTCCAGAGATCCTTAACTTGGAGTTCTGAATTTTAACTTGGAAGCTGGGGTCTGTAATTTGAAATGTTGCTAATGGTACTAAGGAAATTTTTTATCTGTTAATATTTTTATCAATATCTGCAGAAAATTCTCATTTTGTGACGGTACAATTTATTTATTGGGCTAAATGGAGTATTTTTGTATTTTTTTATGGTTCATACTGGAGGGGGTTGTGAATGGTCAATATATATAACCAGTCACATTTGTCTGCTGCTAAAGGTTACTTGGTTCTAAATTTCACAAGATGCATTTCCTTACATTTTTAATCTGACCATTACTCTTTCAGGGGTCCCCCCCCCCCCCCACCCCCCCACTCCTTCTTTACTTCCCTCCTCCCACGGGATAGAGTTCCATGGATTATAGTCATCTTCCAGTATTCAATCCAAGTTGCCAGTAATTATGTGTGAGCTGAGACATATTGGCCTAGG
This sequence comes from Carcharodon carcharias, assembly GCF_017639515.1. Taxonomy (NCBI): domain Eukaryota; kingdom Metazoa; phylum Chordata; class Chondrichthyes; order Lamniformes; family Lamnidae; genus Carcharodon; species Carcharodon carcharias. Next base: position 60,213,157 of record NC_054474.1, read on the forward strand.
TCTTCCAGTCAATGGCAATGCTGGATGCATTGCCACTACCTGCAAAGTTTTCTCGACCTGACGATACTGTCCATTTCTTGTGATCCTGGCTGAAGCAGAAATAGACAGTGCAGTGCTTCCAGGGTAAGTTCAGCTAGTGTAGTAGAGTCAGGAGAAGGAGAGGACATACCTCTTTTTTTAACGGTAATAGCTGCCATATTCAGGTAAGTTTTTAAGTTTTTTTATTGGGTGTGGATGATTGGGGAATCTGTTGGGATGCTCAGTTGTGTTAAACTGCACAACATTTCCTGGTTACAGGAATATCCTGTGAATCTGGCCCAAGTCTCCATCCTAAACTTGGGGTCGGAGACATTTGCGTCGGATCCTGGGCAACATGGAATCAACCCATCGGAAGTTTAAACTTCCCAGTCAATTTCCACAAATGTCTGTGTCAGGACTTTTGTAGCGTCCGATCTCGCATCTCACAATTGGTATACCATCTCGAATGATCACGTGACTGGAAGATTTGTGCCATTATTACCCTCAACTAAAATTTACACTTTCAGCAGGAGTTGCTGGTTAGTGATCAAGAATTGACTTCCCTGGTTTATTTCCCCTTCCCTGACCAAGCCAGCTGTAATCTTCCTACTGTTATTCTGGCTGACATCAGCTAACTCAGCACAGATCAGGGTTCAAACCTGGAGCATTGCTGACCTGTTTTGCATCAGCTAATCACTGATAAATTCGCTGAGTTGCTGAAGAAACCTACTGTAACTTTCTTCTGGTGTTTGTTGTAAGGTCAGGTAATTATTCCAAACCAGTGCACAATTTGTGGCCAACATTGTTCTCTGCAAAACTAAAAGAAAACCCTGCTCTTGCTCAATTTTAGCATTTACTTTGGAGGTGCTGCTAAATTTGTCAAAAGAACAAATCTCCAATATCAGAGCATTTGAAACAATACACTAACCAGTCTGCAACTAAGTTATAAACACAAGAAATGTTCCATTCTAACCCTTGGACCATGCTGAATTAATTCATATCAGCAGAATAGCAACAGGCTGTTGTAAATGGCTCCTGTGCTTCAGAGAGAAGGGGTAGGAAATTAGCTAATTCTTGTTCTTGGCTGTTATCTGATGATTCCTGCTGGGGAAGATGTGTGTGGATCTTGGATGAAGACAGATCAGATTCAACACAATGAAGTCTCCATGGTCAAAGAACCATGTCAAAATGCCAACACATGCTTCACAAGAGAGACTGGGCCTGATTGTGGCATTAAATTTCACCCACGAACGGTGCAGAGCAGTAAATGGCATATAAGCTACATATTTGGAAAACCATCCTTCAGTGGCTTCAGGAAATGCAGGATGAATAAGAGTTTAATGTAAAGAAAACCCTACTGTATCAGTTTCCCACTCCAGTAACTCATTTACAATGTGCTTTCTATCATAGAATGTGTTTTAAATGGAAGTGCTTCTAAAACCTGAAAGTCTAGGCTTCCCACTGACATTAAAGGCTGCATGTGGTACAGTGGACATTAAAATTCTCACAGCCAGCTTCACTGCTAAATGTTTCTCATACCCAGCATTTTTTATAATCCCTTGTTTTGTGTGGATCACCCTATTGTTTCTGTACTTGCTTTGATGTTAAGCACTTCCTGCACATGTCTTCATGAATAGTAGTTATTTAGTCTAAGTATCTTTGCCAACTGAAGAAGAATGAATGGATTTTAAATGCCTTTGAATTGTACTTTCTGGTTGCTGTAATAAAATTTATTGCACACTAATGTCCTAATTAGCACAGGAAAAGTAGTCTTGATTCTTTAGTTTTTGAATTGTTGCTTCGTTAGAACATTCTATTGCACTTATCTCTATTAATGTTAGACTTTTCTAATGAATTACTGATGTTCTTGCTCAGTTGTACTTTACTGCTTGATTACCTGCCCCGATGGTTACAGGAGAGAATCAGAAATGTTTTGCTTTTGTGATAGCTTTAACTTTTCCAGGAACACAAACTGCCAAAAGAATTATTTTATTTGTAATGAGTAAAACAATTGGAAGGTAAATTTAATGAATTTTAAGGAGAATATGGTTCACAAACCATTGTCTCCAGTCCCCACCACAAACTCCATTCACTCGCTATCTATTCCAACCCTCTGATAAATGCAAAATACTGCAGGTGCCGGAAATCTGAAACAAAAACAAAAAATGCTGGAAAAACTCAGCAGGTCTAGCAGCATCTGCGGAGAGAGAAACAGCGTTAACGTTTCGAGTCCATATGACCCTTCTACAGAGCTCATACGTACTCAAAACGTTAACTCTGTTTCTCTCTCCACAGATGCTGCTAGATATGCTGAGTCTTTCCAGCATTTTCTGTTTTGTTTAACTCCATCCCTCTCTCTGGCAAACCGTTTGCAGCATTGGTGTCATATTTGACCCTGAGTTAAGTTTCCCACTATGTATATGTGCCAGCACTAAGACTGTTTATTTAAAACTTCCTAATATTGCCTGATTCTGCCATACAGTAACTCACCTGCTGAAACCCTTATTCACACCTTTGTTACCTCTAGACTGGATTTTTTCAATGCTGTTTTCCCACCTTTCATCCTCCATAAACCTTAGCTCATCCAAAGCTCTACTATCCATATAAGACCATAAGATGTAGGAGCAGAAGTAGGCCATTCAGCCCATTGAGATGGCTCAGTGAGATCATGGCTGATCTGATAATCCTCAACTCCACTTTCCTGCCTTTTCCCTATAACCCTTGATTCCCTTACTGATTAAAATGTCTATCTCAGCCTTGAAGATACTTAATGATCCAGCCCTCTGCAGTAAAGAGTTCCACAGATTCACTCCCCTCAGAAGAAATTCCTTTTCATCTCCATTTTAAATGGGCACCCCCTTACTCTGAGATTATGCCCTCTGGTCCTAGACTCTCCCACAAGGGGAAGCAACCTCTCAGCATCTACCCTGTCAAACCCCCTAATGTTTCAATAAGGTCGCCTCTTATTCTTTTAAACTCCAATGAGTATAGGCCCAACCTACTCAACCTCTCCTCATAAGAAAATCCCTCCATACCTGGGATCAACCCAGTGAACCTCCGCTGGACTGCCTCCAATCCCAGTATATCTTTCCTTAGCTAAGGGGACCAAAACTGTTCACAGTATTCTAGGTAGTTTCTAACTAGTGTAAATGAGAAGTGTAGTTTGCAGTCCTAAGTCGCAACAAATCCCATTCATTCATCCATCCCTCCTATGCTCGCTGACCTACATTGGTCCCTGATTAAGCAACACCTAAATTTTTTAAAATTCTCATCCCTCCATGACTTTGATTTTCCCTATCTCAGCAAACTCCACAAAGTATCTTTGCACCAATTCTGGCCTCTTGCAGATCCCTGATTCTAATTGCTCCGCCATGGGTGTCCATGCCTTGTGTTCTCAAGCCCCTAAGTTCTGGAAGTCCTTCCTTAAACCTCTCAATCTCTCCTTTTAACTTTAAATATGACTCTTTTGACTAAGCTTTTTGTCACCTGCCCTAAAATGTGACTTTGTCAAATTTTATTTGATAATATTCCTGTAAAGCGCCTTGGGGTGTTTAACAATGCAATATAGATGCAAGTTATTGTCTAAAACAGGTGTACATCAGTTTCAGAGCAGTGGCACAGGAGAGTCTGCTCTGAGGAAATGTAAATTGAATTAGCCAATCTTTGTCTCTAAAGAGGTTTTTTGGCATTGGGTGTTTATTTTCTGACCGTCCATAGTAAAGTGGGGGAATCTTGCCCTCTGTTTGAGAAGCACATGCCAATTTGTTTTTATCCCATCTGTCTTAGCTGCCACTGATTAACTAAACCATTGGGAGCTGCATTAAATAATCTTGCAGATATGTATTCAGAGCCTCCCTAAGAGAATTACGGTGGGTGGTGGTGTGATTATGGTTTTCTACACTTGCATTTTTCACTCTTAATTGTGGAAATATTGCTAAAATGGTGTATTCACAACTTCATTCAACTGTGAGAAGAGGCTGCTGTGATTTAAAAGTTCTATGGCATTAGGCCCAGTGCCACCTCAGTTTCAAATAGGAAAGCTTGCTGGTTGGTAGCTTTGGGACAGTCTGTGTAGGAAACTGGAAGAGTCCAGTGTCGTGAAAGTTATGTTTGTATTCTGATAGTGAAATCAATTTGTCTTGTTGTCTAGCAATTCTTTAAAAGATGTGAAGGCAAATTATGCACATGTATCTTTTGAATTATTGCATTTATAGACAACGTTGAATTTTTATATGGTACTGAGACCTAGAACCGATGTGGAAAATAGTTAATTCCATCTGTTGTTTGAAGGTTGGCCATTGTGAAAGGGAGAAAAAGATATTTGTGCAACCCCCTCTTTCCCATTGGCACAAAATTCCCTATTAATTTGTGTTCTAATCAAACTTTTTTAACCACATGATACCACACTGTGCATGTGCATAAAATGAAAGGCACTCTACAGGTTATACTGGAATAAAGTTTTTTCAATTTTCGCTCTTTTTTTGTTCAAATATCTTTGAAAATAAAGCAAATGAGTTTTATATGAGAGTGAGTGAGAAGCAATCTGTTGATACAGATGGGGGTGAGAGAACTGAAACTCCTGTCCCCTGTCCTTACTGTAATCAGTGTGCTTTTTGACCAGGAAGGAGTGTGTATTTCCTAACCAAAGTGTATGATCAATTTGAATAAACAGCAACAAGCTTTCATGGGTTTAAATAGAGCTTATTCACAAGTTTGACCTGAAAATCTAACACTGTTGAATGATACCCGCTTAGACCACACCTGGATTACTGTGAGCAATTTTGGGCACCACATCTCAGGATGGATATATTGGCCTTCAATGGGGTGCAGCATAAATTTACTAGAATGATATATGGACCTGAAACATAAATCAACCAGGAAATATTAAACAATCTAGGGTTGTTTTCCCTAAAATTTAGAAGTTAAAGGCGTGATTTGAAAGGGTTACTGAAAGGAACAGAGGGTAGATTTCTACTAGCTGGTAACTCTTGGACTAGGAGAGATGGTCAAAAAATGAGAGCCAGACCTTTCAGGAGTGAAATTAGGAAACACTTCTTCACACAAGGGTGGTAGCAGTTTGGAACACTTCTGCAAATGGCAATTGATGGTAGATCAATTGTTAGCTTTAAAACTGAGATTGGTTAACAAAAATTTCAGAGATATTAAGGAAATGGAGCAAAGGGGGGTTATGTGGGTTTACCTTTATCTTCTTGAATGGTGGAATAGGCTTGAGGGGCTAAATAGTATACTCCTGTTCCTATAAATATAGATTTCCCATTATGTTTGTATACAGAATCCTATTATGCATATATGAGAAGTTTCATGCATTATATTTGTAAGGTGTGTATCTATATTTATTAGTTTGGGTTGTGGTTCAGTATATAGTATATTCACTTATGTTATAGAATTCATAATATACAGAAGATCCCATGTTCTAAAGCTATCACTGCCAGGACAGTCATAGGGTTGCTACATTTAGTTTCAGCTCCCTGCTTTCTGGTTAGTAAGGGGAAAATCAAATGGGATTCTTGTTCCTAATTGTTATTCAGTGATCTCTACATGTGGGTTTTTTTGTGTGAGATCTGGATTGACATAATGTGCATTGATAAAATAGCCTGCCAGAATGTACTAGACTTGCACATGATGTGCTAGATAGATTACAGCAGTCATGGAGTCATTATTTTCAGATGAGGTGAGAGGAGGAGCAAATTAGCAAAAATAAATTTGAGTTACATTTTTGGATATTAATTTATTTTTCTAAATTCTCTATTGGCAAGTTTATTATTACGTAGGCATAAATGGGCTTTGAAAGGGTCAATTGACTGGGTAAAACCTAAAAGAGTCTAACCAGATTGGGCTCTTGGCTCAATATGTTCTATTGTACAAAATGAATGTTGTGCAAGCCAATGTTATCACCAATTCGCCTAGCATCAGAAGTGATTATTTTATTAAAACTTGTGAAAGTAGGACATTTCAAAAATAAATATTGAGGTGATCTGTTGATTTTCAAATACAGAATGCCAGATTGCTTAAGTGGAAATGAGTACAGGAAATCACTTGTAAATATTATCAATGCTTGTTTAAAGTTTTGTATGTTTATCAGGGTAAATGCTGGTATTCAGAGATATAAATTCTCTTCCTCTACTACTGGCATGAAGCAAGTTATTTGTGTAATTGTTTATTTTGAATATAATGTACAGGTTATTGTTTTTAACCAATTTGCAGTTTCAAAAAAGTAGGCAATATGTGATCTATTATATATTTATGTATATTATTGGCTGTAGACTGCAGGAAACAACAGTCATTGTTAGCTGTGTAAAAAAAAAAACTGTTAAAATGGATAAAAAAGTGAAGCTGAACTTTTTATTTGGTGATGCTCCTTCCATTTGCAAAATTTACACTATCCTGTTGACTACTACCGTTTTCCTCCTTGCTGTCTTTGGAGAAATTGTAAATGTGTCTGTCAGACCACACAAAAAAAATGTATTTAATAATTATAGGAACAACCTTTTTTACTTGAGGTTTTGCCCAAGCTAGAACTGACTGGACTATGGAAGGTTTTATTGTGAAAATTAATTGAGCTTAAGGTATAAATTTGGGTCCATTCATTGAAACTCTTGCCTCAGATGAGTCTTCTGCAAGTTCAAGGGCAACCATTAATACAATTTTCTCCTGTTCTTTCAAGCTATTTTGTGCTTTAATTCAATTTATTGGATTTTTAAAAATGTAAATAATACAGTAAATGAGAATTTTGTGGCTTAAGAAAAATTGAATGAATATATAATTGAAATATGAACTAATTTGAATTAAACTATTTTGAATTAAAGTGAGTGGGTTGTAATTGCAGATATAACGTAGTTTCTTAAACTCTTACCTTGAATTGATATTTTTTACCCAGATTGAAGCAGGCTGTAAATTATACTTATATATTTTTGTACATAACTGCTCTCCAGCCAATTGTAAGTGGCATTGCCGGGCCTCCTTTGGGCAAGAAGTCACACGCCTGTTTTTTGTTCTTAATTCCCTTCCCAGACAGCTAACTCTGACAGCTACTGTGAAATGCAATCTTGCTAACATTTAGGTAAAATACAAAATCTTGTTGAACTCATATCACCAATACTTGGCACCTCAAAACATCAATTATTTTCCAATCTTGAAATCCTAGCAACAGCGTTACCATTCCATATTTGACACTATTGACCTGAAAATAAATGTTGAGCTGTTGCAGTGTGGGTGAGTGTACACCAACAACTTGCATTTGCATAGCTCATTAACGTAATTAAATCACCCAATGTGATTTGTTGATAGGTGAATGAACTGATCTGGCAGTAGGAGAATTAAGAGTTAACCAAAAGCAAAGTCAAAAAGATGAGGATTTCAGGACCAGAAGAGAAAATAGGGAGGTAGTCCAGAGAGTTGGATCTAGATAGAAAACTTGGCTACCAAGCATGGAACATGGTGAAGTGGAAATGCATAGACTTCAATTGGAGGACAACAGGATCTGGACTAGGACGTAGGACTGGAGGAGACGGCCAATTATACAAGACCAATTACAAGCAAGCACAAGGATCTTAAACCCTTAACTGTCATGTTTTATCATTTCGGGCACATTAGTTTTCACTTGAAATTTAAGTACAGGTGAATTTTTAATCTCAGCCTCATGGTCAGCCAAAAGCTAATAAAAGGCGGAAAATGGCATTAATTGGAGATTGAGTTTCCCATCCTGCATTCTACTACATCTCTGTTCTGGAGCAGTTTGTCAAAGGCCTAAAGCAGGCTGCCTGACTACTGTCTTGGTTGAGGAATAGCTTGCCGATGTACAATAGAGAGATTTTGGGGCGTGCACTGCAAAATGATGTGAAAGGAAGTAATCACCTTTATCAGATACTTAACATCTCCCCCACTACAAATTATGTAACGCCAGTAGTTACAGAATCTTATGGCTTCTCTTGGCTCTTCCCTGGTCCTTCTCTCCTGTGTTATCTCCTACTGGTCACCCAGTCATGTAATTTTTATTTCAGCCCTCAAGTACATTTTCATCCTCTAATCCTAATCTGAATATATAAAATCATAAGTAGAAGCAGGAGTAGGTCAAATGGCCCTTCAAGCCTGCTTCAATATTCTATAAAGATCATAGCTGATCTTCAACCTCAACTCCATTTTCTGCCAATTCTCCAAATCCCTTGATTCCCTAAGAATCAAAAATCTAACAATATTAGTCTTGAATATACTCAATGATTGGAATTCACAACCCAGAGGGCTCAGTGTACAAAGGTTCAAAATGCTAAGTAAAGAAATTTCTTATCTCAGTCCTAAATGACTAATCCTTTATTCTGAAACCATTTCCCCTTGTTCTAGATCCTCTAACCTGAGGAATCAGCCTTTCAGCATCTACCCTACCAAACCTTCCCAGAATCTTGTGTGTTTTAGTGAGATTGCCTCTCATTCCTCTAAACCATGCAGTTGACTGCATCTTTAATCATGGGCTCTAGCTTTAAGTGTCAGTGCATGGGTTTCCTGGACTTCCAGGAACTCACCTGAATTGACAGGCTGGAAGGCTTTTAAATACAGAGATAGGACAGTTACTTGTTGCCATCCGCGAAAGGCCTTTGTTCTGTGAGCTGCTTTAGAGGTGAATTCTGAGACCTTGGTGGTCATTTCAGCAACCTTGGAGTATTTTGACTTTGATCTGCCCTTCTCAACTGCCGGCTTTAAGATCAGCATGGGTGAATCTTCTGCGGCTGTACCTTGGACTGCAGATGAAGAACAAGAGAAGCAACACTAGCAAGGTCAGCAGCAGCCTTCTCCTCAATCATCTGTTATTCCACAGAGCAGAGGGATGAACACAGCTTGAGCTTGCATGAGGTGATACCCCCAGCCCAGGATATACAGGCAGAGGATTAGCTATCTGGACATGACTGAACATCAATGTCTCAGTCAGTTAGGGGATTGCAACTGGTCATTGCTAACATTTGCAACCTCCAGGAAGAAAACCCCCTTCCAAGGGGACCGTGTGGACACAGTGACGGTCAAAGTCATAACAGATTTAAATTTTTTTGCCTTTGCTGGTTACATTTGTAGAACATGCTCTGCACTAGGGCATGTCTCAGGTGATGGATATCTTTTTGCCAGAGCCACCATTTATGTCTACTTAGTTATTGATGAGGCCAGCCAAATAAGAGCGCCCTCAGCCTTGCTGCTCTGGTGAGATTCCTCCAGGTTTGAAGAGTCCTAGATCCCACATGTGGCAATCAAGATACCCTCAGATCAACCAGCAGTTTTCATCAATCAAAAGGGATTCCACTCCATTTAATGTCTAGCTGGTATGTAACCACCAGGCCAGCCTCTGCAAGATATCCAAGGAGCTGCCATGGTGCTTTCATTCTACACTAGTCAAGTTTCCTACAGTTAGTCAACCATACCTCCCCAGAGTTAGCAGCTGGCTCCTTGAAGATGAGGGCTGTCCTCTAAGGACGTGGCAGATGACACCTGTAAGGAGCTCCACCAATGACACCCAAAGATGCAACAGAAGCTGCATGAGCATAAGAATGGTCATTGACAAAACTATTGGGGTGCTTAAGATATGATTCGGGTATCTGGATAGATCTGGGGGGTCCCCTTCAGTATGTACCAGCTAGGTTGCGCACAGTGATAGCAGTGTGCTTGAAATGCACAACATAGCACAGCGGAGAGGACTGGAGCCGCAGGAGGAGGAAACTAATGACCGCTCAGCATCTTCAGAGGAAGTGCAGGCTACCCCACTGCATCCCTCCCCTTCCATTTTATTTATCTTTTCAAAATGCCAAGTCCCCTAGAATATTTAATTTCCAACCATGCAACCAGTCTCTTGTGCTACTAATTTGTCTATCTTGTTATAAATGCTTTGCGTATTCGGTGAAGCACCTTTAACTTATACCATTGTTCCCTGATTTGACTTTAATCATTGCATGATTACTGTTAGGCTCTTTGTTTCTTCCTGTCATCAGCTTATCTTATCCTTGCCCAAATTGTGACACTGTTCTATGGCCTTGAATTTTTTCTTTAGTGATGGGCAACAGAAGGGATATTTATAAAACTTATCTACAGGCAATCCCCCTTGATTAAGTCCACCCACTCTCTGGACCTTTCTTAGCATTGTCTCCTTATGAACAGAAACCCAGCTGCCCAGTGGTCCTCTCTTGCCAACCTTTCCGCTCACTGAAAACTACTTGTGGCAAACTTTTTCCCACCACTACACTCTTGGACTCTCCCAGTAGATCAACAATCATTGACCCATGTCCACTGTCCATTCATACACATAAACAAGCAAGGCTTTTGCCATTTAAGACCTTATTGTCGATGATTGCATTTGACATCCTGGCTTTTATTAAATGTGAGTTTATGGGTGCCTTTGCCTCTTACTAAACCTTCCTGCCAGGCTACAATTTCCACCACCAGTTTGCGCTCTCCCTTTACCAGACTGGCACAATGACATTGTGGGTCGTCTTGCCAAATCACACCTTAAACTTTTCCCCCTGCTCCATTGGCACTTTGTTCCTTCCACTGCCCCTCACTACGCCAGCTTGTTCCATCCATCTCATCTCTCCTTTAAAATCCACATTATCTACTGATCCCCATCTACCCACCTGAGTTCCTCCCTAAGATATCTTGCTCCCTACGTTTCTTCAGCCTTTGCATCTTTTTCTTAATTTCAATCTCCATCTCAGTATTTTCCTGTCTTATGAACTCTCCTGAGTTCACGGCCTTCATGTCCTCAAGATCTCTTGCAATTCAAAACATTCCTACCAGCATTAATGATGCACCCGTGGCTTCTCACAAGGCCATCTCCAACCACCTCCTTATATCCCTCACATCTGCATCCCTGAAATTGTGTCTAACCCCACTTCCTTCTGTGTCCAATTCTAGAAAGAACTCTTCTCCCAAGTTATTTATAACACTACTTCCAAATTTTAATCTGCTTTGCCTTTGGTCCTCCATACTTCTCTGCTGATCCAGTCATCTACTCTACCTGGAATGTCCTTGTCACCAGAAAATAGTTTGCTCTCTTCTATCTTGGTTATTCCTGCTGGTGCAGTCCACTCTTTGCTCCTTCATGTACACGGTAAGGGCATCTGACACACAATGAACTATTCATCACCCGATCTGGCTAGATCACATTGGGCAGCATCAGGTCTCACCTTCCCGTATCTGTCTTAGATGAGTCTCAATTTCCTCCAGGAAATATTTGAAAGACTGAAGCCATCATCTTTAATCCCTGCCACAAACTCCAAACCCATCACACCGCTTTCCATCTGTATCTCTGCTACCTTCTCCCAAACTCTCTAGTTTGTTCGAGTTCCTGCTGCTTGTGCACTGTCTCTCCCCCCTCCCCCCACAAACTTACTATTGCCTCACACTTGGCAGGAATGCCTTCAACCCTATGCTCTGGAATTCCCTCCCTAAACTTCTCTGCCCCTTCAGTACCCCTTCCTCTTCTGAAACCTTCCTTAAAACTCATCCATTTGATCACCATATATCTCATTTGGTTTGTCGTCCTTTTTGATTGCATTTATTGACCTTTTCCATATTAAAGCTGCATATAAACATCTGGACAGTGAAGTTGTAATTCTGATTACATAATGTATCATATAATGGTAACATTTTTCATGCATTATAATTTTTAAATCCACTGACAACCACTTTAATTCCAAAATGGGATTATAAAGCAGCTGGAAGCAAACATGCTGTTCTCTTCACCCTTTGGCTGGGTGCTTTTCCCAGTATAAATAGCCCAATTTCCACTATCCACAGTGAGGGCAGAGACTCAGATTGTCAGGGTGGAGTAGTTTGTTGCTGAATCTGGTCAATGTCTCCTTCAAATACATTGTGGTTGTTAACATGAACAGAACTAACTCAACATTTAAAACAATTGTAAACTGAGTTTGAAAGAAGCAGAACTTTGGATGCTGTCATTTCCAGAAATAAAGATTACATGTTCTCTTTTGGTACCAGGTCTTGTGGTCTAGATATCTAAAGATTTTGCCCCACTTTCGCGCAGTTAACTCTTTCACTGCTTCTATTGCTATAAGCCTGGTGTCATTGTATCATAGCATGTTGATCCCTGGTAGACCCTTCCGGTGCCCTCCAATGAGGCCAAGGAGTATAGTAGATAATGGTCGTGCTCTGAAGTCCACTAAAAGCAAACTCTCTAATGTGAAAGCGTCTACAGATATACAGCAATGCGAGTTCCCTCGCTGGACATGCACACACGGCGATGTAATCCTGTCAGTGTAGGTTGTATGTATTGTTGCACGAAGCAACAAAATGTGACCTGCGTCATGCATGTCACTCCGGGCCAGCTGAGTTTATTTTCATTTTGAAGAGTCTGTTTACGATAGTTCACTTCCGCCGTTGTACCCCCGGCCTTTTAAAGGAGTAAGGGGTGGGGGAGAGCAAAAATCGATACAAAGTAAGCGAGTGTTTGTGGTAACGTTAACAAACTCCTTCAGTTGTCTCATTGACTGACTGACTGACAAACAAGTGACTCTTCGATGCATATATACTGGATTATTTTTTTGCTTGGATACATTCCTCTGTAACAGTTTTAGCAAGCTGGAGTTGATGTATGATAGCCTGCTATCTGCAGTCTCTCTCTCTCTCCTCTTGCCTGGGATCTGGGCTCAGCTGTCAATCAGCAGCGTTGTTTGTCGTAGCCAGTTTCAGTGCGAGCAGTCCAGTGAAAGCTACATGTCGGGGGTAAAGCGAAGCTCTGCCAGCCGTTCCAGCCCATGTCATCCGGAGCATTCTCCAGCAGCAGCCGCTCGCTGGCTCTGCTAACCACTCCATGCAGGAATTGAGAGTCCGCCTGGCAAAGAGGGATCTGTCAGAGAACCGCATTGGTGAAAATCCAGCACGATTACTTACCTATTTATGTTTGGTGACGCCCCTGGACGGTTCCATTTTGAGCCTTGGAGGACCAGCAGGGAAAAAAAACCGAGAGAAAGAAAGAGAGCTCTTAGATAATAGGAAAGCACTGAACATGTAGTGAGAGGTGGAGGAGGATGAAGTGGGCAAGATCAGCGATTAAAGTGATGTCAGTTTAAAAGCCTAAATCAGGTATACGAGAATGCTTTTAAAGGCTTTTGCACAATGTTGCGCATATTTCGAATAGCAATATTTGGGCGTATGTTTGCATTGAACGAAGGTTGCACCAAGCCAGCTTTGCTCCGATTGCAAACGAATCTCCAGCCTCAGCTGGCTTTTGTTTGTGCTTTTTTTACCGCGAGCTGCCGTCAGATCACAGCCCCCGCCTTGTTTTTGTTGGTGCTGCCTTATATTTTTATTTCCTTATTTTCCCCCCTTTCTTTCCAGTGGTTGCTCGGGCTACACGGCGACTTAGTGCGTCGGTTTATTTTTTTGTGTGTTGTATTTATCGGGATTATTGCATGGTCAGTGCTGGGATTCGTTTGCATTTCTGTAGGATCATGTTTAGGCCTGAATTGTAACTGTACATTTTTGGCTGCATTGGGAGGAATGCAAAGGCTCTGGGCCTTCTAGCTTTTTGATGTACAGTAATTACAGATGAGCAAGAGTGACGGATTTTAGTGACCCAACAAAGCTTTAGCGCACTGTTTGGCCATTTATTTATTTATTTTCTAGGGAGGGTGTGTTTCCTCATCCACCAGCATATGTAATTAATGTAAAATTTTAATTTAAAAAACTATTTGTGTAACTTAATTAGTGATATTAAAAATACAAAGCATTGAGAGATATCAAGGTATGCAATAGGCTTTGCAGTGAGAATCTTTCTGTGGCCTTCAGCTTTTCACTGCTGCTGTTTGGATTCGGTGGGTTTCAGAAACTTTTAACAGCACAGATGGAAAGCAGGATCCTCCTTTTCCATTGGCAGTTTTAGCCTGGATTGTTGCCTTTATTGTCTACGTTGTAAACTCAAGATTGTATCCTTCAATCTGGCTCAAAATCTGCAAAACTTCATTCTGCTCTGAAAACATGCTATGTCTTAAATGCTGGCCTTTTTAAAAAAGAATGAAATAATTAGTTCTATTTTTTTAAAGAACTCTGCATGTTTTGTTATCTTAACAGTTTAACATGGATAATATTATGTGTATTACTTATGCCCCAGAGAACACTTTCCTCTCGAATGAGAAGCATTTCATGTGTGACCACGTTTAGATTATGATTTTGTGTAATCAAAATAAAATGAGTTTAAAATTCAGGCAATTTATACTTATACTGTATATGCGGTTCATTCTATTCAATATACAAAGAAACCCCATTCACTAACATCCTTCATATTCCACTTTTTTAAAAAAAAATGTCCTCAATATTCCGTCTCCTCATTCCTTTTATCTAACTACCTCATTGTGCATTGTAGTGTTGAAGTTGTAGTGTGAACTGGCCTCCTGTTCTGAGGTAAGCACAGAACTCTACCTTAGATGCATCTCTTGTTCTAGATCTCTTCTGTTTTGCTCTTTGGAGAAAGTGTGGGGTGGGGGAATGAGATATGAGAGACACTGTTTGGCACCAAGTACCTGGAGAAAGCACAGGGAAGTGCATTGGTCATGTAGCATCTTTGCAGGGAACACCTCTATTTACCTATTTTGCAGGATCTTATCACTTTCTATGACAAATTCTACTCTGCTTAGAAGTTTTGAGTTTAATCTGTGGCAAAGCTTTGTTGGATCTGCTTTTATTTCATATTTTTTGTGGACTGCTGACCTTTAGGAGTAAGACTGGATTGGTTTTAAAATTATCATAAGTATTTATTCATTTAGATGGAGAATCCTGTTTTGCAAGTAATGTAAGTTTGGTTTTACAACACTGAGAATGCTGAAGCTTTGTGGTGTGCAGTATAAATTATGGTCTGATGATTTGAAGCAAAGAATCTCTATGATAACTTTTATCATGATGTAGAGGTTGAAGGTATATGGCATTGCATGATCAATTGTCCTGTGAATTGCAAAAGTGGCAAGAGTAGCAATTTTTTAAAATAAAATGGACGATTGAGTAAGTCCAGCAACGAGTTATATAAACGTGAGCTTAACTCAGTTGGCAGTAGTCTCACCTCTGATTATGAAGGTTCATGGTCTCGGCCCCATTCTAGAATTTAAGCCCATAATCTAGGTTGGTAATTTAATGCAGGTCTGAAGGAGTGCTACATTGTCAAAGGTGTCATCTTTTTTGATGAGATGTGAAATTGGGGTTTTGTGTGCCTGTTCCAGTGATTCAATAGGACATACAAAATCCCATAGCATTTGAAGGAGAGTCAGGAATTTTCTTGGTGTCAACACCAGCATTTCTCCTTCAACCAGCACCAGCAGAACGGATTAATTGGTCATTCATTCAATTTGTTTTGTGCATGTTGGATGCTGTTTGTCGATATAACAAGTAACTGAAGCTCAAAAACAAATTTGTTACGGAGTGCTTTGAGATGTAGGTGCTGTTTAAATGCAGGTTTTCTGTAATTGCACAATTTGTGCATGAAAAACAACAAATCACTCCCTTGAAACTCACCATAAGCTATCTATTCTCTATACCTGGTGAACTTGATATATTTTTGGTGCAGCAAAAGTTTGTCCCATGGCTAAACTTGCTGGTGATAATTTTCACAATGACTCTTAAAAATGACAGCACACTTGTGTTCAATGATCACTTAAAACTCCATACTGCATATTCCACTCCAGATGCCTCTTAAACACAATCTATATGTCTGATCTGTTATTTGTACGATAAACACAACCACCACAGTGCATTCTGCTTTTATTTTACATGTATGCTCTCTTCATTTAATCCATTTGCCACGTGCCATAGTGTTTGAGAAATGTCTCTTTTTGTACTTGTTAAATAAAACCAATAGTCCGTCATTACTAGTACAGAAAGCATTATTTCCATCATTGCAACAGTGCTTGGGTTAAAAAATACAGTCCCTACTCACCATTCGGAAGTGTAGTTTCTAGACTCCATCATCTGCTGTGAATTTGTAGGGAGTTATCTAAACAATTCTGTACAGGCGATGGAGTCAGGATTTTGTCAAGTAAGCATTTGTCAGCAGTAAAAACCTTTTCCCATAAATTTGATCTATTTAATCTTTGAATAACAGCAAAGGCGCTTTATAATCTTCATTAGCAGTTCGGTATACATGGAATTCCTAGCTCAGAGGCACAAATCCACAGGGGAAACAAGACAGTATAGCTGGGCTACCAAAGCTATAACTTAAAATCTTAGCTGTTCACGCTGGTGTTTGGGGCAGTTTAGTACACTTGCAAACATTGTTCAAAAAGTATCTCCCTCCTGTTGGTATATGTTTTATCTGTTGTCTATACTCGGTCTGGTTTTGCGCTTGCTAATCCACTGCTAAATGCACTGTTCCTGCTTTTGGAGACCCAGTGTTGTTTGCAAGCTGTGTCACTGCTGCAACTATATAAATAATGTGTCTGTTGGTATTCTTAAGTATTACACTGGAAAAATTCAACTTCACAGATTTTGGATTTAAGCATGCATTTCCCAGTTATAATTCAATGCTTTTGCTTTGGTTTTATGTTGACAATATGTGACATACTATATAAGTAAATATTTATCTACATGTTTTAGACTCTGCAATTCATAAAATTTAAACACTAAACAACTTTAAAAACCATCAAAAACTATTTTCTCAATTGAGCATTAAAGGTTGTATAGTTGGTTCACATTATTATATTTTGACAGATTGGATTTTTTAAAAAGTTTTTGTGTCATTAACCTTTGATTTAATGGTAATGCATGCTATAGACTACACACTCCAAATTGTGAGTCTATTCCTTTTTCCTCTCTCCAGGTGCATCAATTGGTTTATTTATTTGTATTGTAAGGGTTGGTTTTGTGGTGGAAGCCTGAGCAGTTAATATTTGAAACTGAAGGATAAAGTGTTTTTTTTTTTAGCTGTTATTGTACATTTTTTTATCTTTCGAGTTTTCTTTATTATATTATTTTATTTTATTCAAGTCTTCAAATGTTTGCAAAACACACTTGACATATTAAATGGTCCAGCATCTTCATGTGCATGTTAGAATAGAGTAACAGCCAATCATTGAAGGGGGTGTTTCCATTGCTGTACTGAGAAATTA
The DNA here is from genome assembly GCF_017639515.1 of Carcharodon carcharias. Classification (NCBI taxonomy): domain Eukaryota; kingdom Metazoa; phylum Chordata; class Chondrichthyes; order Lamniformes; family Lamnidae; genus Carcharodon; species Carcharodon carcharias. The sequence continues at coordinate 60,230,277 of NC_054474.1, forward strand.
AACAATCACCATTTGTTCCTTTTACTTCTTAAAAATCTTATTTTTGTCTTCCCCTTCCATGGGCTGAAGTGTCCCATGTCCAATGTCAATGCTTTCGTTGTGATGTTTCCTTGCTGCTGTTGTTTACGGAGAAACTTACAACCATTACCACTCTTAAAGTGCAAACCATGCAAGAAAGAGGCCAGTGAATAGTGTCACCTCGGAGGTCGCATGACACTTGATCAGAGAATCCACAGCTGGTTGGGGGAACAGAAGCGATTGAAATCCTCAAATTGCATGTCTGAAACCTTTGCACATTTTAGATGGAGTCCTGGGAGTTATTGGGAGTCCTGGGCAGTCAAGATTCTTAAGTGATGTTTTCATCTGGAGCAGTGTATTTTGTATGCATTTGTGGGAGGGTGGGCTGGATATTTGCCACCAAAATACTTTTTTTATCAGAATATTCTTTTGCACTTGGTTTTGCTTCACTTCCATTTGTGGTGCAACAATTTTTGCTAAAATTGATACTGGCAGACAAGTTTTACAAATTTGGCTCAAAAATTTGGTCATAATTTGCTGTAGCAAGGCAGCTAACTGAGTCTGCCATTAGTTAAACTTGCCCATGCACGTTTAGATTTTTTTTTTGTGTAGCAACTTGCTGAAAGTCATGCAGGAAGCAGAGCATCTGGGACCTGAGTAAACAGGGCAAGCAAACTGTAACTCAACCAATCAGATTGAAGCACTGTGAAATGTAATAGTGCAAGGACTGAAGGAAGTGTCAGTTAGAATGGGTGAAATCTATGTCAAATCAGGTGCAGAAGAACTAAAGAGAGGATAAACCAATTGTATTAAGAGAGAGGAAAAATTGGCAAGTTAATCTTTATTGCAAGGGGACCAGGATACAACAACGAGAAAGTCTTGCTACAATTGTATCAGCAAGCAATTAGAAGGCAAACAACATGTTGGCCATTACTGTAAGGGGACTGGAGTATAAGAATAAGGAAGTTTGCTACAATTGTATAGGCATTGGTGAGGCCATACTGGGAATACTGCGTGCAGCTTTGGTCTCTACATATAAGGAAGGATATACTTGCCTTTGGGTGCAGTACAGCAAAGTTTCACTTTGTTGGTGCAAAAGCAAAATACTGCAGATGCTAGAAATCTGAAATCAAAACAGAAAATGCTAGAAACACTCAGCAGGTCAGGCAGCATCTGTGGAGAGAAACAGAAGTAACGTTTCAGGTCAATGTCCTGATGCCGCCTGACCTGCTGAGTGTTTCCTGCATTTTCTGGTTTCACTATATTGGTTCCTGAGATGAGAGAGTTGTCCTATGATGACAGGCTGAGTAGATTGGGTCTATACTCATTGGGTTTAGAAGAATGAGAGGTGATCACATTGAACCATTCAAGATTCTGAAGGGGCTAGACAAGATTGATGCTAACAGGTTGTTTTCCCTTATTGGAGAATATTGAACACGGAGGCACAGTCTCAAGGAGAGAAATTTCTTCATTCAGACGTTTGTGAATCTTTGGAATCCTCTATCCTAGAGGGTTGTGGATGCTCCATCAGTAAATTTTTGATCTCTGACGAAATAGAAGGATATGGGGAGTGGAAGGGAAAGTGAAGTGAGGGTAGAAGATGATTGGATTGAATGACAGACCAGGCTCATGGGACCAGATTGTCTACTGCTGCTGCTATTACTTACAGTAATTAATACTTACTACATCATTAAAAGAATGCGTAGAGTGAAATGAACAAAACTATCTGTGGCGAGTTTGGTTTGTATGTACTGCACAAATGCAGTAACTTCATTCTGTTCAATGCATTTTACTAGTGAGGCAGAGAGTGAGTTCCTGTTTTTACGAAGCTAACAGTAGAGCAGTACAACTTGGACAACAACTTTTGGATTTCTGCATTTCACCACTGCAATGTTTGAGAATAAATAACAGCAAGTATTTTTTTAATTCATTCATGGGATATGGATGTCACTAGCTAGGCCAGCATTTATTGCCCATCCCTGTATGCTCTTGAGAAGGTGGTGGTGAGCTGCCTTGTTGAACCGCTGCAGTCCATGTGGTGTAGGTACACCCATAGTGCTGTTAGGGAGAGAGTTCCAGGATTTTGACCCAGCGACAAGTGAAGTGCCATTAGCTTTGTTTTTACTTTGACAGCAAGTTATAACCCTTTAAGCTTTTCTTTGATCTAAACATTCCACCTGAAAAGGATGTTCAAATTAATATTTGCATGGAATGATTAAGTCTAAAATTATTGCAGCACAGGACTAGGACATGGGGCTTCTGATCATGAACATACTATCTAGTGTTTCAGCAGATGGAACAGAAATCTGACAGCAGATGTAATCCACTCTGCTCCTGCATGACTTTTAGTGACTGGTTTAATTGACCAGGGGTTTGGAAGCAAGTAGCCCATCCTGCATGTAGCTGGTGGATCAGGGGACTTCAGAGAAGAGGGGAGAAAATAATTTATAAAATGGGTAGAAATCAAAAGATTTTAGCCTTTTTATTTTAAAGTGCTGAAAACTACTTGAAGCTCAGAGCTGGCATGAATCCATAAAGAATGGCATATACAGGTTTGAGTAACTGAAGTATTGTTTAGACACTTAATTGTACATTTCGGTATATCATGAATTGACGTATGCCCTCAGTTCTAACAAGTGCAAAGAGCTCATGGATTTCTTTATCACCAAGTTGGAGATCATCCAATCAGCTGCCTCTAATGCTTGCACTCCTTCCACTTTTACCCTTACTCCCCTTTCCCCAGACCTGAAACCATACCTGTGTATCATTTTCTCCAGTCTTGCTGTCTACCTTTCTCAAAGTCATCTCATCTATAGACCCACCTTCTGCTCCTTAACTCCATTTCCTGTCCCTTGACCCTGTTTCCACTTGACGCTTGACCACCCAGTTTTCTGTCTTAGTTCCCCTGCTGTCTAGTACAATGAATATTCTTCTTGTTGGATACTGTCCCTCTCCCCTTGAAAAAAACCACCCTGAACTGCTTTGTCCTTGCACATATATTGCTGTCCTGCCAAACCTGCCTTGTCCACAGTTCACCAATTTTTACCCTTCAAATTTTTCCTGCAATTTTCTGTTTGAATCCCTCAAGTCAAGTTTCCACAACACTAAAATAATTGTGATCAAAGTGATTAAATGAATTCTTTCTGACTGTGTGCATTATCCCTTTTGCCCATTCTTAATCTCTCTCTGTCTAGTTTTTGACATAGCCAACCAAACTATCCTCCCCAATATCTCTCCTCTGTCATCCAGGGCAGTAGGACTGCTCTCACTAAGTTATTCGATTGTAGCCAAAACATATCAACCAATAAATTGTCTTGCAACCTACCCGCCATCAGCTGCAACGTTAGCATCCAATATGACCCTATATCGTCTCCATCATAAAGACTGCCTATTTCCACTTCAAAGCACCAACTTCTGCCCCTGCCATAGTCTATCTGCTACAGAAATCATTATCCACACTTTTGTCACTTCCAGATTTGACCATTCCATTGTTCTCCCGGACAGCTTCCCATCTTCCATAAATCTCAGTTCATCCAAAATTCTGCTGTCTGCATCCTCTTTTGTAAAACGTTCCACCTAGCCATCAGCCCTGCATGTTGCTAACCTATATTGTCTCCTTCAAATTTAAAATTCTCATCCTCATGTTTAAATCCCTCCATCGCCTTGACCTTCCTATTTCAGCAAAAAGCTCCAAAACTGTAACTGCAACTTATCAAACTCTCCTTTCTTCTCAGCCGGCCTTCTGGTGCTTCTCGTTATTCCACACCCACTCTTCCCCATCTTTCCCCCTTCCCCCCAATTTCAGCTATCTAGGCCCTAAACGCTGGAATTTCCTCCCAAAATCCCTCAAACCTCTCCATTCCTTTTAAGATTCCTTTTTAAAGCCCATGTCTTTGAAGCTTTTGGTCGTCCATCCTAATATAATCATCTTTGGCTTGGCATCCACTTTTATCTATATGTCTCTGTGAAGCACATTGAAATATTTTCTACATTGTCAGAGCTACAAAGAAAGAAATTACACTTACATTGCCACTTCCTCTCGACAGAATGTACCAAAGTGCTTTACAGCTAATTCGGGTTTTTTTTGGAAGTAAAGTCAATGTTGTAAGGAAAATCTGCCAATTTGAGCATGTCAAGGTCCCATATACTGTACTGAGATAAATGACAGATCATCTGTTTCGGCGACATTGGCTAAGAGATAACTATTGGCTGGGACACCAGCAGAACTTCACTGCTCCTCTTTGAATGGTGCCATGGATATTTTGTATCCACCTTAGAGCAGTTGAGCCACAGCTTAACATCTCATCCAAAGGATGACACCTCTGACAGTGCAGCACTCCTTCAGTGTGAACCTGGATTATCTCCTCAAATCTCTGGAGTGGGGTTTTAATCTCACTCAGCACTCTCAGTTCAATCAGAATGATAGCTATTAATGAGTCAGAGCTGAGATCTTGGTTATTGCTGTGGATATGTGCATAGGTCAGCAATTAACATAACAGATGAATGTATTATAACATTTAGTTGATGAAAAGGTAAATCAACTAATCTTATTATCAAGTAACCACATTTTTAAAAATGTATTTTCTAATTCTTATTAGTGGGGCAAGGATAACAAAACAGCCAAGGGTTATGGGAGAATGGTAAATAATGGATACTCAGTAATTGTTCAGTATCCATTTAACCAGCAAGTGTTTCTATATTTCTAGTAGTATAATCTTGCTCTATATTGAATTAATCTGTTTAAGCAATAGAATATATAATAAAAAATCAGGTATGTGTTTATTAATGGTAACATAATTACAAATATATCAATTACAGATATGGGTTTTGGTAGTTTATTCATGTGAATTTAATAATCTAACTAGGCCTTTTTCATCCTGTGTGAAGATATTTCATTGTTAAATTTATTAGAAATATTGACATTTTTGCAAACTTTTAACCACAGCTTTTTTTCTGAATTACTTTTGTAATTATTGCACTTTTGTCATTATTGTAATTAATAAAGATTTAGAGGGCTGTAGATTTGAGGATATTGCAGTGAAAGAAAGTTTTATCTTTTCACAAGATAAAACATGAAAATCTCTGCAGCTCAGAGAAGCAGATGTACACCTATTGTAATGGTTTGAATAAGCTGCAGTTTGTCATCCTATACATAAGAGCTGTGGAGCAAGTGTATACAATAAATACCGTTTACATTACAGTTGATATCAAATATGTAGCTAATGCTATAATTTTGCAGTATACTTTATTTACATGAATTGTCAGTCTTTGGCTGTGCACCCATTCATGAACTAGTACCTATTTATATGGCTCTGCATTTTTCCAATTTCTTATTTACATATTAATGGTCCTCTTTGCTGTGTTTCTAATGTGTACCTGTACCTTCTAGGGCCAATAAGTATTGTGTTAATGCAGTGCTGTATTCCTCTGAATTTATTTGAATGCATGTACATTTACAATTGTTGTGTTGTTTTTTGTTGTTTGTTTTGTATTTGGAACAAGAGCCCAGAACCACATCCAGTTAATATTTGGTTCACGGCCAATGCAGTCAAAGAGATATATTTAGTTAACAGTTGGTAAAGTCAAAGGGTTAGATTAGGTATTTTGGTAGTCTTAGGTGCAAGTATAAAAAGAGGTTCTGTTCAAATCCATGTGCAAATTTGTTAATTTACATTTGTGGAATATGTCTTTATTCTTGTATACAGTGCTGTGTACAGTTACTGTGAAGCTGTGCAATCAATTTAATGTAATGTTACAAACTTTTATAACTCAAAAACCAATTACAAGTCAAAGCTGACTTAATCTGAATGTGCTAATCAATTATTCTCCACTAGATATTTATTTAACATCTGATATTTTCACTAATTTAATCAAAAGCTGCAGATCCAAGAAATGGAATAAATTCATTCCTGCTTTTAGATAAATCTCTATGATTTTACAAAAAATAAATCTTCTCCAGCCTCCCCTGGGGCTGGGAAAGTAAAATTGCAAGGCTTTTTGATCAGTGTCCATAGCATTGCCCATAATCCTGACCAACCACTTCTGCTTTTAACAAATAATCTACTGATATTTTTAACTGTTGTAGACCTTCTCTGGGCAACATTGTAAATGATTTTCAAATGTATGGAGTAATGTATTAGCTACAGTAATGCACTATTGTACTCTGAATGCAGAGACACCAACTAGGCCGTTTCTTCTGATGTCTCATTTGACCTTCCTCAAGGGAATGAGAATGCAGAGGAAATGGGGGCAGGTGAGGAGTTTTTGTTCCACCTCATATTCAGTCGAGAAAAGATCATCAATGATATCCATGGACTGGGCAATTGGTACTTTGGTGTCATGACTTGGTACAACAGTGTTTATTTTTCATTTATGGTCCGAGGAAATGGATAGCCTTGAAAAAGATGATGTTGTGGATAGTTTGTCTCTGATCTGTAGTGGTTTTAATGAGCTTGTCCAGTGCAGATGTGTCATTCACCAAGAAGGTCCCAGATTTGCTTCCCAGCCTGAGTCACAACCTCAAATGGAAGGTTGATAAGAGTGCCACAATTAGGATTAACTAACTCCTGCTTGCAGCTGAGTGCACATGTTGCCATCAGGTGAGGACAGGTTGTCTTAACTTCAAGTTGAATAACCTGCCACTAGCGCATGAATAATACTTGGGAAACACCTGGTGTCCCTGGTACTGTACACAGGAAGACGATGACTTCATGAAAGTCGACGGAAAAATAGGCAAAACAAGGAAAATTGAAAGAAACTTGGTTGATATTTTTTATTTGTTTATAAACATTTAGGGAATGTAAATTGTATTTGGAAAAACTACTTGCCTTGTTAAATTATCACAAAAGTATGTTCCTTTTCTGCCTTGAAACAAAAGCAGTTATCTATTTTGCTGAAGAACACGCTGCTTTTGTGTGAAAACTTAAGACAGCAACACAAAATCAAACCGCTTGGATCATGACGTCCACAAAGTACTTCGCTGAGTCGGCTGGTAAAAGGAACTGGAGGGATAGGTTTCAAGTAGAGTCGAGCTGAATGTAAACTCCCTTTCTAACAGTTGTCTGTCTGAGCGTCTCAAGCTGTGACTGCAGCATGTGTGTAACTCCCTCCTCTCCAAACACGAGGCTCCGCTCCGGGAACGCGCCGCGGGAGCGCGCTCGCCCCGAATGTTGTGAATCAAACTTTTTAAGGTTGTGCCGTTCGGAGCCGGGAGTTTAATCACAAACTTCGCGACTGGAGGCAGGAGAAAACGGAGCTTGCACCAAACCAAAAAGAAACAAACATCAGTTTGAAATAAACCCACGCCGAGCCAAGCCAGTGGGAGGTAAGAGGGCGAGATATTATTGCTGGCCAGAGTGAATGGGGGAGTGAGGGAGGGGAGGATGGGGGAAGATGGTGAATGAGAGGGGGTAGTGAGTGAAGGAGTGAATGAGGAGAGAGGGTGGATGGGGGAGTGAATGAGGGAAGGGGTTGGATGGGGGAGTGAATTGGGGGAGGTGAATGAGAGAGAGGCAGGTAGTGACTGAGTGAGGGACCTGAGCTCAGCGGGGTGGCTACATTCACCTGGATACATTGTTTCAACTGGAGTCACTCTTCCTGCTCAGTGAGACCAGGTAAAGAGCGCGGCTCCTTCAAACTTCCCCATCAGCCCCCACCCGGAGGCTGAGCAGCATTCCCCCTCCCCGGGCAGGGGGAACAGTTACTGTCCTGTTTCTTCCTTTTGTTGTTTGATTTAGTTATTAATCTGTGGTGCTGGTTTTGAGAGCGCGGTTTCAGTGAAACTGAACCCACTGTACCTGGGGTGGGGGGTAGATTCTGTCACTCCAAAAAGGAGTGGGGTCGGATCAGGATTAAATTAACCCCACACCCCCTCCAACATCCCCTTTTCCTCGGCATGAGGGAAGGAAGGGGGCTGTTTAACTGAACTTGGGCTCCCTTTCTCTCTCTCTCTCTCTTTTTGTTATTATTTTGATCCTATTGTTCGGCTTCTGGATTCGGGGGCGGTTAATGGATTCACATTAATGGACCTCGAATGGTCCCGTTTATTACCCAGGCCGCCGCCCCCCGTGCCCGGGGAGGCAGTTGGGATCGTTGGTCCGGTTCGGTTCCCGATGCGGGGCTCGGTTTGATTCGGGTTTTGCTCCCTTTCTTCCCGGAGATTCATTGTTGCTTTGTTTGGCTGCGAGCACGTGGTGCCCTGGCGGCGCGGCCCCGAATCGCTGCTCCAAATGTATCCCTGTTGTGGGAGACTCGGCTTCGCCTCAAATCACTTGGACAGAGTCCCTGGGCGACTCGGGCAGGATTCCCACTTTGTGTCTTTGTTGCTGCTGCTGCACAGTGAGCTGAAAGGCGTCCTCGATTCCCCAGTGCAGCAGCAGGAGCTTTGAACGATACAATCGCGTTCGGCAGAGTGAGCCCATGTTTTTAAATGGTGCAGGCATCGTTACATTGTGTACTCGTCTCGACTGCTGGATATCAAAACAAACAAATCGCCGTCTCCGCTGGGGAGTTTGCCCACAGTAAGTTCGCGACTTGCTAAATTTCAAGCTGAAATTTAGTGTAAAATTGAAAACTTAACCTGATGCACAATACCTACAATAGCTTTTATTCTGGGCATGAGGTTGGAGCGCATGGCCTTAACACACAACCCCATAGTGCCACCCGACAGATCTGCTTTTCTGTCTACCAGTTTAAACACCTCTTTAGATTTAGATGTGGGTTATCAGTTGATTTGTTTTAACTGGTATACGAAAAACTTCAAAGTTTGTTTGATATAGACCCCAGATAGTTTCACCAAATCCTGGACGTTATTTCTGATTTGCATGCGAGTAGGTCCTGTTATTACTCAAGTTTCTACCTTTATACAAGCCAGACTCCTCCAGCTGCAGATTTTTACTTTGATGGTTCTGGCCATATGAAAAAAAAACTTCACTGGCATTCACAACTAGTAGCCAACTGGTAGAACTCAACCAGCCGCAGAATTTAACTCTGCAAGGTATAGTCAAACACAAAGCATAAGGTACGCTAATGATCCCAGCATCCAGAAAGGAAAGGGAAGCTTCAGCTGAGTTGGAATTTCTGATCTTCACAGAATTTTAAGAGCACAAAAGGAGGTCATTCGGCCCATCATGTCTGCACAGGCTCTCTAAATGAGCATTATGACCTAGTGCCATTGCTCTGCCTTTTCCCTGTATCCCTGCACATTGTTTCTATTCAGATAATCATCTAATGCCCTCTTGAATGCCTTAATTGAACCTGCCCCCAACACTTCCAGGCAGTGCATTCCAGACCCAAACCACTCTTTGTGTGAAAAAGTTTTTTCTCACATCACATCACATTTGCTTCTTTTGTAAATCACTTTAAATCTGTGCCCTCTCATTCTTAATTCTATTATTAGAATTCTTTGAGAAGGTAACAAGCAGGATAAACAAAGAGGAACTAGTAGGTGTAATATATTTTGATTTCCAAAAGGCATTCGATAAGGTACTGCACATAAGGCTACTTAATAAGATAAGAGCCCATGGTGTTGGGGGTAGCATATTAGCATGGATAGAGGATTGTCTAACTAATAGAAGACAGAGATAAGGGGGGCATTTTCAGGATGGCAGCCTGTAACTGGTGGAGTGCCACATGGATCAGTGCTGGGGCCACAATCATTTACTATATATATATATATATATATATATATATATAAATAACTTAGATGAGGGAAGTGAATGTACTATCGCCAAGTTTGCAGATGAGATAAAAATTGGTGGGAAGGCAAGTGGTGAGGATGATAAAGAGTCGACAGAGGGATATAGACAGAGTCTACAGAGGGACATGGTCAGGTTAAGTGAGTTGGCAAAAAACTTGGCAGATGGAATATAATGTGGGAAAATGTGAGGTTACGCATTTTGACAGGAAGATGGAGAAAGATTGCAGAAAGCTACAGCACAGAGGGATTTGCGAGTCCTCGTGCATGAATTCCAAAAAGGTAACGTACAAGTCCAGCAGGTAATAGGGAAAGCAAATGGAATGTTGGCCTTTATTTCAAAAGGAATGGTGTATAAAAATAGGGAAGCCTTGCTAAAACTATTCAAGACATTAGTTAGACCACCCCTAGAATACTGTGAGCAGCTTTGGTTCCCTTATCTAAGGAAATATGTACTGGGATTGGAGGCAGCCCAAAGAAGCTTCACTAGGTTGATCCTGGGTTGGAGGGATTTTCTTATGAAGAGAGGTTGAGTAGATTGGGCCTGTACTCACTGGGCTTTAGAAGAATAAGAGCTGACCTTATTGAAACATATAAAATTCTTAGGGTGTTTGACAGGGTAGATGCTGAGAGGTTGTTTCCTCTTGTGGGAGAGTCTAGGACTAGAGGGTGTAATCTCAGAGTAAGGGGGCACTCATTTAAGACAGAGATAAGGAGGAATTTCTTCTGAGGGTAGTGAATATGTTGCATTCTTTACAGCAGAGGGCTGTAGAGGCTGGGTCATTAAGTATAGAACCATAGAACGCTACAGCACAGAAAAACGGGCCATTCAGCCCTTCTAGTCTGTGCCAAAATATTATTCCGCTAGTCCCATTGACATGCACCCAGTCCATAACCCTCCAGACCTCTCCCATCCATGTATCTATCCAATTTATTCTTAAAACTTAAGAGTGAGCCCACATTTACCACGTCAGATGGCAGTTCATTCCACACTCCCACCAGTCTCTGAGTGAAGAAGTTCCCCTCAAGTCTGAGACAGACATTTTTAATCAGTAAGGAAATCAAGAGTTTTGGGGAAAAGGCAGGAAAGTGGAGTTGAGGATTATCAGATCAGCCATGATCTCGTTGAATGAAGGAGCTGACTCGATGGCCTACTTCTGTTCCTACATCTTATGGTCTTGTGCATCTAAACACATTGCTTGGCATACATTACACCAAAAATGATTTGTGGATGAAAGTGTGCAGTTAGTCTACTTGCAAAATGCTGTGTAGAACCTGCACAATTAGCAGAAATTTTAACACAGTCAAACCACTTTGTTTTCCATTTGCTAGAACCATTAGAAACCATCACTGGGATACTATGACAGTGTAATGGTTGTGCCGATTTTGCCAATTTGTTTAAAATATACACAACATAGCTAGTGACCTGAAAAATAGTTTACAAGTTTTGTATTTGTTTACTGGTAGAGTGTGCACATGTAAAAAGTGATGAACCGCATCTCAGTGATGATGATGAGGACAAGACCAAGTTCAAAATGAGTCATCCTTCGCTTTGGATGTGTTCCCCTAAGCAACCAGTTACAGAGGAGCTTACATGCAAACCAGGGAAAAGAAAGCTGACCTACCTTGGACATGGACTGATTTGGTGGGGGGGTGTGGTCGCCCCTTCAACAAGTTTTTTTTAATGAATTAAATTAAATTTGTGATTATTAATTAGACAAGGAGCATGTAGACAGCTTGAATAGATTGGAATGGATTGTGGTGTTTTAACAACATGAGCATGTTGCATTGTTTGACATGTTGTGGAAGTTTATTTTTACGTTCCCTGTCAGCTAGAGGAGTGTGTGAGGGGGAGAGAAAGGGTGTTGGGGGGGGGGGGGGGGGGGGGGGGGGGAGTGATTTTATAGCATTGATTTGTGTAACTTAATCAAGAAAGCTAGTTTATGTTTTGCAATGATGCATGGATGTTGAGGGACAGCACAGTGGTCGATGCTGTAATAATGCCCATGAAGCGATAGAATGCAAATTTGTGCTTGAGATTCTCTACACCATGAACCTTGGCTCAGTGATACCACTCATGTTTGAGAGTCAGAAGATCATAGTTTCAAGTCCCACTTCAGAATCTTGAGTCCATAATCTGAGCTGACTCTTCAGTGCAGTATTGAAATCGAGTCTTTGGATGAGATGTTAAACGTCTGCTCTCTTAGCTGAATGTAAGTGATCCCATGGCATTGTTTGATGAAGAGCAAAGGAGTTATTCCAGTGTTCTGGCTAATATTTGTCCTTTATCCACTACCTAATACTTATAATTTATTACTATATCATTGTTGATTGTGGGGCATTGCTGTGCACAAATGAACTGTTGTTTCCCTGCATGACAACAGGGACTTCATTTCAAATCTGCTTTGGCTGTAAAGCACTTTAGGATGTCTTGAGGTCATTAAGGGCAATATATAACAGCAGTTCTTTCATTCACCATGAACTTCTAGACTTGGCCATGCTTCCATGTCATCAATTCTGCAAATGAATAATAACATTGAGGACAGGGAGGTGTTTTTCAAACTTGGATTTAAGTAAGTAGATGTCTCGTCACAGTTTGGTAAGCTTGCAGTTGTGTCATCTTAAGTCAGTTGCATTAGTAAAGTCTTTGTTTGCAAATGGTGCTCATACATACTTGGATCATATGCCAGTGGCTTCATACCTTAGTAACCCAGCATTGCCTTTTGGTATAAACTGATTAAATTGTTCTACACTTATAGAAATGGAATCATCCTGAAAGTGGACCTTGGTGGTATTGAGCTTCAGACTGTGTTTAAAACTTTGAGCCACAATGACCATGAGTTCCACCAGTGTTCCACAAAGTGGTATTAGGAGCTAATTGTGTGATAATTTTTATTCTCTCTGTGACTCCTATAGAATCATATTATCCTGTGCAAAAACAATTTGATTTCTGCCTGTTGTATATTTCAGGCAATATATTGACTTTGACTATTTGCTTGAACACCTAGCCAAGTTTTTCTTTGCTTGAATTAACTTGGTTGCCTATAACTTTTAGTCTTATATGGGATAAACAGTCACTTACAGTTTTTTTTTACTTTGGGTGAGACATTAAACCGAGTCCTGTGATTCAGCTGAATGTTAAATATCCCCTGGTTCTATCTGAAGAAAAGCAAGGAGATTTCCTAGAGCCATAGCCAATATTCCTCTCCAACACAAGGTCACTAAAGACAGATTAACCTTATTGCTCTGGCGGGATGTCACTGTGAGCTAATAGCAATACTGTTTATTTACATAAAAGCAGTCACTGCAATTTATTTCTAAAAAGTAGTTTATTCTAAGGGTGAAGTGTTTTGGGACATTACCAAGGGGCATGAAACATTCTTATAAATGCAAATCTTCCTGTTATGTTTTCTGCCAAAGTTTCAAGTTGGGGAATTTTACACTTCATTTTAGATTAATAATCAGGCAATGAACAAGCATGTAATCATTTATTAAGCAGGGAATACCACCAGAATTGATCCTGACAGAAAATAAAGCAACAACATATATTAACCGTCCAGATTCATCCATTTTGCTTCTGGAGACGGTGCGGCATGTGATTGATCTAATGACTAGTGAAATCAGACTAGACTTATCTGGCAGTTATCATTAAACTAATTTATCTGTGTTCACATTTACATACAACTTTCATTAAACAGGATTGAGTTTTTAATAGATTTAGTTCATGTACTGATGTACAGTATATAAAACTTCCCCTCATTTTTTTGTACAGTTTCAGTTCTAGATTTTCACATGCTAAACAATATAATGGGTTACACTTTTCACCAACCTTAAGTTAGCTTTATGATTGAGTAACTTGACATTATTACCCAATACTGGGTATTTCTAACGTTTTTAGTTTGGAGACTGCAATACACTGGATTTCAAATACTGTTCTTTTACCTTTGAATCCACTTGACAAATGGGATGAAAAACTGTGTAATTTTCAACCAGTTTCCAGAGAGAGAGCAGGTCCACAACATAGACCTTCAATACAGCACAAGTTGGTGGTGTCATTTAGAAAAGCTATTAGGTGGCTGATGCGGAAAATAAAAACATCTACCCTGTCTTAGTAATCAGTAAGTTGAAGTTAAGATCATAAAATACCTGTAGATTAGGCTGGCCATTCAGCTTGTATTTTTCCATTCAAAAAGGACTTGTATTTTTACATTTAACTGTTTTATCAATGATTCCAGGGTTTTGCCTGGCAAACCATTCTGATTTTTCCCTATATGAAAAACCACCATGATGTCAGCCCTAAAATGATCCATTGCTGATTGGAACTTGTGTCTCCATGTCCTACTCCCAGTCTTATTCCCAGACTAATTTAGTATTCCAGATTATCTTTGCCATCACTTAATTATCTTATGTACCTCTGTAAGATCACCTCTTCATGTCTTTATTGGGTAAAAAGCATAATTCTCTTTAGTCTTTTCTTATACCTTTGGTCCCTGTACCAGGGACCAGCTTTGTGGCTCCTCTTTTATTGCCTCCAGCACTTGAACATTTCCCCTTTGTGCCTCGGTGACCAGAATGGGATGCTGTATTTAAGGTGTAGTTTGGTCAAAGCAGTGTAATGTTTGAGAATTTTGTTCTGAAATATATTCTGTTTTTGGATAGGTGAAGTAGAGGGATTTTTTTTGAATCTGGCATTTGTTGCGTGTTAATTGGAGGTGTTAGAACTTGACATTAGTTGACGAAAGTCAAAACAAATGGTCAGTTCTCTAGTACTGATGCCGTTCATCTTGATCAGCAAAATAACTCTTCCTTTCTTTCTGTCCCCCATATGTAAATAGTGTGGTTTTAACATTTAAATCTAGCTAAGACTGGATCAGAAAATACTACTGTTACACACCTTGCTTACAATTTTAGTTAAGAACAGCTTCAATTGTCTGGCTTGATCTTTTCTGTTTAACTAAGATCTCTGTAATTGTATGCGGATTTATATTAACGTGCTGATAAATGTTCCAAATTAAACATCAGAACTTAGTAGCAAAATACAGTTCCTTTTTAGACATGGTGGAATTCAAAATTATTAATTTCTGCTCTTCCATGGTTTGATTAAATTGACCAACATTTGCATATCAAATTGTATCTGGCACTACATTTTCCTAGCAGCTGCACTCCTTTGTACAGGCTCCACACGCGATCTATACCTGGCAACCATTACTAACCTAGTTTTAAGTCCCCAGTACAGCACTTAAATTCTGAACAAAGCAGAAACCTGATTGTTTAAAAACCAGTAGCAATCTTAAAACAGTAGCCTGCTGCAGCATGATAAAACTTCCACAAAAATGCACTTGCCAGCTGCATTATAGTCAGAATAGCATTTACGCATGAACTGGACAATGCTGTGGCCCACCTATTTGGAACCAAAGCCCATAATTTAAAGTGTACATGCATCTAACGTAATTTACATTGGAAAAGCCAAAACAGTACCTACTTTTAATGGGCCTTCAACTCAGAATAGCTGATCAGTTTAGGCACATGACTGAGTGAATGCCACAGTTGACTCATTTAGAATCTTTTACACAAGTCTCAGAATCCTGATCATCATCCCAAGTCCCTCGAACAGCTGCTCCTCCCACTTCACACTGAACATGCGTTGTGCTCTCTTTCTTCCTTTGTGCTCTGAGTAACAATGCCATGTACAAACTCAACTATATGTGGTTCACTGTAAATTTAGACTTTTATACATTAATTCTTGTGAAGCTGATCTTTATAGTTATTACTTGTTGCTGAAGATGAGATTAGTTTACTTGTGGAAGTAAAGCCATAGAAAGCCCAACATCATCTGTTGTCCTCTGTGATAATGAATTGGACCATGGTGACCCAAGACATACTTGCATGAGTGACTGAGTCCTACCATTAACCTTTAACTCCTGGAGGATATCCAATCTTATAACACTGAATTTAAGAGTTATTCACCATTCGAACGATTTTTGGTGTTTTATCCTGTACTTTCTGTTTGTTTCAAAATAGACCTGAAACAATTATAACAATATGGTAGTGTATAACCTTCATAAAAATAGGTTGGAACCATAACTGATATCTGCTTTTCACTTAACTTAGGACGATAAATTAAACAATCTGATTCTGTCCTCTTTCTCCATTGATAAAGCAGGAATTCCGTCTGTGGTTAGCACAGTGCTTTATTGTTTTGTAATTTCATGGGAGGTCTATTGTGCATTCTAAAATTCATGAACATATAAGATGGAGTTCAAACTTGAATGACAACCTGTTTGAAGAATAAACTGGACTATCTGGATAAAGTCATGAGTGTTTGTGTTTGCATCAATCTAGAATTGAGATTGGATCCCTGTGAATCAGGTGTTCTGTTCCATGCGTAAAATTTGATAGACAAAAAGATACCGTGCCTTATTTATAGGCAAGGCAGATAGGCCTCTATGTAAAGTATCTAGCAAAGCAATGGAATGGATCAAACACAAAGATTTGAAAGGTAGCTAAGTTTTCAGAAGTAATTAATGACTCCCTTTTCCACAAAAATCAGTTTATGCTGGATTTTGTCAGCAAATGCTAATGTGCTGATTGCCTCACAAACCATTGACTATCAGCATGAAATGCTGAATGTTGGCATATATGCTGCAGGCAGATGGCAAGTTTTTAGAGCAATAAACATGATTTTACTTAATATCTTTATAAGTGCAGAGCCATAAGCGTGCATTCAGGGAAATTCACCGTACATTGGTCGAAATGGTCCTCTCATGGTATCTCTTACTATTGTGGCTGCAGCGAGAGTTCACATGCAAGAGTTGTATATATTTCTGAGTTAAATCCAGCCCGAGAAGATTGCTAGAGTTATATGACCAATGTAATAAAACTTGCACTTGGTGAATCAGTCATGGGATCTGGGAATTTAGAACCCAGCTGAATCTTCACCTCTATTTTAATTAGGCTCAGTTTGGCTTTCTTCCCATCTGCTGAAGAGATAGTCTGTTTGAAAATATTTTTAATGAATTGTGACTTGGTGAGTTGAGATCAGATAATTAATTCTGGAAGGAAGGTTCAATTTTGACTTCATCCTTATTGAACAAATGGGCGTGATAACACGGAAATGTCTATGTTTCATATTCAGTAAAGAATTTCCTTCAATTTCATATAGAGAAGAGGGGGCTCGGTTTACTCCATCAGTGTCCCAAGCTATGTGCCCCAGGCGAAAAGAAATGTTACTTAGAAACTATTTATGAATATCTCTAGTAACTACAGATACATGTTAGAATCCCAGATAGTAGAAAGCTGAATTTAAAAATGGGGCTAATCCTGGATGTGTTCTAGTTTATACCTTAGCCAATGATTGGTCATTCAAGCGCTGTGATGCTGAGTGTTCTTTCCCAGCTACAGTGTGCCTTTGCCAGATAAAATGTTTTGGCTTTAGCAAAATCCAAATTTTCTTTACATAAGACGCTGAGCCTGTTGAAAAATAATTTCAGAAATACAAAGTGTTCAAAAACATTGTTCTTAATGTGGAATAATTTATAACTCTCTCTTCCTTTGGGCATCCTGTACAGTTCTAGTCATTGACACCGAGTGTGGCAGCAAGGACCCTGAGCAAAACTGGAGTCAATGGGAATCGGGGAAAACTCTGCTGGTTGGAGTCATACCTAGCACAAAGGAAGATGGTTGTGATTGTAGGAAGTCAAACATCTCAGTTCCAGGACATCACTGCAGGAGTTCCTCAGGGTCGTGTCCTAGGCCTGACCATCTTCAGCTGCTTCATCAGTTATCTTGCTTCCATCATAAGGTCAGAAGTAGGGATGTTCGCTGAAGATTGCACAATGTTCAGTACCATTCACAACTCCTCAGATAATGAAGCAGTCTATGTCCAAATGCAGCAAGACCTGGACAATATCCGGGCTTGGGCTGACAAGTGTCAAGAAACATTTGCACCACACAAGTGCTAGCAAGGATGTGGGCTTCATTGGCTGGGGCCAGCATTTATTGCCCATCTGTAGTTGCTCTTGAGAAGGTGGTGGTGAGCTGCCTTCTTGAACCGCTGCAGCCCATGTGTGTAGGTACACCCACAGCGCTGTTGGGAAGCGAGTTCTGGAATTTTGACCCAGCGACAGTGAGGGAATGGCGATATCTCCAAGGCAGAATGATGAATGACTTGGAGGGGAACTTCCATGTGATGGTGTTCCACAGGGTACTGCAGGAGTTCCTCAGGGTAGTGTCCTGGGCCCAACCATCTCCAACTGCTTTATCAATGACCTTCCTTCCATCATAAGATCAGAAGTGGGGATGTTTGCTGATGATTGCACAATGTTCAGCAGCATTCGCGACTCTTCAGATACTGAAGTAGTCCATGTCCAAATGCAGCAAGACCTGGACAATATCCAGGCTTGGGCTGACAAGTGGCAAGTAATCTTCATGCCACACAAGTGCCAGACAATGACCATCTCCAATAAGAGAATCTAACCATCACCCTTTGAAATTCAGTGGCACTACCATCACTGAATCCCCCACTACCAACATCCTGGATGTTACCATTGACCAGAAACTGAACTAGACTAACCATCTAAATACCGTGGCTACAAGATCAGGTCAGAGGCTAGGAATCATGTGACGAGTAACTCACCTCCTGACTCCCCAAAGCCTGTCCATCATCTGCAAGGCACAAGTCAAGATAAGTCATCCACTTGCCTGGATGAGTGCAGCTCCAGCAACACTCAAAAGCTTGACACCATCCAGGACAAAGCAGCCTGCTTGATTGGCACCCCATCCACAAACATTCACTCCCTCCACCACCAATGCACAGTAGCAGCAGTGTGTACCATCTCCAATGCACTGCAGGAACTCACCAAGGCTCCTTAGACAGCACCTTCCAAACCCATGACCGCTACTACCTGGAAGCACAAGGGCAGCAGATAGATGGAAACACCACCACCTGGAAGTTCCCCTCCAAGTTACTCACCATCCTGACTTGGAAATATATCGCCATTCCTTCACTGTTGCTGGGTCAAAATCCTGGAACTCCCTCTCTAGCAGCACTGCGGGGGTACCTATGCCACATGGACTGCAGTGCTTCATGAAGGCAGCTCACCACCAACTTCTCAAGGGCAATTAAGGATGGACAGAAGAGATTGCGGAAACTTGGAATGTTTATATTAAAAACAGGAAGGTGCAGGGACTCTTCATCAAAGTTTGCAAGATTTTAATTGTCCTAGAAAAAGTGCCCCCAAATAAACTGTGACTGAACAAAAGCTTTGTAATAATATGAATGTGCTGAAGCGCAGAAGGAATGTGAATAGATTCAAGTAGCTCACAGATATTGGTGAATGTGTGTAATAGACTGCAGGGAACACAGTGGAAGCGAAGTGTGTCAGCAATTTGAAGATGGAATGGGATACTTTTTTGGCAAAATGATAAGCAGACATGTGCAAGACAGCGGTGTATAAGTTATTGAACTTTGGGGCCTGCCGGATAGGCCACAGTGGTCTTTTCTGGTCCCACGCACTAACTTTCCACAGCACTAGGGATTGGAGAGGAAGGAAAGATCCTAGTTCCTCCGTTGCGCCTAGTTAAAATGTATAATAACAGTGGTTTTATCAAGATGAGGGATGTTGTTAATCCGAGGGATGGAGCGCATTCGTTTTGACATCAATAAGGTACTCAGATTAAACTGATACATCAAGAAACAGCTGCAGAGTAAAACTCCTCCTATTCTGCAACGATGTATCTTAAACTCTGACATGAGATGGGTGTACGAATGAGCTTTTCTGTTTCTATAGAGGTCATCTCAGTTGCTTCTGAAACTGTTGACCTAACTGCTGAAATGTAGGCTTATGTCCGCCAAGAACTGAGTTGAGGATAATCCAGTTCATTGAGTGTATACTATACAAAAAAAAAGTATTCACATTGAGGGCCACTTTCATATTCTCAGCACAACCAAACACATTTCTCAAGCACAACCAAACACATTTCTCAACCGGTTAAGCACTGTTATAGCGTAAGGAAAAACAGCAGCCACTTAGCGCAGAGGGCGATTGCACAAACAGGAATGAAATAAATAATCAGGTAACCTTTTTCCAATGCTGCTGGTTGAGAGATAAATATAAATCATTACATTGTGAAACTTGCTTGCTTTTGAATAGTGCCATATGATCTCTTAGGTCCAACTAAAGGCAGCAGGGACCATGATTTAAGGTTGAATTCTAAAGACAGCATCTCCACCAGTGCAGCACTCCTTTGGTACAACATTGAAGGCCCTGTCTATATTATGTGTTTAATCCTCTGATATGGGGCATGAATCTTTTGACTGAGGCAAGGCTGAACTAAGTAAATACTGTACAACTCCATTCCGGACTTGCTTTGGCATCAGTTAATCAATACTGCCACTTCTACAACCTGAAGAGAATTTGCTGGGTTTAGTGTGTGAAACTGCTAGACACTGCGACAGCAGAACATCTGTGCAATGCCATTAAGATTCGTGAGAGTGTATTCACCAGAAGAAGAGCTCGATATTTAAGACTCTCTTATTAGGAGGCTTAAAATTTATTGGGCAAATGCATTTTTTCATGGTCATCTTTTAGCTGCAGAAAAGGGGGAGCTTGATCAAACGATGTCATTGCATGTTGATGTCATTGTGTCAAGACCAATCGCTTTTTTTCCCTTGCTGAATGTAAATTGCCGAAGACTGCAATTCCTAGTGCTATGGAAAGATACTGTGCGGAACCAGAAAAGGCCACTGTGGCCCATCTGGCTGGCCCCAAAGTTCAATAAGCACTACCCCACACTCTTGCATATGTCCGGTTTTGTTTTGCCAGAAAACAATCTCATTCCCTCTTCAAATAGGACGTCAAACAATTGTCCCTGTGATTTGACATTCTAAACTCCAGTTTGACGTGATATGAATGCTGTTAGCCCTCATTGGCACACCACCATCAGCATTCTAATGGAGCAGAAGCTACTTTGTGGTGACATTGAAGTCTGTGCGATTATATGCGTAACTTGCAACATGTTGAACAGAGGTTCCCAAACTGTGGTACAGGTGCACAAGCCATCTCTTGGGAAAAGAGGGGAGAAATTGTCTAATGAAAAGAACAAAACCTTGCATTTATATGGCACCTTTCATGACCACTGGACATCTCGAAGTGCTTTACAGCCAATAAAATACTTATGAACTGTGGTCAATGTTGCAATGCAGCAGCCAGTTTGCGCATAAGAAGCTCCAAAAAACAGCTAGCTGATAATATTACCTCTCAATGAACATCACATTAACAGCATCAATAACAGGGCACTGTGGAAACTCCTCTTTAAAATAGTGCCGTTATCTTTTGTGCCCACCTGAGAGGGCAAATGGGGCCCCTGTTTAACGTCCCAGCAGATTTTATCTACATATTTGTTTATTGTACTATATAATAGGCTACTCAGGCAAAGCTTTAAAACTCAGGGAATTTATTACGCAGTTAACTTACTTCAGGATGTTTCAGTAAGAACACAGATACAGAGACAATTATTATTTTTTTATTCATTCATGGGATGTGGGCGTTGCTGGCTAGGCCAGCATTTATTGCCCATCCCTAATTGCTCCCTTGTACAGAGGGAGTCGCATGTAGGCTAGACCAGGTAAGGACGGCAGATTTCCTTCCCTTTAGGGAAGTTTTAGGGAAAGGCATTAGTGAACCAGATGAGTTTTACAACAATTGTCAATGATTTCATGGTCATCATTAGACATATAATTCCAGATTTTTATTGAATTCTAATTCCTCCATCTGCCGTGGCTAGTTCCAGATCCCCAGAAAATTACCCTGGGTCTCTGGATTACTAGTCCAGCGACAATGCCACTATGTCATCGCCTCCCCTTTCAGAGCTCTTACCGCCAAGCACACCATACACCACTGTTTCAATTGCCTAACATCTGTTTGTTGCGTCTAACTGAGCTCAGAACTAAATCAGGCTTTTTTTTTTTTTGCTTGTATATGTCACACGGTAGTTATATTTGCCAGAATGTTTTGGGACGAATTGAGAGCAGAGTTTCCTGAGTTGTCAGGCAGGACTGTCAGGTTTAGATACCATTTTCTACAGCTTACCTGAGAAGATGGATTTTCATCACCCATGAATGAAATCAAAATATCATCAGCACTTTAGTTTGAGTCACAAGTTGTTTTCTACACAATCTCAATATCACTCCAAATATTATGCACCAATGCTCAAACAAATGACCTCATTTGTCACACTAATGGCAAATAGTACTATTAAGCTGTTGCATAGGTTGGACATGAGTACTATATACACTTTGTACGATGCCTGGATATTAAAGGGGTTAAAATAGTAAACCTGTTTGCTGGCAGGATTTTGTGGGTAGTTGGAAGATCTGGATGCAGTAAGTAACATTTGAGAACCTCTTCTTTAAGCTAATAGAGGAGATATTTGGGCTACTCTTAAGCACATATTCTAGACACTAAGATGATATTTGTAACATACTATTACTTTTGGTTAAATGTGGAAATTTGAATTGAAAACGTCTATGTTGTTTGTTGATTATGTTGAATTGTAATTTCAATCTGCTGTACATTTTACCATAACTGTACACTCTGGAAAGTAATATTTTTCTTTGCATGAAAGATATTCTCAATGTTGCTCTAAGAATCAGTAGAGCTCTGTAATAAGTGCACCCACCAACTAGTATGCTGGGTTTCAGCTAGCAGTCTGAAATCCTAATGATTTCTCAAGTACTGTGCTTGGAATCATTTGCTTCCTTGAAGAGAAGGGGCATCCAGTTGTAAAAATGGGAAAATGCCAGACATTTTCACAGGGATAATGTCATTTTACCTCCGTTATACTTTTAGTTATATGTTATTTGTTCAGTTTGCGTTTTGAGTATTTTTTCATGTCCTAAAACACCCAAGTGTCATGGCAGCTTTTGAAAGTTAAACGGCTGTTCACTTAATTGTTCATCTGAAATCCCAATACAAATAAAACTTGTTAAACCAACCAATTTTTTTTTCTATTTTGGTTATGAATGGTTAAACTAGTAAAACATAATATAACTGATTACATGAACCTTTTTTTATTTTCAAGACAGCTCCTGTTGAATCTTTTTATTGATTCTGTTTAATTTCTGTTCCTGAAGTATACCATGTAATGCAGTCCCAAGATTTGTAACGGCTGCTTGTTGAAGTCATCAGAGATAAAAGATCATATGTTGTTTCTTGCAGAATTGAAAGAAAATCGTTGCATCTAGAATGAAAGTATCATATTTTTTTCTCCCTCTCCCCCTTTCTCTCGCGGGCTCCCCCCCACCCCCTTGCGTGCTGCCCCCCCTCTCTCTCGCGCGCTGGCCCCCCCCCTCTCTCTCACGCGCTGGCCCCCCCCTCTCTCTCGCGTGCTCGGCCCCCCCTCTCTCTTGCACGCTGGCCCCCCCCCCCCCCCCCCCCCCCCCCACGCGCGCTCGGCCCCTCTTCCACTCACCCAAAATAAATCTCCAGTCAATGCCATGAGCACACTTGCATCAGAATCACAAGGTTCAGGATTAAAGTCCCTCTCCAGGACTTGAGGACATAATTCTAGACTGACACTCCTGTTCTGTACAGAAGGAGTGCTGCACGGCCAGAGGTGGCACCTTTCGGGTGAGGCATTAAACCATGGCCCTGCCTACCCCCTCAGGTGGACATAAAAGGTCCCTTGCACTATTTCGAAGAAAAGCATGAGAGTTATCCCTTGTGTCCTGACTGCCTTTATCTATGGCCAATATCTATACATAAATCAACATCACAAAAACAAATTATCAAGCCATGATCACTTTGCTGTTTGTTGAAACTTATTGTGCACAAGTTGGCCACTGCATTGCAGCAGTGACTATAGTTCAAAAGTGCTTCATTAGCTTAAAATGTTTTGAGACATCAACCATATAAAGTGTGATTAGTGACTAATGAAATAATTTGTTTTTGGGCTTCCAGAACAACCTGCATTGATGAGTTCAGGAATAAGACTTCGAGTTTTATGGTTCAGTAGCCTGCTAACATCACTTTGCGTTCTGCCAGGGTCATTCAGCTCCTGATCTCATTACAGCCTTGGTTCAAACATGAGCTCCAGAGGTGAGGTGAAGAGTGAGTGCCCTTGATATCGAGGCAGCATTTGACTTGAGTGTGGCATCAAGGAGCCCGAGCAAAATTGGAGTCAGTGGGAATCAGGGGAAAACTCTCCGCTAGTTGGAGTCATACCTAGCACAAAGGAAGATGGCTGTGGTTATTGGAAATCGATCATCTCAGTCCCAAGACATCACTGCAGGAGTTCCTCAGGGTAGTGTCCTAAGCCCAACCATCTTAAGCTCCTTCATCAATGACCTTCCATTCATCATAAGGTTAGAAGTGGGGGTGTTCCCTGATGATTGCACAATGTTCAGATACTGAAGTAGTCCATGCCCAAAGGCAGCAAGACCTGGATAGTATCCAGGCTTGGGCTGACAAGGAGCAAGCACCACACGAGTGCCAGCAGTGACTATCTCCAACAAGAGAGAATCTAGCCATCACTCTTTGACATTCAGTGGCATTGCCTTCACCAAATTCCCCATTATCAACATCCTGGGGTTACCATTGACCAGAAACTGAACTGGACTAGCCATATAAATACTGTGGTTACAAGAGCAGGTCAGAGGCTAGGAATCCTATGGCGAGTAATTCAACTCCTGACTCCTCAAAGCTTATCCACCATTTACATGGCAGAAGTCAGGACTGGGATTTAATACTCTCCGTTTGCCTGGATGAGTGCAGCTCCCACAACACTTGAGAAGGCTGACACCATCCAGGACAAAGCAACCCGCTTGATTGGCACTCCATCCACAAGCATTTACTCCCTCCACCACTGATGAATAGTGGCAGCAGTGTGTACCACCTTCAAGATGCAGTGCAGTAGCTAACCAAGCCTCCTTCAGTGGCACCTTCCAAACCCACGACCACCTAGAAGGACAAGGGCAGCAGATGCATGAGAACCACCACCACCTGAAAATTCCCCTGCAAAGCACTCAGCACCCTGACTTGGAAATACATCACCGTTCCTTTCGTGTCGCTGGTTCAAAATTCTGGAACCTCCCTCCCTAACAGCACTGTGGGTGTACTTAGACCATGTGGACCGCAGCAGTTCAAGAAGGCAGCTCACCACCACCTTCTCAAGGGCAGTTAGCCAGGGACTAATGCTGAGAATGCCAAAACAATTCACAAATTTATCTTGAATCACTTCTCAAAGCACTCGAACCCCCAACAGAGCCCAACCCCCATAAGTGAATGGTTGTGATGCTGCATTAACATTAAGACTTTTCAGCTCTGAGTTAATCAAGGTCCATAACCTTCCAGATTATTACATGAACAAATGAAAGTGGCCACGTTCAGTCAGGTCAGCCAGGTGTCCTTGGGAGGAACTGAAATGATCAAAAAGGAAGAAGAATAAATTAGTCGTTTGATGCTAGCTGGAATAACATGTTCCTATCTCTGGTTATTGTTGGTACTTTCAGCCTTTGACGATCGCACCATTAAAAGTGGAAGTACGAATGATAGTTTACAACCTAACTGGATAGGCCACACGAAGCAGTCAGGAACAATGTTCAATACACACAAGTTTATTGTGAAAGGTTACCAAGAACTTTGCAGCCAAACAATTCTCTTTTTATTAATGTGTTATGGTATTTTAATCTATATCTACAGTGTGATGTTGTAGTTCATATTTTCCATATTGATTGAGTTTCCATTGATTCGGTTTCTATATGTACTTGTATTGTCTACCTTTGAATTTGGCCGCCTTTGTCATCCTTAATCTTTCTTACTGTCACGATAATATTCATTTTCATGTTGTTATCCTCAGTAAGTAGTTTTTTTATTTTCTAGCTAATTTTTTTCCCTATACTCCTCTCCTGAAAGCACTGCTCCCTCATGGGTTATGATATAATCGTGCTGGTTGTCCTCCAGTATTCCACTCAACTGTCTAGCTGGAGCTTTGGTGGTGAACCTAGGTAAATGGTTTGACAATGGGTGAGGATATGAAAGTCCTTCACTGGCCTTACCTAATTAAAATTTATCAGTATGGTTGCCAACAGGAGAAGACAATCAAATCAATTGAGTATTGTACATTGTTGTCTGCAATCTTGGCCTTTGTGCCAACAACCAATTGTTACACTAAATGCAGGTCACCAAATGGACAATGCCGCCAGTAGCAGCCCCAGATTCAGTGGCAGTGCAACCAGTGCCTTGTGGTTTGGTAGCCTAATGGTTATAGTGCTGGGCAAGCAAACCAGAGGCCATGAGTTCAGACCCTATCATGACGTTTTTTTTCTGGCAGTAACTCACAAATTTTCTCTGGAAGTTTCTAAGTGACTGTGAAAATGCAACCAGGTCACCAATG
This sequence comes from Carcharodon carcharias, assembly GCF_017639515.1. Classification (NCBI taxonomy): domain Eukaryota; kingdom Metazoa; phylum Chordata; class Chondrichthyes; order Lamniformes; family Lamnidae; genus Carcharodon; species Carcharodon carcharias. The sequence continues at coordinate 60,256,381 of NC_054474.1, forward strand.
TTTTAAAGGGAAGGGAAAAACTCTTTCTCCACATAATTCCAGTCCAACATGACATTTTTGACTTAATGCCCCTGAAGTAATCCAGCAAACCACACATTTGTAAGCAAGCACTATGATATTCAAAAAGAAGAAAATTGGGCAAGACTATTGGCAATGAACCAAACATCCTACCAAGGTAAGACGACAGTAAGTTTAGCCCGGTAAACCCTTCAAATTCCTCCTCCCCAACAGCTGTTGTCTAATTTAGCATACTTGACTTAACAGCCTCGTGAAGTGATAGTCACATTTTCTGAATCGTGCCCATTAACCACTTTTCCGTACCCTTTGAGTGCACCTGTGGAGATGGTTGCACAGCGATAGCCTCAGTGATTTAGTCAGGTCAGGATGTTCCTGGAAGATATTAACGTTTACTGAAATGTATATTTTCAAGTCAGATAATGCCAAGGAAACCTCTTGCTAATCAACATCTCCTCCATGTTGAACATCATTTGAAGAAAACGCTGAAGGAAGTAAAACCACAGAGCACTCTGGGTTGGGGACCTCAACGTCCACCACTAAGAGTGGCTCAGTATTACCATTGACTAAGCTGGCAGAGTCCTGAAGAATAAAGCTGCCAGTCTGTTTCTATATCAACTAATGTTCTTGACTTTTCTCTCACCAACCTGCTTAGTTGCAGACATCTCTGTCCATGATAGAATTGGAAGAAGTGACATCGCACAGACCTTCTGACTATAAAGTTGTGTTACCACCATTCAGATACTCCATCATAATGCAGAACAACTGCTGCTGAACAGGCTATGAACAGCTCCAGCAGTTTAAATCTGGCCATGCGTGAAATAAGGTGATCCATCAGCACAAGTGAATTACATACCACCACAATCTAACATCACCACCTGGCACATTCCTTGATCATCAAGCCCAGGAGACCAAACCTGGTTCCAGCCCTGGAATGTAGAAGGGAATAACTACATCAACACCAGGTATCCCTTACAAAGGGGAATGGTCATTGCAATGCTACTACAAAGGGCTACCTGCATTTTAAAATCCAAAGTGTTTCCTTGTCATTGCCAGCCCTATTGTGGATTATTGGTTGATAATCAGGCTTGCCTCTTATTGAAATCTTTTCATCTAGCAGCACCAAAATCAGAGTCCCTCTTTGCCACATCACCACAGTAGTCCTCAGCGACTTCACAAATGGCATCCTCTGAATGATTATGGTGCATTATCCATCCTCAAGCTCTTAGTAACTTATGACACCACTCTTCTTCTATACCCCTCTGCTATTGTCCTGCTCAGTGGCACAACCCTTGTTTCCAGTCGTAGCCAGAGTATCTACTGCAGTGGCTTCTACTCCTGCCCCTGTGCTGTTACCTCCAGAGTCCTCCAAGTATCTATCCTCTCCTTGACCTATATCATGGAAAATACAAGGTCAGATTCCACATGTACATCCAGCTCTGCCTCTCCACAGTCTCTCTCCACTCAACCACTGCAGTTAGTGTATGGCTGCTCATGTGCAATCCAGTCTTGCATGGACCTCAGTTTCTTCATTTTTTGGCCCTGGTATGAACTCTGTGCCCTTACCAATAAGTTTCACCTCTTCCCCAGCCATTGGTTTGGGTTAAATTGGCCTATCCTAACCTTCATGTCCTGTTTTGCTGACCCCCATCTTCTCTCCTTTCCAAAGATCATGCACTTCCATCTCTGTAACATGTCTGCTTTCCTCCCACCTCAGCCCATCAGTAGTTAAACCTCACCCACAGCTTTTTCACCTTCAGCTATCTCTATTTCAGTGATTTCCTGGCTGACCTCCCATCTTCCACCCTCCATGAGCTCCAGGACATTCAAAACTATGCTGCTTGTCTCTGCCTACCTCACCCCAGGCCTACTTGCCCCTAAGTGCATTCCTTGTGGACCTACTTTGGTTCCTGGTTCTTCCAGTGCCTCAAATTTATAGTTTTAAACCTTATGTTTAAAATCCTTCACACTTTCTAATTTCTGTGCATCTCCTTTGGCCATTGTCTCTCTCTCTCTCTCTCCCTCTCCCCCCACCCTCCCCCACCCCACCCCACCATCCCCTGCAAGTGCTTACTCAGCTCTCTTGTGCATTATCTCCTTGCTTAACCCCACCATTGGCAGTTGTACCTTGCTTGGCTCGCGTTCTGAAATTCCATCTGCATCTCCTCTATGTGGTTGACTTTACAAAACAATTTATCAATGAGGTAGTTTTGAACGTGACGGTCACAACAATAAAATTAGTTTTGGCTCTTATAGTGCTTGTTTCTTTTCACAAGCATATAATGAAGCTGCAGATGAGTTCAGTTTAATTTACTACTGATCAGAAACATTCTCAATGCACGTAAAAGTTGACTGCTTATTTTGGGAGGCTGAAGTTTATGGCCTCCCTCTGAACAGACACTATATAAATGCAAGCTGTTGGTTGTTTTGTACAAACACACCCATCAATAGTTTTATCAATGCGCAAAAGCAGTGGCAGTGTACAGGAAGGGCATGCCCACATCATGAAATGTACGTGATTTTGAAAGTGTGCAACCTGTTGTTTGTTCCTATGCAGGCTGAGCCCTGTGGTATATGTGATAGCTCATCTGTGCATGTAAATCTTTATTCCCATCACAGCAGATTTACAGATGTCTTACTTTATAGCTTTATAGAAATTGTTTAAAGTTTTCTTTAAAAAGAAAATCACACAACACTATAATAAAAAATATCTCACTCTCAGGACTTTTTTTCTCTGTAGGTTAGATGTAGGAACATGTGGACTGTTAGCTGAACTGACACATAGAAAGACAACCATAAGATGGGATAAGATTTCCAGTCACTGATACTCTATTAAAGTCTAGTTATTGTATTTATTGAAGCTTTGAGGATAAAGGCAGAGTACAGTAAAATTCAAAATATTCTTTCAATAATTAAGATAGTCATTTTTAATACCTACGTGCTGGTTCTCCTTTTTTCCTCAGTTTGTGGAGAATTCATAGATTTCTGTACTGCATTCTTTTGTTTGCTTAATGCCATCCTTCATGACAACATTGGCAAAGGTTGAAGAAGGAGGTGTTAAGCTTGTTTGTGTTCTCTTTATTTTTTTTCTCCTTATATCTGCCTTTCACTCCTGTTTTCTCTCTTTTGCACTCACCCCCTTGCACACACAACCTCTCCTCGATCTCACTACTATACCTCCAGCACATCCTCCCCCTATTTTTGCTTTTCTTGATTCCTCTCCTCATTACTCAGCAAAGTTTATACTTTATTCAGTATGCTTTAGTCTGTTGCTATATTACCTTTGGTGTGATTGCTATATTACCTTTGGTGTGATTGACTTACTATTCAAATTACTATTACCACTGTTGACAAACCAACAAATACTAGCGTACTGTTTATCGCAAAGTAATGTCCATCACAGCGAGGTTGGATTATGGAGAAGTTGCAAGGTTTTCGCCTTTCACTTGGATATACAGTATGAACATTTTCTGATACAATACTGGTATGCAGTTGTCCTGCTCCTAGGCCTCTAATTTCTACAAGAACCAGCCCAGCAAAACAGAGACTGAATTTGCTGCATGTAAATTTGCACCTAGTGCTGTGCCTTAACTATTCTTCCATGTGCTGCACCTCCTTCCGTCAACATTACTTTCCAAATTGACATATTCCAAAAATGTTGTTTGTAACACTGCCATAAAAATTGGCATGTAATTTCCTCTTAATTGTTGATGAAAACAAAACATCATAGAATGGTGCTGCACCGGAGGCCATTCAGCCCATCATGCCTGTACCAATGGTTTGAATGAGCTAATTAGGCCCACTCCTCTGCTATTTCCCCATAGCCCTGCACATTTTTCCCCTTCAAGTATTTATCCGACTCCTATCGAATTTGTTTCCAGCACCCTTTCAAGCAGCACATTCCAGATCATAAAAAAACTTGCAATGTACTTTTTTTTTCCTTCTCTCCTTTGGACCTTAAACCTCTATCTTCTGATGGTTAGTGACCATTCAGCTATGTGAAGCAGTTTCTCCTTATTAATTCTATCAAAACTCTTCATCATTTTCATTGCTCCAAGGAGGGCCATGCCATTTTCTTTGCCTCTGCACATAAGTTCTGCATCCTGGGTATCATTCTGGTAAATCTCCTTCTCACCCTCTCTAAAGGCTTTGTCATCCTTCCTAAAGTGTAGTGCCCAGAATTGGCCACAATACTCCAGCTAGGGCTCAACTAATATTTATTATGGTTTAGCATAACTTGCTTGCTTTTGTACTCCTATGCCTTTATTCATAAAACCAACGATCATGTATGTTTTTTTTTAACAGCCATCTCAACTTATCATGTCTCTGATCATTCAGTCGATTGTCAGCTGCCAGTGGATTTCTGCAATAAGATTTCTGAGTGATAACTTCTCAGCTGACATTGGGCTGGCATTTTGTTTCTGTGCCCATTTCAGTGTGAAGCACTGTGTTTCATAATGAAAGAGAAACTTCCCAAAGGAGATATTTATTGTTGTAACTACTGTGCAAAGAATGGAATTACAGTGCTGGGAATTAAGTTTATTGCCATTCTGGGTATCTGGTGTCAACGTTGAGCGTTTCCAGGTTGTGAATAGTGAGTTACAGAGTAATCCTCTCCATCAGCACAGATACTGTGCCTTAGCTGTAACCACAACTGCAGAAGAGCAGACCCTGCCACACCATTGGGAATTTTTTCATTCTCCATATCAGCTGTTCTTGAGCTGTGCCTGAAATTGTCCATTTGAGTTGACTTTGGTTGGTGTATGATTCCTCATGCATCTGCCGTACTGTGATGACATCAAAGTCCAATAAACCAGTTGTGGATAACTCTGCAGTTTCCTAATGCCAAGCGATAAAGTTGGCAAAGGTCTGGTGTCAGCCTGAAACCACAGTCAGCTGATGGTTTTGTTTTGAATGTAAAGTGAAGCTAGGTATGATATACAAACTACCCTCTCTATTGGTGCTTAGGTATTTTAAATAGGAATGAATGAATATGAATCCCTCCAACATGCTGGCCACTGAAAGTATGTGTACACACTACAAGTTGCTCTAGCCACTGTTCAGGTCTGCTTCAAGATGGTCAAGGGCCTTAATTGTTCTAGAGATCCATATTTAGGATATGGGTGAATGTGTTTTCATGAAGACTGTGTGTGGATATACCCTTTGGCAAGACAAGAAATGACATGACCTAAATGAGGTGTTACCTGCCAGAATGTTGTCCTAATGTATACTAAAGCTACAAAAACTACTGGAAGCATATTCTTTAAGTAGTTAGACTGGTTAACGTGGCACTTTATATTCCTATACCAGTATCGGGCAGATCTGCCATGCTTTTTCTCCAAACTTGCAACCTTAGTAAAGATCATGGGGGCCAGTGAAAGTATACTTGGAAGGGCCATTGAATGGAATCCTGATGCTTGTTGAAACCAAAGCTATTTCCTCAGATTGTGTTCACGATTCCAAGTCTTATATCTGATGTTGGTGCTAGAATCTTACTGACCAGCATGTTTGTGAAATGTTTTTTCTGCAGCAACGAATAATGCTGTTAAAATAATTGTATGGCACATTTCACGAGGTGCACATTAACAAAAGGAACATTGAATAATGGGAATCACAGTTTCTTCCAGGCTAATGTATGCCTTTGTTCCGCAGCACTACTGTGCAATCCTGCTTAAGAATTGAGATGTCACTGTAACTTAAAATCCTCCCTGTTCCCAAGCAGCACCTGTTAGCTTCTGCTTACATGCTGGTCAACAACATTTGTGACTATATAGTGGTAAGTAATAAAACAAAAGTGCATTCAATGCTGTTTCAAGGTCAAGAACTGTTCAGTAAATTTGTACTTTTGTGCCTGTAACTCGCTGTTCAAATAAACCCATAAAACATCATTAAAAACACAGACACAAACAAAATGGGAAGTAATTGTAGAGCTGATATTGTAAGAAGCTATTTGTGTGCTGTGCAAGTTTGTGTGAACAATTAATATTATTCTAATAGAAGTTGGATTCACTTTCTTTTCTATTAATAGCTAGATAACCTCCATGGTGCAAACTTTTGATGATCCAGTGTCTTGTGCCGTTATCCTAACCCCAAGGGTTTGTGAAGCCTAGTACTGGAACACATTAAGTTGCAACTAAACTCAAACTGTTGTCCTAAAAGTTTCTCATAAAAATGCAGATCTCTATAAATATTTTCCTTTCCATGCTCTAGGTGTGGTTTGTTGCTTGTGTTTGTGTGTAGCTGCGAGATGCTGAATGGTAGGACTGCTTCTCTAATCCTATTTCTGAACCAGAAAAAAATTACCTCAGAATTATGTCTGTTTGTGTTACTGAGTACAAGATAATTAAGATATGAACCAATAATAGTTAGGACAAAGCTGTCCTAACCCATTTTTCCGACAGAGGCGATGCTTTTTTCTTTACATATTCTTTTCCCACTCAAATTAGTCAGAAGCACTGGACCCCAGAGCTGTTGAAAGCTGCTTAAAAGCAGTCAGTTTGTTCTGTTTTTTGTAGCCAATTACTATGCCATGTCCATGCCAGATTCCATTTTGTGCAATTAACTATAGTTGTACAGGCTATTATTAGTCATAAAAATCACAGATTAACTTTTTATATTTTGGTGGGTTGAGTCGAGTGCTTGCACTTGGGTCCTTGAAAGTATTTGTTTAAATTAAGTTGCAAACGAGAAAAACATGTCATTGTATTGAGATCAAGTCATTGCTCATGTAACTTTGTTGCTTCAACACTTTGGGCCTCTTAGTGGTGTAACAGCATTTACATTCACCAGCATCCTGCTGGCAAAAAAAACTCTACTGGAGAGGGCAGATTTTCCTACTGATTGATGCTCGCAGTTCCACACACGCTTGTAGTGAAGCCTGTGCTGCCTCAGGAGCAATCATCCCATTAGAATGGAGCTGACCTCAACATTCACAATTTTGTAAGAAACATGCTCTCATACTCTTGTAGGAGCAATGGTCATTGGGCAGTATTTGACTCTTGGACATTATGGCTACAATTTTAACCAACTCTGCAAGGTACTCCTCCAAACTCCCCCGCACATTGGCTTCAGCCTTCCATCCGCTTTGCTGCTGTTATTTGTGTGAGGTCCCTTGAGATGTTTGTGGCTGATGACTTGTGGATGCTTAAGCCTCTGAGGGCTCAGTTGCAAACTGTAGCACTTGAGCTGCCACCAGAACAGTCTGGGTCCAGCTGGCTTTCTGGCATCATGATTAGTATTGGCTGAGGGCAGGATAAGGAAGCAGATGCACTGACATTCTGTGAGGAGGCAACAGATGCTGCTCCCATTACGCCATTGCCACTCCCATGAGGCTGTGGCTCTTCACTTCAATTGAAACACAGTGGAGCAGACACAAGATGAGTGACACTTTGAAAGACCCTCCATTTACTCAACCCATCTCTGCAAAGCAAACATCTGCCTCTCAAGGCAGAGCACAAGTTCAAGCCCAGGATCTTCATGGCAGCTGTTTAATGGCCACATTCTCCAAGGCTGAATGCAGAGTGCTGATGTCATGCGAGAAAGAACCATGCAGGTTAAAATCTTTACCTATGCTTCCAGTTATGGTGCTTAAACTCTTTAGGTCTCCCAGTACTCAATTTGTGTGAAGTAAGCGTTTTCTCATTGTTGGGCCCCTAAAGTCCTCACTTTTGTCCTCCTCAGCATAACTGGCAGACATGCTCTCCTTCAGATTATCTGGACTTTTAATATACTACTTGTGGGACCCAGCAAATTGGTTGCAAAATTGACTACATTTCAAAAGCACTTCATTAGCTGTAAATTGGTTTGGGATATCAGAAGGTTGTGAAAGGTGCTGTATAAATGCTTCCTCTAGGGTCAGATTAAGTAGTGGTGCATTTTCGATAAGGCTACCTTCTTCAGCTTGATGTGGCACAGGGGCATCAACATTTTCAGTTTCTGGCCTGAAATGAAAGAAAGGGCTGAGTGCCTTTGGTGTAAAGGGAGAGCAGAAAGAGATGAGTCAGGCAGTGTGTGTAAGTTGGGATAAAAGCAAGAAGGGCATCGGAAGATGAGGTGTGAAGAAACCCTGCACAAGATAGTGTGATGAGTGATAATGTTAGAGACTATGATACTCCCGCCTATCTGTGATGGCCAGCATATATTCTTCCAAAGCAAAAGGGTGTGTGGTGACATCAGCATCCTCTCCAAGATTATCTGAAAGAAAGCAAGGACTGTGTTAGTGGCAGCCTTGAGATGTTTTGAGACCTGTCATGGTCAAATAATGCAATAATGTGTGTGGAACATAGGGAAACAAGGTTGTAAAGCAATGTGAGGAGGTGGAGTGAAATGGTTCTGTGATCGTAGAAGAGTGAAGGGAAGTGGAGGAAGGAAACATAGGCAATGCTAAACAAAAGAAGATCAAGCTCTATCTAGTTAGTTTTTTATCATCCTGATAATCACATGATACAGAGATAATGGAGTTTTTGATCCTTGCAATTAATCTCTATCAATTAGTTTGCAACAGACCAAGACATGGCATGAGGAAAATCCCTTTGGGAGCTAGAGATCCAAAGTCACTTGTTCCTTCCAAGCTTGCTACATGTCATATCAAATTACTCATGTACTTTTCCCAAAATGTTATTTTCTGAAAAAAATCTATCTAATTTACATTTAAATGAATCAATATGAACTGCTTCACTGTCCCCCGACAGAACCTGTTCCACAGATTGACCATTCACTGAAATATTATTTTCGCAGATTAGTTTTGAAATCCCGCACCCCCCCCCCACCCCCTTCAAATCAGGCCATGTCCTCTGGTTCTATTGTTCTGCTCAAGGTGAAATAGCTTGTCACAGCCTGTATTATTGAGTCCTTTTAGGATCCTACAGCAATGATATTGCCTCTCTGCTTTCTTTTTCCCCACTGAGAGCATGCTCAATTTACAAAATCGTTCCTCATAACCCAATCCCATCATCACCTTGATCACTCTGGTTTCTCTGTTCTGTATTGTTTCAATAGCTGCAATATCCTTTTTGTACTGTGACCACCAGAACTGTAACTAGTATTGTCAGTGCAGTCACACCAATAATTTATAAAATGGCAGGACCAGACTACCTCTGTTCAGTATTGACCTTTTTAAAGCATCCCAACATCTGATGTACTTTACTCACTGCCACTAAGCATGGTACGATAGCCTCAATTTATTATCAATCAGGACCCTAAGATCTGTCGGAAATTTTCCATTAACACTAATTTCTTTCCATTTAAGTGAGACTCCCTTGCTGAATTTTCTGAATAGTGTGGCTGCAATGATGGAGGGTAAGGTGATAGTTCATTTTCTTACCTTAACAACTTTGCAGAAATCATTGACAATTTATTGTCACACATTGGGAGCTAAGCTCCTGGCATTAACAAGCTCTGAAACCTCTTCCCATTGGCAATAGACGTGTTTCTTCGGCAGCTTTCACCCATCACTCTCCCTTGGAGGGAAACAAGATTTTGCTGCTGTTCACAGCCCATAAAGCTGTATCAGTGAATGCGAGACCCTGTCAATGAGCTTTCTAGCCAATGTAGACCTTTCGCTGCATTTCCCTGCTGTCTTTAGGGCAAGTGCACCTTCTCTTTAAGAGTTACTGGCTGCCTTTTAAGTTGCACCAGTGAAATCTACTTTCCCACTGCACACCTGATTCCTCATAGTGATCTTGACAGTACAAACTTAACATGGTTTCAGCAGCCATGTGATCAGGTGCGTGTAACGCACCCCATGCCTGACATTTTCAGTCACAATCAGATTTCGAAGCCAGTGTATTGCTTGAAAATATATGGGCTTACTATATTTCTGATAATGCTGAATCAGTCAATGACTGCAGCTGCATTACTGTACTTGATTCTGCTGTTGAGACCAGCTGATAATAGGTTTAACCCTTGGGATCGTTTTAGTGTTTCCTAATATAATAGGATGGAGTTTGAATTCCAGCCCAAATCTCTCCGACTTTATTCATTTTGATCAAATTCTAAAAAGGCAGTAAGAAACATATTTCCAGTGATTTCTGTTCTAATTGAATGTTGCACTGAAAGCTTGCGCACACTTAAATGCTTGCCCTTTGCAGCTCATGTGGCATTATGTGATAGAGTATATTCTCGTGACTAGAACAAATTTCCATTTTTAAGGAAAAATGTGTATGTTACTGATTTTTCTATTTGCCAGTAAATTGTAATATCATAGATGATGTAATTTTGGGCTGTTAGGAATTTAAAGCCTGTCTCCTCTGCCTGTTAACCTTAAGACTCTTGTGAAATGTATCTGGCCAGTTTTAACCCAGTGATCACAGGTCTGTACCACAGAACTGACTCCAGAGATGCCATAGATGGACTGGTGTGGGAAATGGAAAATGTTACACAGTTACACCAAGGAATACTTTAATGTTGGGGCTGAAGCACATTATTGGACAGCTTTATTTAATAGAACACGTTCTATTTTACAGTGCTTACACACTTCACTTTGATCAGCAAAATATGTACTCGCACCACCCCCCCCCCGCCAAAAGAAAAACCTAAATGAAACAATCACACAATGTTATACCTTTATGAAAACTAACTGCTTCAAGTAATGATTTCTCCACTGAGACGTCATAGATTCCTGTGTTAGAGGATTTAAGGATGGTACATACTGCCTTAACTGGAAACTGCCACAGAATTGAGGCTTGCCAGAAAGTGTAATTGAGTCTCAGCCTCTGGCTGAGAACTGTGAATCCTAGTCCCAGCCTCTCAGCACTCCCTTGATGCTCTTAGCTGAGTGTCCTGGGGGTCCAAGGCATTTAATTTGGAAAAAAATATTATGAGGAGACTACTGAAGTTGAGAAGATCAGATAAATTGGCAAGTAGGCACTGGATGATGCCAAACTTAATTTTGAAAAGCTGGCAGTAGGAAGGGACAGTGAATGTGTAGTGGCCAGCGGGGTTCAGAGTTATGAAAGTAAGTTCTCAAGCATACTCTTCCAGAATCACAAGCTAAACTTAGAGACTAGCAGGATGCAATTTATATGATTAATTTTATGATTCCATATATCACCATATTAAAATATGGTACTTGCAGTATAGTGAAAAGCTGTTATTTCAAAATTAAATGGCACGAATGTATAATACGAAATTAGCAAATGCCAGCCAGTGGCGAGATTAAGAACTAACTATATAATCAGTAAATTAAATTATAAGCCCAGATACGTGACCACTGTTAGTGACAGGAATCGCAGGCTTTTTTTTTCTACGAAAAATAACTTGGGAGGAAGTGACTAACATGGAGACTGATGGTAATTTCAGCAGATTGATAATTAAATTTCCATTTCATTGAATTAGAAATACACGTTCTGAAATTACCCTTTTTCTTTAAAATCTGCACCCTGAGATTGCATACATTAAAAATCTAAAGCTTTGCTGCCCATATCATTCTCCCCGTATCACTTATTGTACTGTTTGATGACCTGCAGTGACTTGGTGAAATCACCCTTTCACTGATTTGAAATATTTCTATGGATTGAATTAAAAAAAATGGAGTCTTGTTTTTACATTTAAACAGTGGGAAATTCTGTCTTAATTTCAATTACCCAAATTGCAGAATCATACACTACCAATAATTTTTTTTCATTCCCAAATTCTCATTCCTAAGCTCTGGCTACCAATTCCTTTCCACACTCTGTTTCATCCTCTTCCCCAATCTGCTCTTCCTGTTTCTTGCAGTCCTTGAACAGTTTCTCTCACCTTTTGTCTGTGGCAGCATTTTACATTGTGGTTGTAACACAAAAAATTCAGTAATTTCTTTGAAAAGCAGGTTTCCTTAATGCTGTTCCTTTCACTGAAAAGTTTTGCTCCAATTGAAGTGCTTTTGACATTGTTACTAGTCCATTTGTTACTAGTTCTAGTTTGAAAATCTAATTTGATTTTGAGACCAAAATGCCAAATGATTAAATCAGCACAGGAATCTGTGGCTTAGTCTGAATCCCATTCCCCATCCTGTAGAATACTGACTTGTCCCAATCTCTCTTAGATTTACTCTTGTGTGCAAGTTACACAAAGACAAAGAATCTTTCACTTACCTGTAATAGAATATGTTGTGGCTCCAGTTAATCACAACGTTTGTAAATTGCTTTTTGAAGTTGGTGTCTGGTTTCTTTAATTCTGTAATTTCATGGTCAAAATTCACCACCACTTGTTATGAAAACTTCTCTTCAGTTCCTTTGGCGTTAAACCTCCCGTCCTGCCCATGTCTGCCTTACAAATGTCAGTAGTGCCTAGATTACATCTGTTGTTCTTACGTTGCGCTTTGCAGAGCGACGACAGTCCCAGCCCAAAACGCCGGCGTCTCTCTCATTCTGTCCTTGAGATCCAGAGTGCATCTCCTCCTCAGACACCACCAATGCGACCATGGGAAATAACAGTGAATAGGCGGCCTCCCTCAGCCCCTTTCAACCAGCGACGATTCTCAGGGGAACGGTGCAACACACCAGCACATCACAGGAGAAGGTGAGTTCCTTATTGGAGGTAGACCTCCAGCTTCTCAAGGCATGTACAATTTTCTGCAGGGCTGTCTAGTGGTGGGAAGGGGAGATGATAGCAATGGGTATTTTCTGTCCATGTCCAAACTTGAGAGCACTAAATTTCTCCACCAGATTTTACAAGGGAGTTCCTGGAAAGATATGCTTCTTTCCTTCTGAAGTTTGCTATCTTGGTTTGATAAATTATAGCATGTAGCTGAGGAGGGAGGATTTGTGGTTGCTCTGTTCTATTTTAAGTGGGTACAACATTCTAATGCATTACAGTTAGAGAATAGAGAATTCTTGAAAATGCTCTTCACTTCAAGGAATTAAAATGTAATTGGATAAAATCTAAAATTGGCCCATCAGTATTTATTTGCTCTATTGAGTTGTGACATTATATAGTAATGCTTTGTGCAGAAGAAGACTACTATCCTTCCTAATTTCTGCTTCCTAATTTGCATACCATGTCTCTGAAGCTAATTGCCTTGTATCTCCTTTTCTAAAAGGAACTCATCTGGGTCCTTTTTAAAATCTGCTGTGGCTTTCTGTTCTTCCACCCTAATTAATCTTACTACAAACCTGTCACACTCTTACTCCTTTTTTATACCCTCAATTTAAATGTGTCCCCTAGCCCTCAGATCCTGTGCTAGAACTTGTCTGGAGCCATGTTTTCCATACTTGTGATAATTTTAAAAGATCAAGTGTCCTTTCACTCTCCACTTCCCAAGATATCTTTACTCAAAACTTGGCCCTCTTAAGTTCAGGAATCCACTTTCATAATCTTCCTCAGAACACCTTCAATAATGCTACATCATTCCTGTAGCATGGAAACCAAAATTGAACATGGACTTACAAATGTAGCCTCACCAACTTCAATATTACCTCCTTAAACTTGTAAGTCACATTCCCAACATTTATTTGCTTTTTTCACTATCATCTGTAATGGATCACTGAATTGACACCTTCAATGGCCTACCCACCAATGCTCCAACATATTTTTCCTACTCTGTTATCTCAAGAATGTTTCCATTTTAATAAGTAATTTATCTTTTTGTTTCTTCTACCTAATTGCATGACATACACTCGTCCATTTGCCATCTCTTTTTCACATTAACCAAGCTGTCCAGATCCCTTTGGATTATCACACATTGGTTAGCATCAATTGGTACTACACCCAGTTTGATGTAATCCACAAATTTGGACACTTTGGACAATGTTACTTCCTTGAAGTCATTTATAAAAAAAATACAAATTGCAATGACCCAAATATCAATCTATGGGAGTCCGCTGGCAGCTGGTTTCCACCTATCCATCTTTCATGCATCTGTCTAGCCAAATACTTTGCAATCAACTTTATAGACACAGACCTTGTGGATCAAATTATTATGTAGCTTAGCATTGATTTTCTCCCTGAAATGCAGGTGCATAATATCTACTTACTACTTTCTATAACTTATTGAGTGAATTGCAGTATATTGGTGAAATATATCAATTTCTTTGAGGGTGGATGAGGTGTCTCCAGTTAGATCTACACCAACTGTCATCAGACCCTGCACTTCTTGATGATCCCTTTGGAAATTGGCCATCAAAGTCCCAAACACTTAATGCCACAATGTTGGTAATTTAAGTGTTCAACTTGACTTTTTTTTTTACAAAGATGGGGTTATATTTGCTATTTTCTGTTTCAGTGAGTTTGGAACAAGTTTGAGAATTTGCAACTCCTGAGCCAACCCCATCAGCATGCAGCTCTGCTTACCTAGTATCCTACACTAAATACCCAGGGCTCTTTCTTAACACTCCTCTCTCAACATGGTGTCACCTTCACCCCATCAACCCATGAGAAAAACACTTCCCTGATCTCCAGTATGTCCCCCCTCCCTCCACCAGCAGCCCCAAACAGAGCGTATCATCTGGGCTGACAAATCAATTCTTCACTGAAGAAGTGCTGCATTGTAGGAGGTGCCACCTTCCACAAGTTGTTAAATCAAGGTTTTGTCTGTTCAGGTAGTCATAAAATATTACGTGACACTCTTTAAAGCAATAGAGATTTCCTGGTGTCTGGTCCAGCATTCACCTTTCAACCAAAACCACAAAATTAGTTTAATGATCATTATTCTCGGCACACGTTTAGCTACATGACACCAATTACGGTTCATTTAATTTATTAGCTATGTTGCACTTCGTAATGTCCTGAGAATGTGAAAGGTGCTACATAAATGCAATTTATTTTGCTTCTGATAGGAATGGAGGAGCAGGCCATTTGGCCCATCAAGCCTGCTGTGCCATTCAAACAGGTCATCTACCTTATGCCATTTTTCGCACTCTCGTCCTATCCCTTGATGTCATTAATATCCAGAAATCTATCGAATTCTGTCTTGAATATGCTCAATGATTGAGCTTCCACAGCTTCTGGGATAGAGAATTCCAAAGATTCACCGCCCCCTGAATGAAGCAATTCCTCCTAAGTATTAAATGGCTTGCCCCTTATTCTGAGACTGTCCCTGGTTCTAGACTCACCAGCTAGGGAAAACATTCTATCCACATCTACCCTGTCACATCCTGTAAGAATTCTGTAAGTTTCAGCGAGGTTGTTCAGATTTAAGACCCTAGTTTCAGAATGAATTATATCACTTTCAAACTTAATGTAAAATCCTGTCATATTATGGTCACTATTTCCTAAAGGCTCCTTTACAGCAAGGTTATTAATTAGCCCTTATTACTTAATACCAAACCTAAAATAGCCCAATCCCTAATTGGTTCTTCAACGAATTGCTTCAGAAACCCATCTTGTATACACTCCAGGAACTCATTCTCCACAGCATTAGTGATAATTAGGTTTACCAATCTATACATATATTGAAGTCCATTATTACTGTATTGCCCATGTTATATACAGCTCTAATTTCCTAATTTATACTGTGCACAGCATTACCACTACAGTTTGGTGACCTATATACAACTGCAATATTTGACAGCATCTGTGGAGAGAGAAACAGGACTCGAAACATCAACTCTGTTTCTCTCTTCACAGATGCTGTCAGATATGCTGAGTTTTTCCAGCATTTTCTGTTTGTGTTTCAGATTTCCTGCAGTATTTTGCTTTTATCCAACCAATGTTTGCTGCTCCATGCTGTTTCTCAGCTGCATCCAAGCTGATTCTACATTTCACTAATGTACTGATTTTGGCTCTTATTAACAGCGCTATTCCATCTCTTTTTTACCTATCCTTCCTAAGTGACGAATGTCCTTGAACATTCAGTTCCCAGTCTTGGTCACCCTGTAACCACATCATCGTAATGGATATATTTAAATGAACGTTTGGTAAAAATCCTTTTATATTTTTTGCTATTTTTCTCTCATTTTCTATTTGCGTATCCTCAGTTCTGTAGCCTTCTCATATACCACAGATATGTTGTTGGAAACTTAATATATTGCAGCTGGTAGCAGAGTGTTATTTATACAATATTTACGGGGCCCATGGTGGACCGACCTTACCATCTCCGTCTGGCTCCTTACGGCAGGAACGTATCTACTAGTGGTTTTATGACCATTATTCTACATTCTTTCAACATTCCTTTACCTGTGATTTTCTGATGCCATGATGATGTCCTATTTTCTATGCAGATATTATTTGTAGACAAGGAGCTAGAGGATATAAGTGCTAGCATCCCCTTTATCTGCAATTCAAAACAATTGTACAGCGATGTTGTTCTACACAATACTAATCAGCTGCTTGAATGGTCCCTTTCTGGAAAATAAAAATATATGTCCATTTCCATATAAACAAGTGTAAAGTAAAATCTCAATTTGAATGAGGAAAGCAACCCAATTCTCAGCTGTCCACAGCCATGCTTGTGTGTGTATATATTTCAGTGCCCATTTCAGTTCTAATTCCTTTCTCATCATATCACAGCCCTCTTGTCTTCTCTAAACAAAACTTTTCCTTCCATTTAACTTCTCCTTGTATTTCTCTTGACCCCACCATCTCCTGTGGCCTTGCTACTTCATGGGTTTGATTACCAAGAAGACAATCTGTAGCCACTTTCTCCATTCCTCACTACCCATATTGCCTTGTCTCCTTCAACCTCACCTTCTATGTCTGCACTGGAAAATGCACTTGCACTCTTGTACCCCATAATGCTGAGCCTTTGGCCATCTGGTTGCAATGCTATCGCTGAAATTGTTAATTCGCTCAACCATTCCTTACCTCTGTGATCCTTGCCTTGTGCTCAGTAAAACACATCTCCTATCCCAGTTTTCCTGACACTGTTCCATCTTTGTTTCTTGAATCCATGAGGCACAAATTTGTGTACCTGGTGCACAACTAACTTAGCCATTCATTGCTAGATCTGACTTGATGAACTCTACAATGCTTCACTCTTCTCTGCCAAAACGATTTAGTACCATAGCATTGTTCTGAAGGACTGCTTTCCTCCCCTACCAACTTTCTCTATAAACCTCTCTCTCTTTCCTACCCCTCCACCCTCACCTCTAACAAAAAAATGTAAAAGGAGTTTATTGATTTCTTTCTCTCTCAGGCAGAGTGTACACACTCAGCTGACCACTTTGCCAAAACTGTCCCTTTTCATGAACACACACATGTAGACTCTTATTCTTTTTTCCCCCAATTTCTACCTCTCTCTCTCCTTCTCCTACTCTCTCCTCTTCCTGCTGTATCCAAGCTCAGCATATCCACAAGACCGATGTCCCCAGCCTTAGACTTCATTTGCAATAAACTGCTAAATTGCTGGTCCCCATATAGCCAATACAGTAAATAGTTCAACTTTTCAAAGCTACCATCATCAATCCACTCTGCAAAAGGGAAGCACCCTTGCTCTTTCTTTTCAATCACTACTGTCCTTATAGTCAATATACTTAGAAACAAAAGAGAGGATGTTAGGAGGTGAACCAAGCTTCAGTATGTTCCCACTCAACCGATGAAAGTGAACTGAAGATTAGGGAGATGGCTGAGCCTTCTCCTGTTCATGATAGTCATTGCCCAACACTGATGTGAGTTGCATATTATGTTATCGAGGTCTGCCCTTAAGCTGGAATTTGCTGCTTCACCATAGGAGGAGTCGTGAATGAAGCTGAGCATTGTGGAGAAACATCAGTGAAAAGTCCCACTCAACAACAACAACTTTCATTTATCCAACATATATAACATAGTAAAACATCTCAAGGTCCTTGACAGGAGCAAAACTAGGCAAAAATTAAAACGAAACCAAAGACAGCTACACCAGGAAAAGTGAGACATTTGACCGAGCCATGTAAGGAGATATTAGGAAAAGCAACCGATAAAGCAAAAACTAAAGTGCTTGAGGAAATAAGAGAAAGTGACAGTGACTATATGGCAAACTCAAATTCTGCTTCTTTGGTGCCCATTTTTAATAAAATATGCAAATTGTTGTTAAAAGCACAATTGAAAGCATGGAAGGCTTTGCTAAACTAGTAATGAATGTCTTGGTATTTGAATTTACTTTTAGTTCCAGTTTCCAACATAAAACTTGATGAACATTAATTGTTGCTGCCTATGGATTTTGGTAGTTTTTAACATGCTGTAACACTTCTCAGTTTTGCTAGTCAGATTGCTTATCAGTACTAGAGTTGTATATGTTTTGGGATGCTTAGTGTGTAATCTGGAGTATTGCTGTTACTGGTACTTCTCTGCTGAAACCTGCCAATATTTGTTTTTGATGCCCAATTTGACAATCTTGGCTCTTGGTAGACTCCTCATTGTTTATGTCCAAGCTGCAAATGATTTAATCGTCTTCTCTCATGGCTGAAGCATCCAATCTGGGATCAGCACTGATGTCCACAGAACTGACTGTTCATGTTGTTGGTGCTTGAGGGAACTTCTGCAACTGTGTTGCCTCTGGCCTTCCTCTGGGCACATTGGATGTTGTGAGTTTGTTGTTACTGGTCCTTGAAAGATGCTGAACTGACTTTCAGTGTTTGGCTCTAGGTGGGCCGGTCAGCAGCAATATATTCCCAAGAGCCTTATGTTTATAATGCTCTATTTTAGGATGTCATTGCATCATTTGTACTGATCCCCTTGATGATGTTTACCCTGAGGCAGTTTTTCATAGAAGACCTGCTTAGGGATTCTGTAGTTATGCGGCAGACATGCCCTATCTAAGCTGAATTAATGAGGGGTAGTTTCCGTGCTGTTGAGTCCAGCACAATGAAGGACCTTGTTTGTGATTTTGTCCTGCCATCAAATTCTTATGATGGACCTCGGATAACTTTGGAAGTGTCTCTAAGCTTTGAGGTAGCACTTACGCCAGACCCAGGATTCTGCGCCGTACAATAAATAGGGTGGTAAGGACAATGGCCTGTTGAGTTTGATTTTAATCTTTGGCTTCATGCCATACTGCTTCCAGACACAATCATGGAGTCACCTACAGGCAGAACAAGCTTTCTGGATGTGTGCATGGGTATCTTCATCAATAGTGGCATCCCCAGAGAACACACTACCAAGATATGAGAATTTTTCTACAAACCTTAGACTGGTGCCATCAATGGTTATGTCTGGTGCTTCGTATATACCTGGTGCTGGCTGAAACATAACCTCTGTCTTGGAGACACTGATTTGGAGACCAAAGTCTTTAGCAGCACCCAAGAATTTGTTTGTCATGGTCTGGACGTCTTCCTTATTGTCCGAAGCTAGGATATAGTCATCTGCATGGAGATGCTCTCTGATCACTGTTTCTGTGACTTTGGTGGCGGCACACAATCTGAAGAGATTGAAAAGTGCCCCTGAATGGAACCTGATGTTGGTGCCTGCAGGCATGTCTTTGTTGACTTACTTAAGTATCAAAGAAGAGATGGAAGAATTGGGGATCCTTGCTTTACACCGCTGGTTACCTCAAAGGCATCAGACATCTCACCACCAGTCCAAACCCATCTAACCATGCCATCACACAATTGATGCAGTATTTTGATAAACTTGTTCCAATATCCTAGCTTGGAGAGCAAGTGCCATAGACCAGATCAACTCTCACTGTGAAATGTTTTAATTAGGTCTATGATACTGATGTTGCTCTTTGCACTTTTCTTGTCTCTGCCTTGCTGCAAATACCATATTGGCTGTCCGATGGTTAGTTCTAAAACCACACTGTGATCCCAGGAGGGCATCATCTATGAGGCTGTCTAGAAGATGGTCTAATAGGACCCTTGTTTGATCTTTACTGCGATTGACAGAGGACTTATTCCTCAGTAGTTGCTGCATGCAGTTTTGAATCCTTTCCGTTTCCAGATGTTGACTGTGTTGGTATTCTTGACGTCCTGTGGAACGTCTTCCTGATCCCAGATACTCTTGAGGACAACTGTAAGTTTATTAATGAGCTGTGTACTATTACACTTCCATATCTCTGGAATGCCATCTGGGCCAGGGACTTTGCTTTGTTTGGTTGATTTTTATTTATTCATTCATAGAATGTGGGTTTCACTGGCTAGGCCAGCATTTATTGCCCACCCCTACTTACCCTTGAAAAGATGGTGGTGAGCTCCCTCCTTGAACTGCTGCAGTCCATGTGGTGTAGGTACATCCACAGTGCTGTTAGGAAGGGAGTTCCAGGATTTTGACCCAACGACAGTGAAGGAATGATGATATATTTCCAAGTCAGCATGGTGAGTGACTTGGAGGGGAACTTCTAGGTGCTAGTGTTCCTATCTATCTGCTGCCTTTGTCCTTCTTGATGGCAGTGGTCGTGGGTTTGGAAGGTGCTGCCCCAAGAAC
Organism: Carcharodon carcharias; assembly: GCF_017639515.1. Classification (NCBI taxonomy): domain Eukaryota; kingdom Metazoa; phylum Chordata; class Chondrichthyes; order Lamniformes; family Lamnidae; genus Carcharodon; species Carcharodon carcharias. The sequence continues at coordinate 60,276,649 of NC_054474.1, forward strand.
CTTGGTAAATTCTTGCAGTGCATTTGATTGCCTTTATCACATCTTCAGTGCAAGGAGGAAGAGACAGGCTTTCTTTCTCAGACATTCAATTTTTTGCAGAGAATCTGCTGAGATCTCTGTTGACTTCAATGAAGTGTCGCATCGCCTTTCCATTACTGCTGTCTTATCAGTGATTGGTTCATTTCCTTCAGCTGTTAGGGCCCAAGCAGAGATTGTGGCGGATGGGCCATATACTATCATCACATTATGTAAAAACATGGATCATGCCTTTTAGCTAGATGTTGCAGCTTTTGTGGTCCACTGGTCATTCTGCAATTCCCTTAACTCTCACTTGAGCCTGTGTTTTGTAGGCTTGATGCTTGGTTGTTGACTGTGGAGTTGCTAAAAGACTTGAATGTGTGAGCTGTTTCAGTTTGAGAAGAAGGCATCATTCTCATCAAACCAGCCTTGGTGCTTGCGCTTGCAGCATCCCAGGATGTCTACTGAAGTCTTGAAGATCATAGAGCTCTTTCCACTTTGTCACTTGAGCAGAGAGGAGGGGGATCAAAGTTCAGATTGGTGTCAAGTTGTGTAAAAAGGTTACGGGCAATAGCAGGGTTATTGAGACATCTAGCTTTGGCCATGCCTGGCAAGTTGATTTACAATGTTTTGGCTGGATCTTTACACTCAGCATGGTACATATCAGGATCAGGGGTGATCTGTCCAGCAGTCAGTGCCTCGCATGGCACAAGTTATTTTGAAGTCAGCCTTTTCTTTCTATCTGACAAGTACATAGTCAAGGGGATGTCAATCCTTAGATCATGGCTATTGCCAGGTTGCCTTGTATTTTCCTTTCAGGTGGAACATAGTATTAATTATGCCTGGTGCATAATGAAAGTAGCAGTGTTCCATTTGAGTTTTCCTTTCCAACTCCATGTTGACCAAGGATGCCTGACCATTGATGTGGTCATGTCTGACCCTGGCATTGAAATCACCCTTGAGAATTTTGTCATCTCTTGGAGTCGATCGTAGGAAATGGTCCAGATAGTCATAGAACCTTTCCTTTACATCCCACTGTTGATCATTGTGGGAGCATATGCATTTATGAGCATTGCATGTCTCCCACGTCGTTGCAGGGGAGGGTGTAAGCTCATCAGGCATTCGTTAATGCCTTTGAGAACGTTTTCTAGACCCTTTGTAATTGGAAATCATTCTATAGAAGGTAGAGCACTCCAAAGAAATGTATCCTGCTCCCATTTCTTCAAGCTGGCCTTTTCCTGCTGGTCTTATTTCCCTGGCTGCTAGAGCTCAATGGCATTCAGGTCTGCAGCTGGTTTGGCGATTAAGTAGGCTGTGGAGATCCCAGAATGACACTGTCACAGTTAGTGAGTTTGTGTTTGCCTTTGCTTTAGTCTGTGGCTTCTTGCCACTGAAATGAGTTGCTCCCAGGCGTCCCATTGCCATAGGACTTGGTTGTATATCTGTAGGTCTCACTTTACAGCTAAACTTATGCTAAGGAATTTGATTATAGTTGAGGAAGGCTGCATGCTGCTGCTTCCATTCCCTCGGTTGCTTTTGCATGATCTCAGAGGTGAGGAGGATCCAAGACGCCTAGGTCACTTGGCAGCTGTAGTGGTTAGCCGTACATGGTGTTTGCTTTTGCCTTTCCTGCACTTTGTTACCGTGGTGTCATATTTGCTGAAATTGCCAAATACTTGTACGTATTGCCATCCATGCTGTAGTAGACTTTGTTTCTCCCCTCCAACATCTGATCCTCTACTCTGTAGTAGAGATTAACAGGTTATACCATGAGAAAGGGTGGATAGAATTTGAAGTGAGAGGCTGTAGATCCAGAGGGAACCTCTCTCGGATATCAGCTTCCTTTTCACTATTGAGACATTAGCTAGAATCCATCTGGTAATCAAGATGAGACTTGCCTCGCAACCTTTGAGCTCCAATCTGACAATAGAACATTATAGAGGAATTGTGTCACACAGGAAGTAAAATCTATCTGATAAATTTTAGCATCACACATTTCGAAGAAATAAAGTAAATCATTTTTGTTGCTTTGATTAAGGCGTCTGTGACACTGCAAAGCACCTAAACAGCTCTCAATTCCAAGATGACACTTTGAAAACTGGCTTATAATTCAGATTGTTTGTATGGTGCAAACAATTTGTGTTATGGGAAAAATTCAGTTTTGAAATTATCCCCATTATGAGAAAGACCTTCCTGAAAATGTGGTTGTGAATTATTATTTTATGTGGTTATTTTTCCTGCAATCTTCACTGCTTTTAAGGTAGGAGAGAGGGAAAAAAAATCACATGAAAGGAAAGCGACTAAATGCAGAATGGATATATCGCTCAATAAAGAAGTGCAGATTGAATGAACAATTTGAAATACATATATATATAAAGCAGTCATTCTACACAGGGGATTACTTCGTAGCCATCGTTGAATAAATGGTTTTGCCTAAATAACTTAGTTCAGGATTAGATGTGGCAGAAAAGTTTGGTATAAGTTGAAGTATATTGAGAGTGAAGGATGGGAGGCTGGCCAAGAGATCTTTTGAAATTTTCAAATTCAGAGGTGACAAAGGCATGGGTGAGAGTTTCAGCAGCAGCTGGTTAAGGGAGGGCTAGAGGTAAGCAAAACTATAAATGTGGAAGCAGGATGGTCTTTATGGTAGAGAGTATTTAGAGTTGGAAGCCAAGCTTGATTTCAGAAAGGATGCAGAGGCTGCAAACAGTTTCAGCCTGAGATTGTGGCTCAGGAAGGAGATAGAATCAAGGGTCAAAAATTGGAGTTTGTGGTGGGGTCAAAGTTAATGGCTTCTATGTTTCCAATATTTAGTGGGTAAAAGTTGTAGTTTATCCAAGACTAGATGCCAGATGAGTAGTCTGGTAACAGGGAGGCATTGGATCAGTCGAGAAAGCTGCAAAAGACATCTCTTGATTGCAAAGAGGCTTTCTTTCAGGGGCTATTAAAAATAATGCCAGTTAGGAAGCTGAGCCTGGCTGTAAGAACATAATGGGTCTCAGAATGTTGAAATTCCTTCTGCTCATCGTGGCTATGTTGTTGGGGTGGAGCTGCATCTCTCTCTGTATAAGCTGGGTCAGGACCATTGTGTGGTTTAGGGTTTCATTGGGGAGGTGAACGCAGAAGGTGGGGGTGGTTACTGAGTTGGAGGGATGTGCAGGCTGAATTTATCAAACTGAGATAGCATTTAATTCTCAACAACATCCACTCTCGGGACTCAAATGCTAATTTGCATTTACACAACTCTCAATCGCTAATATCTCTTTCATGCTAAGTTTCCAAGTTCTTCGCTGGGACATTCAGTGCAGGGCAGTATCAGTTGCTTAGCAAAAAGAAGGGAATTAAAATTAGCTGGGGTTGTGTGTCTGGTTGCATTTTCACAGCAACACTGGGAGATTGAAAATATCTGGTCACCTGCCCATCATAACCAACATCTAGGAGGAATTAACAGTGAGAAAAGTGGGAGCAATGCAGATAAACAAAATTCAAAATGAGGATGCAAAAATTGTCTGGATTTGGTGTATATTTTTAAATCTTTTCTCTTCACAGTTTCAATCTTTTTACATTCTTGCCGGTTTGTTGCAGTCCTCCTGCGCGACGCCAGTGGGGTAGGCGTGACAGGCCTTTGCATAATCCTATAAACCAGGATGAAAACTATCACCATCCTCCATATTCACAGCAACTGCCTATAGATGAAAATCGATCTTACAATCACACAAGCCTATCACCACGTATGCTTCACCCTGCTGCACATCCTCCGCAGCAAAATCCCGTCATGGTGGATCTCCACGAACAGGTTAGAGTCACTTACCACCTTGCCAGATAAACGGTGCTCTGCTCTTCAGCTACTTTCTGATTTAAATGTGTGTCACTGGTGTGAGTATTAACATCATTGTTGGGCCTGCTAACTAAAAATATGAAATTTAAATGCCCTAAATTAATTAGACGTAAGGTGGAATAGCAAGCGATTGTTGCGTTGTTACCACCGCACCCTATAATGAGGCCCTGTTTCCTTGAGAGTGTAAAGGATACTATGGATGAGTTGGAAAGGAAACTGACAAATAGGAATGGAATTGAGAGAGTTGGTGCAAAGGGATCAGGAGCAACTCGGGTTCTCCTCCTCTTGGGCGCCTTGCCTCACGTGACCAATAGACATTGCTATCCCCTGACAGATACTGATCCTCTCCCGTTCCCTACTTTCAGATCCTGTGGTCCACTCTGTGCATAAATTCTTAGACTACATTCTCAGTGCTTCGTGACGCCAGAACCATCCCGAGTATACTTATTCCCTGAGACCTCCCCTTTCAATCGCAGATTCCAGGACGTGTCCCAGTGTTCCCAGACCCTGGAACCCCCAAAATAATGTTGGATCCTGAGATGCCCCTCCTCCATCCAGGTACACATAAACACTTTTCCTCGTGCTCCCATATGCCAGTGCCACCCTTCCACGCTCGTAAATCCCTGGTAACATTGCCTGGCATAACCTTCTTGTAAAGTCTGTGGTTCACACCAATGGTCCAGTATTAGATTTCTGTGCATTTGTGTTGCAGTTGCACCAGGTCTTGCATCCCTAATTTTTCCATTCCTTCCCACTCACAGGCGAAGGGTTGGCTGACTTTCTTTATTTCCAAAGCTGGGATAGGGAACAATATTGGTTTGCAACTGAGTATTTCATCTTGCAGGAAAAATGATTCAAAATATTCAAATAAAATGAAAGGGGGAAATAAATACCATAGTAAGGCATTGTCTAGCTATTGCCTGATCTGTAAAATACCTGTAATAATTTGTGCTGAACTGGGTTTTGCTAATGAATTCTGTACCCTATTCAAGTCTAATATTATTGTATCAAAGCTTCTAAATAAATGCATTTTATTACGCTGTACAGTTTGTAAATTGGCCAAATTATTGAGATCCTTAGCTTACCAGTTAAGACATGAAATCTTTCTTAATCCATACAGTGGGAACTGATTGGCTAACTTTATTCTGATGTATAGACAAACATGAATAGAATATGCCTGTTGTTAGTGTCATTGAAGTACTGATTTCTTAAAACTATTTGCAGTCACCTTGAGTAATACTTTTTCTTTTTCCTCCTAGATGCATCAAGGAACAGTTCCTGTGTCCTACACTGTAACCACAGTAACGGCACATGGTTTCCCACTCCATGCAGGACAACATATCCCAGGGTGCAACACGCAACAGGTCCCAGCATGCTCAGTAATGTTCAGTGGACAGCACTACCCAGTCTGCTGCGTTCCACCGCCTGTGAGTCACAACTTAAGACGTGGCATGTTAAGTCACTATTCTCTCGCTGTCAAAAAAGTTAGTTTAGAAGAAAAGGATTAGGATTGAGACCTTAACAAAAAATTTCTTGCCATTTGTAATATTTTCTTTAGTGTCTGAACAACTACTGTGAAGTCAAAGTTTCATAGTCTCTTTTGATTACAATAAATTTGATTAATGAAGTCAAGGGGACACAGTCATCTAAATTCTGCATCTGTCTTGTACCAGAGGAGCCCCATAGGAGCTGAAACTCAGGTTTTGGGTTTCAGCTTCTTGTTCATCATGACTTAGTAATTTTTTTGAGAACATTTTTAAGAGTGCATTGATATTTTCATATGATCTTCAAAAGTGAAGAAAATTTCTACTCGGTCAGGTCATCCTTGAAATATAAATGGGATTTGTTTAATGGTGTACAACAACTGTTAAATCCTAGAGGGATTTTTCATTGCAGAATTCATCAGAAATATAGACCGTGTGTTTCTCAAAAACTGAAATAGAGAAAAAAAACTTTATTCATGATTTCTTAGATACAGTGCTGCCTCCAATTTGTTGGAAGATTGTTCAATATCTTTGCTTATTGTCTCAAGGAATATCAAGAATGCTCCTTTTGTGTTTTTAACCTTGCATGGATTTTATAATGCTATCAATAAATTTTTTTGCAGTTATTTTGCAGATTTCATATTTTATCCATTGTCAATGTGATTGACAGTTGAGACTCTTGAACACACTTTAAACATGTTAGCTTTGTGGTGAAGTCTCCACGTGGTGTTTGCCCTCAGTAATGTGTTCACATTGAGCTGAATTGAGTGCTTCAGCTTAGATCGTTCAACCAGTGCATACACCACTGACCCAACCAAGGACCAGAGGAGCAAAAATACATTTTAACAGCTGTTAATGTCCTCTGCCTTCTCTGTATGTGGATTTCATGACAACTAGGAAGCAAGATCAGCATGATCCATAGCCTACCTTGCTGCTTCATGGCAGGATAATTGAAATATTTCAATTTGTGATTGTCATAGCCCTAGTATTTCAACCTCCCTCACAACATAAAATTAAAAGGCATTTACTTAGTTAACCGTGCAGCTTTGTTTTAGATCATTTTTAACAGAGAGTAAAATAATTTAACTGTTGATTTTTTAGAAGTACTGGCAGTGTAACTAAAGCCTTTGCATGACAAGAGTGTAACTATACCATTTTAGTTTTCCTTAATTTCTATCTACCCATCACCTCTTTTTTTTTGTTTTCACTTCAGCAGCATAGGGTATGTTTTGTTTTATTTAAAGCCTTTCCTCTTTGGTTCCAATTGTAAAATTGGGTTTTGTGGAGGGACTCCTCAATTTTTAAACGATATGTCAAGTTCTGAATTAATGAAGTGATTCTTGTGGGGATGGGGGAGCCTGTCTAAAACTATTGTTTCCATTTAATAGAGCAGTTCTGACACCACCTCATCTCTGGCAGTAGAAATTGATAATGCTAAAATACAAAAAACTGAGTCAGGTTTTGCTGTAAAAATAATGGTAAAACTAAAAGCACCTACCATTTTTCAAATGTAAATTGGTCAACAGTTCTTTGCACCTCCCCCCTACTCCATCAGACCAGACATGTGCAAGTAAATACAAAAATCAGGTTTTGCTGCCGTGTTACCATGTTCCTCCAGAAAGCTGCGCTACGATGGTATCTCGCCGAGACATTCTGCATTTTCTGTTTTTATTTCAGACTTCCAGCAGCCATGGTATTTTGCTTTTGTGTTAGTCTAAGTAGGATCCCATTTAGTTCTGCCTTGTCTGTATGTCTGAGGAAAGGCTGTGGATTGAAAAGACTGTAAAGGTTTCCTAAGCATTGAGCTTAGCCAGTGAGCAGGTGAACCACAGAGACCCAGGAAGGTTGCAGGTTTGATTCTTCGTATGTTTGCAAAGTTTTCTGTCTTAGACAGGGCAGTGTTATGGGCACTAGGATTTATGGGCAAAGTAATTCAGGTTTCCCACTCCAGGCTATATGGCAACTTCTGCTAAAATTGTGCCTATCTGAACATCAAGTGGCTGTGGTACTCCCTACAGTTGAATAGCATGCTTATTTGTTATGAAGGTTCATAGGAAAACAATCACAAGGGTATGATGCTGCAGAGTAAATGACACCTGTTGGACTCTAATGCAGCAAAGAGAGAAAGGGGAAAGAAGTATTTGAAGTAGCTGAGCAACTCTTCCTCACATGCATAGCCATGAAAGCATTTGTCTTCAACAACAACTTCAATCCATAACAAATATAACTTCCTTTCTCCTGCTTGTTAATCATTGCATGTAATCTGTTTCTTGCCATATGTGTCTCTGAAATGCTAAGGTGCTGACCTGTTCAGAATATATGGTGAATTGCATTGTAACTGTCCTAACACTTGGTCTTTAGCTAACCACGCCCTGTAAATATTCAGAATTCCTAGGAATTTAGCAGTATGAGTACATCTGTTAAAGTTATCCATCTAGTGTCGTTTGATGTTCTTGCATTTTCATCCTGTAAATATCTTCTTATCATTTTTTTCCAGCTGATCCATGCGTGCACAATGCAGCATCTGCCAGTCTCTTACCAAGCCTTCCCTCCACTTATCTCCAGTGAACATTTTATACTGCACCCTCCCCATCTGCCACCCCACCAGCACCCCCACCTTCCTCCCTTGGGCCAGTTTGTTCCAATCCAGCCACAGCACCCACGACTGGTAAGTAAAATAATTTTAAAGAATAGGAAATGGCTCAAATTTAAAGCTTTATTGTTCAGTGCAGCCTTTCATTTATGTAATGCTATGAAAGGCAATAGTAATGGTTCACCTAATCTCACCCCCCCCCCCCCATCCTGTCCCGAATAAAATCATGTAAGTTTCAATTGAAGTTATATCATCAGCAGGAGTGAAATTCAATGGAGCAAGGATGCAAAACAGATGATATCACATCTGCAACCAGAATCCACCCACCCAATATTCAGTACCATTGGAGTCAATGGAACTAATTTGGACAGGGTATATTCGAGCAGCAGATATGTCATTGCTCATTTTGCATCCCATCCAAGTCACACCTTTACCCTTGTGTGTTTTGTATAATAGCAAAAAAGTTTACCAGATAATTTTATTTCTCAAAGACCCCCATGGGCCACTTAGGAAAATATTTATGTAACAGAATTGAGGGATATAGGGATAGTGTGGTGAAGTGGAGTTGAGGTCAAAGATCAACAATGACAGGGCAGGCTCAAAGGGCCAAATGGCCTATACCTATTTCTTTAAGTTCGTATGAATCTCACAGACGAGCAAGTCTTGAGTCTGATTGATGGTCTATGTTAATTGGGAGCAGGAGCGGCCTAATTAATTTCATCCCATGGGCTAGAAAACCAAGCATCAAACAGAATTTCAGCTCCTAATCTGCTTGCTGGAAATTGAGCATTTGATACTCTTTGCTCGGCCAATCTGCCAACAATTGCTAGCTGTGCTTACACAAGCGGAATGAATACTTGGGTGAGTTAGCAGGTTTGTATCACCCATAGAACTCATTTCAGCAGAGGGGATGCAAATTGTTACAAAAACACTTTTTCAAAACTATTCATGTTCTTCCCGCATCTCAAAACAATATTTTAGCAGTTTTGTGACATTTGTTGAGCAGGTGTTCTCTCTCTGCCATAAAGACAACTCTCAGAATGGAACACTGAAACCAGGAATTAATTTAACATATTTGGAACACAAAGCTTATCAAATAAATTCAAGCCACTCTGTCAATAATAAGAGTTTGCAATTTCTAAACTTGACTTCGTTTTGAATGAAACTCTTTTATATTTGCTGGTAAGTATGTTTAATGTATGTGTATCCATGTAGCCAAGTCAAGCACAGCAGGGTGGCCAGAGGGAATGTCTTAGATCCAATTATATGTGTAGAGCTAAATGATCTCGGTTACAGAAACACTGAGAATGCTAAAACTGGCCTCCGTTCTCCTGGTTTACAGAGAGGGAAACGTCAACCAGGAAAGGGAAATTAGGAGGCTTCTTTTTAACACTGGGTTGTTGTGACCTGGAATTCATCACATGAAAATTGGTGAAAGCAGATTCAGTGGTAACTTCCAAAAGGGCAACAGATATATACTTGAAAAGGAGAAATTTGCAGGCTATGGGGAAAGAGCAGTGGCTCTGAGCAGAGACTAATCTAAAAGTCCTTTCAAAAAGCTGGCACAAGAAGAATGGGGAGTGAATGGTCTCCTGTGCTGTACAACTCTGTGAAATACTGATGTTAGTCTATTTATTTTGTGAGAAAGATCTTGAATTGAGAGTTTCTGTGATGCCCTTTTGTAACATTGCCCAACTCTGCTCCTGTCTCAGCTCATCTGCTGCTGAAACCCTCATCCGTGCCTCTGTTTATCTCTAGACTTGACTATTCCAATGCACTCCTGGCCAGCTTCCATCTTGCACTTTCAGTAAACTGGAGGTCATCTAAAACTCCGCTTCCTGCATCCTAGATCACACCAAGTCTTGTTACTCATCACCCTGAGCTCACTGATCTACATTGGTTCCTGGTTAAGTAACTACTCAATTTTAAAGTTCTCATCCTTGTCTTCAACCTCTCTATGGCCTTACCCCTCCTGAACTAAGTCATCTTCTCCAGCCCCACAAACCTCTGAGATATCTGTGGTCATCTAATTCTGGCCTCTTGCATGTCGCCAGTGCTAATTGCTCAATCATTGATGGCCATGTATACAGCCATAAAGGCCCTAAGCTCTAGGATGTCCTCCCTTGGCCTCTCTGCCTTTCTACTTCTCTCTCCTCTAAGATGCTCCTGAAAACTTACCTCTTTTGACCATGCTGTTGGTCATTTGCCATATTATCTCATTATGTTGTTCAATGTCAAATTCTTTTTTGATAATGCTCCCCTCAAGCTCCTTGGGATGTTTTAATGTGCTAAAGATGGAACATAAATACAAATACAAATAGTTGTTGCTTGTAAATGACAATGACTTTTGTTCCATTCTTGACATACTGAGTAAGTACAGTACTGAATAGCTGAGGGAGTTACATTTTTGAAATCATCTTCTGTGGTGCGCGGCACATGAGATAATCCACTTTTTCCACTGCACTATGTGCAGCAGATCGTACTCCAGGGTGTTTCCATAACCAAGTCCCTTTTTTTTATGCAGTCTGTTAGTCTGACTCTCAGTTCCCCATCAGGAGAGCCAGCCATGGAAGAGGATGTATAGGAGGTCACCACTCTGCTGCCACTGCTGGATAACAACTCAATATTCAGAGATGGGAGCTCTGGATTCCATATGCTGGGATACTCTCATTGTTGTACTTGCAGTTAATTATTTCGAAAAACTTCTTTGGTTTCAAGTTTAAGTAAGCAATACTGATTTGAATCTATTCTACCTCTTCTTTCTCAATAGCCCCTGCAGAGGATAGAGAATGAAGTAGAAATGAGGGGGGACCAGCACCCAGTTGGTGGTTTTACATACCCACCTTCACATCATCCCCCTGCCATGCCGACTTCTGTCCCTCTGCAGTATCTTCCTCATGATCCCTTACACCAGGAATTGCCCTTTGGAGTGGTAAGTATTCTCTCTAATTGTCTTTGTATAATGAGGCAGTGTAATACAAACAATTATGTGAAGCTTTTTGATAACATGACAACAGTGACTATGAATGTAAAGGCGCTAAAAATTAAATTGCCAAGAGAAGAGAAGTTGTGATCTAGAGATAAATGATGTCTTAGTTTTGGCTTAAATTGTACATTATCCCATTACTGCTGTAACTATGATCACCATCTTTTTCCTCTTCAAATTAAACAGCGGCATAATTTCATTTTATATAGCAAATAATTCCAGAATAATTGATTCCTGGATTGACCATAAGTTAATAAAGTATGACTTTTTAAGCATGTGATTGATACTTTTGCCCTGTGTGTAGGCATATTGTGTCACTGGAGAACTTTGTCTTAAGTGCATCTCATCTGTACACTTACAGCCTCCATTCTCCTTAAATAATGAAACTGATGTTATTATTCAGGAGATGCTTCACACAGGACCTAAGAATCTGTGATTACATAATTGGCGTCTGCTTAGTACAGCAAAGATGCTATGGCAACCCAAGGTGGCTCAGTAAATGAGCAAAGAATGCTGTGATCTGAGGAATAAGGAATATCTTAGGAACAGCAGCAATATCTTAGTGAAAGTAGACTGAATATGGTAATGAAAGGAATGACAACATTAATAATATTTTTGGTCCTGCTACAAAAATAGTGAAAATTTTACTTACTCCTCGTGCACTTCACTCTCAGAATTAATGGGGATTGCCACTAAAAGAATTTTTTTAAATGCCGAGAGTATTTGAGGAGAAATTCCAATAATGCTCTGTATATTTCTGTCCGTAAAATTTTTTTTTTTGCAGCAGGGAGCAAAATCATGCTGTTTTTACTTTGAGGGGAAAATTACAGATGGTTCTTTATACAGATGTAAATTGGGTTGTTTAAATGAAAAACTACGACTGTACATTTAGTAGCAGAGTAAATAAAGTGGAGGGTTTGTTTTATTTGCCCTAACTAATTGTGCTAAGATTCTAATGTTAGAGAGTAACTGTACATGCACAGGTGACTTCACTGTATGTTAAAACCTTTTGTTGTACCTCAGTAAAGTAGGGGTGGGAATGGGGGAAACGTAAATATTGTGTGTATTTGACACAATGAGAAATGTGATAGCGAGCATTTGTTTGGTGCTCTATTTATTCTTTGAGAACATGTCTAAATCTGAGTTAAAAGTAGCATAAATACAGACATAAATAATTTAGCCAAGCCATCCATTTATATAGATGGGCAGCTAACTAAAATTTACTCTCATTTGCACCCTCACACCTGCTTCCCTTACATGCAGACTCTCTATCACACACACATTCTCCATCCTTCTCTCTTTCTTTACTATAGACAGACACGGCATGGAATGTGTAAGCACAGAAAATACTAGGAAGTGGAATGCATCTATGGGGAATCAGGTTGCAAGTCCGCATCCAATTAATGCTGGCAGGCATCCATATTTATCCTAATTGATATGAACATGAGACCTGTCCCTGAGATGGGTCTTGTTGGATGCTGATTCAGAGCTTGTTCTTGGGGCATTTGGTAATGGCATTTGGGGGTCAGATTTTGGGGTGAATCTGATCTACTCTTGCAACTGTAATACACTGTATGAAGGTGAAATAAGTAGGGATGTGTTTTAGCACTCAGCATCACCTTGTGGTAACTTCCATGGTAAATACACAGCATTTGTTTATACTGTAGAAAATGAAGGTTTGTGGAAATGAGGTAACTAACATCTAGGCCATACCTAAAGCCATATTCCTGGCACTCAGTTTTAACCATGGGCCTTGAACCAATATCTGCAATTATAGATGGTGTTAATTTTGAGATTAAATATTTTATTGCAGAAGTAGCTACCTATCACCTGGCTCATGAATGCTGCATTTTCTTTTCATAGCCACAGTTCCCACTTGTCTTGCACAAGGTAGATTGAAAGTAATATTCTCCTGTATTATAACAAAGAAGCCCACAATATTTTTTTAATTGCCTAGAATGAATATGTTACAGGAAGCAACTTTCAAATGTTTAATTGAAATCCTTATTTTTCCTTTATTTGGACAGCCATACCCACATGTTATGCCACGGAGAATGACTGGACAACGATACCGCTTACAACAGCCTTTGCCACCACCTCCACCCTATTACCCCAGCTTCCTGCCATATTTCCTGTAAGTGATGCATCCCACAGGTCACTTTTACTCTTTTAAGATTTCTTTTGATACATTTCTTAATGTTCTGAGTTACAGCTACATGTCTAAATGTAAATATGAACCTAAACTAAATAATGAAAAAGCAGCTGCTTAGATCTCATTTATTAGCTTTCATGTTATTTAAGCTGGTTTGCTGTGACTGAACCAGTCTTTAAGAAGATTACATACATTAACACTCCTATGATTGTGGATTGTTCAATCTGCTTAGACACAGTTTTTAAAACTGACCATGCCTGCACTGATCTATGTGTCACTGCCAATGAGGCTTCATTCTCTTTAAGACTTCATAAAACTTTTTTGTTAATTGTATGTGTATTTCATAAGATATGAAATGAGAGTAGACCATTGAGACTGCTTCGCAATTTAACAAGATCATGGCTGATCTTCTACCTCAACTCCCACTTTCCTACCTATCCCCATAATCTTTGATTCCCTTGGTACCTGAAAATCAGTCGATTGTAGCCTTGAATATACTCATCAGTTGAGCCATCTCAGCTGAGTAGAAAATTTCGATTCAAAGCACTCTCTGAGGGAATAAATTTCTGCTCATTTCAGTTACAAATGACTGACCTCCTTATCCTGAGACTAGGACCCCTAGTTCTAGATTCTCCAGCTAGGGGATGCAGCCTCTCAGTGTCTGCCCTGTTAAACTTCAAAATTTCATATGTTTCAGTGAGATAACCTCTCATTCTTCTAAACTCCAGAGAATATAGACTTATTCTGCTCAATCTCCCCTCATAGGACAGCCCTCTCATCCCAGGAATCAGTCTAGTGAACATTTGCACCCCTTCTAAGGCAATCACAGAACGGTTAAGGACATGATGGTAATTTGACGTGAAGAACAAGAGATGACACTGTAGCTGCCTATTTCTAAACTGTAAGAAAGCTGGAGGATGAGTTGCCCATTACACTGTACCTGATGATTATCTTATTCAGAATGTATTGAATAGTTACTAGCTTTGTGATTTGTACACAGTGCCACTTTGTGCTTTCTGGGCAGTGAGCACCTTATCCAAGGTCATAGATCACTGTATCTTAAAACAAAAGGTTGCTGCAATACTTAGTCCCAGCACCGGGTGTATTTATTCGTATCCAACTAGATCTCTGCAGAAAATTTTAACAGAAATCACAGCTGTAAGAAAGGCTGTTAACTTTCTCTATAAAGTTAAGTAGTTAACATGTCAGGACGGTTAGATTTTCAACTTGCTGCCCTGCAATGGACATGAAAATGAGGTGATTTCTAGAATGCTCCACTGATCTGCGACATCAGTTTTACACCTGGAAGTAAGTTGGAAATCTACCCATGGGTGTCTGATTCATTAAATTATTTATATTGAGTCAAGTTTATCCATCCCACAACAGTTACAAATTGTCAGTGCAATTATTGAATGAGGCTAAAATTGTACTCATGGTGATGCTGCAATAACCAGAAGAGGCTGAGCCAACTGTTTTCCGACTTGAACCAAGTTCAAGCTGGGTCAATAAAAATAATCTTTATTATTCACTCTGTTGAAAGTACATTTGTAAACAGCCTTAATTTCTAGGATTGGTTTTATTTAATGTTTGATTTTGGCATATTTATCCCTTTTTAAAATTGTCTCTTTCATTCCTTCCTCTTGTGGATCCTTGCTAGAGAATGGTCTGTTGGGCCTGGTAATCTTCAGTATCGTGCTTGTGTGGCCATTGTTCAGGTCATCTTGGCAGCCTATTAACTAGAGAGCATCGCAGCCCAGCATAATTCATACATGTGTGCTTTCTAGCAGTGATTGCTGGATAGTAATTAGGAGCAGATACCCTGACTGATTTTTTTCCCCCTTTTTTTGCACTCTGATTGCTTCCCTAGCTAAATCAGTTCAGGGACTGGGTCTCAAGCCTAGGACCTGTTGGTCTGTACTGTGGAGTGCTAAACCAGGTGGTGCTTTTTACCTACCAAGTTATCAGGATAGTGAACTTGGGTCAGTCATTCAATAATTAGTGATTTATTTACTAGTGATTTATTTTTGGCTTTCCACTATGTTCATTGCATATTTCTTTGAAATGTCTCTGGTGCAGTGTTTTATTTTGTTTCCCTATTTGTTCATTAGTGCTTTAATCTGACAGGTGTACAGCCTTGCTGTTATCCTTGACCTCTGTCTCTTTCTCCCCAATATGGTAATGGTTAATCGTGTTTCTCCTCTTTGCACTGCCCCCTTTGTCCTCAGTCATCGAATAATTTATTTTCTGTTTTCACCCCTTGGTGCATCCCCCATGTTTTCTTTTGCTTTGCACCTTTCCATGCAGCCTTATTTTAAATTTTGACTTTGGTCTCCAGAAGTCCAATTTTCTGTCATAGCTGGTTTGGAGGGAGATGGGGTTCAGAATCTGAAGCTGCATTGTTTTACAGTTCAAATCTTCTTCCACTGACTCTTCCATATGTGGAAGTGGACCTTTACTACTCTTATCCATCATTGTTTGATAGTTCCAGAATCCAGCATGCATTCAAAATAATCCAGAGTGTGATGATTTTAAATCAAAAATTGTAAGGGGTCATTGCTGGGAGCTAGTTTCAGCTTTCCAAAATATCCATTAATTTTTATGACTTGAGATTTGTGCGCTTAATTGCTCAGCAGCCCAATTTGTTTTTAATGTCAGTCCTGCTAACGGTGCTGCCAATTTGATAGGAACCTGGTTCTCTTAGAATATTTTACTGTTTCAAAACTAAAAAGACTGGGGCAAAGGTTAGTTGCATTTTAATCAATGCAAGGGAGTGTCTGTCACAGTCACAAACAAACCTTGGCTTGCTTTTAAGGTAGATCCAGGCAATTGGCACAAACTTTGTTTGGGCTTGCTTCAGCTTACTTGGATACAAGAAACTTACTGCACATTAATGCTGCTGACAGGCAGCAATTTGTGTAAGTAAATTGATTTTTTTTTTTGGAGTGACGGAATGTGTTCAAGGTGTGCCCCTAGGATCCACGAGGATTTCTTTCTTTGTTTTCCTTTTTTTTAAATGGTTTGGGCATAGGCACAAGACAAATAAAATTTAGATACACCAAATTAGGGAGCATAACAAACTGAGAAGGAGACGCAGAAGGACAAAGACAGTGTGATCAGATAGTTACTAGAAGTTGTTCGGTAGATTTGGGGGAGACAGTGGCATTGTGGTGATGTCACTGGACTAGTAATCCAGGCTAATGATCTGGGAACATGGGTTCAGATTCCACCATGGCAGCAGGTGAAATTTATATTTGATTGGTAAAAAGAAATAGTCTTGGTAATGACCATGAAACCATTGTCGATTGTTGTAAAAATCCATTTGGTTCATCTGGAAATCTGCCGGCCTTACCTGGTCTGGCCTGCATGTGACTAGACCTGCAGCAATATGGTTGACTTTCAACTGCCCTTTGAAATGACCAAGCAAGTAAACTCCGTTCAAGAGCAATTAGGGATGAGCAACAAATGCTGGCCTTGCCACACCCACACCTTGTGTTACACCCACATTCATTGAAAAAAGAATAAACTTGTAATCATTTAAACAAACAAAAACATATACCCTAACTGGTGAAATTCTTATGCAAAACAGAGAAATTTAGAGATGGAAATACAATGATCGTTCAAGGTAGCAGTCGAGCAGAAGAGGCTATAAAAAGGACAAATACGATCTGCACTTTATATTTAGGTACATTGAATAGAAAAAAACAAGAAAGTTATGCTAATCTGTGTAAGGCATTGATTTAAATCAGAGTTGTAGTACTGGTTGCAGTTCCAAGTACCCCATTATTGTAAATACATTAAGGCATGGAAAGGGTACAAAATGATACGGAATGAGCGGTCATAGCTGTGAAGAAAGGCTTTGAAAATTGAGACATTTTTCCACTGGACAGAGGAAATTAGGGAGGGACCTAATAGAGATTTCAAAAGTATATGTCAGTAATCTTTACCTATATTTTAGCTCTAAGTTCCTCCGAGTCTGAAGGAGGAACATTTACACCCTCAAAGTTTGTTTTGAGCTACTTTAAAAGACAGGCAACATATTATGCTTTGTGGAAGGAACCACCTGGTGTATTTTTCTGAATTAATAAATGAAATAAAGGGTTTGTTTTGACGTCTGCTTCATTTAAAATATTAAATTACTTTTCTTTCCTGTAATGCAGATCGATGCTTCCAGTGCCTCCTGCAGTGGGACCAGCCATTAGTGTGGAATTAGAGGTAGAGGATGTGGAAGTGGAAAATTATGAGGTGTGTGTTTCTCATTTCTCATGCCTTGGAGCTTTACCAAACTAACATCTGCGGTATTACAAACTTAACTTCGAGACTCTGTTGAACATTTTAAAATTCCAGTTGTAATTTGGCCTCAAGTGATTCCTGACTTCTACACAATTTGTTATTACAATACAACAACCAAAATGTGGAGGTGACAATTACTGAATGAGTTCAGACTATGGCGCCCTGGGCAGTGCAAGACAGCAGCAGTACTGTAATGTGCACATGCAAAATGGTGTTATGTTGGATTCTGTCATGATGTTACCACTATGAAGTTAGGAATGGAGGCCTCCTTTCCAAGCAATAGAGATGTTTACAGTCCCAAAAGAATAGTAAACCCAGTAAGAATAATGCATCCTTCCACTTGAGTTTCAAAGCCCCTTGCTTGCGCTTTTGTGGTTACCAGAGGCTCACAACTTTAGTAATGAGGTGATTCAGAAAGTAAAGGATAGATTGTGAAATTGACTATTTTAGTTGTGGTCAATGGTATAAAACAATCATTGAAATTTCTATTTCAAAATTCTCAAGCTCACTTATAAATTCCCCCACAGAGTCACTTTGTCACACCTCTGCAACCTACTACAGCAATATGCCACATCCATATTTCTACTTCGTCAAACACCTTGAGTCACTTATAAAAGCAAAATACTGTGGATGCTGGAAATTTGAAACAAAAACAAAAATTGCTGGAAAATCTCTTGAGTCATTTACTTTACTACCTCTCAGAAGCACCAAGTGAAAGAATGTGTGTTTCTGTTTTGCTGATTCCTGTTGGAAAGTGCGAATGTGTGGACATGTAGAGAACAAGATGGAGCTTGGTTGTGCAGTTTCTCAGAGTCAAGTAGCCTGTTGATAATTCGCAGTCTAGGTCTCGCATGACAAATATACACTTAGGTGAGGTATTGCCAACCTTGGAGCTGCACTCCAGCAGGAATCAATTCCTTCAGAAGAAGAAGGGAGAAAATTTGGAAATGTGGAGTGCAGCATGAAGTGATTGACTGGCTGATAGCTGCTGCCAGGGTTGGCAAATAAAGCTCTTCTAGATATAAATTTTTTGGGAGAGAAATGGGGGGAAAAAGAAACAAGGAGCAGTAGCTGCATTAATTAGAGACAGTATTGCTTCATTTATGCATCAGGGTAAATTGAGAAGTAGTTCTGACCCTTTGAATTGAACTGAGGAAAAGCAAGGGATCTAGACTGTTAAATAGTGCAAAAGGAACTAGTTAATTAATGGACAAAAAAGCAGCAAATGTTAACAGTAGAGCAATAATTGTGGGCAGCTTTAATTACCAGACAGTAGATGAGGATAGAGAATATGTAGTGAAAAGGAACACAGGAATTTGAAAAAGATCTGAAGAAGGGCCATACGGACTCAAAGCATTAACTCTGTTTCTCTCTCCACAGATGCTGATAGACCTGCTGAGTTTTTCCAGCATTTTCTGCTTTTGTTTCAGATTTTCGGTATCTGCAGTATTTTGCTTTTATATTGAAAAAGGTATTGTCCTTTTAGCCCCTTGAGCCTGCTCTGCCATTCAGTGAGATAATGGCTGATCTGTGACCTCCAATTCTACATACCTACTTTCATTCCATATCCCTTAATCCCTGTGGTTAAAAATCTATCAATATCACATTTAAAATTAACAATTGATCAACATCAGTTGCCATTTGCAGAAGAAAGCTCCAAACTGCTACCATCCTTTGCATGAAGAAGCGTTTCCTAATTTCACTCCTGAAAGGTCAGCTGCTAATTTTAGTCTCCAAACAAGAGAATTAGTTTATTTCTGTCTAATCTATTCTCCTTAATATCTTAATATTGGTCAAACCCACCCTTTAACCTTCTAAATTCCAGGAAATGCAACCCTAGTTTGTGTAATTTCTCCTCGTAATTTAACCAATGGAGTCCAGGTATCATTCTAGTAAATCTATGCTGCACTCCCTTCAAGGCTAGTATTTCCTCCTTTAAGGTGTAGTGCTGAGAACTACTCCAGCCTTTTATCCAGCATTGTCCACATGCACAGGAGGTGCTTAACATTGCTGTGTAGTTATTGTTTTGTGGACAAATGTAACAAGCAATTGTGCACAGCAAAGTCCCACAGATAACAATACGATAAATGAGCAGGTAGGCTGTTTTTGATCTTGTTGATTAGGGGGCTAAATGTACTGGAAGAACCATCCTGTCCTTTGGATTGCAGGACCATTTGCATCCACCTGATGGGGCCTTGGTCTAAATTCTCACTCAAAAGATTTGCGAGTCCTCAGTTGTGCTGCAATTACTCTGATGCATATAGTTTTGGGCACTTCATTAGAGGAAGAATGTAAAAGCACAGATAAAGTTGCACCAATAGGGTGAGGAGTTACAATTATGACAAAAAAACTTGAAATTCAGGTGTTTTTCACAGGAGCAGAGAGTGCTGAGGGATGACTTGACAGAGGTCTTCAAGATTACGAATGATTATGGTGGGGTGGGCCAAAAGGCCACAATGTTAAATAATCAAAAACAAGTTGGGAAATATTTCTTTATACAGATGGTGGTTAAAATGGAATGTTCTGCCACTAACAGTTGTTCAAGCAGAATCTAAAAATTCTTTTCAAAGGGAATTCTGAAAAGCAATACTACTACTGAGTAAGAGATTTAAGCAGCAAAGTTGTATTAATTATGAAGCTCATATGGACTGAAACTCAATGGGCCAATGCCTTTGTGTTGTAACATTCTTTATGACCCCATATTACATTTGCAGGCTTGAATGTTTTTCATAAAAAACTAGTTTCACACTAATTTTAAAATCATGTAGTATTGAATCACCAGCACACACTGCTCTGTACTTGATTTGGAATGCAATGTGTTTATTACCACAATCAGTATCATTCTGTGCTACCAATGAGAAAGGAAAAACTGCAATCACTGGAAAGCTGAAATTAAAATGGAACAATTTTGTAAATTGTTTTTGCTTTAAGGGTCCTATAACATACAATTCTGTATTAATGCAATTTTGCAAACTGAACATTTTTTTTAAGTGCCTCTTAAATATAATGAAAAGTTTCCTTTAACCAATCCACTCATTTGCAAACTTTTTCTTGTAAAACCTTTGAAATAGCATAATTGAGACAAGGAGCTTAGGGAGATTGTTATCAAATTTGTTTCACAGTTTTCAGAGTCCTAAACTCTTCGTGTTTATTTAAATTGCCAGAATAAAATATTGTTGAAACTTTTTGATTCTTCCTCCAACTATCATGAGCCTTTTATGTTTGCAGGCACTGCTGAACTTGGCCGAACGACTGGGAGAAGCTAAGCCGCGGGGACTCACCAAAGCAGACATAGAGCAGCTTCCGTCCTATAGGTTTAATCCTGAAAATCACCAGTCAGAACAAACCTTGTGAGTAGCACTTGCATTGTTAGCTTGTCTTTTTGTTCTGATCTGTTCATCTTTCCCCATCCCCCCATTATTGAATAATAACTGTTCATATAGAACCCAAAGGATGTGCTGCCTGAAAATAAACTCAACACACTGTTACCAATTTATCATTAATATTGGAGAAAGTAAAACAGTAAGTTTGAATGGACGTTCATCCTGCTGGCAGCGCAGTAGAAAATTAGAATGACCTTTTAAGGTTTAAAGAAGTGGTTTACCGTAACCTGCCATAACAAAGCAGCTGGCCATTGTGCTTCCTTAGATAAGAGTGCAAGGATGTACAATATATATCTGGCTGTTGTGGGAGTGTGTCATAGCCTCCACCCTCCTGTGACTGACTTGCGAGGATTGTGAAAGATGTGCTATGAATGAATTTGGTTGTCTTCTGCTAATGTTAGAAAGAAAGAGCAGTGCAGTGTGTAAAGGTAAGGAAACATCCCATGTTTCATTTCTTAGCATAGATATCTCAAATTATGAGTGCAAACACCAATTTAAAAAAAAAGTGAAACAATTATTTTTGAGGGGAGGTTTTTGCAAAACCATCTTTGATTGCAGCTCTGTGTATGCCATATGATACTTGGTGGCTATATTTAATACAAATACATTTAACAGCACTTTTGTTCTCTATTCTGCCTAGGTGCGTAGTGTGCTTTAGCGATTTTGAGTCGAGGCAGCTACTTAGAGTCTTACCCTGCAACCATGAGTTCCACGCAAAGTGTGTTGATAAATGGCTGAAGGTAAGAAATCTGTTTTGTATTGGTTTAGAATTCAAAGACTGATTTCATTTTCACTCGAGTTAATTAATTAATAGCAGTCTGCTAGAAATAGATTTCTGTGAATTAGAGAAATTACAGCAAGATACTCATCAGGACATGCAGAGTAGCCTGTATCAATTGTTGATCTATTAACAGAAAAACAATTGATCTACTTTCAAACTATCTCAACGCTATGCTTTCATTCACACCACCATTAGAAATTATTTTCAAAATTACAATATTTTTTGTTTTCTTCTGTAATTTAAAGGTGTTGACATTCTGCTGAAGCCCAGTTCAATGGGCATTGGTCACTCTCCAGCATTTCAACCAAATGGTGTGCTGTTAGCAGGGAGGTGGGGTTGGCTTGAATCATGACTCACTCAAACATATCCTCACCCAAGATCTGCATACATATGTGTACATCCAGCAACGTTTTCTGGGCAGGAGTGAGAACCGAGAGTGATTATTTTCTTCTTCTCCCCTTTTAGCTCAGACTGGGTATCAAATTTGGGACCTTATTAATCTGTGTGGTGCAGCTACTAATTAATAAAGAGAGCACCTATCTTGTTTTATGTTCTGGAGAATATCAAATAGCTGCCAGTAAATTTAAAGCTTCAATTCAGTTTCACAAATCTGATATTCTCTTGTGGTTTATCATGTCATTAGAACCATTTAATTGAATCACAACCTTGTAACTCTCTGCAAGCTCTTTATTCCATGTTCAATGAGTGAGAGGGGAAGAGACGAGATGATTACTGCCCATAATAATTCTGCTTCATTGAATATTGACAATTGCTGGACAAATAATTCCCCCTCTTCATCCCCCTTGAGGGGAGAATACTAGCCTGGTGGTCAAAAAATAAATGAGTGCAGTACTGGAGTTGCATAGGCAAGTACCTTGTCAGCAGTCCCATGGAAGATATATGGTTCTTGTTAATTGTCCTGTGGCATTCCTGTGCTTTTAAGTCCCTGAAGGTACTGTTTGTATGTAATGGTGAATAATTATTTTAGATTTATAAACCTGTATTTTCATATCCTATTTCTATTTTTTATTTCTGTATGTTGGTTTAACACCTTGATATACTGAGGAATGCGCCTATGCTGCAACTGAGTCTGAAGCACTGTACGGCTTCAAAGTACACAATTGTTTTAATTGTGCCAGCTCTTTTTTGATCTTATCGATTATAAAGATGCTGCTTTTGATTTTTTTATTATCTTGCATGCAATTTAACAACTTGTAGTTGTATCCTAAAATATAATTTCTTATAGCCTTCCTCCTCCTCTCCTGAAGGCATTGATTCATTTTGTGACTGGTGTTAAGGACAGCATTCACCTGTTCAAGGGGGCATTTTTCATGTGAGCTTAATCAAAGTTTAGCAGGATGTTGAGTCCTGGAGAGGGAAGGATACATCTGTCCTACCCTTACCAGATTACAATCAGGTTATCTCCAGCTGGGGTTATTCATTATCATTGAGAAGTGGGAGCTCTGGTTAATTTATTTCTCATGAACTCACCACTTTCTCCTGCATTTGAGTCTTCTAACTCATCAAAAACCAGGGATCGTACCTGGGATAATCCTGCTCTAAATACAATTAGAAGAGTGACAAGACCTTGGGGCTCAGCCTATAGATAGTGACTTCTGTGTATCAGCCTCTCCAATCACCAATAATAACTCTAGGTGGGGGTTGGAAAGAAAGAAAGGAAAAGAAAAAGCTTTGGGAGATTTTCCCATGACTCCAAAAGGCAAAACAAGAAACTTCAGAAGGCCACAGATACCCATGACACTTTAGTCATTACATTTAAGCACTCCATTCCACATCATATGACCAATGTCAAATATAGGCTTCCACGGGCCTGGAAAAGGCCACTGCCAGCAATCCTCACGGATTGATTCTCACAGGTCAATCCTCACAGTTACCAACTTTCTACCCCATTTCACCCCATGTACTTTAAATAGCCCTATCCGCCAAAAAAGTATCTTAACCCTTTTGAAATTTCCAGCATTTTTTACTACATTGTCTCTGAATAGGGCATTCTGCATGTTCACTGCCCTCTGTGTGGACAAGTTGTAATTTGAACTGTGCATTCATTTTTTCTCAACTGAACCCATGTAACGTATGTCGAAGACTTTGCATGAATATTGAACATCCCCCTGGGATTCAGTTAATCTATATTTCTTCTGAGATCTTGCATTAGTTTGACTTGGTTTGTAGTGCTTTTGCTGTGGAGTTAGAATTTTGTGGTTTTAAGTCCCCCTGCAGGATGTGAGCACCTAATGTAGATTGATACTTCAGTGCAGTACTAAATCAAGTCTTGCATGTTGGAGCTGCTCCCTTTCAGATTCGAGTTTAAATTGAGGCCCGTTGCCTATTGAAGTGTATGTAAAATATCTGTTAGTGGTACTTGAAGAGTCTGAATATTTCCTGACTAGTATTTATCTGTCAGTTGAAACCACCAGAGAAGCAGATTTCCTCTCTTGATGTATGTGGGATCTTGTGTACAAATTGACTGCCATATCTGCATATAAAAAGCAGTTACTACACTTCAGAAATATTTAATTGCCTGTGAAATGTTTTGGGATATCCTGATGGTGTGAAAAGCTTAAGATCACCAATGTGGAGATCCCTAGTATCCAAAGCCGTTCCTTGTAGCATGCAAATACAATCCAGTTTATCAACTTAAGTTCCCTTTCTGTTAATTCCTGCCAACATTGAATATCCTCCCAACAGTATAGGTCTTAAAACTCTACAGAATGCTCTAGGTGAAGGTGGCCTACTTCTTTGTACAAGCTGATTATCAATTTCTGGGACTTGTAAGCAGGAGTATACCATTGGGTCCCTTGAACCTGCTCCACCATTCAGTATCATCATGATTGATCTTGGAACTCAAATCAACTGCTATCAATTTATTCCAGGATCCCTTGAATCCCTCAGTATCCAAAACCTATTGCTCTCAGTCTTGAATATACTCAATGAATGAGCATCTCAGGGCCTTCTGAGATAGAGAATACCAAAGATTTATGGCCCCCGAGAGAAGAAATTTACCTCCCATCTCACTCTTAAATCACTGACCTCTTATCCTGAGACTGTGCTCCCTAGTTCCCAACTTTCCAGCCAAGGGAAACGACCTGTCAGTGTCCACCCGGCCAGTCCACTCAGAATCTTTAAATCAAATCACTTCCCGTCCTTCAAGATGTCAAGGAGTGTAGGCCCAATGTACTGAACATCTCATCATCAGAGAAATCAAACCAGTGAACCTTTGCTGACTGCCTGCAAAACATACAAATTAGCAGCAGGAGTAGGCCATTTGGTCCTTCGACCGTATTCTGTTATTTGATAATATCATGGCTGATCTGACTGTGGCCTCTACATTCTTGTCTATCCCCTATACCTTTTGACTCCCTTGTCAGTTAATAATCTATCTAACTCGCCTTAAACATGTTCAATGACTCTGCCTCCACTGCTGTCTGGGAAAAAGGATTCCACAGACTGACGACCCTCTGAAAGAAAAAAATTCTCATCTCCATTTTAAATAGGAGACCCCTTATTTCTGTATCCCCCAGTTGTCTCTCCCATAAATGGAAACATCCTTTCCACATCCTCAGCTGAACTCGCCGTGAGGTGAGAGTGACCACCCTCAATGTCAAGGCAGCTTTTGATCGAATTGTGGCATCAGGGAGCCCTAGAAAAACTGAAGTCAATGGGAATTTTTTATGGGGGTGGGGGGGGGTGCGGGGTACTCTGCTGGTTCGGGTCATACCCAGCACAAAGGAAGATGGTTATGGTTGTTGGAGGTCAATCATCTCAGCCCCAGAAAATTGCTGCAGGAGTTCCTCAGGGTAGTGCCACCTTAGTTGCTTCATCAGTGACCTTCTCTCCAACATAAGGTCAGAAGTGGGGATGTTCACTAATGATTGCACAATGTTCAGCGCCATTTGTGGTTCCTCAGATATTGAAGCTGTCGGTGTCCATATGCAGCAAGACCTGGATAATGTTCTGGCTTTGGCTTTTAAGTGACAAATAATGTTCGCACAACACAAGTGCCAGGCAATGACCAACTCCCGATAAGAGAGAATCTAACCATTTCCCCTTGCCGTTCAATGGGGAATGACATTACCATTGCATTAACATTGCTGAATTCCCCACTTTCAACATCCTGGGGGTTACCACAGAAACTGAACTGGACCAGCCATATAAATATCGTGACCACGAGAACAGGTCAGAGGCTGGAAATTCTGCGGCAAGTAACTCATCTAGAAGGCATAAGTCAGGAGTATGATGGAATATTCTCCGCTTGCCTGGATGAGTGCAACTCCAGCAACACTCAAGAAGCTTGACACCATCCAGGTCAAAGCAGCCTGCTTGATCAACACCCCATTCACCACCTTCAACATCCCCTCCACTACCGACTCACAGTAGCAGCAGTATGTACCATCTACAAGATACACTGCAACAACTCACCAAGGCAGCACCTTTCAAACCAGTGACCTCTACCACCTGGAAGGACAAGGGCAGCAGATGCATGGGAACACCACCACCTGGAAGTTTCCCTCCAAGTCACACAACATATTGACTTGGAAATATATCACTGTTCCTTCACTGTTGCTGGATAAAAATCCTGGAACTCCCTAACAGCACTGTGAGTGTACCTACAACATGCTGGTCTAGCGAGTGACACCCATGACCCATGAAAGAATAAATGAATCCACCCTGTGAAGTCGGCTCAGGATCTTAAATGGTTCAATAAGATCATCACTCTTTTAAACTCCAGTGGAAACAGGCCCAACCTGTCCACCCTTTCCTCATGAGACAATCCTTTCATCTCTGGAATCAATTGAGTGAACCTTCTCTGCTTCTATTGCAATTATATCCTTTCTTAATAAGGAGACCAAAACTATATATGGTACTCCATATGTGGTCTCGCAAACTGTAGAAAACTTTCCCTACTTTTATCTTCCATTCCCCTTCCAATAAATAACATCCCACTTGCCTTCCTAATTTGTAACTGCATACTAACTTGTCCCGATTCATATACCAGGACAACCAGATTCCTTTTGTACTATAGAGTTCTGCAATCGCTCTCCATTTTAAATAACATACTGTTTTTTTTTATTCTTCCTGCCAAAGTGAACAAGTTCACATTTTCGCACATTATACTCCATCTGCCAAAATTTTGCCTATTCACTTAATCTATCTATATTACTTTGCAAGCCTCATTACCTTCCCTTGACAACTTACTCTCCTACCTATCGTGTGTCATCAGCAAATATAGCAACTATACATTTGGACCTTTCATCCAGGCCATTGATATAGATGATAAATAGCAGAGGCCCTAGCACTGATCCCTGTGGCACTCCACTGGTTACATCTTGCCAATCTGAAAGTGACCCATTTAACTCTATTCTCTGTTCCCTGTTTTCCAATCAATCCTCTATCTATGCTAAAATGTTACTCTGTACACCATAAGCTCCTGTTTTGTGTAATATCCTTTTATGTGGCACCTTGTCAAATGCCTTTTGGAAATCCAAGAACATCACATCCACAGGGTTCCCCTTTATCCACACGGCTTGTTACTTCCTCAAAGAACTTTAATAAATTAGTCAAATGTTAACTCTTTCCCTTCCTCAAAACCACGTTGACTCTGCCTGATTGCATTAAGATTTTCTCAGTGCCCTGTTGTAACCTCTTTAATAATAGATTCTAGCATTTTCCCTATGAAGTATGTTAAGCTAATTGACCCGTAGTTTCCTACTTTCTGTTTCCTTCCTTTCTTGAAATACATAAGTTGCATTTGCTACTCTCTAATCTGCTGGGACCTTTCCAGAATCTAGGGAATTTTGGAAAATTAAAACCAATGCATCTGCTGTCCAAACAGCCACTTCTTTTAAGACCCTAGGATGAAGTCATCAGGACCTGGGGAGCTGTCAGCCTTTAGTTCTAATAATTTTCTTAGTACTCTTTCCCTGGTGACTATAATTATTTTAAGTTCCTCCCTTCCTTTCACCTCTTGATTTACAATTATTTCTGGGATGTTATTTGATCTACAATGAAGACGGACACAATATCTACTTAACGCGTCCACCATTTCCTTATTTCCCATTATTAATTCTCAGACTCTGTAGAGGACCAACACTCACTTTTAGTTCACAAAAACAGAAAATGCTGGAAAAACTCAGCAGGTCTAACGGTATCTGTGGAGAAAAAAAAAAGAGTTAATGTTTAGTCCATATGACTCTTCTTCATTAGGAAGTCATACAGACTCAAAACATTAACTCTTTTCTTTCCTCCACAGATGCTGTTAAACCTGTTGAGATTTTCCAGCATTTTCTGTTTTTGTTTCAGATTTCCAGTATCCACATTTCATAAGACTCAGTAAAGATATGTGCCAGTGAGAAAAAAGGACTCTAGGAAAAGGATGCATCATTCAGAGCTAACTAAGGAAGTCAAAGGCAGTATTAAATTGAAAGGTTGGTGGTAGGTGAGATGATTGGATAGAATATAAAAACTAGAAAAGAATGACTAAGAAAGGAGAAATGTGAATGCTGGAAATCTGAAACAAAAACAAAATGCTGGAAAATCTCAACAGGTTTAACAGTATCTTTGGAGGAAAGAAAAGAGTTAATGTTTTGAGTCTGTATGACTTCCTAATGAAGAAGAGTCACAGCTTTTAACTCACTTATAGTTTTTTTTCCTTTTTAAATACCTGTGGAAACTGTTTACTGTCGTTTTTTCCAGTTAGTTTTCTCTCCATACTCTAATTTCTCCCTTTTTTAGTCATTCTTTTCTGGTTTTTATATTCTATCCAGTCATCTCACCTACCACCAATCTTTCAATTTAATACTGCCTTTGACTTCCTTTGTTGGCCCTGAATGATCCATCCTTTTCCTAGAGTCCTTTTTCTCACTGGCACATATCTTTACTGAGTCTTATGAAATGATTGTCTTCCACTGTATCTCTACTGATCTACCCCTTAACCTAATTTCCCAATTTACTTTAGCCAACTTGTCCTTGTACCCTTATAATTTCCTTTATTTAAGTTTAAAACTAGTCTTAGGCCTACTCTTCTCTCCCTTAAACTGAATGTGAGTAATCATGTTATGACTACTGCTTCCTAGGGGCTCCTTTTACTATGAGGTCATTTATTAATTCTGTCTCATTGCACATTACCAGGTCTAGAATAGCCTGCTCTTCATTGGTTCTATAATGTTCTGCTCTAAGAAACTGTCCCAAAAGCGCTCTATCTACTCATTTTGCAGGCTACCTTTGCCAATCTGATTTGTCCGACCTATATGTAGATTAAAATCACCCATGATTATCACCGTACCATTCTTACAAGCCCCCATTATTTCTTCCTGTATATGCTGTCCTACAATGTAGTTACTGTTAGGGGACCCATAGACTACACCCACAAGTGACTTCTTACCTTTTCTATTTCCTACCTCTACCCAAACTGTTTCTACATTGTGATCTTTAGCTAAGGTCATCTCTCACTATTTTACTAATGCCATCTTCAATTACCAGAGCTACCCCACCACCTTCCTGGCTTCCTGTCCTTCCCAAATGTCAAGTACACTTGAATATTCAGTTCCCAGCCTTGGTCACCTTACAGCCGCATCTCTGTGATAGCTATCAGATCATATATATTCATTTCTATATGAACTGACAAAACATCCATTTTGTAATGAATGCTAGAATTTGGACGCAGAGCCTTTAGTTCTGTCTTTTTACTTTTGCGCGCACTTAAGAATGTACCCTCTGTAACTTCCTGCCACACTCTGATTATTATTACCCCATTGCTCTCTTGCCTTTTCGTCTTCCTTTACCGTTATATATATTCCCTCACTTGATCCCTACCACCACTACTTAGTTTAAAGCCCTCTCTATCACCCTATTTATAAGACTCACCAGCATACTGATCCTAGCATGGTTCAAGTGAAGACTGTCCCCAACTGTACAGCTTCTGCTTTCCCCAGTACTGGTGCCAGTGCCCCTTGAATTGAAAAGTAAATATATCTTCCCTTGGATAAAGAGACTAAAAGTGTACAGAGTAGTACAGGTATGTTCTCTCCAAAACCCTGTAGAATTGAAGCAAGATGTCCTTACTCTTGTACTCCTTGCCATAAGTGCCAACATGTCATTTCCTTTCCTGATTGCTTGATGTAACTGCATGTTAACTTTGTTTCTTATATAAGGACATCCAAATTTCTCTGAATATCAGCATTTAAACGTTTCTCATCATTTGTGCTCTTTCATTCAAGCTGTACATCCTAAGATCCTGTTTTTGTTATTCACCACAACCGCTGACTGAGTGCTTATCACTGTAACCCCACCCGATCCCTTTCTCATTTACTGTTAGCATTTATTTCATCTCTCCAGCTTCATGACTTTATATTTACTGAAGTGACAGCTCCTTTTTTTTCACCCAGTATCTCCAAAAGCCCCAGATAATTGATGCACTTGTTCCATACAATTTATCCCCCCCACCTCAATTCATTACCAGTGACCTACTTGAAGAGGTTTATTGCCACCTATTTCCCCAAATCCCAAAATCCAGCAAAGAAAGAAGAAAAAAAACTTGGATTTATGGAGCGCTTTTCATGCCCTCAGGATACCCAAAGCACCTCACAGCCAACCAAGTACTTTTAAAGTGAAGGCACTGTTGTAAGAAAATGCAGCAACCAGTATATGTGCACAATCGCATCCCACAAAAACGATGTGATAAATAAATGAAAAGATTATCTGTTTTTGGTAAGATAACAAGGTAAACATTGGCTAGGAGAACACCTCTAGTCAACTTCAAAAATTGCGGGAGGTTCTTTTACATCCACCTGAGAAGACAATGGTGCTTTGGTTTAGTGCCTCATCTGAGAGAGAGCACCTCCGACAGTGCATTCCCTCAATACTGTTTTTAATTCTTTCATGGGATACAGCTGTCATCAGGATTTATTGCCCATCCCTAGTTGTCCTTGAGAAGGTGGTGGTGGTGGCCTTCTTGAACTGCTGCAGTCCATGTGATATAGGTACATCACAGCACAGTGCTATTAGAGAGGGAGTTTCAGGGTCTTGATCCAGCGACAGTGAAGGAACAATGATATAGTTCCTAGTCAGGATGCTGTGTGACTTGGAGAGGAGCTTGCAGGTAGTGGTGTTCCTATGCATCTGATGCCCTTGTCCTTCTTGCTGGTAGAGGTCACAGGTTTGGAAGACACTGTCGAAAGAGCCTTCATAAGTTTATGTAGTGCATCTTGTAGGTGGCACACACTTTGCCACTGCAACGGTGGTGTTAAGAGTGAATGTTGAAGGTGGTGGATAGGGTGCCAATACTGCACTGAAGTTGGCTTGAATTTACAACCATCTGATTCAGAAGTGAGAGTGCTACCACTGAGCTAATTCTACAAACCTAAAGCTAATCCTACAGAACTACTTCCTGTGGTATTCCACTGGTCACTCCCTTAAGCGTTTGCATTCTCTGACTCAGCCTATAATTTAACCACATGAAAAGCTTCCCTTTGCTTTCTGTACTTTCTACCTTGTAAGTAATCATGTATGTCAAAGGCTTGGCCAAAGTCTAGAGAAACTAAACTTAACTGGGTGACATGGGGGAGCACACTGTTCACCCACCCACCCAATCCTTCCCCTTGAACGGTAGCAATCAAGGATCTTATCTGGAGACATCTTACCTCAGTTTGCACTGTGTAATTTGATGAACAATTATTCTATTTCATGATGCATTCTATTATTTTTACCTAGTATTGATGTCAAACTCATACATCAATACTAAGCAATATTTTTTTCTGAATTTATGAATTGTCTCGTTTGCTGCTGTCAATTCTTTTGACACAAGTCCTGTATCCATTGATTCTCTTAAAGCATCTATTGGGATGTGACCAATTCCATTTGCCACCTTCTTTGATTCATATTATGAAGTTTATAAGGGCCAGGTGCCTTGTACCTAATTGTCCTTTGTTTGTCTATCACATTATGGTGGTAATATCTATATCTGTGCGCACAGTGTAACACCAAGCAACGTATTCATCTGAAAAGGCATTAATGGAGTATTTCCTTCTTGTAGTTTATGGATTTCTTCTACCATAATGTTATAGTGCTGGTGCTAATTGCATAATTGTTACATCATTTGCAATAGCAATACTAACTTATTGTTTTTTCTTTACCCAGACCAATCGTACATGTCCTATCTGTCGAGCTGATGCTTCTGAAGTTCACCGAGATTTAGAGTAAAGCCATTTCCGCAGCACAATATTGAAGACGTTACCTAGATGACGTGGGGGAGCACACTGTTCACCCACTCATCTGTGTTACCTTAAGCCTTCCCCTTGAACAACAGCAATCTAGGATCTTATCTGGAGTCCTGTTACCTCTGTTTGCACCGTGCGATTTGATGACTTCAGCAAACACCTAGTATCTTCGCTTAGAAACCGTTATGGAGTTGTGTTGTACTAACATTGTGTTCCAAACTCCAAAGATTTTAACCTGCGTGTATTTTGATGTGTATTAACATTTTATAGTTTGTATGATCATTCCAAGTATTGACACGAAATTTGAGGGGTTGTGATTTCATCATATGCTCGAAAAGAAACAGTAGGTGGAAGACGATGGGGTACTCTGCCCAGTAAACCCTCCAGCATACTGTACTGATGGAGCGAAGCAGGATGTTTGAGAAGTGTGCGAGTGTGCGTGCGCGTGTCTGTATGTTATCTGTGTAATGTCTGAATGTACCTATCCATGTTTTCTTGTATTTGTACCATACACTGGTCTAGTTCTCTTGTGTGCCTTTGCACACACTATCCTAACCACTTCCAAAATATTTCCTGTATTGTTTGCATGAATAACAGTGCGTGAGTGTGTTTGAGTGAAAGATTAGAGGAGGGAAAATATTTAATGTGCACATATGCATGCGTGTCCAGCCAGCTTGGACTGGTGATGACTAGCTCTATCCAGCTGTGGGTGGGGGTGGGAATCTGTGCTCAGCTATTACTGCCATGCACTGTACTGCACACATACCTAAGCTCACAGCCTTTGTGGTGCAAAAATTATTCCAAGCAGCTAAATTATTTAGGATTTGTGGTTGTTGATTGCTCTGTAGATGCCACCAATTGTTTACCAATGATTTATGTGGTGGGATAGTGGATTGTTTACTGTTTTAATTAGTCCTGACCTGAGGGACGGTGGACTCTGTAGGAGACCCATTGGCCAGGGGCCAGGGCCCTGTGTTCTGTGTTAGGAAGATTTTTGCTTTGGTACTTGCACAGTTACAGTTACCTCATTTTGCCATGTATGTATTTGAAATTTGCTAATATATATATAGGAAATGGTTCTGATGCTAAACATTTTGTGTTTTCATCCCATTTGAATCATATTGTTGTAGCATTTAACATAACTAGTTATAATGTATTATACATCTGTAAACCAAATTGTTTCAGAGACGAAATTTTTAACAGATTTGTACTTTTTTTATGAAAGTTGCTAGTTATGCTTTACCAGGTAGTGCAATCATTTTTTATTGTTGTGGCTGATTTGAGAGGGTTGTTCACTAATAAATGTATGATGTATACCAACATAACCATGTTCTATGGCTGAATTTAATTTTCTAACTTAAGAGAACGTATTACTGACACTAAGCCTCAAGGGGAGTAGACTGGTTCATGTTGTTTGTTGTCACCACCATACATGTTACTGAGTGGATGATAACTGATGCTGAGACATGGACATATTACTACAGTGTTTTTATGTATAGATGAAAGCGCAATGGTTATTTTCTCTTTCCAGACCCAAATAAGTAGAAAATTCATCCACATATGGATTCTTAACAGGTATGGGTGGAAGGGATAGTACATTGGATTATAGTTTGCTCCAGCTTTGAGGAGTGACTTTTTGTAGTGTTTAATCACTTATGGATGCTCTAACCCATTGCAGCTTACTGGAGTAACTGTTCTATGATTTGACTTAACTATATTCTGGTATGATTGCATTTTTTATGTTTATTTTTAGGGTTGACATTTTGTGTATATTTTTGACTTAATAAGCGGATGATCATTTTCTGCTTTCTGCATGCAATGTCATTATATGTAATTCACCTGATAAACTCCCTATCTACTTTGCTAACCCTTTTCCCCATGGCTCCAATGTGAATGTAAGCACTGAAGTCCTACTGTTTTAAAAAAAGATTAACTTCCAAATATAAGCAATGTTAGCTTCTCAATTAAATTAATTATTTTTTTCTTCCAAGACATTGATCCCTGCCCCCAACCAACCCTGTAGCTAAAAGAACAGGAAAAACTCATGGAATTTGAAATGGCCATTCTTTCCAACATTTTTTTTTGAATTTCAGATGCTCATTGCAGTGAATGATGTTGCTGCAAAACAACACCGTGTCAGCATGAAGCACTCTCCTTGCTCAACTGATGAGTAAAGTTTTCTTTGCAATAATGGTTTTCAAACATTTAAGTGACCTTGTGCAAACTTTGATATGCTCCTGCAGAACCTTACTAAATATTGACACAATTCTGTAGGAGACTGACTATGCTAACTTCCAGACCATGATGTTACTACCCAAAGGAAAACTGTTACAATCGCAGAAATGTTTTATTAATTCAGATAGTGCACAGAGATGAAAATCAAAGGGACAAACCTGGTGACCTTTTGGGGCCCCAATACCCGCGTCAGGACCACAATTTCCAACTGCATCTTGTATCAATATAATGCTTTCCATCTGTTATCCTGTAATGTCCAATTAAGATAGCCAATCAATGCTGAATTGGGTAATGACCTCATTCCTTGGCCATTTTCAGTGAATTGTTATAATTTGACACAAATCTGTTCTCCACCTTTACCCAGAGACCCAAACTAGGACCTTTTCATTATCTGTAGCTGTTTTAGATTGTTTCCATTACCTAATTTATATATTGAATACTATCCTGCTGTTCCTTAGACCATTGAGTGGCTCTGGGGAATCTAAACATGTAGCTTTACTTTGAAAAGTACAATTCTCCATATTTTGAATTCCATTGCTTATCGTCCCCCAGGGATAGAAGCTTGTTCATTCATTACTTGCTTTCCATTGCCATGGCAATTTATTAATCTAGTTATCTAGTTTTTTTCCAAATAAGGTAATAAGTTAACATTTGTTGTGCACTCTTGTGTGTTATTTCATACTTTCCAAGAAAAGTAAGAAAGAAAAAAAAAATGACCATTAATATCCAGCTAATTAGTTCACAAATGGTAGTTATCAGAAGTTCATAGGATTTTTGGTGGTGACCAAATAGCATTCTACATCATAGTTAGCCCATGAGCATTTGGCTATATTAAAGTCACAATATAAATGCAAGTTGTTAAAATATAAAATTCAAAAATAATCTGCAAAAAGCATAGTAACAGATTACAGGAGGACATAGACTTTTGAGGTGGACAGACACATAGAAGTTGAAAGTTGGTGTAGTGAAGTGATTCATTTTGGTAGGAAGAATGAAGAGTGACTATATAAATGGCTTATATTAAACTAAGCAATTTTAAAGGCACTGCAGGAACAGAGACCTTGGTATATATGTACACAAAATTTAAGATGATAGAACAAGTCAAGAAGATTTAAAAAGGTAGCTGGGATCCATAGCCTTATAAGTGGAGGCATCGACTACACAGGCAAATAAGTTTTAGTAAAGCTTTATAAAACACTGGTTAACACCCAACTGGAATATTGTCATTTTTGGCATCACACTTTAGGAAAGATGATAGGAAGGAATGGATGTAGAGGAGATTTACTAGAATGATAGCAGGGACAAAGAACTTCAATTACATGGAGAGATTAGATAAGCCTTAGAACTGAATAGCTTAAAAGAGAAATTTGATGAATGGATTTGATAGTAAATAAGGAGAAATTGTTTCCAGTGGCAGAAAGAATGCTACCCAGACACACATTTAAGGTAATTGGCAAATGAACCAGAGGCAAAGAGGAAATATTTTTTTACATAGCAAATTGTGATCTGGAATGCACTGCCTGAAAGGGAAACAGATTCACTGGTAACTTCGAAAAGAGAAATGGATGAATATTTGAAGTGGAAATAATTACAAGGCTATAGGGAAAAGAGCAGGGGCATGGAATGAATTAGAAAGCTCTAAAAGCCAGCATAGGCATGCTGGGGCGAATTATGACCTCCTCCTGTGCTGTATCATTGTGATCCTATGGGGATTTTCCCCCCTCTTCTGCTTGCTCTAGATTTTTAGCATCTGAATTCCCTATGGTCTTCAATTTCTTTGAGATCATAGCAAACCTTCAAATATATGCAAAAAGAAACAAAACAACCTCGCTTGATCAACTGCATTATCCCATACTACCGTAACGAATATATTCAGTTGAATAAAGTTCATGACATCAGACTAGTTCTAATTAAATGGATTTACTTTATAAAGGATGAATATACTATTAAGGGATAGATCAGATGCTTACAGTATGAATTATTTAAGCTGGTTGTGGACAGGAAAACAAAGTTATTAGCCATTTCAAAGCAATTATTTTATGTATAATATATATATATAAATATACACCTTAACAGCTTTTCTAACTTCAGAAAAGCAAGCTAACTTTTCTCCACCAACACTATGGATGGTATCAATGACCTAAATGCCCTTTTACCAATACCTTCAAGTTCCCCTCAGTTTCAAAAATAACTATCATACATATCCGAACAAACCGGTGTGTATTTGTAATGTGTTTTGTTTTCTTTCCCATGTAACTCCTTTAAAAGGGACAGCCACCAAACCAAAACAAAGTAATTACCATAGAAACCAAAGATAATTTTGCTTTGAGGTTAAACATAGCATTGTGCTACTTTAAAATCAACGGATCAAACCAGACTTTCCTGAGCTGCTTGTTCAGCACCTAACTAGATAAATTCTCTAAAACGGACATTCAAGTAACTCAAGCTTTAATGGTGACTTATAAGTACTTCATCTATTTCAGTAAAGAGAAACCTTTAAATCCTAAAAAATAGAAGTAAGGCATTCAGCCCATCGCGCCTACTCCACCATTCTATAAGATCATAGCTGATCTTACTGTGACCTTAACTCCACTTTCCTACCAGCCCCCATACCCCTCACCTCCCTTGCAGGTCAAAAACCATAACTCAGCAAAGACTTAAGATGGAGAGGAATTTCCCTTCTCAGGGTTGTTAAATGGGAGAGCTCTTGTTTTTAAACTCTGCTCCTAATTCTAGATTGCCCCATGAGGGGAAGCATCCTCTCAGCATCTACCATAGAAAAGTTGCAGCACAGAAGGAGGCCATTCGGCCCATCTTGTCCATGCCAGCCCGAGGACACCCAGGTGCCCTTTCTAACCCCACCTTCCTGTACCTGGCCCATAGCCCTGCAGCTTACAGCACTTGAGGTGCAGGTCCAGGTACTTTTTAAAAGAGTTTAGAGTTTCTGCCTCTACCACCAACTCGGGCAGCAAATTCCAGACATCCACCACCCCCTTGCGTAAAAAAGTTCTTCCTCATGTCCCCCCTCTACCTTCTACCACTTATCTTGAATCTATGTCCCCTGGTTCTAGAATTCTCCACAAAGTGAAACAATTTTATCTGTCCACTCTATCTATTCCCCTCAATTTTGTACACCTCAATCAAGTCACCTCTCAGCCTTCTTTGTTCTAAGGAAAATAACCCCAACCTATCCAATCTCTCCTCGTAGCTACGCTTTTCTAACCCTGGCAACATTCTTGTAAACCTCCTCTGCACTCTCTCCAGAGC
Organism: Carcharodon carcharias; assembly: GCF_017639515.1. Lineage (NCBI taxonomy): Eukaryota > Metazoa > Chordata > Chondrichthyes > Lamniformes > Lamnidae > Carcharodon > Carcharodon carcharias. The sequence continues at coordinate 60,313,908 of NC_054474.1, forward strand.
TATTACGTCCTTCCTGTAATGTGACCAGAACTGCACACAATACTCCAGTTGTGGCCTCACCAGTGTTTTATATAATTCCAACATTATATCCTTACTTTTATATTCTATACCTCTGCCAATGAAGGAGAGCATTCCATATGCCTTCTTGTCTACTTGAACTGTTGCCTTCAGGGACCTGTGTACTTGTACGCCAAGATCTCTCACTTCATCTAACCCTCTTAGTATATTCCCATTTATTGTGTAATCCCTGTAATTGTTTGACCTCCCTAAATGTATGACCTCACACTTCTCTATGTTAAAATCCATCCGCCACTTTACCGCCCACTCCACCATCCCATCTATATTGTTTTGGAGATTATGGCTATCCGCTACTTGGCCAATCTTTGTGTCATCTGCAAATTTCCCAATCGTGCCCCCTACGTTCATGTCCAAATCATTAATATATAAAACAAACAGCAAGGGTCCCAATACCGAGCCCTGTGGAACACCACTTGAGACAACTTTCCATGCGCAAGGACATCCATCGACCATTGCCCTTTGTTTCCTGTTACAAAGCCAAACTTTTATTCAGTTTGCCACGTTACCCTGAATCCCATGGGCTTTTACTTTCCTGTCAAACCCCCTTTTGATTCTTATGTTTCAATAAGATCACCTGTCATAAAAATATGCTTTATGCCTAATAAAGATTTTTAGTCCAACAGCTGGAAAACCAAACTGAACTTAAGACTTTTCTAAAAAAGACAGACTATGTATGGCTACCTAATTTGCATCACTGAACCTTCCACATTCCAGTCCATTAAGATGTAGACACCATGTCTGCAAAGATCCATCAAGGACAATAGTCTCAGGTGAATGAGTGAGCCATATATCCTGTCCCCATTAATAAGGCAATCACCTGGGTTATTCAACAGGATGTTCCCATACATAAACTAATCAATCTACATTGGGTATATGCTAAAGTGAATCACTTGGAACAATGGGACATTGCATGAGCAAGAGGATTCCAAGACATGAACTGATTAAGTTACAAGGAATACACTAGTCACGACCATGTTTGATTCACTGGGTGATGATCGTATGACAGGCCTCTGTGTTTAAACTTCTGCTTTCTCTGCAGGAAGAGGACAAGCAGCTGATATACTTCTGAGAGAAGACCTGAGTGGGGTCCCTCCTCCCTCTCTCCAAACCACCTCGCCATCTTCAAACCCTTTTTACTGATTGTGACCATCTAGGGATGTCCCTGCTGCAGATGGAGACTTATTAACAATTCAATCCAGCACTACTGACTCCAGAACAGCCAAACCAGCCATCTACATCTTTAAATGGGAAACATTGGGATTGCTGAAGTAAAGTCACAAGACCGCCAAACTTAGCCTGAAGCCAGCCGAGCCACCAAGCAACAGTCTGTATTCCCGTTTAATTTCTCTTAAGTTGATAAATCTATTCTTCCCTAATCTATTGGTGTGTGTGTGCAAAAATGGGAGTACATTTTATTTTACTTAGATCAGTTTAATATAATAAAGCTAACCCTTTTCTACATTAAACCCAAGAAAACCTGTCCGACTGGTTCTTTTATGATCATGGTGTATAAACAGTTAAACACTCACTGAATTGGTAAACATATCCTTTTCATAAAAGCCTGTTGTGATCAAATGAGGAAAGGGAAAAGAGGGGGAGCCATTCAGCCCCTTCCCACCTAATCATAACATCCCATTCTTCTAAACTCCAATGAGTATAGACCCAACCTGCGCAGAAGACACAACCGTTTCATCCCAGGAATCAGCCTAGTGAGCCTTCTCTGAACTACCTCCAATGCAAGTATATCCCTCTTAAGAAAACCAAAACTATACCAAATACTCTAGGTGTTGTCCCACCAATTCCCTGTACAGTTGTAGCAAAGCTTATCTACTTTTATATTCCATCCTGAGTGATTTAAGTTCAGTTGAATGTATAAGTGTGTTCATTCCAGTTAGTTGAAATAGAACTTTCCTGTTTCATTTATGCGGCAGCAGCTAAGCTACACCATATACTTAAACCTCTGCAAAACAAAGGGAGGTGATGGCATCGTGGTATTGTCGCTGGCCTAGTAATCCAGAGATCCAGGGTAATGCTCTGGGAACCCAGGTAGAATTTGAATTCAGTGAAAATCTGGAATCGAAATTGATGACCATGAAACAATTGTCAATTGCTATAAAGACCCATCTGGTTCACTAATGCCCTTCACAGAAGGAAATCTGCTCTCCTTACCTGGTCTGGCCTACATGTGACTCTAGACCCTCAACGATGTGACTCTTAAATGCTCTTTGAAATGGCCTTCACCCTGCTACAAAGTTACAAAAAAGGAATGAAACCCGTTGGACCACCCAACATTGACCTAGGCAAACACAGCACTGTCAACTCTGCAACGTCCTCCTTACTAACATCTGAGGGCTAGTGCCAAAAGTGAGAGTTGTCTCAAGACTAGTCGAGCAACAGCCTGATGTAGTTATCTTCATGGAATCATGTATTACAGACAATATCCCAGACACCACTGTCACCATCCCTGCTGGTGGGACAGGACAGACCCATCAGAAGTGGTGGCACAGTGGTATACATTTGGGAGGGAGTTGTCCTGGGGCTCCTCAACATCGACTCGGGGCTCCATGAAGTTTAATGGCAACACGTCACACAGAGGCAAGGAAACCTCCTGCTGCTTACCACGTACCACCACTCCACCCCTCAGCTGACAAAGCAGCCCACTTGATTGGCACCATATCCACAAACATTCGCTCCCTCCACCATCAATGCACAGTAGCAGCAGTGTGTACCACCTACACGATGCATTGTAGGAATTCACCAAGGCTCCTTGGACAGCACCTTCCAAAACCACAAACACTACCATCTAGAAGGACAAGGGCAGCAGACAGATGGGAACACCACCATCTGAAAGTTTCCTTCCCCCCAAGTCACTCACCACCCTGACTTGGAAATACATCACCTTTCCTTAAGTGGCTGGGTCAAAATCCTGGAACTCCCTTCCTAACAGCACTGTGGGTATACCTACACCACATGGACTGCAGCAGTTCAAGAACAGTTCAAGAAGGCAGCTCACCACCACCTTCTCAAGGGTAACTAGGGATGGGCAATAAATGCTGGCCCAGCCAGCGAAGCCCACATCCCGTGAATGAATTTTTAAAAATTATCCAAGGCCGTAAAATTCAGCATTACAAATGCCTTTGTACATATTTGCATCAATTATTGCAAGAACTCAGTAGTAGAAGCATAGGCCATCTAAATAAATACCTCAAAGCTGCAAACATCATTACTTACATTAATAGCAAAGCAAAAAAATTTATTTGAATAGCACTTTTCACAACATCCCAAAGCACTCTGCAGCCAACGAAGTAATTTGATTGTAGTCACTATTGAAATTTTATAAACACTGCAGCCAACATGCACATAACAAGTTCCTACAAACAGCAATGGTCAGATAATCAATATCATGAAAACAGGTTGAGGGATAAATATTGGCCAAGGCATCTCCCTGCTCCATATCTAAAGTGTCACTGGATCTTTTACATACGTTTGTGAGAGCAGACAAGACCTGCACCTCTGAGTGCAGCACTCTGAGTTCTGCACTGGAGTGTCAACATTGCTTGTTGTGCTCAAGTCTATGGAATAGGCCTTGACCACACAAACCTTCTGACTTAAGCGGGAAGAGTTCCACTAATTGAACCACTGTGACAAAAGGGCCCATACTACACAAGTTGCAGTTTTTAAACTTATTGTAATTTTACTGCTCCTCTATGCAAAACTGATCAACTCATCAAATTGTAAAACATTATATTTCTCAAATGTTAAAGTGCACATGAGAATATGCCCAGTATGCTGCCCATTACATCATGCCTTCTACAACAAAACGTGCCATTGGCTTCCTCTAGTCAGCCGGTATTCACTCACTCTCTCACATTTTTTGGCAAGATTGTGACCAGTAAACTTTACATCCTCACCCAACTCAAGTTGTTTAACATTTCCATTTTGGGAAATACCAGTAATTCATGATTTTTAAAATTTTCTCCTCTCAATTTTATAATATCCATATTAAGGATACAATTCTATTGTTCTGAAATATAATGAATTTTTAGATAAACGTACTCAATGTTCTGTCTTATAATTTGGAGCTGTAGAAGCTGTACCAAAATCACCAAATTACAATTGGATGTTAGCAAAATTCTCCTTTGGAGTGAACTTGACAATGTAATAACTTTTCCACCCCCAATACCATATCATCCCACACTATACTCATTGTAGCTTGCTGTCAGTAGATCATAATTAGGTGCCTCATTTATAGGTGAACCTCAGCTTCCCCTTGGGCCTTACTAAAGTTGTACAATCTCTGCCACCCCAGCTACAACCCGTCAATTCAAAACATTACACAGCACTAAGCACAAGGCAGATTTATAGTGACGTATTGCATTGTAACTTAAATTTTGTTGTGTGTGAAGCTTGACAATGAGTTTCTGGATGCATTTCATTGAGGTTATGCATTCATCCACAGTGCTACTGAACTTGCAACAGCAAATGCCTCGACAAACAGACTTAACTTACAATATAGTTAACTGGAAGGTTGTTTAAAAATATAAGTGACTTAAAAGAAATAACTTCAATTCATATACCACTTTCCACAAACTCAGGACATGGCAACATCAGGCAATTACTTACTTTTGAAGTGTGGTCATATTCTAATGTAGGCAAACATAGAAACTAATTTGTGCACAGCAAGATCCCAAACCAATGAGATAATGACTAGATAATATATTTTAGTTATGTTTGTCGAGGAATAAATATTGGCCAGGACAAGAGAACCCCTCTGCTCTTATTTAAAGTGTACCACATTATCTTTTACATCTGCCTGAAGGGGCAGACTGAGCTCTGTTTTATGTCATATACAAGACAGCACTTCCAACAGTACAGATCTCCCTCCACAATATACTAAAGTGTCTGTCTAGGCTATCTGCTCAAGTCTCTGGAGTGATGAGTCCACAACCTTTTAATTTAGGAGACTGGTTATGTATTCTATTATTTCTGTACAAAAATGACTAGATAAAGGGAATACTAGAGACTGGTTTTGTGTTCAGTAATTGGCTTCTTCTGTTGAAACATACAACTTTGTAGCTATAAAAAAAAGGCTTTATGGTGCAGTGTATGAAATTCTAAGAACAAAAGGATAAAAGCAGTGGATAAGTAAAGTTCAGTTAAACTTTTAACATTTCGAGCGACATGAATCTATTTGACCATTTATAAACTCAAGACAAAAAAATATTAAAAATTACAAATTACTCACACATTCCTCAAGTAATTAATATTTGTATTCCATTCAACTTCAATAAGTTACAAGACATGGGATGAGTATTGAATTTACAGCATCATACACAGCAATTTCTTCAATTTCAGATTGCGAACATGGAAAATTATATTCAGAATTCAATTTCAGATGCAGTATCACTCAATGCCCTATTCTTGTTAATCTTTTGAATGGTCTTAAGTAGGTGGGGGGAATTTTGGTTTGAAAATCGTAATTTTTAAGTGGACAGAAAACAGAGCAGCAGATTTTGGCTTAAGCTTATAATTGGAGCTCACTTAACCCTTTCAGTACTTGTCTCAAATCTATATGAATAGACAGTCTAAAAAGCATCAAGTTGTTCAAATTTTTTTTCCATTCCAGTAATGTAAAAAAGTGGTACAAACAAGTTTATCCAAACATTTCCAACAAAAAGCCATGAAATACAGAAAGATTATCCTTGGCAATTTAGCAAGAAAAACTTGTTAAAAAACAATATTTTTCTAAATAAAAGTTTTACGAAAACCATTTTCACTTTGAGTAATTGATTTTTTTTTAAATGATCTGAGAAACATTATTAAACAACAAAAGTGAACAGAAAGTGTGGTCCTTTAAAGAGAATTTCCCTGATTTTTCAAGTAAGTATTACTATCAGGAATATACTGCTCATACAAGTGTTAAAAAGGACAAGATTTATAGCAGTAGCTACCAACCTGATTTTTAAAATGTCTATGACATCTATTTGGGTACTGTTAGTCTGTAGGGGATACTTCTGCTACGAGACAAGATTTTAATCCTTCAGTCTCAACACAGGCAATATTTGTTTCATTTTAGTTTTCACCATTCTCAATTTTAGGACTTTATACTAACTGCATTAAATGGAGTTAACATCCCAAAATGCACTGGAAAGGGCATGACTTAACTCAAGCAGGGCAAAACAGATGTTGAAGCTACAATATTTTGGGGGAAAATATCCAAGATTGGTAAAGCGTTCAGGTCATTAGAAATTTACTTCCCAGACATTTAAATTCCTAATCTCAACAGGCTATCCAATAAATAGCTGTTATACACAGACATTAAGTGAGATTGCTTCTCTCGGCAGCTGTCTGTAGATTCTAGCCTCTGTATTCATATACATCGCAATTAATTTAAATTGTAAAGATTTTCCATTGTTTTTGCAGATCATAGCCTGATATCAAACTCCAAACAACTATCTGCTCTATACCTATGGAATGTAATGGCAATTATGTGAATAATTCAGTAATTGATAATAGCAAGCATAAGACAGATGAAAGAAACCATGGCCACTGAGGTCACAACTAAGTTTCTAAAAATAAATACAAAAATCAAGCCTGCATTTTTTCCAAGTAAATAGCATTTGTGGGGTTTAACAAAACCAATACTGACTGCTATTCTGTCTGATCTAAAATCAACTCAAATATAGCAACTGGAAGCACTGACTATCTTGGATGTCAAGTCATGAGAAACATTAATGGCACTGATTGGCATTCCAGGTATATAAAAAAAAAAATCAACTTTATACGCAAGGCAAATTACCCTGTAAACAGAAATGCTAAAATGAATACCCCAAATCTGAACAATATCAATTTCATAATTGTAACCCAACTCAAATTGATAACATTAACATTTATACTATAAGTTTAATGAAAACTTAGGTATCTAATCTTGGAGTATAATACACTCCAGAATGATTAAAACTATATCTGCAATTTTTAAGTTACATGTCTATTCAAAAAACTGCTACAAAAGCCTATCTGGAGTTCAGAAAATAAGAAAGGAAAACAACGCCAACTTTATCATTGCATTATAATTAAATCAACTAGTAGAATAATATTAAGGCCAATAGCTGTTTTGGTGGCAAAGTAATTTCATTATTAACTACCACCCAAAATCTATTCAAGATTGAGACACAAGTCATAATGCATCTTGGTAGAACAGGAAAACAATGGACAACATGCAAATGGTTAAAATGCCATTTAGTGAAAGAGTGCAATACAGTAATCCTAAACAATATTCCTGATCAAACAGTATTGAAGAAACAGTACATATACTTGATGCCTTGCAGAAAACTGATCATGAGACCATCAGGCACATGGTTTAAAAGGAGGCCGTTCTCCACTGAAGTGTTAATTTTGTTGGTCGTGTTCTCACAGGAAGCTATAAATAGTATTTGTTTCAATAAAAGTTTGCAGCACTTTATAAATAGGTGCAGAAAAAACTAGCAAAAGGTTAATTTGAAATATCAACAAATATCTGTACATGTCAGTACAATAGTGGAGAATGACTAAAAAAAACTAAACATTATTGGTGATAGGAAGCTCAAAAAGAACAAAATGAGTGGAGACAATATAGTCTTTTAATGCTGATACATCAACTCAACTATTTGGTGTACCAAACAGCTACCATCGGTTGTAAGGAAGTTACAGAAAATTATTCAAAAAGAAATCTATGCATAGAAAAATGATTCAACACAATAAAATTCTAAAACGATTTTAATTTATACTGTTGGAATAAATTACACCTCGAGTACAATAAGCCTGCTCAGGTATTAAACATGGAGCAAGCTCTAGTTACCACAGGCACTATAGGCTGACAAACTACATACTGAGGCTTCACCATAGCAAAGGCCATGGCAATTAAGAACTTAAACCAGTCCAGGTTCAAACAATTCAATAACAGCCAACCCTCCTTTGGTCTCTCTTTTTTTCCATCTTTTAATAGAAATACAACATAAATATAGGTAAATGGGAAAACAAAGTTAGCAGATAAAGGGATAAGGTCTCTCCGATGGTGTATTCTAGGGTCAATGCAGGTGGAGAAATGGATTAATTTACTTTTATATCTTCTGATCAAAAACTGCTCAACATTGCAGGGTTTTTTTGTGTTTTTTTTTTAAAATAGCATAGTGATGGACAGCGCAGTTCATCCCAGGAAATGATGAGCAACCTAGCTGCATAGACGTTTGCCAACCAATGCAGCAGAAACTTGGCTCATTTGTGAGAAAGTCTCTGTGATCCATTATACTGTGCAGCTATTAAAAATTGATCCCATAGTTAGCTTCTGGTTCAATCATCAGTAAGATCTTGAACAAACAAGACTTCACAGCGACTCAATCCTGCTTGCTGCAGGGTGGGTGGATTTGGCTCTTTCTCTGTAGGCAGGCAGGGCAGTACTCTGCGTGGAAAGTTAGCAACTATTTGAAATTTCTCAGGAGTTTCTTTCAAGGAGAACAAAAAGTCATATATCACCTGCAATGAAAGAAAAAAACATTAGTTTAAGAAATTTAATTTTTGACATTATACTTTAAAAAAATGCAACCATCTTTTTTCTCCTTTTCCCTTTCTCCTGGTGTTGACTCATTGCTCAAGCACACCTCTATAAGTGCTGGCTGTCCACCAGTACTTCATTCATTTGCCCATTGATCACATATAAGCGTCAATGGTAATTTCCAGCAGAAGGTCAACTACTTGGGGGTAGCTATGTATAATTCTGTCCTCCACAATTTCGACATAGGCAAACTTCAAGAAGGCATTATTGAATAATAATGATGAGTGGGAACTCTGCCCAAATTTTACCTCTCTTATCCTCGATGATGAAGCCAACTGCACTGTTCTTGCTACAGCCATGGCTGAAGTCAGCTTAATTAGCAGAGACCAAGGGAATTGATGGTCAATGTAGTGAGTAAACTCATGCAAACGGCAGGGGTACTGGAATAACAATGTTTAAGTCCAATGTTTGGACAAATAAATTGCCTGTATGTGGTGTTTAAACATCTTATATACCTTTGCATTAGACTTTCGCCAACAAATGAAATTATGAATAGCACTTCCAGTATTGTTGGTGCATCATAGTATTTGGGATTAATCTCAAAATATAGAAGAATTCAGACTATCAGAAAAAAGATTTTAAACTTTAAAGATCTGGTCACCAACTGTCCAACTAATACACTGTTAGAGGTAGGATGGAGGTGACTGATGTTGCGTGAAGTATTGCATAGTAACTATGCAATCAGACTGGTATTTAAAACAGCATTATCAGCCAAAATAAATCACTCTCATGCATGTACAAGTTATCATACTGTACAATTTCAATATACACAGTTTCACAAGCAAGCTATGAATAAGCAAACAAAACAATTTGCATTTCTACAACTATAAAGGCAGTTTATTGCAGTCAATAAAAATAAATATTGTATTTTGTAGAAGTACTAATAACTGAAACTGTATTAAATGTAGTTTCATTAGTTTTTTATTCCCAAGGATTTAAGGAATACAACATTTTAAATGTTTTCATTATGTAAATAGGAAGCATGGAAGATTCTTACTGTTAATGACTGGGTAAATAGAAATCGCCGTTCCACTCGAGTATCATTTGGCAACTTAAAGACAATTTTAACACTGTCTGGATTGTCTGGAAAAGGCTCAGGGGGAAGGCGTTCAGACTTGCGTTCTTTCTCTTCCTGCAAACTCTGCAACCATAAAAAAAAATTATGTTTTTTCCTCACATTTACAAAGTTACAAGGTAACATTTAACATAGGATGATATGAACGTCAGCTTGGGATTTCAATTGAATTTTTAGTGAGAATTCATTAGAGGTGGGGCACAAGCACTGTTCCATCCATGGCCATTTTCAGACATCACCCTCAAATCTGATCCTGTTTTCAACCAATGCCAACAAGTGTACTTCCAGTAGGTGTTGCTGGATAATAATCAGGAACAAGAACCTGTCTGAATCTTCTCCTTAATATGTTGGTCACTGAGGCCAAATTTAACCCCTTAACATGGCTGAGATAATTTATAAGCTTCATAAGCTTTTTATTCCCAAGGACAACATTGGGTAAATAGAAATTGCTGCTCCACTTGTGTAACATTTTCAACTTAAAGACAATTTTAACACTGCTTAGGTTGTACAGAAAAGGGCTCAGGGAAAGTCATTCAGACTTGCAGGGATTGACCCCGAGACCATCCTGGTGTGTATGATTCAGGTATTCAATGCCTCAACCAGCTCAGTCTTCAGGAAGGTAAGGTCATCAGTTAAACCTCCACATGTGGGTAGATAATGTCATAACATTACAAATATCTAGCCTCCCCACACTGAAACAGATTTTATTAAAATCATTTCATGCAGTTTTTTAAACAAGAAATCTCCTTACCCGTTGTCTTCTTTCTTCCGCAAGTATCTGTTGCCTGACATCCTCCTCCTCCTTTCTCCTCTTTTCTTGTGCCTCCTTTCTCTTCCTTTCTTTTTCCTGGTCTGCACGAAGTGAAGCCAAATAAGCTTCATCTTGCTGCTGTCTTAACACTTGCGTCTGATTCCTTTCCTCTCTGGAGATTGAAGAGACAAGAATAGCAAGAATATCATTATTCGCATAATCAGTTTCACATAATAATATTCACATAACCAGCTGTCAACAGATCACCGATTGGTTCAACTGCATGCTATTTAAAGACACAACAAATCCTGATTAAACCAACCCTTGCCAGAGAACAAAGTAAATATTGGTTAAAAAGTGAATTTTCTTAGGATTACTTCAAAAGAAATAGGAATATAGTCCAAAAAAAGAATTATTCACTCTTTCTCTAACCCTTTTCCTACTTGACTCTTGGCACTCTCTGCCTGCAAAAACCCTTGCTTTTGAAGGTATATCAAATGCATTCCTGGTTTTGTTACTAAAAATGTGCAGGACCAATGAGCATCATCACAATGTTTGTTGCAGCTTTTATTTTCCTCAAGCACTAGCCTTCTGGCCAGTAGTACAGCCAGTGAATTGGCTGAGACTGTCATGCCAATGTCAGGGAACACTAATTCAACATATCAATGGAGACTAAACTCAAGCCTAAACCTCTTTATTACAAGGGAATTAAAGAACTTCAACGATATATCAAGGATTATAGGATGAAACAAAGTTGCCATTTTAACTGGAGTCTCAAAACAGATCCATTTTTTATCCATCAATTCTCCCTGTTCCTTTCCCAAAGAAATGGCTCATTTTAAATTCAGTTAATTTAAAAGGTAAACATTTCTGATTTTGTTTAATAACAATAAATCCAACAGTCTTCTAGCCAGAATTAACAACCAATATCCTCCATGAATAAAAGTTTGCTCCTGATATAATAAGTTAATACCAGCCTTTTACTGCTGAAAAATTAGCTCAAAGTCAGCCCTTGTTGATCAAACTAATGCAAGCAGGGGCTACTTTTCCAAGGTTGGGAGTGAGAGCGAGGTGGATTTACTTGGCTTGGGAATACTGAAATAAAAACACAAAATGCTGGAAAAACTCAGCAGGTCGGGCAGCATCTGTGGAGAGAGAAACAGAGTTAACGTTTCAAGTCCGTATGACTTCTTCAGAGCTGAAGGTAGGTAGAAATGTGATGATTTTAAACTGTTTAAGAGGGGCGGAGCAGGTGCAGAAAAATAGGTCAGGGATAGGTGGAAGCTCAGGAGAGATCTTGAGCTCCATCCCCTCCTAAACAATATAAAATCCATCACATTTCTACCTGTCTTCAGCTGCAGAAGAGTTATATGGACTCAAAATGTTCATATGGACTCAAAATGTTAACTCTGTTTCTCTCTCCAGTGATGCTACGAGGCTGGCTGAGTTTTTCCAGCATTTTCTGTTTTTATTTCAGATTTCTAGCATCTGTACTATGTTACTTCATTTTAGGGAATGCCAAATGCTGCAAATTGAAATTGTTTCATTCCCAGTACAAACCTTACCAAATACAAAGCATTTAAAAAAATAAGAAATCTAAATTATTTGAAACAGCCTTTATTCTCAGAACCATGAGGTAATGCATGCTTGACCCATCAATTTATGGTTTTTAGATGAATTATTCACAAATAACCAGCCACACAATACCACCATGGATTTGTTACCTTAACAATACAATATTCCATACTAAATTACAGAAATTGAGGGCTCCCATTAATTTTGAAAGAAGTGCCGTATTGCTCCACATCATACCTATCAAGTCGCTCTGATACCAAGTATGTAGCATTAGCATCCATAATGAATGTCAGCTGATTGACAAAGTCTTCAGCCTGAAGAAGGCCTTCTAAACGACCAACTACCGTCATTCTTTGCTCTTTCAGCATGATCATTGCCAAAAATGGATAGGTGTTTTCTCGTAAAGCCTGTGACACTGAAATATATAGGCATACATGTTAGTTTGTTTGAAAATTTTATTAAATTATTTATCATTTTCCACTTTTTGCCTTGCTATCCCTATACCAGGGTTTAGATCGTGGCTCTTGCGTACAGAATCAATCATGGATCAGTGTAAATCATGCTGTTAGTAGCAAAAAGTAGCACTTCCATAGTTACTTCTTGAAGGACCATAGAAATATACAGCACAAAAAGAGGTTACTTGGCCTCTGAGTCTGCATGGCTCTTCTGAAAAGCAATCCAGCTAGTCACACTCTCAAGCCATTCCCCATGTTCCTGCAATAATTTTCTCCTTGAAATGAATGCCCAGCCACCTAAAGCTTTCTGCCCAGTTCAAAGTAGCACAACAAACTACTGGCCAAGTTCATCCTACTATATAGTTCATACAATTATGGCCCAATGAAAAACCTCTTGATGGAATTTGATCTGGTTTTAAAACAGCCAACAACTCTCTTTCAGTTGATAGATCTTGCATTGTTTCCACGCTGCAGTTAATCCTTTTGCGGTTAGTAAAAGAGATCTTCATTTCTAAAATGGTGCATACTGAATGAACACTTTCTTGACATGGTTCAAGCTGTCAAATACGTATATCTGAGATCTTGCAGAACTACTCTAATTTTCATATGTCACCGTGAAGGCTTTTCAAGCACATTGTGGTCATATGGTATTTGCAAAATCAGCTTGGAAAATAAAAATATCCACCAGCGGACAAGCCCAAAACAAGAAACAGAGTCACTTACATTTAATGTGTAACATGGTAATTCAAATACAGTATCTCCCAATTTGAGTACAAACATCTTTTTGAAGCTAACAATGAAACTGCCAACAGTGTCCAGTGAAGAGAAATGAAAATAGGACCTTTCCGGCCTAGCAAAGTGAACTTTGTTGCTAGAAATTCTTAATCCATTAAAAGCACATGAAAAAGACCATAAAAGCCTGATTGTTAGTTATCTAATTTTTAATAGGAACATGGATTTTCCTTAATTCAACATTTTAGCATAGAAAAAATTAAAATAGATTTCACGCAAAGAGATCTTTGTTTCATGTTTAGTATTTTAGTCAAACAAAATTCTCTCAAGGCTCAGATAAAAGCAAAAGAGGAGTCATATTGGACTAGAAATGTTAAATCTGTTTCTCTCTCCAATGATGCTGCCAGACCTGCTGAGTTTTTCCAGCATTTTGTGTCTTTATTTGCTCTAGATCAGATGTTATGTGGCATATGAACATTTCTACAAGTTATATAAGGTGTATTGGGTTACTTTTGTTGATGTCATTTTACTTTATCTCACAGTCATAATTATTAACTGTAGCACTGTTAGATTGCTGCACCAAACAAGCATGTGCTATAAGTAGAATTATTGACTACAGAGGCAGAATCTGAAACATTATTCATCCTGTAGCACAGAAAAACAGGCAGTCAATCTATATATACAGACAATTAATTATAAGAGAATAAGAAATAGAAGCAGTAGGTCGTCATTTGGCCCCTTGAAACTGCCCTGCCATTCAATAAGATCATGGCTGATCTGATTGTGGCCTTAACCCTCCTTTCCTGCCTGCCCCCATGATTCTTGACTCCCTTGTAGATCAAAAATCTGTCTAACTCAGCCTTGAATATAATCAATGACCCAGCCTCCATTGATCTCTTAATAAGATAAATAACCCTCAGAGAAGAAATTCCTCTTCATTGCCTTATTAAATAGAGGCCTCTTATTTTGAAACTGTGCCCCCTAGTTTTAAATTCCCTCATGACGGAAAACTTCCTCTAAGTCTACCCAGTCAAGCACCCTTAGAACCTTATATATTTCAATAAGATCACAACTTATTCTTCTAAGCGTCAATGACTATAGGCCCAACCTTTCCTCATGAGGCAAATCCTTCATCCCAGGGATCAGCTTCATGAACCTTCTCTGACCTGCTTCCAATGCAAGTATCCCTCTTAAGTATGAAGACCAAAACTGTATGTAATACTTTAGGCAAGATCTCACCAATATCCTGTACAGTTTTAACATGACTTTCCTACTTTTATATTCCACCTCCACTGCAACAAAAGCCTACATTCCATTTACCTTCCTAATTACTTGCTGTACCTACATGCTAATCTTTTGGGATTCATGTGCGAGGACACCCAAATCCCTCTATCCTGCAGCATTCTGCAGTCTCTCTCCAATAATATTCTACTTTTCAATTCTTCCCACCAAAATGGACCTCACATTTTCATACATTATAGGCCATCTGCCAAATTTTTGTCCACTCAATTAACCTATCAATGTCCCTTTGCAGACTCTTTGTAACTTCCTCACAACTTGCTTTCCTATCTTTGTATCTTCTGTAAATGTGGCGACAATACAGTCTGTCCCTTCATCTAAGTCATTAATATAGATTGTAAATAGTTGAGGTCCCAGCACTGATCCCATGTGGCACTCCACTAGATAGTTTGCCAACTTGAAAAATGACCCATTTATTCTAACACTGTTTCCAGTTAGTTAACAAATCCTCTATCAATGTTAACGGCCTTTGATTTGCCAGTGCAATTTTAGTGCTACACAAGAAACAACTCAATGGCATCTCAAAAGTTAAACGCAACAAAGCCATGAATGTTACCAAAAGGTATCAAGAGATTGTCGGTTAGATAATGGTGAATAGCAGCAGGAGGCTATTGATAGGAATATATTTGATAGGTTGATGGTTCAAACAGTTGGCAGAGGGAGCAGGCGAGGAGCTTTTGGAAGAGACACAGGTTTGCTAATTGAAACACAGTAATGTCCCCAAGTGCATTCCAGTATTGGAGTAAAAAAAAGAGAAACAAATCAGTCCACAAAAACAGAGAAATGCAAAAAAAAAATGCAGGAAACCAAAAAGTGATGAAGAATAAATAAAGACAAGCAGAAACACCCATGGAATACACAAACAGGTAAGGCATAGAACAAAATATATCATGCATAAAAAAAGTCACTGTGTTACGCTGCAGGAGATCTATATTTTACAGCACAGTTACTGAGTATGAGCTGCCAACCATAATCATTCATGGAAACTGTTGTTGGCACCAGGAACAGTTATCAAAGACAGAAGAAGAAATGTAGCATGATCTGTTATTTCAGGTAGGATTTTGTTTTCCATGCAATCATCTCAGTAAATTGAAAACATGGTAAAATTCAGACTTTACTTTTTGTATGATAAAAATCACTTACCCCTGTAGCCTTCTGGCTTACTGGTGGAACAGGCCCAGAAAAGCATCCTAGTGTTGATGAAGTTTACAACCTCTGGGTTGCATATTGTATTACTAAAGTGGAAAGAAACTGACATTTAGTCATTCATGATTGATAAGCTGCCAAACCCTTGAGCCCCATCTTTATGCAAAGGTATAATTCAATAGATATCAGTAAGCCGCTAATACTTCCTCAAGTGAGCATCAGTAGGCTGACATGATGGTCCTTTAGTCAAATAGCATCCTTACACTCTACCCAGGCACACACACGAATGGCCATTTGCTGGAGGCATGCTAGTTCCTCTATAACCATACCTTAATACGAATCATTATTTTGTGGGTGGGGGGTGGGGAGTGGTGGGGGCAAACTGAGAAACAAAATTGTCCTTGATAACGCCCTAATTAATGCAATATAAAAGCAGCATAAATCATAAAGGCACAGTCCATTGCAAGTAAAGTATTTACAGTAATCAAAATTTCAAATATTTCTAAGTTCCAGCCTCACACTACAGCAGTTCAGAGCTCTAGCAGCTGTGCACTATTCCCAAAAGGATTAATATGAATCCCTACCATCGCTGAACTTACATCTTCACAATTTTATCCCCCTTCATACTCCACTCTTAAGGCAATGACAAATACTGGACAAGATCACTGGAACACTACTACTTCACTTAAATGACTGATGTTCACACAAAAACCAGGGAAACAAGTGCCAGCTAGCTAGCTAATTATAAACTCAATGAAAGAGCCCAGCTCTTTCCTTGTCCTTTATCCACATGCACATGTAATTACAGTATTTATGGCAAAAATCAGCAGGCCAGAATCAATAAGTTCTGATGAGAGATTTTTGATCTAAAATGTAAATTCTGTTTCTCTATCTACAGATGCTGCCAGACCTGCTGAGCATTTGCAGTATTTCTGTTTTTATTTTAGAATCAAACCTAGGCTCTTCTTGGTTTGTGTCATTCAACAAGATGTAATTTGATGTATTTACCCACCAAGGAACCAGGAACTTTCCATAATGCATTTTCTTTTTTACTTCTTTGAAATGAGGACATTAATTTCTAAGTTCATCCCTCGGCCAGTAAACCAGAGAGCAGACTGGCCACTAGTTACAAAAACAACTCAATTTTCATTTCCAATGGGTGAGTAAATCACCCGCTTAGCTTACTGACCATGCAGTGACTATAGAGATTACTCAAAGAGTTTTACACAAAAGTTTGGACTGCACTCAGTGCAGTACTGTTACACAGAATTACATACAACTCACAGCACAGAAACAGGCCATTCAGCCCAACTGGTCCATGCCACTTTTTTTATACTCCACATGAACCTCCACCCACCATACCAAAATGTTAATATGCCTGTGCAACTATTAGTGTTCAAACAATTTCCATGCATGTAGCAGCATTTTGGGGTTTTTTTTGTAAACTCAAATTATATTTCACAAGGGCAATGTACAAGTCTTGGTTTTGAATAAAAAAAGCAATTCAGAAGTACAAAATAATACACTCACTTACCGACAGAACTCATCTGTGTCCTGATGGTCGTCACCATGAAGGTAAACTAGTAAATAGCGAAGCTCACGTTTGGCATCATTCAGTGCCTGTATTCAATATTGAAAATAATAAGTTACAAATAATGAGAAAACTATTCTAAAGCATGTTCAATAACTTTACTATTTGAAAGAGAAAACTAAGTAATAAAAAAACCTGATATTGGATTTATGATGACAAGGCAAAATCGCTGATTTTATTTGTACTGATGTAGCTTAGGTAAAGTAGAAAATCATGCATGTATGTTTAGTCTGCTAACAAAGTTTTAGCAAAAACTGATTCATCTGCACTGGAATTCAGTTAGAACCATAATTTCTTTGGAAAAAATATGCAATGAGTGGTGTCTCCTGCATAGGCAGCAGCAATCGTAGGTCTCCTCTGCCATGGCAGCAGTTGCGTAACAATTGGCTCCATTGTTCTGGAGGTAGGGAATCTGTTAATTACTATCCAGTGACCCTTGACCAAAAGTGCCTAAAAGGACATCAGCCATAAACATGATCCAGCTAAACTGTGATCAGCTGTGTTCAAATATAAAGAATGCTTACTTTGCCCAGACAGTGGAGCTTTACTTATTTGATAGAAACCCTAGAGGCCATGGAGTTTCGATTCAAAAGCAATTCAATAGTGTATATTTTTCTATTAATTTATAAGGAAAAGTAATTAGGTAAAGTAGCGCAATAAGTTATTTATAATTAGGCTTCTGTTCACAATATGTTTGAATTTTGGAGGTAGTGAGAAATAAAGAAATCTAGCTAAAATGCAACTATCCATTGGAAAGTGAGATGACAAGTCTACTTATGTTTACCTGCTAATTCATTCTTGTTCTTCAATAATTTATTATGTTGAAATTGATTTGTAGCTTTTAGTCTGAGCTATGTGGTTTTGCTTTATGTTTACTGAGATACCGAAAGTATAGTTGGTAGGCAAGTCATACTAGTTCCAATGCATGTTCCAACAGTACAAGGATCCATAATATACAGTAGATAAACAGTCTCATACACAATAGTGTGGGCTAATTTTCAGTCCATGTGAAGTGAGGGTTGTTTACAGAAACTCACCTCTTGCTCAGAGCACAAATAAGACTTATTGAATAGCTGGAATTGTATTATTGGTGTCTTGTGAAACTACACCTCAATCTGATTACCAACTTCAGGAGAGAAGGGAGACAATTTACATATAGTAGGGGCAGGAAGGGCAGGTAAACTTCAAAACATTAGAACAGTAAAATACCCTCAACTGTAGACTTAAAATAACTGTAAAAAAAATGTACTTGTGTACAAACCTGACTGTAGGTTCCCTGATAGAAGACTGGGTGGATCCTTCCATACTGTTCCTCAAAATTTTGAATAAACGCAACTACATCCCCAACAGGATCAGTAACTCGGCTCCTAGGATCTGGTCGTATAAACCGTATAGCAAATCTATACAAAACAAAAAAGAGAATTTAGATTCAGGATTTGTCTTTTTTTTAATGCTAGTTTTTGAAAATTTTTAGTATCTTACCTAAAGATGTCCAGTAGCGTATAATAGGTGAATCGGAATGGAAGCATTATCAAGTAATAACTCCATCCTAAGAGACCCTGCAAAATTCAACAGGTGTCATTGTTATCCACTTGGGTATAAAACTGTATGAACTGAATTATTTTTTGTTTTTTCATTAAAACAAAAATTAAAATTTTGTTGCATACAGCATATAAGGTGATCTGAGCAGAATTTACTTGTGGCTTGGCCACATCATCCAACCAGGCCACATATAAAATACAAAGCTACATTGGATATATTAAGGACAGCAGGCACAATGAAAATGAGTACTTAGATGCGTTCAGAAATCACCCTTTAACATAAGCCAATTTCCTGAATGAGGTCAAACCCAATATAGGTATCATTAATCTACCTCTTAAAACTATAATTGATTTCATGCTTGTTCCTGCCCTACCAAAAATATATTTTAAATAAACAAGGAATAAAATTTGAGCCATGCAGATAATGCAAGAAAGCATTACGATTCTACATCCAACTTTAATGGTGAATTCCCCACCATTTCACCAATACTGAGCTACAAAATAAGCACATTTAAGACATATATTTAGTTATAAATAACTCAAAATACAATTACACAATACAATTTCAACTGAGCTGCAATAACGTTCTCTGAAATTGAATTTAAGGATAAAATAATTAAAGTCACCATAATATGCTCTCACCCTAGGCTGAGGCCTTGAAACTACATAACTATAGACTCTGTGATCAGCTGTATGGACTTGAAGTGGACGAGAGGAAGGTGGATTAAAGACGCTGGGAACTCCTTCTTGTTCATTTAGTCTGTCCTGAACAGCTGCCTAAAGGATAAAAATGGGAATGAAGGAGAAAAAATAGGATTAAGAGTAATTCAAATGATCAGAAAAATAAATCTATAAAATGGGTTAA